>NC_046288.1:86656988-87341365 GCF_004115265.2 Rhinolophus ferrumequinum | reverse complement strand
CTTTACTTTTTATGCTGCTCATCTGCTCATTACCGCAGCCATTTAATTCAATTAGCACCTTAATTAGAGGAACAGTCTTGTCCAATGTCGGGTCTTGTCAGGGAGCCGGCTTGATGAGCAGACAAACAGGCGGGCGGCCAGGCCTGGAGCTGGGGGGGCTGGGCAGCCGGGGGCTGCCACGGGGTGCAGACAGGCTGTCCATGCACCCCTGCGCCCTCAGAGGCCTGCGGCCGAGGCAACAGAGCGACCCCTGCCTCCATGAGCCCCCCCACAAAAGCCCCCACCGTGCCCTTCGTGTCTCTGCAGGTCTGCCCTTCTAAGCGCCCACCCCCAGGACACCCCCGCAGCTGGACTGGATGGGGCTGGGTTTTGTTTTGTGCCACTCTATAGAAATCGCTATTCCCTGCCTATTAATTCTCCTAATTAGAATTAAATGAAGCATGCTAAATTGCTAGATTAACCAATAATTAAGCAGCCACCGCACTAAAACATAATACCCCAAGCAGCCCGCCTCCCCCCTGCCTCCACACCAGGGGCTGGGCCACGCCAGCTGCACAGGGGGAGGGCCCAGGGGAGGCAGGACCAACCAGGTCACCCCAGGTCACTTCAGCGGTCCCGCTCCCGATGGGTGGCGCCCACTGCAGCCAGTGCCTTGTGGTCTGAGCCCGTACGCTGCACACCCTGGGGTCGACCCTGGGGGTCTGTGAGGTCGTGCGAGAGTCTGAGTGTGGAGCGTAGTGGACATGTGAGTGTGTGCTCGTGGACTCTGTGGGGGGCTCACTGAGCCGGCAGGGACGTGTGTGAGCGTGTCAGTGCAGGAGGACGGCTGCCGATGCGTGTGTGAGAGCACGTGTGTCAGTGTGTGCTCGTGGACTCTGTGGGGGGGGCACTGAGCCGGCAGGGACGTGTGTGAGCGTGTCAGTGCAGGAGGACGGCTGCCGATGCGTGTGTGAGAGCACGTGTGTCAGTGTGTGCTCGTGGACTCTGTGGGGGGGGCACTGAGCCGGCAGGGACGTGTGTGAGCGTGTCAGTGCAGGAGGACGGCTGCCGATGCGTGTGTGAGAGCACGTGTGTGCGGGCGTGCACGTGTGGGTGAGAGGCCGTAGCTTGGAAGCCCCACAGGAGCCTGCTGGGGGGTAGGAGGTCAGGGAACCCTCGGTGACACCTTCACTCCACCTCTAGGTTAGGGGTTGGGGGACATAACAGCTTAAGTGAAAAACCAATCAGGGGCTGGAGCTGGGGCTCTGGGAAAACCCCCAGAAGAGTGGGTGTTATTGGGGGATAAGAACAACCACAGCTCAGGACCTGCCCAGGTGTTCTACACCCCAGGTGACAGCTCCCTGCCCCCAGGCATACCCTACATGGTCGGGACCCTCAATCTGAACCCTACTGCAGACGAGTGAAAAGACAGGCACAGGCAGTAAGGAAGGAACCAAAGCCCTGTGCCCCCTCCCTCCCGCCTCCCACCCCAACAGGAAGAAAGGAAGCAAGAAAGGGGGAGAGGAAAGGGGGAAAGTGGAGAAGGTGGGAATGGGCCCCCACATCCAGATGCAGGGAGAGCATCCCCTCGGAACCCCCACATCCCCACCCCTCCCTCCTGAGCTCCTGCTCGGGGCATCCCTCACAGACCCTCCCACCTGGGAGGGGCTGCTCCCCACGCGGCTCCCTCAGGTTCCCAACCCTGAGCCCCCACACGCCCCCACCTGGGTGCCCCCATCCCTCCCTCCCTATGTGCCCCCCTACACATCTTCAGGGGCCCCCTGTTGGCCACGCTAGGCCTTGTAACAAGGCACCAAGGCCAGTGCTTCTCAATGAGTCCCCTCCGCACTCCAGCGCCTCAGGGCCCCCCAGGTCCCTGTCCTGTGGCTTGGGGACCAGCTTGCCCCTCTTAGGAGCCAAGTGTCCACCCTCCCACCCTCACCCTCTGTGCTCGGGTCAGGGGTGGAGTCTGTACCACCTCCACATATCTGGGCTCGATTCTGCACGGACTTACCAGCTGTGACTGCAGCCAGCTCCCAACGCCTGTGCCTCCATTTCCCTGTCTGTGAAAGGGGAGGAAATGATGCCCCAGGGCTGCTGAGAGGACCGAGTTAATACTCAGGGTGCCAGGGCACACAGCACACCTGAGCTGTCCTCATCCCCTCCACCCCACCCCCCCCACCCCCCGGTGGAGCACAGGAGCAGAGGGCTGTGTCTGGGCTTGGTTCCCCAGCTCACAGCCCTGCAGGGACCTGCGGGAGGGTGGGGGACAGCACGGACAGCCAGCTGAGCTTAGCTTGGGGGGCTTGGGGACGACCCCCCCCACAGATGTTTTGCTCCCCACAGGGCCCCCACTCGCGCCCGCTGAGTGCCCACAGCCTGGGACACCCCTCCCTCTAGGCAATGGCATCACATCAGGGCCTCGTGGCTGTAAACTTCCCCAGAAGAGCTGCTCCTGCAGCTGGAAGATATTGACTCCGGAGAAACAATGGCACGAATAAAATAAAAATAAAAAAGTTAATTATCCTTTGTGTTTGTAATTTAATTAAAGATGCAGTAAAGTTTTACTGTTTTCCCAGGTGATGATGTTTAGAGCCCCGAAAAGCTATTTGTGCTGGTGAGATTAAAGTGCATTTTAAAATGTTCCCCCAGTACTTTCACATTTGTTGATAGATTTTTAAATTAAACTTTAAATTGTAATCTAAATTACCTCCAACAATTCATGGTCCCTGTAATGAACTCCCACCGTTCCCGCTGTCATCCGTCCATGATGGACTGCGAATGGGGCTCCCGTGGCCGCTGGCGCCTGAGGAGCTGCCGCCCGGCTGAAGCCAAACCAAGTCCAAGGGAAGCCAGCCCCGGGCCCGGCCGGCAGACAGTCACCAGGCCACCCAGCTGGGTCCACCTGGAGGACAGGCCGCTCAGCACGGTAGTGAAGAGCCCTCTGTCCTGCTCCACGCCCCCTGGCTGCCCACGGCAGCCCCACCATAAGCACCCTGGGCAGGGAGAAAACATTCATCAGGCAGAAGCATCCAGAACCCCACAGGCCATCCCTGTGCCCTGGAAAGGTCTCCAGGGGCTGAGAGGGCAGCTCAGCACGAGAATCTAAGGTGGGGGGGGGCAGGGCAACCCAGTAGAGAGAAACCGTCCTGGGCTGAGCAGGCAGCTCCCTCCTCTGGCCCGAAGGCCCTTCCACCCTGGATATCTCATCCCCTGCACTGTGTGTGTGTGGGGGGGCTTTATATATGAAGCTCAGACTGAACAGAATTTTATAATTATGCCAGAAATGGCAGCTAAAGAAAAAATCAATTCCAAGCTTTTGTTTTCTCCCAACTTGGTTATTATTTTTTAAGTTTGTCACCGATTTTGTTTTCCCTCTGATCCCACCATATTTTCAGTGAGTCAGGCTCTTCGTGTGTGTCTGTGCCTCTAAACAAACCCAGTACCTTTAATCAGCGACATGGGGCTGCCTGACTACTTGAAATAACATGTGGGGGACAACCCAGAAATGAACCTGGGACAAGGGGTGCCATTCTCACCTAATATCTTGGCATCTGGATTTGTTTGATGGAAATAGTGTCTACACCTGCAGTGAGCATTACTTTTGGAAGGCACGGTGTGACCGAAGCTGGCAGTTGTCTGGCCCAGTAACTGGGCACTGAAAGTGACTAAATGACCAAGAATAGTGGAGACAGGAACGCCTGGGTGGCCGTGGCAGACCCTGCATCAATCAGGGTTCTCCAGAGAAAGAGAATCAAAGGGTTGTGTGTGTATGTGTATATGTGTGTTCATATGTGTATGTGTGTACATGTGTGTATGTGTATGTGTGTACATGTGTATGTGCGCAATTGTGTGTACATGTGTGTATCTGTATGTGCGTGCATGTGTATACATGTATACCATGTGCATGCATATACATGTGGGTGTGTGGATATGTGTGTACATGTGTGCATGTACAGGTGTGTCTTTGCGTGTGTATATGTATGCATGTTTATGTGTGTACATGTGTACTGCATGTGTGTGATTCTGTGCATGTTTGTACACTTGTATATGCATGTATGCATGTGCATTGTGTGTGCATGTGTGTACATGTGATTGTGTGTCTATACGTGTGTACATGTGTCTATACATGTGCGTGCATGTGTGTGTGTGCATGTGTATGTCTGTGTAGAGAGAGGTGCTATTTTATAGAACGGGTTCATCAGACTGTGGGGCTGCAGGTCCACACTCTGCCGGGTACACCAGCAGGCTGGAGACCTAGGGGAGAGCTGAGGCTACAGCCGAGCCTGAAGGGCGCCTGAGGTAGAAGTCCCCCTCCCCTGGCAGGGCACTCTGTTTTCTCTTAAGTCTTTCCACTGACTAGATAAGGCCACCCACAGTACGGAGGGCCATCAGCTTCACTCAGAGCTCACTGATTTAAATGTTAACCTCACCTATAAACCATCTCACAGCTGCTCCATCTGTGCATGTAAACAAACTGGCTAGGGGTCTGGAGGTCAAGTGTGGTCACTCCAGTCAAGCAGTCAGGTCCCTGTGCAAGTCTGAGCTGAGCCACTTTTCAGAGAGTCACCATTGACTGAGGCGAGGCCAGTCCCCGGGAGGGAAGGTCTCCACACCCTGCAAACGTGTCCTAATCGCCCACCCATCCCCAGAGAGACCACGGCCACTTGCTCAGGACACCACAGCGTGTGGGAGAGGATCCAGAGCTATCAACAGGCTCACAGAGTCTGTGGGCATGATAACATGGTCCCCTGTGGAGCAGAGACATGTGGGAGCAGAGGACACATGGACCCCTGCCCAGGTCTGGCCCATAGCAGGCTCCCTGTCCCGCCAGCCTTGCAGTGGCATTCTCCAGCCCCCAAAGGAATAACTGGCAAGATGTGTGTAAAGAAAGGCAGACCCACACTTGTTCCTTGGCTATGGAGGAGGAGCTGCCACAGTGGGGCCTCTACCACTGTACCCCAACTGACACAGCCAATCGAAGCCATGGAAAGAACTGGAAGAATGGCAGAGACTTGTGCCACCTCTAAATACCAAAGCATGCATGGGTGGTGGTCCCTTGTATCCTGTTTCACTTGCCAGTCTGTCTCCTGTGAAATCCGGACGGGTCCTGGAAGGTGACGGAGGTCTGTCACAAACTACCACATGGGTCGGTGTGCTCTGAGCGTCAGGAGAGCCACTGGTGTAAGTTCCAGTCCAAAAGCTGGCTGGCTTGAGACCAAAGAAAAGTTGATTTTTCAGTTTGAGTCTGAAGTCAGGAAAAGACCAATGTCCCAGCTCAAATAGTCAGGCAGGAGAGTTTCCTCTTACTCACTCTTCTTAATTTGTTCAATCTTCATTTGATAGGATGAGAACCACCACGCTGGGGAGGGGGGCAATCTGCTTGACTCAGATGTTAACCTCATCCAGAAGGACACCCTCTGACATGCTCGACGTAATGTTTGACCAGGTGTCTGGGCTCCCGTGGCCCAGGCAGGTTGACGTGTGAAATTCACCATCGTGACAATCAAATCTGTTTTTTTTTCCCATCTATTAATATTACCACATGATTGTTCTCCTTGTATACACTCAGGAAGCAAGTCATGTTGGTAGATTTTCTGATGTTGAACTATCTTTGCATTCCTAGAATCAACCGATGTGATAATGATTTTTAAAAATATATACTTGGGGTGGTTATATTTTATTTATGACTTTTTAATTGAAAAGGCTTATAACTGTCTTTTCTGATTTTGCAGTAGGGTATTACTAATTCATAAAATGAGTTAAGAGACTTCCCCCTGTTTTCTATCCTCTGGAAGAGTTCACACGAGAAATCATTTATCTTTCTTGAAGGTTTTTAGTGTGGAATTATTTTTTCCCATTTCAGGTTCTTTAATAGATTTGGGTCTCTTTAAGTTTTCTATTTACTCTAGTGTCAATTTTGGCACTTTATATTCTTCCAGAAATTTACTTATTTTACCTAGATTTTTTAATACATCCTTTTTCCTTTATTTTCCACTTTTCATTCTGTTTACCATTTGCTTCTTCTCTGTTTTGTCATCAGTGGTGCCAGAAAGTCTGCCTATTTTATTATATTTACAAGGACCAGTTTTAACTTTGTAAATCTTTTCTGGTTTTTTAATGTTAAAGATATTCTCTGCTTCAATGATTTCTGCTCTGATCTTTTTTATTTCCATCTTGCTTTTTAGATATATTCCTTAGTTCTTTTTATAAGTCTTGAATTGGACACCTAGTTCACTTCTTTTCAACCTTTCTTTGTCTTCTGACAAATGACATATTTAAAACCATAGCTTTTCTCTCTAGGTACAAGTACAACACTGGTCAAGTAATCCAGTCTTTATCACACCCTCTTGGGGTGTGTGTGTGTGTGTGTGTGTGTGTGTGTGTGTGTGTGTAGCTTCTTCCATCTCAATATTTGAACCAGATTTGGGTTCTGCCTGCAGGTGATAATAACAGAGGACTAGTACATAGCCTATTTCTGTGAATAATAAATTGTGCACAAAATGAATCCATATTCTCCATGGGATATGTAAATCGATAGAAATAATAGAGATAATTAAATTAATTTACGATTCCATTCAAATTTAAACATCTATAGTTCCTTTTTGTATTTTTAATCTATTATTTTATAAAAGGAATTTGTTAAAAGTTCCAACTACCGTAGTTTAGTCATATATTTCTCCTGGTAATTTTCTCAGTTGTAGCTTCCTATATTTTAAGACTATATTATTTAATGAATATATATTTATGATCATTATGTCTTCCTGATCTATTGTTCCTTTGAACAAATGTCTAATATTCTTCTTTGCCCCTTATGATTTCTGACCATAATTCTATTTTGTCTGATATTATAATAGAATTATTACTTGTCATGCGGGGTGTCATGCGGGGTTTCCGGTCCCGCTCCCCACATAAGAACGCAAGACATGGTGAAGCCAAAAAGGAACACCCACGGAGCCATAGGTAGGGGAGTTATACCACTATGTACTCACTGGCGGCTGGGTTGGAGACACAGGAACCAGGAGCCGCACAATCAGCAACCTGCCGTCCGCTTCTCTGCCAACCAACCTCACTTGCTAACTGCAATCCACGCTTACCAGCCCCCATCATCTGCTAGCGTAGCCACGGCAGTTATACTAGTGGCCAATGGCTCACTGGTTACAGCTGACGGCCAACTAGCCACAGCTGATGGCCATCCAATCACAGTTGATGGCCATTTACTATCCAAGCCAGCACCTTTCCACGTGAGGCCGAGAGCCTGGAAACTGCCCTCTGGCTCTGCCCCCACACTACTCCAACTTCCTTTTCGTTCTTCTTTGCCTGGCATATCTTTTCTCCATCCCTTGATTTTCGACCTTTCTGTGCCCTTTCAAATGTTTCTTCTATAGGCAACATACTGCAGCATTTCACTTCTCGCCCATCTGTGAGTCTCAGCCTCAACACCATTGATTCTGACTCACCTACACTTATTATTCTCGTGCAGTTGATTAATGCCGTCATGTATGTTTTCTCATTTCTACACTTGGTTCATTTTTTTCTTTTTTCCTTTTCTACTTCTCCAGGGTTGCAAAGACCCTGCCCGCTCCCCCCCCACGCAGGCTGGCACCTCTCTGGACACTGTGGCGTCTGCACTGCAGTGTCTCCCATCACCTGGAAACGCCAATGGTCCCTGCTTGTCAGGAATGGCGTCGTGAGCGACGACGTTCCTGCAGGGGTGCCAACTAGGGCCTGGTGAGCTCTACACGGGCCGGGCTGGCCGGTCTTGTTGGCAGTACAGCACCCACGTGCACTTCAAAGGCCTCAGTCTTAGTGTGAGTGAACGAGTGAACAAGCAGGTGCTCACTCACTCTGGACACATGGTCGGCCCTGAGACCCTGCCCCACCTGCAGCTCCTTCCAGGTGTGGGTTAGAGGTCCACTCGGGCCTGGGAGTCCCTGGAAACAAGAATGTGAGTCCCTCCAGAGGTGGCCAGGGAGGGGTCTGAGCAGCGGAAGGAACCACAGTCCTGGATTGGACTTCAGTGGGGTGCACTGAGGCTGCCCTCGGGAGTCCCCTTGTTCACAGAGCTGCTGGCCCGGGCGCACCCCTGCTGGCAGCCGGCACAGTATCCGGAGCCTCCTTCTGGGCGCAGGGCGGGAAGAGGAGACTGACTAGAAAGAGACTTAAATGGGGAGCAGATATTTAAGCCCACAGCCGTCAGTCGCCCCAGACCACAGCTGTGAGCCCAGCACCATCAGCTGGATGACAAATGGACACTATTTTTAAAGGGAGACGCTGCAAAGATCATTTCTATTTGTTCTTGTGGGGTTTAGCCTGGGCCGTTGAGCCTACGTATTAATGCAGCTCTCTGAGGAAGATAAACGGGGAAGCTGAGCCCTGAACCCCCCGATACCATCGAGCGCCACAGGGAGAAAGCGGCGTGTAACAATCTTGCGGAGGTTTTCTAAATTAAGACCAAACAGATGACCCGTGGTGTATCAGCGCATCAGCACGTCCGACACTGTGCTCCCATCCATCTCCGCGGACACGGACTGAAGGCTCGGGACACAACCTCGCCACGAAGCCTGCGTGTCACCCACGTGGCCCGGGGCGTGTCCAGTGTGGAAGGGAGGGCCTGGCTCCTGTCAGGGGACCACATAGATCATCCCCAAATTTGCTGACAGGATCCCCGGGCCAGGCACAGCAGGCCTGCCCAAACGGGGAGCTGCCACTCACTCAGGACGCGGGAGCGGGCTGTTGGAGGGCACAGGGCCACTTAGGAACAGCCCGCAACTGTGACAACAACCCCCCACGGCATCTGCTCCCCCTTGCTCCATACTTGACCTCACTCCCCTCCAGCTCAGCAGCGTTACCCATGTTCGCACCTCCTGGGCCCAGCTCCCACTCGCCAAACTAGGCTAGGCTGCAGAACCCAGACAGTCTGGAAGCCACGGGGTCAGGGAGCCAGGTGGGCACCAGCCACAAGGTATCAGGGGTGCCCAGAGGGAGGAGACTTGCTATAGAGATGCCTGAGGCTGGTAGCCCCGGGGAAGGGCCGCACCTGCTCTTGCCCAAGGCTGAGGTCCAGTGCTCTCCAGGGGTGCTGCCCACAGTATAAGCCCATGGACCGTGGGGACAGGGCCTGGGAAGGGCCCCACCTGCTGGAAATGGGCTGGGTGAAGGCTGAGGGCTGGTGCACCTGTGTGAGGCTAGTCCTTGAGTTGCTCTCTGCTCCTGGGGAGCCCACAGGTGCCCTGGTACTGCTGCCCGCCTCCTGAGGTGCCCAGAGCCGGGCACACCTCCTGCTTCCCTCTGCGCCCTGAGTAACAACCATGGTTCTTCAGCTCACTGAGTTCCTGGACAGCCGCCAGGCTGCACCCTACCGGACATTCTCCTGCTCACTTCCCGCCACCCACCTGGGCCCTGTCACAGGCACCAATCCTCCTCTCAGCCACCTGGCCCCCAGCCCCAACCCCCCCGAAGCAGTCCCCCAGCACACAGCTGTCACCCGGTTTCATTTCCTCCCAAATGCAGCCCTGATGGTCTCTGGGTACAGACCCCACAGGCTGCTATGTGCCCAAGTCTGGCACACTGTGGAGCCATGGGCATTTGCAGCAAGAGTGGACAGAGGTGTCCTTTCCCCCAGGGTCAGGGGGCAACGGGCAGAGGAGCAGGTACCAGGTGGGGGAGCCAGTGGCATCAGGGCCCTCCCACACCGGTCAGCTCCTCCTGCCCCCATGCAGGCCTTGTGGTCCAAGGGTGGCCACTTCGCAGCCTGTGAGACCTGAGGGTCAGTGGGCCCAACCACACCGACTCTTTGCCCGCCTGAGTTCGCCAGGCCAGACCCCGTGGTGGCCGGATGCGCCCCACAGCCCTCCCGGGCTCTCTGCAGGGCCCCTGGCCCCCGCCCTGCGCCCGGCCTGGCACCCCTCAGTAGATCAATAGCATTGGAAATCTGAAAAGAGCCCAAACAAAGAAGTAGGTTGTAAGTACCCAGCTTGTATCAGCTGATAAATGGGCCCCTGTTTAAGGGACTTATCTCTTTAGGGCCCGCGGGATGAGGGATGGCGTCATTTGTCCTGCTGGCTCGTCTGGACCAGCCGAGCCGGATCTATTTAAAAGATAGTGCGATACTGTCGACAGCAGTAGACAGGGTAATTGCAGAGCGACTGCCAGGGTATAAATTACACGGCTCTAAGTGGTGGAGTGGCCGCGGGAGAGGGGGAGCTCCTGACAATTTACTTGTCCCTGTGCCCCGCCGCCCGCTTATCACGGGCCAGCAGAAGAAACGCCGTCCGGGTGAAAAAATTAAGTATTGATCAAATTAACAGTCTTTCCTGATCTTTTTAAGGGAGAAAAGGAGTGCAACAATTAAATTTAGAACACAAAAGACGGGGCAGGATAACTCTTGACCCCAGTGTGGCAAAGTCTGTGACACCGACAAGCAGGAGATACAGTCTCAGCAGGACTGCCGTCCACCAGAAATTTATGGGGCGGAGAGCACCCGGCTGGCGATTGCACCGTCATCGCTGCCGTGGGAGTGGGGGCCTTGGCCACAGGGAGGGGTGCTGCTGAGAGAGCCCGACCGCCCCCACAGAGCAGACCAGCTGGGTCAGCACCACGGTGAGCAGCCCTGCCACTGTCTCCAAGCCCCTCGCGGAAGACTCCCTTGTCCCCTCAGTCCTGGCTTAAGGAGCTGAGCAGTTGGGGACCTGGTGGTGGCACTGCCTCCAGGGCCTCCCCCTACAAGGCTCCAGAGGAGGGGTGGGCAAACACAGCAGCTTACAACTTGTGGCACAGCCTGGAAGGCTTCCTGGAGGCAGGGTTAGGTGGGCGAGCCTGCCTGGAGAGGCAGACAGATGGGGTGGGGTGAGCAAAGGAAGGGGCGTGACCCAGCACATGCCCCAGGCTAGATGCAACCCTAGGGGGCCTGAGGGGGCTCTGGGCTCCAGTTTCCCACCGTGAGAAGAAGGCTGACAGTAGCACTGCAGGGGTGCACGCGGGGCTGACAGGGAGCTCCCCACCGGGATTGGGGTGGTCGTTATTATATAACTGCTACTTTGTGTCCTTTTCTCTTTCTCCTTCTCAAACTTCCAGTAACGTGGCTCTATGACTTAATCGTTTTGCAAGGCGTTTCAGGTTCCTGTATCCTTCACACGCATCCATAGCACGGTGGGCAGGAGGAGGCCCTGGGCTCCGAGCCTGCGCCCCCTCCCACACGGCCAGCACACGTGAGGACACCTGACCCCAGGGCCTCACCCTCCAGGGACGGAGACCCGGCTTGTTTCCAGAGCATCTGAGGTCATAGGGCAGGACGAGACAGGCTCGTGGAGAAAGGGGAAGACACCTGGCCACTGAGGAAAGCAGCCTTTTGCTGTTGAAGGCTGAGGATGGGGCATGCTGGGGGAGCAGGCCCAGAGCCACCAGGATCTGTCCTGGGCCAGGCATGGGGACAGCAGGCCTGTGCCTGCACAGAATGACCGGCACAGCTGCCCCTCCCCGTCCTTCATGGGCACTGCACACCACCAAACCCATGGACATTAAGTGCTTCCTGGGGAATGGCCCACGGTGTAAATTAGTGGCACTGAGCAGCAGGTGAGTAAAGGGCACCTGAGCAGACCCCACCTGGCACTGACCCTTCCTGACACCACAGGCTGCCCAGGGCCCTGGAGTGTAACCCACCCAGGAGGGTGACGGGCAGCTCCCGGGAACCAGCTCAGCCCCCACCCGACCCCCAGGCTGAGAGGCCTCAGCTGGGCCCATCTGTGGTCCACTCGGGTCCTTTGTCTCCTCCTCTCCCTTCACCTGTCAGAGGAGAGCCCCATGCCAACGGCAGGCTGCCCCTCCTGACAACCCCGATGCTGAGTGGGGGCCTCACAGGACAGGGGTGGCCCTTGGGTCACTCTCAGGCCAGGCTGAGCTCCATGGAGGACAGGAGAGGGTGGCTATCTTGCTTCTCCTGCACCTGTCACTGCTGATGTGGCATGTGGGGTCCCTGCCCCTGAGCCAGGTTAAAGGGGCCACAGTGACAGAGGGACGAGGGGAGGGAGAACACCAATGGCTCGGGGACGTCCCAGGGCCACGTCCCAGGGCCACGTCCCAGGGACACCCACAGAAGCACCCCTGGGCCATGTCCCAGGGCTTGGGCCCCTTGGTGCGGTTCAGTGGCCAAGCCCGCAGCACAGAGCTGGAGCAGACCCCTGCTCCCATCAGGCCTTGCCCTCCATGCACACTCCTCCCGCGGTCCCGTCCAGGCTGTGGCCAGGCTCTATGTGCTGCATACAGAAGGCACGCCTCGTACTCCCTGCCATGGGTTCCCTGCTAAGCGGAAGTGTGCCCAGCGGCAGGAAGCCTGGGGGTGAGAGGGGGGGCAGGACGGCCGAGTGGCCCCTCCCAGCCCTCTGCATTCTGTGCTCCCAGGCCCACCACCCCCCACCGTCTGCGTGGGCTCTACCACCACCCGGTGCCCTCCTGGGGCGTCCTGCCGCCTCTGGAGGAGAGGTCCAGGAGCCCTCACTCACATGAGGGGCAGGGCCGGCAGGGACAATGTGAGAGGAGCCTAGACACGCCGCCTGAGAGCCTTTCCTCCACAGGGAGCATCGTGTGAAGGGGCCCGTGCTCACCATCCCCGTGGGGAGGGGTCTGTGGGGCCCAGAGAGGGGCTGGCACCTGCCTCGGCATCACTCCACCTTCAAATTTGTGACTCCTGTTATCACATAACTTGCTTTTTTTTTTTTTCACAAGAATTTGTTTTTAATTAAATTTACTTTACAGGAAATTGGAGATTCAGACGATGTTAGGAGAACCTATACAAAGGGATCCAATGTACCCTTTGCCCGCTTTCCCTCAACTGCCACGTCACACCAGGGCACTGACGTGGACACGGCCCGCCGCCGGCCCTGGGAACTGCTGACTAGTGGCCGGGTCCACAGCCGTGTGAGGCGCTTGTGCAAGGTGAGCCTCGGGGCCTGTCCCTGTAGCACAGCTGTCCTCACTGAGTCCCATTAACTGGGCCGTCCTCCCTGCTGTGTGCCTTTCCCCACTGAAAGACATTTGAGCTCTTTCCAGTTGTTCTACTGTATTGCCTCTAAAATGACAGAGAGACGGGGACAGAGAGAGACAGAGAGATGGGGACAGACAGGGACAGAGAGTGACGGAGAGGCCATCCAGGAGCCTTCAAAGGCTCCCGTGGGGAGCGTGCTCTGGACACTTGGTCCTCTGCGGTGCTCCGTCCCACGTCCCCACTTGAAGGAGGTTAGAGAGGAGACAGCCCCTGCCCCAGTCTCAGGTGGGCTGGCAGCCCCTCTGCAAGACCCCCACAGGCCTGGTTCAGGGCGGGTACCGCCGAGGTCAGCGTCATCTGGACAGCCCTGCGTCCAGGCAAGCTCCTGGCTGTGACATCTGCAGGGCCACAGCAAGGCCAGGGCACCTGGACTCTGCTGGGGTAGCACTCGGCCCCTCCCACGTGTCCCTGCTCCACCCCTCCGCAGGCATCTCCTGGTCACTACCCGGAGGTGGCGGTGGGGAGCTTCCTAAACCCAAATCCAGCCTCGTCCCCGTGTGCCATAGACCCCAGCCTGGCTGACACCGGCCACCGTGGGGAAGCCAGCCGTAAGGCCCTGGCCAGGGCCCTCCACCAGCACCCCCGTCACCACCGACCTGGCTGCCCGCACGCCAGCCCCACTGCAAACACCTGAGGACAGGACGGGGTTTCTCCCCAAGGTCAGGCAGACCCTCGGCGTGGCAGGGACTGACCTGGGGCTGCCCACAGGGCCCCACACAGATCTGCCAGGCCCTTCCCTCAGAACTGACCGTACACCAACAGCCTTCTCGGCCGGCAGGTTTGGAGGAAGCAGCCTCGACGGCACAAACCTTGGCGGGGTCCCCACCCTCCCAGGACACACATCTGTCCAGTTGGCCGAGACCCAACACGACTGTCACGCCCTGAGGGCTTCAGAACTGACCCGGGCAGAGCATGGCCAGTTGTCCCCAGCCAAACTGAGGGTCTTGCAAACCTAATGAACAGAATCCCATGGGGGCGGATGAGGGAGCCACAGCTCTGGGTCCTGAAGTCCTGAGACTGTTCCCACAGAAAGATCCGGAAGGTGCCCTTTGAGGGGCCCAGCCACCCCTTTTGCCCGTGCTCAGGCCATGGAGTAATAAGGGTGAGAGGCAAACAGCTCCTACTTCAGCTCAGGAACAATGGTGGGGGCAGCGCCACCCCCAGATCAGTGCCATGACTGACTCTGCACCCACACACCTGGCAGGAAGATGAGACCAGCAGCGACAGCTGCGTTTGAGTGTTTGAGGAATTTGGGGCACACTCCGAACACTTCCGCCTTTCCCGCCAGCTCCCCACACAGAGGGGTACAGACAGGGGTCCAGCACCCCACTCTGGCCCCCCCCTGCTGCTCAGATTTCATTTCTGCAGGCCTAAGGCTGAGGGGGGTGTGACACGACCCCCAAACCGCGAGGGTGAAAAGGAAAATCGGAAGAGCGTGCAGAGGAGAGAGAGAGGCACCACACAAGAGCCCTCGCCGGCTACGCGTCCCTTAGAGACAATTTTTAAGCGTGAAGAATTGCTGTCGCCGGATCCTTCTGGAATGCCCCCCCACCACGTTTGATGCCTTTTCTCTGCATAGTAATGTGTCTTTAATAAAAAAAAAAGAGCCACTGATATATGTTACAAGAAGTGTATCTCTTTCACTGAGACAGAACATTTTAATTCCCCGACACCTTTTAGTGATTGCTTCAATTTCCGAAGATTTTGATAAAATCATGCGGTTTAAGAGTCGCAGGCTGGTGCGCCAGGCGCGGGCAGAACGTAATGAAATGCTCCTGTTTCATAGCCTTCATTTGACACAGCCCAGCTCCGGGGGCTAATAAACGCCACATGATAAATGTTGGAGCCACGATTGTAAAAATATACTTGTAATTGGGTTAATATGCCTTAAAATACTACCCATCACTTATCTTTCTTTCTCCTCTCCACGGCGTGTGCTTGGGTGCGTGCCGGCAGGCGGGCGCCGCCTGTCCCCACCCTGTTCTGCTTCCTCTGTTCCTTCCTCTCCTGGCAGCCTGTCACCACCAAGAAGTGTTCTGCCGGGGCTACAAGGCAGAGGAAGCCGCCCCAACCCCACCTGGCACTCAGGTGGGGGTGCTAGGCTGCTGTCTGAGCACCCCAAGGACAGGTAACAAGCACCTCACTCCCTGGGGAATGGGTTGGCCTTGATGGTGCCCGGGGGGAGGGGGAGAGGTGTTCAAGAAGGGGCCCAGGGGTGGGAGACCTGAATGGTGCTGGCGAGGGGAGGCAGCAGGGAAACTCAGGCTGGGAGCAGGGGACCTTTGCTTCCTCAGCTCTGAGGGCCAGCCCAGGAAGGGGCGGGGCCTGGGGCGGGGCCTGGGGCGGGTGCGGGGTGGACGGGTCTGCCCCAGAACAGCGTTAAGGGAGATGACACACTGCAGCTGAACTGAGTGGCTCAGATGAGACCCCGGGATGGACACCAGTGGCCCCATGGTGAGGACGCAGGGCCCAGCCCTGCCCCGATCTGCCTTCCACTCCCTTGTCACCCGTCCATGTCGTGAGGCAGCTCTGTGCTCTCTACAGCAGCTGAGATGAGGAACGCTCCCTGTGGGTGTCCCCATTGCCCCCACGGCCTGGTCCCATCAGGGGCTGTGCATGTTTGTGGCTTTGCTGATAAGCTGTATGTAAGGGTGGTGGGTGGGTGGTGATGGAAGGAGGGAGGGAGCTTATTATGCAGGGCTGTGAAACACCGAGGGTCAACCTGGAGCAGCAGGCGGGTGGGGAGCCAGTGTGTGGAGACCGGCATGCTGGGGAGGGGCCCTGACTCAGACCAGGCAGAGGCCTTCTCCCCAGGATTCGTTCTCCCTCTGGGTCTCTGTTTGCCCAGCAGCCACCCCTGCTGGGAGCCTGGCTCCCTACAGCCATCACTGACAGCTCACCAGTCCGTCCGTCCGTCTGCACCGCTCTGGCCTAGCTCCAGCCTCCCTGTGCTCCCAGTCCTGGCGCAGGTGAACGTGAGTGCCAGCACGGGGTTGGGGCTGGCAGGGACCCACTGGGGCACCCAAGGGTGGCCAGGGGCTCAGAGCAGACCTTGTGGGAAGGAGCTCCTTGGTCAGTGGAGCGGCCAGCTGGACTGCACAGCAGTGGTGAGGGGAGGAGTTGTCCGCAGAGCCAGACCTGGGCGGTCCCAGGGTGGCCCTGGGCCCACTGAGGTCCTGGAAGCTTACCCCATGGGGAATGGGGCCAGCCTGCCCAGGGCCCACTGTCTGGACTGTCCCCTGGGCTGGACCGGAGGGATGCTGCTGAGAACACAAGTCCTGTGTTGCACGGCCCATTTCACAGACAAGGAGACAAGGCAGAGAGGCCAAGTGAGTGGCCTCAGCAACAAGGACAGAGCCTCTCCTCCTTTTCCTCCCTCTCCCCCATCTCTCCCTCCTCCTCCCTCTCCCCCATCTCTCCCTCCTCCTCCCTCTCCCCCATCTCTCTCTCCTCCCTCTCCCTCCTCCCCTCCCTACTCCTTAACCCAGGCCAGTGGGCCCATGAGGCAGCTCAATGTACCCAGACCGCCGCCCCAGCTCCTCTTGCTCTGCCCAGGCACGACTGTGCTCACACAGAGGCAGCCCGCCCTCGTCCTCAGGCCACTTCAGAGCAGGCGGTACAGATGGGCAGGGCACGGTGGGCAGGTCCACCCGAGTTCAGAGGAGCAAGAGGCCCTGGCTGGCTGGGCCGATGTGGCCAGTGGACACGCTGGACGACGCTCACCCCTCTGAGCGGCAACCCCAGGCTGAGGGGTGCTGCTTGGGTCCTGTGAGGACCAGGTCAGGTGAGGCTGTGCAAGGACCAGGCCAAAGGCTGCAGGTGTAGCCACCACCAGTCAACCATAAACTGGGGGTACAGCCCACATCTGGGGTTCAGCTCCCTCCACTGCTGAGCTCCTGGGGAGCAGGAAAAGCTCTTACTTGCCTCCCAGGGGCTGGAGGGGGTGGAGAGGAAGGGAGCTGTGGGGGGGTGGCTGGGGACAGAAGGGGGGCCAGGCTGGGGGACTGGGGTTGGGGGGCAGGGCGCCACAGTGCAGGGTGGGACAAGTAATTGGATAATTCCACCCTAAGAGACGCAGGGGAAGGGCCAGGCTGGGACCCAGCTCCCAGAATTACCTCTAAATGAAAGTCTGCCAGGAGGGGCGCGGCCAGGGTGGGGCTCCCCGCTGTCAACTCCCAGGCCAGGAAGCAGACAACAGGCTGCGGCTCTGGCCACAAAGGCTGCGCGAATGAAACGGTATTTGCCTGCTTATGTGAAGAGTGATGGAACTTTAAATGAATCGCTGACCTTTCTGGAATGACAGGTGACCCGCACCATATCTGAGGTGGGTATCGAAAATTGCTGCTTCTGCCCGAAAATAAACAATAAGACAGCAAATGTGGTTTGAAAAAATTGACTGGCTTCACCGCTGGGGGGGAGAGCGAATGATTTCAGTGGGGCTCAGACCTGAGGCTCTGCCCCTCCCCTTGCGGTGGCAGCCAGGCCAGGCTGCCAGGTTATCGTGGGCGGCACCCGTCCGGGAGACAGAGGGGTGAGACGGAGGACGCCCTGCAGGCCAGGCTCCCCTGAGAACCCAGCTGCCTGATTTGCAGCCCAGCTCTGTGAGCACTGCCTGGGGCACCAGGCCTGCAAGGAACCTGTCTATGCCCTGGTTTCCTTTCGCAAGACAGGGTGACAGCAGCCCACGGAGCGAGCTCGGTGTGGGGCAGCTGTGAGGGTCGAGAAAGCACTGGGAAAGCCACTTCCTTAATGGTGTCTCTGTCTCACACCTGCCACCCATGAGCACCCTCCAGGCTTACCATGGTGACACAGGGTGAGGACACCCCCTCTGCAGGCGACCAAGGGCTCCTAGAGGCCAGGCATCCTAGTCACAGAGTGCAGGAGACGGGGCCGAGCTGACAAAGCCTGTCATCCTGGGCTCTGCCGCCTGCACAGGACTCTGGCCTCGAGGGGAGGGTCTCAACTGTGGGCTGGCCCCCACCTGAGAGGCAGGGGCAGGAGGTCCCAGTGGGCAGGACATGCCCATGGCCACCCCTGATGGGGCAGGGCCCAGGCCAGAGCCAAGTGAGACGTCCCTCTGCCGTGGGTCCCCATGGCCTCCAGAGCAGGTTCTGGTTCCCTGAACCAGCCCCAACCTGGCTCCAGAGGGGTTCAGTCTGGCTCCTTCTGGCACAGGCAGTCCCCGCCACCTCCCAGGGGACCCTGATCCTGCTGCCACAGCTGCCCCTCCCTCTTACGGCCAGTCTCAGTTGCATGTGACCTTGGCTATCACCTCCACAGCTCGTAACCCCCTGGAGGCCCAACCCCCATCCTGCCTGGGCTCCTCCTCCCCCAAACCCCTAGTTCCCGAGGATGAGACCCCTGCCCCCAGGAGCTGTCCGGGACCTGCCACTCCCAAGCCTCATGGCCCCAAGCAGGCCCCCACACCCTAACTGGGCCATTGTAGGACTCCATGTGTGGGGAGGTCCCGTGGAAAGGAGACGGCTCCCACGGCCCTCCCACCTGAGCTACTAGACCCAGTGAGGGCCCGTCATGTCCCCAGGCTTGGTGGGCCCTCTGCTCACCCACCCTCCCCCTCGGGGTCTCCTCCAAGGGCAGGGCCCCCACACAGAGCCACGCAGGCACAAGGCTGCCCCTGACACCGGGCCATGGGAAACCCTTGCCATGGGTCACGGTGACAGCTGGGACTACAAATCTGAGACCGCTGCCTACAGACGCCCAGGACGCTGAAGGCCAGACCCGGACCCGCTGACGGTCCCCGCACCCCACGGTGCAGGCCTCACGCTGTTCACGTTCCCCAGCCGCTTTCTCAGCTCCGGCCCCATCCACCCGCCCAGCAGCCGCTGGGCACCGGGCCACGCCCGTGTCCCTCTGGCTGAACCAGCTCCTCCCACCTCACACTGTCCCCTCGCTGGGCCGTCCTCCTCCGTGTGTGTGCAGGCACCACGCCACCTGGGCTCCATCTACACTGACTCTCGGGTGTGCCATCGCGGGTAAGGAGCCACTAACACCCACTGCACACACCCGCCTTCCTGCTCGCAGACCGCGGTCCAGGTGGGGACAGCCCCAAGCTGGCCGCCTCCTCACAGCGTCTGGGCCCACGTGTCCACATGTACACACATCGAACTTTGTAAACAGCGGTGCTGACAGAGTGCGCATACTGGGCCATTCTCCCACACAGTCCAAGCTTTTGGCATATTACATTATTATTCTTAGTTTAGTTATGGTGAAACACACCTCACAAAACTTGCCATCCCATCACAACCATTTCTAAGCGCACAGTTCACTGGCGTTAGGTCCACTCACACTGCTGTGCAGCCGTCACCACCATCGCTCCAGGACTGTCCTGTCACCCCAAAGTGACCCTCTGTCCCCATGGCACGCTAACTGCCCACCCCACCACCAGCACCTGTCATCTACTTCCTGTCTCTATGGTTCTGACAACTCTGAGGACCTCCTATAAGTGGGGTCACACAGTGTGTGTCCTTTGGTGACTGGCTTCTCACTCAGCACAGTGTCCCCAAGGTCCTTCCATGGTGGAGCGGTGTCAGGGTTTCCCTCCTTTTTAAGTCCAACAGCGTCCCACTGCGCGGATGGACGCCCTTTGCTTCCCACCATCCGCTCGCGGACATCGGGCAGCTCCCACACTTTCTCTGTAGTGAGCAATGCAGCTGTGAACACGGGTGTGCAAATCTCTCTTCGAGACCCTCTTGCACTCCCAGGTGTATGCCCAGAAGTAGATTGCTGGGTCACAGGAAGGTCTGTGTTTAGCTTCTGAGGGCCCCACACGGTCCCACAGCGGCCAGTGCTTTGCGTTCCCGCCCACAGCACAGGGCTCCCTTTCCCGCGTCCCGCCTGCACGTGTGTCTCTGCTCCTTTGAGTGGCCGTCGTCCTGGGTACTCACCTCACAGGTGATATCTCATCGTGTTCTGATGTTCATGTATTTGCACTATTACGGAAATGTCATCATGTACCTGGCAGGAGAGAGCTCAGTGTAACCGCCCTTTGACAACTGTCACTCCGTCACTCCAGATCTGTGGTCTGTCTCTGCCCCCCCACCCCCAGCCCCAGGGACAGCAATCCTCCACTTCTCCCTCCCCCCCGCGGTTTCAGGGTGCATTTCCAAACGCTAAGGGACTTAACTGCACACCATCCACTAGAAGTGACAACTGCTTCCCGATCTCTCCCTGGCAGACTGGCTGTGTCCTAACTATGGTTTTCAGGGGTTTGGAACACCTGCAGGCAACGCGGGAGCCTCACTGAGCACCTACTGTGTGTCCTCCCTGCTCCTGGCCTCGCTCTGAAGCTGGGCCCTGTTGGGGTTTTGGCCTTTTGATTTCATACTGACCCCTGGGGATGGAGGGACCAGCTGCTCAAAGCCCTGTCCCCAAGAATTGGCCAGTCAGTTATGGAGCTGAGCAGGACGCAGGCGGGAGGGCCGCCTGGCCAGGGAAGGGGCAGCAGGGCCACACACCTCAGGGTGTGACGGGTAGGGCAGGGAGGGTGTTAGTCGGCTTCGTGACTCAATGTCCCGGGGGGGCTGACCACAGGAAGCAGTAGAAGCCCCTGGTGGTGCCGAGCTCAGGGTCCCACGCGTGGGTGGGGACAGCCCACACTCCCAGCGGCGCGGCTCAGGAAGCTGGGACGTCCATCACCACTGTCCTTCAGCGGCCGCTCCTTGCCCGAGGGAGAGCCATTGGGACCTGCCCAAGCAGAACAGCACAATGTCTCTGTGGATCTGTGGAGCTGATTAATAATTTGGAAATGAAATCAATATGGCGTGCTACTCGTTCCTGGACTGACCCTGGCCCGCTCAGACTCAGGGACGAGGGCCAGGCGGCCCGGCCGGGGGCTGGCCGCACCGAGACTCGTCTGGGACTTGCCGCAGGGGGGCAGATCCTGGGTGTGGACCTCAAGCCCATCCCTTCCGAACACCCTTTGTGCCTCGGTGAAGGTGGCTGTCCAGCTGTCGCAGCCTTGGTGACGGAGTCCTTCACCTCGGGGCCCTTACAGGGGGTCCCCTGCGGGGGGTCCACCAGAGCCCAGGCCCAGGGCCCCACACCACCCGCCCCAGTGGGCCAGGCCCTCATCCTCCCAGGTCCCAACAGGCTCTGTTCCCTCAACTCTGAAGGTGTGGCCCAGCTCTGCGCCCACCCCAGGCCACCCTCAGAGCCTGGGCTTTCATGGAGGCCACTGAAATGGGTGGCTCAGCTATGTCCACTGTGGCCTCCCTGAGCCTGTGGCCACCCTGACCCCAAGGTCACCGCTACTGAGCTCCCTGCCAGTTCATTCAGCACCCCGCCCCTCACTGCAGCACCCAGGGGCTGAGGCTGCTCCCACACTAGCTCCCGGCCTTCCCAGGCCTGTCCTTGGCCCGCCCTGCAGGCCCAGCCAATCCCTCCCACTGTACTCCCACCAGGCCCACTAGAGCCCAGTGGGGCCCACAGAAGCCGCAGCAGAGGTGACATTTCCTGGCTCAGACAGCAGCAGCCCCTCCACTTGCCCTCAGCCTGGGCCAGGGTGTGGGGTCCAGGGCCCTCAGCCCCCGGAGGCCCTCTTGCTGGCAGACCCCAGTGTGGGCCACCCCAGTCTGCTGCCTTGATGTCAGTGGTCAGTCTACCCACCCCCCGCCCCCGTCTTTCCCAGAGACCAGCCCTCGGGTCCTGGCACCAGCCACGAAGGGCAGCCTGTCCTGGCCCCAAACGCCCCTTCACCTGCCCCCAGGGCTGGTGGCCTTGACTGGTGCAGCTGACAGGCCTCTCCTGGGGGCCGGGCTCATGAGAGGACAGGCAGCATTCCTGGCTGAACAGGCTCATGTGTCCCCACGGGGCCCCCACACATATGCACACCAAGGCCCCTGCTCCAAGCAGCACCATGTGGCGGAGCGGGGCCACCGTGGGCCTGGCTTCTGAGATTCCCGGGGTGTCACCTGGTATGGAGCACTGAGGGGCCCCGCTGCCCCTGGTCAGCCCCAGATCGCAAATGGGCAAGGGCAGCGGGCACACACGGAGGCGGATGCCTCCAGCCGAGAGGCTCCCGATAGCCCAAGTTCCTTGACCTGCGGGGGTTGGGGGGTGGGGGTTCCAGGAGCCATTGACTGGCGGCATTGATCCCCGAGAATGTATCGCACAAATCATTTTGCACTAAACTGCGGGATCGATGGAGAAATCTCCCGGAAAATTTATATTAAAGTCTCTGTTTGCCTAAATGAGTTCCCTGCGCCCCATATTGAATATTTGGCTGATGAATTGAATGGGTTTAAATTTGAACATTGCAGACCCATTAAAGAATGAATTCTTAAATCAAACCCTGCCATTTATGATTGAAATGAGATTTCCTCTGCGATGGACCAGCCACTATATAAATCAGCTGTGTGTTTTATACCGCCCCATAAACAAGATATAATTCTTTTAAATACACAACAGGTGCCTTAAATCTTTTGATGCATCTGGTATTTATCTGAAGTGCGAATTGCTGTATTTACACCAGGTCGCGTGAGGGCCTCAATGGCGCTGCCCGGTGAAGGTTAAAGCTACCTGCCCACTGGGGTCCTGACACCAGGACCGTCCAGAGGAGCCGCGAGGGGCCAGGTGAAGCCAAGCCCAGGCACTGCCGGGGCCCCTCCCTGCGTGTGCTCGACACCCCGACACTCATGCACAGGCACACACCCACGTGTTCACACACGCCACACACAGGCCACATGTGCACACACATGCACACTGTCACACAGCTCTTGTGCACACATATGCTTGTATGTTAGCATGACCTGTGTGTGTGTGCACGTTTGTGCCAGTGTGTGCACGTGCCCACATGAGCACATGCATGAACAAGCATGCACACAAAGTAGGCTCACAGTGCACACATGTACACACCTGTATAGACGTGCACACATGCAGGCCACTCAAGCACAAACATGCCCTCTGTATGTGAGTATGTACACACACACACACACGAGTACACAGCACCCACATGCACACGTGCTCCCCGGCACCACAGGCTGCTCAGATTCACTGACACAGGAGAGCACACACACACAGCACAATGCTCACACACGTGCACATGCACTCACCTGGCACCGCTCACCAAGGGTCCAAGCAGCAGCCGGAGCAGGAACCAGCCGGGCTCTCTCACCCCGGCCAGCCTCTCCTCACGTCACGGCTCCTTGTCAGAACCATGGGCTCCACCCTACCCGCCCCCAGCCCGGACATCCTGGGGCTGAGAGAAGCCTCCCCTTTGTGGTACTGTGCTCCCCCCAACCTGTGCCAATTGGGACCTACACACAGGGGCCCCCGGCTCCCCGTAACTCACACCCTCTGGCATACCAACCTGTCCAACTGGAAGAACTGGGCCAGGTACCAGGTACCAGGAACCCCAAGTCACTAGAGATGCCAGCAGGGCACCCAGGAAAGCTTCCTGCAGGAGGCAACAGCAGGGATGAGCCCAGGGGGTGAACAGCCTCCCTCCCCTGATTTGGGGGTTGGGGGGGTTCCAGGCCAGTGGGCACGTCTCGGTGAACCATCCCAGTGAGAAGCTCTCGGGCCTGTCCATCTCATAGGCCTCTGTCCACGCCCATGGGCGAGCCTCAGGTCTTCCCGGCACACAGCCAACTATTTGGGCTTAGGGGGCTTTGCTGCCCGCCAGCAGCAGTGGGGTCCCTGAAGGAGGGCCACAAAGACTCCCCACCCTGCCTGGTGGTATGAGTGTCTGGGAACATCAGATGGGGAAACTGAGGCTGGAGGAGAGAGAGAGTGGGGACAGGGCTCCAGACACTTATCCAGGGGCTGGACTTCCACCAGGAAGGGACAGCGCTCAGCCCCCCGGTCTGCACGCCCTCCACCGTCCTCTCTGAGCCCACTCTCACCGGCCCCTCGAGTCCTGGAAGTTCTGTCCCTGCCTGGAGCTGCGTGGTCTCTCTGGGCACCTCACGGCGCTTTTCCCTCTTTGGCGCCCCCTGCTGGTCATCTGTGAAGACTCAGGCCTCAGTGTCCTCCCCTAGGGACTCCCTCCCCCAGCCCTGCAGAGCTCAGGTGCGCCTGGCAGCTGCCCCAGACCCCCCACCATGTCTAGCCAGCACCCCCAACCAGTGCACCTAGTGCAGGCTTATTGTCTGCCATCTCCAAGCCCCCCACCTGCGTACTCACAGCCCAGGCCCCTGCACTTGCCCTGCTCACCGCTCACCACGGCCACTCCACAGTAACCAGACCAAGCACTCAGACACTATCCAGAAACTGTGTCAAAGTGGGTGCTTTGAAAAGCACAACCTCCTTCATGAGAAGGCCCAGAGTCACACAGCCCCAGCTTCTCTCGCTGCTCAGATTTCCTGCCCAATACAAGCTGTTCCAGAAAACAGAGAAGACAGATGTTCCCACCGCGGTTCACAAGTCAGGGATGAGACTCACGCCAAAATAAAGCATATGCAGACAGCATGGAGGGAGAGTCGTGTCTGTGGGTGAAATATGTGCAGGTGTGGGTACAGGTGTGTGTACATGTGTTATACAGATGTGTGTATATGTACATGTGTGCACAGATGTGGATATGCACAGATGTGTGTATATACACAGGTGTGTTATGGGTACAGATGTGTGTACAGGTGTGCGTGTAGATACAGGTGTGTGTATATATACAGGTGTGTGTACTGGTGTGTTATATGTATAGGTGTGTGTATATATGTACAGGTGTGTATGTATAGGTATGAGTACATATGTATGTGTACAGGTATGTGTACAGGTGTGTGTATATACAGGTGTGCATATATGTGTAGGTGTGTGCAGGTATGTTACGTGTACAGGTGTGTAGATACAGGTGTGTGTGTGTATGCAGAGGTGTGTATGTACAAGTGTGTGCATACAGATGTATGTATAGATACAGGTGTGTGTATATGTATAGGTGCACGTACTGGTGTGTTAGATGTGCAGGTGTGTGTATACACACATGTATGTGTATGTATCACAAGTACAGATGCATACATTTTAATGAAATGCTTCTAACTAAACCCAGTATTCTCTAAATGGTACCTCGTGACCAAGACGGTCAGGGAATCCAGGATGCACTTCAGAAAACCTGTCACTGATTAGTCCCACCAAGAGCCTAAAGGAGAAAAACCACGCGATTATCTCAAAGGATGCAAGAAGTGCATTTGGTATAGTCCAACCTCTATTTGTACTTTTTTCAATCTTTCCAAAACTAGGAATGAAAGGGTTGGATTTATTATATGGAGAGAAACATCTGCACCTGTACCTCGGGCTCCATACAGAGATCTAGGGAATGAAAAAGTCTGGGAACCCACAGAATAAATGAGCAGGCAACTCACATTGGCTCCCCATTCATGCAGAGTTCGACCTTACAGGAAGCAGATAAATGCAAAGTCACACGCACTCTGTGCCCTGTGTGACTGTGGACTGTGAAGGTCAGGTCAGAGCCAGCGTGGGCAGAGCCGTGCTGGCAGCTCGCATCGCATGCAGCAAGGCCCTGAGGACTGGGGAACGGGGTGCACACAGATGCTGGGCCCCACGCACGTCCTAGGGGCCCTGCCAAAGACGGGGTCATAGCCCCATCTGTGGAGTCGAGGCCACCCAGGGGTCTGCCACCTGGGGAAGAGAGGAGGCAGACACTGCAACACGGCAGATCGTAACCATGAAGGAAAAGAAGAGAAGTAGAATGTAGAGAAGTGCGGGCCACGCCACCCATGTGAGCTTCAAACATCCATTCCCGCCATTCGAGGTCGCTATGTCCTGTAAAGCCGCCACCAATACAAGTGACTGAATTAGCGAACGCTGACCCCTGCTCCTGGGGAAACACGGGGTGGGGGCAGGGGGGTTCCTGGGCCTTTCTGCCCACAACATCCTGTTTCATGAAGGCGTCTGTTTAGAGACACCTCATTTAGCACACTCTGAGCTCAGCCCGCAGCACTGTCACTCAGCCTGAAGCAGCTCATCTGACACACGCATTTTCTCCGAAAGGCGTGGCCCAGCCTCCCTGCACTTAGGAGCACCAGACTTGGGGGCCATTGCAACCAGCGAAATCACCAAGAAAAAGCACGAAAATGCAGAAAATGTCGCACTAATAGATGGCAAAAATGACAGCTGTTTACAGTCTGAGCCGAGACAGAGGCCAGGTGTCGCCACAGCGCCCTAAGGGGATGTGCAGTCTTCAGGTAGCTCAAGTTTTCCACGGTGCTGCGCACGTCCCTGAATGGCCTCGGCAGTGCCGCAAGCATCACCTGTGGGCTTACAAGTAAACTTGAGCCAGTAGGAGAATTCGCGCACACGGGCTCCGTGAATAATGACAATGCATACAGAAAGAGTACCAGGTGGTTCCGAAAGCCACTATGCAGCAAAGACAGAGCAACAAGGTGTGCAGGGTCTGGGCGAGGAGCAGGGAGGGGTGCGCGTGGCGCTGTTTTAGGAGCACTGCTTTGGTGGTTTCGACACAAACCAGCTGATTTTGCCTCCGGGCCCAGTTTCCCGGCCCTGTCTTCCTATCCTCCAGGTGCCGGTGCCCCGGGACGTGGGGCATCTAAGAGGCCACTTCCCAGTTAAACACCTCACGTCCATCCAGAGCCCAGAACCAAATTCGGGCCACAGGCTATACCTGGGGGGTTCTGTTATGACAGGGAAGAAGGAGAGAACGGACATCAGGGGACAAGGAGATAAAATGAAACAAAACGTAAAGTAAAAAACAGGTGTGCCTTTCACTGACTGATGAAGCAAAAGTTCTATGGGCCATGAGTGTGAATCCCTCAGCTCTGCATCTGAGCCAAGAAACACTGTCAGGTGGGGCTTCGCAGGGCCCTGTGGTGCAGGGCCCGGTGGCGCATGGGGGGCCGGGTCATGCGGTGCACAGGGCCCTGCGGGTGGGGAGCAATGTCAATGGAGAACCGGTCAAAGGCAGTTAATTATTTTCCTTTTTTGTTTAATATTTAAATGAAACACCAGAGCACGTGAGTTCTGACGTGTAATATTCTCAAAAATCACTGTTTTCTAAATTGCCCTTAATGATTAGGTTTTTGTTTCCTTTTTGAATCAATGGTTTAAGGGAGAAAGAGATTAAATTTTAAACTGGTTGTGAGGAGGCTTAGTTGCTTCAGCTTTTGTTATTGATCCCCTCTGTTACATTGTAGACAGAGTATAAATGGTGTCACTCCTGCTTTGAGGAATTTATTGAGATATTCTTCGTGGACTATTAGATTAATCTTTTTAATAAACGGTTTTATAATGCTTAAAATAAGGGTCTTCTTAATATAGAGTATAAAGTTTGATGTATATATACATATGTTAAATTATCTCTGAATAATTTTATTCAAATCCTACATACACACATGAATTTTTACACACCTGATCTGGCCAAAGCCTTTCATTACAAGTGTTTCCTGATCGGTGTTTTCTTTGCTGGTATGACAGTTTTCCTTTAAAATACTTTGATGCAATATTGTTCATTGCATAAAAGTTTATACCTCTAACCTCTTCATTGTGGAGTTTACCTCTTATCAATATAAATTTACTTTTGCTCCATTTTAATGCTTCCTACCTTTAATTACATTTAGTCTGACTCTTTGATACTCTCCCATTCAGGACATGGAGACTCATTCCTCTCCGAGTGTGGGCTGGATGTGGTGACCCGCCCAGCATAAACAGAGTAAAACAGAGGTGACGATGCATGTCTCTGAGGTCACACAGGCACGTGGCTTCCTGTCTCTGGTGGAAAGGAAGAGCCAGGTGTGTATGGCACTCGGGAATAGCCCCAGCCCCGGTCGACCCTTCAGATTACTCAGCCCCAGCTGACAGCTTGACTGTGGCCTGTGGGAGCCCCGAGTCAGCTCAGCAACTCCCCAGTTCCTGACCCACAGAAGCGGTGAGATAATCAGCATCCATTTTTTTAAGCTGCTACATTTGGGTGATTTGTCACCAGCAAAGGAGAACTAACCCTGTCTGACAGCACTGTTTGTACCGCACTTCCCTTTATGGCTCAGACTGCCCGACATGCTCTCACCGTCCTTATTTGTCACCTCTCAGGCAATTCTGTTTTAGGTGTACATGTCAGGATTGCAGCAGGAAGCAGATGTCGACCGAAGCACTGGTGTGCAGATCAGAATGGAGGGACATTTACGGACGCGTGGGCCGTGCTGGTGAGCCAGCAGGGGTGGGAGCAGCGCCCGGCGGCCCGGGGCAGGCAGACAAACACGGGGCACATCCAGCAGTGGCTGCGTCCTGTGTGGCGGCAGATGGTCGCCGCGTTGGGCACAAACACAGCCATTCTGCTTTCGCAGGTGTTCCGCTCATTTACACTCCTTGTCATGACACACTCCTGCTCTCACTTCTACAACATTCCTTTGCGTCGTTTTTCACACTTGCTCCTTGATCTCCCTACTGCTGTCACTGGCTTAAGAGTTACGTTTTCTTTGCTTTTTTTCTTAGTAGTGATTTTAAAAGTAAGCATGCATTTTGTGCTTTTAAATGTATATATTGGTTATATCTGCAGTAAAAACATGAACTTGAACTCAATTCCTCTGTTTATCAAGCGTTCCTATTTTGATTCAGCTCTCAGGAGAACATCGTTAAGGGATTTTTGAAGGAAGGGTGGGTATGTGGTGGGATATTCTGAGTCCTTTCGAATTTGAGGACGCATCTCAGTATCTTCACATGTTATAGAGAGCAGCTCTACAGAGAATGGTTACATCATAATCTTGTTTCAAAATCTTACAGCTTCTTCATGGATGAAATCATTTTTACACAGAAAGCCTAACCTGGCACCTAAGCTGGTAGAAAGGCCCTGAACGGCCCCTGCTCGATGCTTACACTCCTGTGTCACCTCCCCCTTCAGCGTGGCCTGGATTTAGTCACACTTCTAATGAACAGGATAGAGTCATGGGGTGTCACTTCTGGGATTCAGCCAAAAAAGACTGTGGCTGCCATCCTGGGGTGTCCTCTCCCTCCTTCCCCCTCATTCAGGGATCACTCACCCTGGGAGGACAGCTGACGTGTCAGGAGTAGCCCAGCGGACAGTCTCGGGAGTGAGTTTGGATGTGACTCCCCACTCACCCAAGGGAGCCAGTGGGGGAGCCCACAGGCCCAGCGACAGTCGACGACAGCCATGTGAGACCTGGAGCGGACGCCCTGCTGAGCCATGCAGGCTGCCGACACTCAGAAACCATGAGGTCACAGGGAGCTCTGTCCTCGGCAAGTAACTTTTGGGGGTAGTTTGCTACCAACAGCAGATAACTGATACACTAAAGAACCCACAAAGCAACGCTAGAACTAGCAGCTGCGCTCAGCAAGATCACCAGGTGTAAGAGCTACAGAAGTCAATTTCATTGCTATAAGTGAGAAGTAAACAATTAGAAAGTGGGTTTTAAAGTCTATCTGAATTAGCACCCAAAATAAAATACACGGGAATAAATTGAAGAAAACATGTGCAAGGAGGCCTCCGCAGGGTAACTGAGGGAGACGACACACTCTCACAAATCAGTGGAGACACGGACCGTGTTGGTGGCTCGGGAAACAGCCCCGGTGACATGGGACTCTTCCCTGAATGGGTACACAGACTGAACGCCATCCAAATCAAAATGCCAACGGCCTTTCTGTAAAACTTGCTGAGATATACGGAAACACAGGAACTCCAGAATGGCCTAAAATTTTGGAAAGAAAGGAAAAACTTGGACTGACACTATCTGATTTCAAGACTTACTATAAAGCTGCAGCAGTTGAGACAGTGTGGGAAGTAATGAGAGCCCCTCAGCTCAACGGAGCAGAACGCAGGATCCAGAAATAGAGCGCACATGTGTGTGGTCAATTCACTCCTGACGAGACACCAGTGCTCGCTGAGGGCAAGGGAAGTCTTTCCCAAAAGTGGTGCGGGGCAGGCAGGAAGGTGTGCGGGGACAGATAGCCCTCACCGCCTGCCTGGCAGCGCCCCAATAAGTCCACAGCAACCACTGAGCTACACCGAGGAGTCAAAACGATTCATCTTCCAGAAAACGGCCACAGGAGAATGTCTTCGTGACTTTGGGGATTATGCACGGATTCCTCTGTGGTGACTGTGACGCTATCCCTTTAGAGAGTGTTTTGCGGTTACTGCTGGACACAGCCCATCCCCCTGTGCGGCGTCCCCACTGGACCCGTGTGGGTGAGGTGGCGAACCCCTCCCTATGTCTCACCCTCGCCCACAGCGGTACCTTCACTTTAAACATTTCTTTACTTTCACCGAGAATCACGTCCATCGTGTTAGGATTCCTGTGGACACAGCATCACACGGAGTTGGGAGGCCCCGGAGCAGACCTGTGTGTGCGCCGTCCCCCCGCCCACCATGCTGGACCTTCCTTCCGTGTGCCAGGCCCCTCCTGTGCAGTTCCTGGCCGTTTGGGGACTCGCGTGGGCCGAGCTGTCAGGGCAGGTCGACCGGCATGACCGTCTCTTTGTTTCCTTCATCCCAGAAGGTCTTGGTTGCCCCTTCATCCTGACAATAGAAAATTCCGGGCTGACAGCTCCTTGTTCTCGGCACTCGAAAATGGTAGGACCACAGGATGGAAAGAGAGGCAGCACATGGGGATGACCCACCATCCGGTGACCAGCCCTGACGCCTTACCCATGAGAACTCGACCATAAAACACCCCAAGGGAAGCAAGCCCGGCAGCGTGTGGAAGGCGGATGACAGGCAGAAGTGGCCAGGCCAGGCCGAAGCAGAGACCACAGTGTACTGTGTGTTCAGGCCCAAGGGCGGAGGGTGGTGGCCAGGGAGTCCCGCAGGTTACACAGCGTGTAGGCCGGAAGGACTGCAGGCAGACCCCCTGGGGCGCGGCCTCCCACCTGAGCAGGACCTTGAGGTGGCTGCCACTTCAGAGACCCAGAGACAGTGCGCAGAGAGGCCAGGTCCCCAGGGCAACCGACAGTCAGGATGAAAATCCCTGCTGACTCAGCCTCCACTCTGTGCCCCCAACACCTGCTGGCGGGAGCCCTGCCCCAGTGACCCAGGAGAGCAGGGCAGGGCCCGTCCCGCCAGCCGGCTGGGGTCTGGGCTGCGATGCAGGCAGGGCCAGTGAGGCTGTGCCTAGGTCCTGTGGGCAGGCAAGGTGGGAAGAAAGGCTCTCTGGTGGCCTGGGGCGTGCTGTGGCCAGCTGCTCAGTGCACAGAGGGACCTGCGTCTCCTGTCAGGTGTGGACAGGAGAACGTGGCCAGAGCGACAGATTCAGCCCCAAACAAACCATGCCAACCTCCACGTGTGTCCCCTTCTGCGACAACCCTGGCATGACCTTGGGAGTCTCCCATTGGCGATGGAAGGATCCGGGTCCCCGAGTCCCTGGCGAGTAGCACTATTGCTGGCTGGGTTGTGCTGAGAGCGAGACCACCTAGGGCAGCAGGGACCCCGAGGGCTCGGGGTTTATCTGCACCAGCTGACATGTCCCCTTCATTAGTACAATACACAGGCAGGGGCCTGCACTCAAACACCACACACCCAGACCTGCGCATGGATAAGGGTGTGCAGGGTGTGGGCGAGCTGCAGGGCACCCCCAGGAGATGAAAAACACGGGTCATGCTGCGGGGGAGAGCTGGGGGCCCTCGCTCACTCTGGGGCTGCAGGCGAGCGTGGGCATCAAAGCCGCCGGGAGGGGTGGGTGGCCGGTGCCCCTCATCCTCCCGCCGGTCAGAGACATGAGGGGCCACGCAGGCCCCACAGCGCTCAGCCACCCTCTCGTGCTCTCCCCTTCTACACCGAACAGTCCACTCGCACAGCTCGCTGGGCCAGACTGGGGCAGCCATTACCTCCCTCCTGACGGACAAGCAGCAGCGAGGGACCTGCCCTGGTGCTGTCCAACGACACTGCGTAGCCCAGGGCGGTGGCCCCACCCTCACCCCAAGGGCCAGGCAAAGGGAATGAGGGAGGGGAGAGGAGCCCTGGGGCAGGGGGCTGAACCTCGGTGAGGGGTGCGGCAGGGGCAGGACTGAAAGGTCCAGCTGAGTGGAGGAGAGGGGACGACTGACCCTGCCCAGTGGCCCTGGCCCTCCTGCGACCTTGGGCCTCTGGACATGGGGCCTGTCTCCTCCCACATCTGTGGTTTTCCTAATCGCCCCTCCAGCAATCTGTCCTGGCTCCCTGAGATCTGGACCCTTCTCAGAGCTTGTGGCCCTGGCCTGCACCCCAGCGTCTCTACAGACCCAGTTCTACTCCTGTGTTCTCCCTGCGGGAGGGGCCGCAGGGACAGGCCTGCAGTCAGGACGATGAAGAAGGGTTTCTAAGGGACCTCTCACCAGGCCAGGGGAAGCAGGGCTGGGAGGACGCTGGCCCCCTGGGCCCTCCCGCTGGGACCCACCCAGCCCAGGGGCATCCTGGAGGGGGCCTGGGCACCCTGGGCACACCCGAGCCAATGAGCCCAGACAGGCGAGACGGGTGGAGGAGGCCGCAGCAGATCCTGGCACAGCACGGTACCAGCCTGTCCTGCTGGCACTGGGGTCCTTTTCACCCAAGCTGGTTTCTGGGTTGGCTCCACTTCACTTCCTTCTCTCCTACGATCGTCTTATCTGGAACTTTTGTCTCAGGTCTCCATATTTCCTTCCAGTGTATTAAACCCGCCAATGCCTCGTAAAACGTCACTTCATTTTCCCAGAACAGATCTTCCCCAAGGGTACTTAGTCACTTTGGTCGCATAAAATGGGTAGAACGACCCACAGGGTCTCCAGGGTGGAACGACCCACAGAACCCGGCCTGAGCTCCCTCAGTCTGTCCTGGGACAGGGGAGGCCTCTGCAGGCAGCTGTTTCCACATCGGGTGGGTTCTCCTGGCTCCTGGTGGCAATTGTGCTGGCTGCACATAAGGTCGGACAATTAAGTTTGTGAACTCATCCCAGAAAAAGTGCTACATAGCTCACTGCTTCGAAGGTCCTACGGTCACCTTCGAAGTACTCCCCTTGGGAAGCTATGCACCGACGCCAGTGCCTAGTCCACCCTTCAAAGCAATTTTGGAACTCTTTTACTGGAATGGCCATCAGAGCTGTCGTCGTATTACCCTTGATGTCCTGGATGTCATCAAAATGTCTTCCTTTCAATATTTCCTTTACCTTCGGGTAAAGAAAGAAGTCCTTGGGGGCCAGATCAGGTGAGTAGGGAGGGTGTTCCAATACAGTTATCTGTTTACTGGCTAAAAACTCCCTCACAGACAGTGCCTTTTGTGAGCTGGTGCATTGTTGTGATGCAAGAGCCATGAATTGTTGGGGAACAGTTCAGGTCGTTTTTATCAACTTTTTCATGCAGCCTTTTTAGCACTTCCAAATAGTAAACTTGGTTAACTATTTGTCTATTTGGTACAAATTCATAATGAATAATCCCTCTGGTATCAAAAAAGATTAGCAACATCAGTGCAACAAGTTCGCGAACTTACTTAATTGTCCGAACTCATACACCAATGCCAAAACATCACTGAAAACAGAAGTGACTTCAGTAAGTCAGAGGTTCATTTCTCTCTCCCGTGGCCAGACCAGGGCTGGCCTGAGCGCCCTCCATCAGCAGAAACCCAGGTGCCTGTCTGTCTGCTCCACCTCCGTGCACACAGCTTCCTGCCCCAAGGTCGCCTCATGATTCAAATGGCTGCCAGAGCCCCAGCCATCACACCTCTGTTCAGGAAGCAGGAAAGAAGAAATGCAAAGGACAAGGGGGGCTTTTCCCAGGTGAGTCAGCAATTGTTTTCCATTTATAATTTTATTTTCAATTACAGTTGACATTCAATATTATATTAGCTTCAGGTGTACAGCGTAGTGGTTAGACATTTACATAATTTACGAAGTGATGCACTGATTAGTCCCCACCTGACACCACACAGTTACCACAATATTACTGACCGCATTTCGTGCTGTACTTTGCGAGTTAGCTACTTTAAGATGCATTCGCAAAAGTTCTGCTCAAAACTTTTACTCTCATCTCATCGGCCAGAACTTAGTCCAATGGCCACGCCAGCTGCAGGAAGATTGGGAAAGGGAGGACATCTTGCTGGGCCCAGATAAGCGAGAGCCCCAGCAGCTTGGGGTGGGGGGCTCTGTGGGGCAGGTCTGCCCCACACAACAGAGTGAGGACAGGGGCCCTGCCCACGACACAGAGCCAGCCCCTCCCTGCCACCGGGCAGACGCCAGCGCCCTCTCTCCCTGGTGTTCCCAAGGCCCTGCCCTGTCCAGCTTGAAGACGCCAGCGCAGGTCAGCAGGGACCAGCAGGGCACAGACTGAGGCGAGCACCTGGTCTTGCACCATCCCTGTCACCATGTCCAGGAGCGATGTCCGTCCCACCCTGTGGCTTGGTGCCCTGGCCGTGAGCTCAGGACACAAGCCCAGCCTCAGGTTGCACTGTCCAGCCGTGTGATGGTCGGAGCTCAGACATGGGCTGCAGATGGACCAGGCTCGAGTGGCCCCTTCAGCGGGAGGACTCCTTCTCGGCCCTCGGGCTCCCAGCTGGGCCCTCCAAGGCGTGGTGCCCTACCACCTCCTTCTGTTGGGCCTCCCCCTGCCCCACCAAGCCCACGGGGCGCCCTCTGCCTCACTCTGGCCTGGTCCAGCTGCCAGCCCTCTGGGTCTCCACTGGTGGGCACTGCATTCCGCAATCAGGTCTGAGGTCAGCAGGCAGGGAGGGCAGGCAGATCAGCACCAGCCGGAAGCAGAGGCCAGGTGGGGGCCCGGACAGGACTTCATGATCTGCCGCTCAGCCTAAACAAAGAGGGGTACCATGTTATCCCATGGCACCGGTGGGGAAACCGAGGCATGGACACACAGCTGCACAGGCTCCCACGCTGGTCACCAGCCTGACATCCTGTCCCCACACCGAGTTCATGGGGCAAGGCACATCCCACCCTCGGAGCTGGCCATGACCAGGCCCCGGGCGCCCCCTCCCGAGGATGGGGACACACAGCTGCAGGCAGGCCCCTGACTCTACCGCCACGGCTCCCGGGACCGGCCATAGCTCTGCTGGAAGTGAGGCAGCTGATCCCTGCTGGTCAGCCGTCTCCCTGCGACAAGGCCCCCTCCCGCCCCTTCCCTGGAGGGGCTACTAATTCCCCACCAGGGACAGTGGCCATGAGGTTGGGCCACGGCCTCGGGAAACACAGGCCCGGGCTCGCTCTTGCTTTGCTGGTGGTGGCTCTGTCCCAACGGCCACCAGCAGACTGATTTTGGGAGTCCACAGGGTCACCCACCTTCCCTAGTGCCAGAGGCCTGGCCGGCCCCTCCCGAGGCGGGTGGCGGCTGCACCGGTGACCTTGTGATAACCCGAGTGCCATCCGTCAGCGGCCGGCCGCCAGGCTCCGGAACACTGCGGCAGCTCATCTGAATTCAAATTACCCCGAGAGACGCACGGCGGTGCCAGCCATAACTCAGCGCGGTGAGGAGGAGCACGGTCCGCCTGCAGATTGGACATCACCATACATTCCTGGGCGCCGGACAGGGTTGCTAATGAAAATATCAATCAAAAACTCCGCTGACTTAATGGTCAATTGAAATTAATTAATTGGGGAGGAGAAAAAAGTCGAGGGGGGCAGCGTTGACGGGCTCCGTCTCTGGCGGGCGGCGAGGAGCTCCGTGTCCCGCTGGGCAAAGCCCCCGCCCTGGAGATATGGCATCCCCTCCTCCTGGACCCCCAGGACGCCCGAGGGGCCGGGCCAGCACCCACCTGGGAAGCGGTGGGACACGCGGCCTCCCGGCCTCAGCAGGTCCCTGCCAGCTGTGGGCGGCCTGAGTGTGTGGCTTTGCCATCTGCAGGGACAGCTGGTCACCTCCTGCGAGGGCCCCCTCCCAGCGCTGAGACAGGGCTGGGTAAGGCCGGCAGGGTGAGGTTGGGTGGGCCGCCCTCAGCTCAGGTCTCCTCCCAGATGCCTCCCACCCCGCCGGGTCTGTGAAAGGGGAGGGCAGCATCCAACACCCAGGACACTGCAGGATGCAGCCCAGGGTCACAGCAGGGCTCATGCAGTGATGCCAAGGTCAGGCACCCAAGGTCCCTGGGGAGCAGGGGTGGATCCCCAGAATGCTGGAGCCCGAGGGTGTCCAGTGTCCCTTTTAGCCATGTGGTTGGGGGAAAAGCTCCCACAGGCCCCAGGTGACAGGACAGCAGGGCTCAAACGGGACAAGAAGGACACGAGCTCGAGAGGCAGTGACACAGCCCGTCTGAGCCCCACATGTGACAACCCAGGAGTGGCTGGCAAGCCACCAGCTACCAGAGAGGGGTCAGGTGGAAGCAGGATTCCCGGCAAACCTCGAGGAAGGCCCCTTCCGTCCAGCTGCGCCACCATTCATGTCACATGACGTGGAAACTCCTCCCCGGGCCTCACCCAGTGTCCCTCTGGATGGAACCACTCAGAGATCGCCCATGACCTGAAGAGGCACCGAACGCCCAGTGTCCAGCCAGTGCGGTCAGTGCCGGTGGGGCCGGCTGGAGCCTCGTGTCCAGGCAGCGTGGAGGTTGACTTTGCCCCCTCCCACCCCTGCCCCCACCCCCAAGACAGGACCTCTTCAGCCACAGCCCTGGCAGGTGCCCTGCAGTGTGTCCCCGCTCACTGACCCTGGGCTTGGCCGTGAGGGTGGCCTTGCCTCTTGCACTGTCTGCACACGCAGGGAGCCTGCTGGCCCCAGGCTGGCCATACCCTGACCTCACGAGCTGTCACCAGCGCTGAGGTCACACGGCAGCCTCCCCACAGAACCTGGCTGACACAACACAGGTTCCCTAGGCATGCGCCAGGGGAGACTGCCTGGGCTCAAAGGCCCAAACGCAAATCCCGCCCGGGGTCCAGGGCGGGGCAGGGCCCATCCCAGCCTCCAAAACCCACACAGGACGGCCTGGCCTGGCTGAGCTGAGCACAGGCTCACCCATCAATTCACGTGCACCCCACGGAGGCCCGGGGGGGCTGCAGGGTGAACGAGGTGGCAGGTAACAGGCCCAGGGGCAGCTCCCCGTCCCCCGTCCCGTCCCCAAATCCTGCAGCCTAATCGGGATGTGCGCAGCCCCAGCTTGGAGCCAAGTCCCCAGACCTTCATTGTTCATCAGACTAATCGGAACCGGCACCTACATGAACGGGGCCCTCAGCCCTCAGGCTCTGGAGTCCCAAGTGTAACTGACAGCGTCCAGTGACGAGGGGTGGAGAATGCCACTGCCAGCTGGGGCCACACACAGCCCCACAGGGCAGGGGGAGAGGTGGCATGGGTCAAGAGCTCCACACCTGTACAGACCCACCAACACGGCCACTCGGCCCAGGAGCCACCGGGCAGCCCCACTGCAGGGTGGGGAATCAGGCCCCACGCCCACCAGCCTGAGGAAAGGGCTTGGTCCTGGAGCAACCAACCTTGAGCGTCCGCCCCTGGCCCCCAGGTGCAGCTGTGCTGGCCCCACCCTGCTCCCCGAACCCCAGGCTCAGGACAAGCCCCTAGACGGCTGGGCCTCTGGGTGGGGACTTCTCTTCCCCGACCTCGTCCCCCCAGGATGCCCAGCACTCTTCTGGTGACAGCACCTGGATCCCTCCCCGGACCCAGCCCTGGCTGGGAAGCGGAAGGAGACACCAGAGGGCACTGGGGTGGGTGGGCCTGAGGGGTGGACCCCATCACCACCGCAGCTCAGGCCCCCAGCCGACCTACGGGCAGGCAGGCGGGCTGACAAGGCAGCCACCCCAGGGGCGATCTTTGCTGCCACCCAGCGGCCTCCAGGGGCAGCGCGGGCGGAGCTGTCCCCACTGCAGGCCGCTTCTAGGAAATGTCCAAACGAGGCACATCCACAGGAGCAGAGCCGACTGGTGGCTGCGGGGCTCAGATGGGACGATGGACAAGGGTGGGGGTTTTTGGGGCGATGAAGCACAATGTCTTGGAACTAGATGGAGGTGGTGGTTACATAACCCTGTCAATGTACCAAATGACCCTTTAAGTGGTGACATGTAGATTATGTAAATGTCACCTTGAAAACGTTTTAGAAAGACAGGTAGTTTGGATGTGTAGTGATATGTAGCAGTAACACCCAAATCAGTAAACGTCTTACTCTAACAACAGAAAAGATGCTTCCAATAAATTATAACACTTCAAAAATAACAATAACGGAGAGAGCATGGCCTCAACCCCGGCCGTGGCTGCCGGGTCACGGGGCCCTGCCCCCTCCGCTCACTCTCTGCGCCCCCTGCTGGCTGTGCCCCAGGCCCCGCAGCGCACAGCCAGTCCCCAGGGTCTCGTACTGGCAGTGGCAGGGCCAGCGTTCCTACAGGCACCTAAGACACGCTGTCAGCCTCTGCCGGTCCGGGGACAGTGCCATGGGGTCTCACCACGTGGCATCGTGGGGAGCTCATCAGGGAGGGGCCGCAGCACATGGCACCTCAACTGAAGGGGTGCTACCCACAGAGGAAGGCTCTGTGTCCAGGGCGGTGCAGGTGGCCTGAGACACCCGTGACCCCACTTCCTGGTGCTGGTGCTGGCGCCGAGTGTGGGCTGCACCCGGTGGCTCACTTCCAGTGAACGGAAAGTGGCAGAGGAGACAGGTGTCACTTCCAAGGTGGAGCTCCACAGAAGAGGCTTTGGTCGTCGGTGCACCTCGCGTACTGGTGACCCCTCGAGTGAGCTGCTGCCGTGGGTGAGCTCCTGTGGAGAAGCCCATGTGGCAAAGAGCCGAGGGTGACCCCAGAGCAAACGTGTGACGCAGAGGGCAAGGAAGGCCGTCCAAGTGCAAAACACGTGGGGACACCAAACGGCCAGTGACAGCACACGACAAGAGTAATGTCCTGTGGGGTTGAGGAAACAAACCTGCCCGGTACACAACAGGACAGTAAAACCAAGAGGGGAGTGGCCGGAATCATAGTGACCCCAGGTCTGTCCCTCCCTCCCCCTGGTCTGTCCAGGGGAGGGTAGAGACCTGGATGAGCTTTAGACTTTGTAAGGCAAAGAAAGGTCCTCATTAAAATTTCCAGGGTGCCACGTACGGAACAGAAACAGAATATACAGCCTCACAAATAGAAGGAGACCAAAGGGACAGCACCATGTGACATAAATAGCTACCAGGCCTGAAAACGCAGTAAATGCTCCAGGTGCCAGATGGAGGTGGGATTCAGAAAACTGCCCCAGTCTGTTCACCAAACACATGAGGCTACAGAGAGATATCACATCAGAGAACATAAACGACATGCCTGGTGACCTGCATTTCTGCTAAGAGCGCAGAGGACATGGAAGCCACTGCTCGGGCGCCCTGACCAAAGTCCTGCTCTGCTACGGAGCCGGGAAGACACAGCATGCAGGGGCTCCTCAGGGAACCGAGTTCTGGAGCGAGATGAGGTTTCCCAGACTGCGGAGCTCATGAGCAGGTTCCACAGCAGGTGGGCACCTGGCGCCCCCAGGGACCACATGGAAAACAGACTGAAGCTGGGAGAGCAGCCAGGCTTGGTGAACAGTGTGATCTATCAGGTGGCCTAAGAGGTGTGAGTCGGAGAAGAGAGGGGCTGCCGAGAAACACCTGAAAAACACCTAACAGAACACAGACTGCAGAAGCTACCGGAACAACCACCACTCTGCCAGATAAATACAAAGGAAAAACACTCCTAGATATGTCACCACCAACTTGCCGAAAACTGAAAGTAAAGAGAAAACCTTCAAGGCTCCCAGGACAAAAAAAAAAAGCACTAACACCACTGTGACTTCTCATCAAGAACTATGCAAGCCAGACAACGGCAGAGTTGTCTCTTTAAAGACAAACTTAGAATTCTGTATCTGGCAAAACTATCCTTCAAAAATTAAGGCAAAAGGAAGGTCTTTTTAGATAAACGAAAGCTGAGCCTTTCCACCTAATTACAGAAATGACAAAGAAGTTTTTCAGGCTGAAGATGAATGATACCCGATGGGAACCTCGAGCTACTGGAAGGAAGAAAGCGCATCAACACTCGTAAGGTCGGAACCAAAAGAAAAATACTGTATTGATATTCACTTTGGACAAAACAGCATTTAAGCAAAAGTTATCACTAGAGACAAAGAGTGTCGATTTGTAATTATAAAAGTTTCAACTCAACAGAAATAGATGACAATTCTAAACTTGTATACACCTACAAAACGACAAGAACTAGAGCAACCAGCGACCACAGAATGTAACACAGCGCTCAGTACCTGGTCCGTCAGACAACAAAGAACTCAGTGAGGATCCAGAAGACTGACGCTGAGTGGACCTTGCAGACATGTGTACAAAGCTGCAAATGTCCTGAGAACGCAGATTCTTTTCAGGCACAGGTGGAATGTCTATGAAAAGCTGGCCACATGGGGCTGGCCCGGTGGCTCAGGCAGTTAGAGCTCTGTGCTCCTAACTCCGAAGGCTGCCGGTTCGATTCCCACATGGGCCAGTGGGCTCTCAACCACAAGGTTGCCAGTTCAATTCCTCGACTCCTGCAAGAGATGGTGGGCTGCGCCCCCTGCAACTAGAAAACGGCAACTGGACCTGGAGCTGAGCTGTGCCCTCCACAACTAAGACTGAAAGGACAACAACTTGACTTGGAAAAACTTCCTGGAAGTACACACTGTTCCCCAATAAAGTCCTGTTCCCTTTCCCCAATAAAATCTTTGGGGGAAAAAAAAAAAACTGGCCACATGGCAGGCTATAAAGTTTCAACAAATTTCCTGCTGTAATGCAGGTAAGTCTGGCATCAGTGACAAAACAGAAAAAGGACTCCACAGACAGCACCTCACACCCAGGACAATGGCCACTCAAAGGAGCAGAGACACATGTGCAGGCGGGACGCGGGAAAGGGAGCCCTGTGCTGTGGGCGGGAACGCAAAGCACTGGCCGCTGTGGGACAGTGTGGGGCCCTCAGAAGCTAAACACAGACCTTCCTGTGACCCAGCAATCCACTTCTGGGCATACACCTGGGAGTGCAAGAGGGTCTCGAAGAGAGATTTGCACACCCGTGTTCACAGCTGCACTGCTCACTACAGCGAAAACGTGGGAGCCGCCCGAGTGTCCGCGAGCGGATGGTGGGAAGCAAAGGGGGTCCATCCGTGCAGTGGGACGCTGTTGGACTTAAAAAGGAGGGAAACCCTGACACCGCTCCACCATGGATGGACCTTGGGGACACTGTGCTGAGTGAGAAGCCAGTCACCAAAGGACACACACACTTATACGGGGTCCCTAACATGGTCAGATTCAGAGGCAAAAAGGAGAACGGTGGCTGCCAGGGGCTAGGGGACGGAGGAGAGGGGACCGAGTGCACTTTGGGCGATGGAGAGTCCTGGGAGGACGGTGGGGGTGGCATTTAATACCACTGAACTGTACACTTAAGAATGGTTATGACGGTAAGTTTTATGCTATATGTGTTTTCCAATAAAAACAATAAAGATGAGTCTTTAAAGAGGTGATTAAGGTGAAACGAGGTCAGCAGGGTGGACCCTCATCCTGTCTGGCTGGTGTCCTTGTACGAGGAAGAAATGAGGACAGAAACACACAGAGTGACGACCACGTGAGGACCCAGGGAGGAGACGGTGTCCACACGCCCAGGAGAGAGGCCTCGGGGGAACCAGCCTGCCCACACCTGCATCTCGGACCCCAGCCTCCAGGACTGGGAGAGAGAAATGTCAGCTGTATAAGCCGCTGCCTGTGGTGCTTGTGACAGCAGCTTTAGAAAATGAGTATACAGATTAAAGGAGAAATATATGATCATCTCAATAGATGAATAAGTATAATAAAACTCAAAACCCTTCATCATTTTTCACAGTTAGCAAACTATGAAAAGAACTGAATTTTCTGTGTTTCAACATGTCCCAGGTCCACTGGCTCAGCTCCTCATCCCCGAGGTCGGAGAGGACCTGGAGCTGCACAGGACACACGTGCTTCTCCCGACCCCCGAGTCCCCACCTAGCCCCTCCTGAGCCGCCCTGTGGGCTCCAAGACATCTTTGAGCCCTGCTAACAAGAAGGCCTGGCCACCCAGACCTACACTAGGTCTGTGAGCTCAGGGACATCTGCCGTGACCCTGCCCCACACCAAGGAGTCGGGCCTGTCAGGCCGCCCTGGACGCACAGGCCCAGACCTCGCCCGGAGACCCAGGCTCGGCCAACAGGGCTGGGATGAGGATGAGGGCCTGCAGCCTTTCACGGATGTGCTCACTGTCCAGAATATTCCACACGTGTGTGCATGCACAAGAGGGCACAGCAGGCGTGTACATGTGTGCACATGTGCACATGGCCACGTGGGCCACGTATGGGCGTGCATTACACACACATGCTTGTGTGGCTGTGCACACGCAGGTTCACATGTCAGCACACATGCATGCACGCACCTCACTGCGTTCCAAATGGTAAAACATCCACAGGCCTCATCATCGAAAGCAATGCAATGAACCTAAAAATTAACAGAAGGGTCGACAAGAGACGCGAGCCGGGGTGGGGACGCAGAGATCCCCTCCTAAGTAACTCCGTGGTCACAGAGTAAACAAGTGCCGTGACAGGCGGTTTTACAGCCACACAGACGGAGAGGCTGCATGTCCATGGAGCCCGTGTCAGGAGTTGGCAGAGAATTCACAGCCTTAAATGTTTTTATTACTGAGCCAGAGAGACTGAAAATAAATGAACTAAACATTCGATACAAGGAGGGAAAATAGAACGATAAAGTAAATCCATGGGAGGCAGGAGGGGAATGAAGATAACGGAGAATTAATGAATTGGAAACAAGAAAAATGGGAGTACCCATCAGTAAATCTAAGAGCTGGTTCCTCAAAATAAGTAAATAAAACAAGGCAACCTCTGACCAGCCTGACAACGGAGAGCGAACAGGCACCGGGGAAGGCCGAAGCTGGGGCATCAGGGACACAAAGACGGGAAGTGACAACACGCTGGATACTCCTGATGAAACTGACCATTTCCCCAGACGACATAAATTACCAAAACTAAAGAGGTTTAAAAAGCTATATCCATAACTGCAGGAAAACAGAAAGAGGTGGGTGACTGGGGTTGCGTTGGGGACTTGCTTCCATCCTATACACCATTGGCGGGGCCGGCCCAGCTCAGCACGGGGGCCGAGATCAGGGCCAGGGAGAGGGAGCGCCCCGCTCGGGGCCTATGGCTGGTGGCCGTGAGGGGACCGGGGCCTTCTCCCTGGCTATCTGGGGGACTGGGGGGGCTGGACCCTGCTTGCCTATGACCCTTCTTGGTGCAAACAGGACCCCCTTGTGTGGGGGTCAGATGGAGAGGTGGCGAGGGCACAGCTGCGCTCAGTGCTGGGCCCCCAGTCTCCTCCACAGCACGCAGAGGGACATGGGGACAGGGAAAGGAGGGCAGAGGTCACTCCCAAAGGGCTTCTCCACCACGTCGGCCACAGTGGTCAGTGGGTGGCCACTGCAGCCTCCCTGTCCGTCCCTGTCTGGTTTATATTTTGTGGAACTTGCCTGTAACGTCATCTGGGGCTGGTGTTTTGTCTGCGGGAAGACGTTAAACTGCTTCATTTTTTTTAGTGGTTCTAGGACGGCCCCTGGGTTCTTCCTTCCAGTCAGTTTGTGGCACTCTTCTTCCAGGAACGTGTCCATTTCCTTAAGTTGCTCCTATACTGTCCCCTGACCTTTATGACCTCTGCTGCAGCCCAGGTTCTGTCCCTCTTCATTCGAGCACCTACTGCTGTCTCTCTTCCTGTCAGCCGTCCAGTCTGCCGAGGACGACACTGGGTCTTCTCGCTCTGGTCCTGTTGTCTGCTCCGTCATTTCTTATCTCTTCCCATCTTCTTTCTTTGGTTTTGTTCTTTTATCCCTCATATTCAGGACTCAGCAAAAGGCAGCCTGTCTGTGCACAGGCGAGAGAGGAGAGAGAGATCAGAGCAGCGTTCACGCTGAGACAAGGCGGACACGGGAAAAGGAGAGTATCTGACAGAAGCCACCGCGGCCTCAAAATCCAAAATCTTTACTACCTGGCCCTTTCCTGGAAAAGTTTGCTGACCTCTGCCTAATTTCTCAAATTGGGTGCTTAGTACATTAATTTTTTCAATTTTTTGTTTCCTACTACAGTCATTTCAGGTTACAAATTCCCTTCTATTGATAACTTCAGACACATTTGACAAGTTTCAATACCTACAATGTTCACCATCATTCAGCTCTAAGTATGTTCTGACGTGGATGATGATTTCTTCTTTGATCCGTGAGTTACACAAAGGGCATTTTTTAAATTTTCTAAATATGGGAGATTTTGTTTGCTCCTTTTGTTACCGAGTTGTGCTGCTGAAGTACAATCTATGTTGTACCAATTTGTTGGCACTTACTGATGTTTCCGTTCTGGCGGTTGGTGGTGGGTTTCTGACGCCTGGAAGGAATGAACACCACTTCCCGTGAGGCGCTGCGTGCAGAAGGCCGGCAGCTGAGGCGCAAACAGGGCAACTGAACCTTCTGTCCTGTATCGCTTCCTTCTGGGTCCACCTGACCAGCTGACTACTAAGAGGATTAGCCAAAAGTCGCGCACTAGACGGCAGCTTTGTGAATTTCTGGTGGTAATGTTGTCCGTTCTTGCTGCAACATCCACCTTTTGGAGTCAGTTATGTTTGTCGGTGCCCTTTCACTGACTCGCTCACTGGTGTCTGCGCTCATCCCCACTGCCTTGGCCTGGCCTGCCCCACCTGCCCCCGGGCCACGACCCCCGTGACCCCATCCCAGGAGGCTCCCTGGCGGGCCTGGCACCATGCCCTCAAGGCCCCATCCTGTGTCCCCACCGCTGCTGTCCAGGCCACACCAGTCCCAGCGGCCATCGCGGGCGGTGCCTGCAGCCCCATAGCCCCACAGCCTGTCGTCTCAGGCACCAGCCACCTCCACACCACAGCCCAGACCACTGGCTTCTTGGGTCAATTCAAACGAACCGCTGGGTGGTGACCACAGACGATACAGGTACCTATATGGCACCTGCCTCCAAAATTAACCCAAAACACCATCTCCCAGTGTTCACTCTGGCGGTTGTGTAGGAAGTCCAGGGCAGGGTCCCAGGAAGCAGTCACCCTGCCACCCCCAACGACCTGCCTGCGGGGTCCTGAGCCTTTCAGGCCCCTCTACCTCACGTGTGGCCAGGTGTGGCTGTGGGGGGCAGGTGATACTTCCAGGGGCCAGCATGTCCCCAAGGCCACAGGCTCCTTTGCATTTCAGGTGCCTCGCTGGCTCCTGTCCCACTAGAGACCTGTGATGGGCCACTCAGCAGTCTTCAGGGGCTGCTGAGGACAATGAGCGCTGCACTGGGCCTGGTTCCCTGGCACCTTGTTTTTCCTCTTTCCTCTTCACATGGAACCCTGCTGTCCAGGCGGTCCACTGACCGCCTGCTTCCTGGAGCAAGGGTCTGAACTGCCCACCTCCAGAAATACCAGGGTCCGAGACGACAGCCTAGGTTTTAAGAGGGAAAAACTTCTTTGACGTTAATCAGAAAAGAAACCATTGTGGCCACTCCAATCTACAAGTGGACGTCCAGCCCGGGGCTGTGGCCACCGGCCACCGGTCAGCGCGTGCAGGGTGGGCCTGACAGAGGGAGGGGGCTCGGCCTCAGAAAGGCTGGTCTAGCAAACCAGCACTTCCCACCTTTGAGCTACGGTCCAAACCACTGAAGAAGGTGGCTTCCGTAGTTATGACAGTGATTTGCGCTAATTTTCTCAGGGAGAAAAATCAAGACCATTTCTCCAAAGATCATTAATGTTTTCATTTGCTATCAAACGCCTTCCTCTTACCCAAAGTTCCTAGGTCAACGTCTGTAGTACAAATTCCTGTGACTTTACCAAATTAGGAATAAAACACAGGTGAGCCCACCCTCGGTCTTGTGCTGCACCCAGACGGCAGGCCTAGCTCCCCTCCCCCGCGGCCCGAGCGCACCTCGAAATGAAAACCAACAAGCAGAAGTCACACGTGCAAAGCTAAGGCCTTTATTGAAGCCACAGACCAGGTGCTTCCAGAACCACTGTCCTCATGGCCCTGCGCCCTCGAGGACACAGAGCACCGACCGCAGCCGGCAGTCCCCGCAGCTCAGGCCTGCTCCAAACAGCAGGCGGGAGAACAGGGCGGTCGGCTGGCAGTTCAGCACACGCGATGACAGGGTGCGCGGAGGGCCCGGACCACCGGTGCCCGAGGTCTCGTTCCGAGAAGCTAAACGACGCACAGCGCCCTTCACAGCAGGCGTTTACAGAGACCAACCTGCACTGGGGTCCGGACGCAGACTTCCGGTTAACAAATACTCTTCTGAAAATTTATTTCAAAATAGAGACGCTTTCCCCAGAACTGTAAAAGCCATCAAAATGCAAAATACTTCTTTAGGAAAGACTGAACCAAAATCACAGCTAATGTTTAAAATAGCACGTCACCTGGTTTCCGTCTGTGCCCCGAGGACACATCCGAGGACACACTGGCAGCCACGGCCTCTGCCCGGGACGCCCCCTGCCCAGCGGTCAGTTGCTCTCGATCTGCTCCAGGTCCAGCTCGCCGTGGTCCAGAGGGAAGGTGGTCTCCTCCCCAGAGCTGTCCCAGTCACTGGGGGCCCCAGCGCTCCTGCCCTCGCTGGCTGCGGGCTCCCGAGAGGCCCACAGGCTAGGACTGGCGGGACGGGAGCCGGGACACGCGCTCAGGGGGCTGGAGCCAGGGATGCAGAGGCCCGTGAGGTCGCGAGGGTCACGTGGGGAGGACACGGATGTCTTCGCACCGGTGTCATCCTCGTCATCTTCATAATCAAGGGAGCAAAGGCTTTTTGAATTTTTTAAAGTCTGCAACAGGAAACATACAGACTTGAACCATTCCAGGAGGGCTTATGGGAGGGGAATCCCACTGACCTCGGCAGGGGCCCCCAAGTCACATAAAGCATCTTTGGTGTCCTGTGCCTCCCCTTGGGGCCATCGTCTCAGAGCCCTGTGTGCCCACAAACGGCCTCGGCACTGCCTGTTGGGTTTCAGGGGGAGACCCATGTCCCCGCCCCCCCGACCAACGTCAAGCTCACGTTGCCTGAGCTCTGAAGCAGCAGACACCCGGAGACTGCAGTGTGCAGCTGTGTCCACACTTGGGAATGGCCTGGCCGGGGGGGGGGGACCCAGGTCCAACGATGGCTCCCACCAGGTGAGTCCCCATACCCTAGCCCCTCCCCCGTGTCCGTGGGTGGGGGCCCCATTGCACCCAGCTTCCCACCTTTCTCTCTCCTCAGCCCTCCTCTCCCAATGGTTCTCGTCCTTCAAATATGAACGTGCTTAAGTCTTTGTCATCTTAAAATACCTGAGACACACGCCCCATGGGCCCCCCCCCCACGGCCTCGGCACACACCATGCATCGCCTGTGCTCACGACAGCCTCCCCACTGGACTGGTTAAAGACGGGGGCTCCCCAAGCTCAGCTCCAGCCCTGCTCCTCCAGACAACTGCATCCCCAGACCAGAGCAGCGGCAGTCAGAACCCCATCTCTTGGTGGCACCTCTCCCAGGCTGTCCCACGGGGGCTGAGCGCCGGCAGACCACCCCGACCTACCGTTGGGGTTGCTGACCCCAGGCCATGCAGCAGGGTGTGCCTGGCCCCCTGCTCTCCTCACCTCTAGCACCTCGACCACGGCCCTCCTCAGGGCCGCACACGGCAGCGGGCCCCCCCCGCCCCCGGCACAGCCAGGGCTCCATTCCCCGCGACACCACCCGCAGCCCTCGCCCCGGCCTCCTGGTCCTGACTTCATGCTGTCCCCACGTGCCCACACCTCTGCTAGAGCAACCTGCCACCTGGCTCCACCCGTCCAGCTGTCACCTCTGGACTCTTGTCCCAGCCACACCCACGCTGCCCCCAGACACGTCACTATGTGGCCCGGGCCTTGTACAGGGAGCCTGCAGGCACGGCTGTGACAATGCACATGACGACACCAGCCATCCCAATGCCCCAGGCTTTAATTTGGTAGCAGCACACTGGCCACCGAAACGCGTGAACTAGAACACGAGTTAACCAACTCCACACCCAAAAGTCCCCCAAACCACAACTCATCCAGCACACAAAATGAATGCCTCCTATCAGAAAACCCACCCTGCGGCTAGAAGGCTCTCTGGAAACATCTGGAAACAGTCCCACTGAGAGCTGCAGCCAACAAACACGTCCCCCAGGAAGACGGAGCTCCTCGGGAACCACAGTTTCTAAGGCAGCTCCTTGGCTCCCCAAGACAGATGGCAGTGCCCGTGGTTTTGTTGTTTTGCTGTTTTATTCTAACAAGCGAGGTGCTGTCTGAGAAGCAAAATGCTAAAGAACCAAATCTTTAAAGACACTGGCCACATGTTTTGGTCACAAAGTATGGGTTCATGAGGTAACTCCTCCTTCATTCAAATCAAGGCAGATCCGCCAGGCCGGCTTGAGGAGAGCGCTGTGCCCACTGCACACGGTCCCCTTACGCACTCGTCACCCCGCTGGCTCCACAGGCACCGGCACCCACCCCACGCACGGCGGGCCCCTCCAGCTAACAGTGTTCCAGGCCTTTCCTTCAACCTCCCCTAGGTGTCCCTGTCACTGACGGCAGTGACCTGACAGGCGTGTGAGGGCTTCTGTGCACAGGTCACCTATGGACCACCCCTGTGTGGCCTGCGTATGAAAATGGCACGCTCTTCCCAACTCCCAGCTCAGGCTGCCTGTGAAGGACTCACAACCACACCCCACAGAAACAGTGCACACACACCCACCCACCCTCACGGCTCGGCCCAGACGGGGAGTCTCGCCACCTCCCACCGCACAAAGTGGGACAGACGATGTGGCCTGGAGCCCGCCCTGACACGGCGACCCTTGTCACCGCATGGTCCTGGCTTCTGCCACCGTCTCTGGTTTGATGGGGACCTGCATATAAGCAGACGAACATAAAATATTTTTCTAAATTTGAAGGTCAAGGCTTTGAGTTCTAAATTGTAAGGATCTTTTAACTTGTGTGCAAGACAGCCTCCTGCGGGGACGCCAGCAGGCGACTGCTCACCATCTCCACCCCTGTAGCCACGCTAACCGGCTGCGTGTAAGCCAGGAAGTCCAGAAAGAAAAACGAAGCTGTCCTGTGAGCTACCCTGAAGCCCCTCCAACGCCGTCCAGGGCCTGGCGGGCCCCCTGCAGCTGGCCACTGGTCGTGGCGCCAGCCATCTCCCACATGACACACACGGTCTGCTCTCCTGCACAAGCACAGCCTCCGCGGGTGCCCTGAGACCGTGGGGGAGGCTCACACCACGTCCCTGCTCGGCCAGAGCCCACCTGCCTGCCATCAGCAGCCACCTGCCAGGCCAGCGCTGAGCAGGAGCCCCAAGCGGGGCCTCCCACTGCCTGCAAGCACCTGCCACCCAGCACACGTGTGTACCTGTCCCACAGGTTCCGGCTATGGGAGGAAATACAGACACACGCCGGCAACAGGCAGCTCCATGCAGCCAACAGGACAAACCCGAGCGCCTTCCCCACCCGGACAAAGGGAGGCGTAACAGGCTCAGGAGTGTCCACACTGCAGGTGGGCACAGAGACGGCCAGAGGTGAGGGCGCGTGCATGCGCGTCCAGGCACATGCGTGTGCAGGCAGGTACACCACCACTCTCCTGGGCCCTCCCCGGTCTGAGCAGCAGAGCTGCCGGCCATGGAGGACCTCATCGCCCGCTGGACCCCAGTGAAGCCTGGCTTACTCACCCCAAATGTCAGTGGTGGCGGGGAGCCAGGGGTGCCCTGTACCCCACGTGCGCGTGCACACACACACCCAGGCCACAGTGTTCCAGCTGCCACCACACCCTCTCAGCACCCCACTGGCCACTTAGCACCCCACTGGCCACGTCTCCGGGAAAGAAGGTCGATAAACCAGCAGGAAGAAGCGGCCCCTGCAGATCCCAAACTCTCAGAACAGGCTTTTCTGCCCTGAGACCGTTCCACCCAGAGGATGACGTGAGCCGACAGCAATCGTGCGGGAGCGTCACAAAGCCTGACCTGGGCAAGCGAGGGCGAGGCCACAGGTCAATATACACTCGAGTCCAGCAACCACAGTGGGCCAGAGGGGTCAGCCTGAATCATTGAGCCCACTTCCCGTGTGACTGTCCTCGGGCTCCTCGGACACCCCACTCAGCACCGACAGGGAAGCTACTGCAGGCTGAAGGAAGAACTCCTTGGGGCTCCCTCCCACCCTCGTGCAACCCCAGTGACCAAGGCTTGGGACAGGTGCTGAGGCCACCCCTGGCTGCCCGCCCCCGACCGCGGGAGCAGACGAAAAGGGCGCCGTGTGCCCCTGCACCCACTCGCCTGCGCCTCGCCCACGGTGGCCGTGTAAAGGCCGTGACCACCCCAACCTGCTGACCCTCTCAGCAGCCGATGTCATCTTTCTCGTCACAACTGTCTCATTCAACCACATACACAAGGACTTTGGGATAAGATGCAGAGAGTCAGGGCCCGGTTCCTGCTGTGACCCCCAGGGAGGCGACTCAGCGCCCTTGCCCTCATTCGGGACCCTTCCTCAGAGAGGGTTGCACAGCCCTACGTCCCTGCTAGAGTCTCGAATGCACTATGTGTGACAAAATAAAGATAAGAACCAAGAACGTATAGAGATCTCTCTCACACACACACACACCGTAGAGATCTCTCACACACACACACCGTATAGAGATCTCTCTCACACACACACACCGTATAATCTCACACACACACACACCATATAGAAATCTCTCACACACACACACTGTATAGAGATCTCACACACACACACACACACACACACACACACACCGTATAGAGATCTCTCTCACACACACACACCGTATAATCTCACACACACACACACCATATAGAAATCTCTCACACACACACACTGTATAGAGATCTCACACACACACACACACACACACACACACCGTATAGAGATCTCTCAGACACACACACCGTATAGAGATCTCTCACACACACACACACCGTATAATCTCACACACACACACACCATATAGAAATCTCTCACACACACACACTGTATAGAGATCTCACACACACACACACACACACACACACACCGTATAGAGATCTCTCAGACACACACACCGTATAGAGATCTCTCACACACACACACACCGTATAATCTCACACACACACACACCATATAGAAATCTCTCACACACACACACCGTATAGAGATCTCACACACACACACCGTATAGAGATCTCTCACACACACACACCGTATAGAGATCTCTCACACACACACACCGTATAATCTCACACACACACACACCATATAGAAATCTCTCACACACACACACCGTATAGAGATCTCTCACACACACACACCGTATAATCTCACACACACACACACCATATAGAAATCTCTCACACACACACACTGTATAGAGATCTCACACACACACACACACACACACACACACACACACCGTATAGAGATCTCTCTCACACACACACACCGTATAGAGATCTCTCACACACACACACACACCGTATAATCTCACACACACACACACCGTATAGAGATCTCTCTCACACACACACACCGTATAGAGATCTCTCACACACACACACACACCGTATAATCTCACACACACACACACCGTATAGAGATCTCTCACACACACACACCGTATAGAGATCTCTCAAACACACACACACCGTATAGAGATTTCCCTTACACACACACACACACACACTGTATAGAGATCTCTCACAGACACACAGACACACACACACACACACACACACACCGTATAGAGATCTCTCTCACACACACACACACACCGCTCCCCCACAGCAGGCTGTCCCTCCCCCACACCAGCATGCCCGCTCATCATCGTGCAGTGAGCCTCTGCTGGCACATGCCTCACGCGCTGCCAGGAGCCTGTCTGACTCCAGGTTGAGTCCCAACACTGGCCCCGACACTGCGGTGCCTTGTCAGGCCTTTCTGTGAGGGGTCGGGCTGCACATGCCCCCAGCGATGCCCGGCACTGCAGTCCTGGGGCCATGCCTCTCCTGTCCCAACAGCGCTTAACCCCGCAGGCCCACGGATGTCAAAGCACCGGAGGCGGGGTGCGTGTCAGGAGCTCCCCACAGCGTTCCCATGCTGCAGATGGTTCCCATGTTCACCAGAAAAGATCAGGGCGTCCCTTTGCACAGGTTCCACAGACAGGACGTCTGGGTTTGGGACCCACCTACTGGGAAGACTTCAGAAAAGCCAGCATTCAGGAAAGACAAGATGACAGTGACGTCCAGAGCGGCCACACTGCTGTGCGGAGGACCTGCATCCCGTCTGTGTTCTGACGAGGGAGCCCCAGGCCCAGGGTGTAGAGCAGCTGCTCTCCCGTGAGGACCCCCAGGCACAAGCCCCATGCGGGCTGAGGAGCTCAGCCAGGCCCAGTGGGCGGCCCTCTCCCTTCCCACACCAGCAGGTCCCATTCTTGCTTCCTCAGCCCCCATCCACAGAAGGTCCCAAGGGAATAGGACCGTTCCACACGCATGAGCTCCATTCCAGCTCCCCTGATGGCCCTGCGGTGACATCACCCTCCAGAAACAGAGGTCCAGGTTCCCGGTCTGTTTCTTTGCTCTAACTCTGGTTTGAACAAGGGCCTTCGAGCAGAAGACAGGTGGCAGGGGCAGGCAGTGCTGGCCCCAGAACCCAGTCTTCAAGCTGGTCCACAGCCCAAGACTCGAAACATACCCTTTCCCCAGAGAGGTGTTGGCGGAGGACCGGTGAGAACCGCGAGGAGCAGCCGGGGGCCAGAGTGGCGCATGCTTGGCTGGGACAGCCCGGGACGCCTCCTCGCATCCCACACTCTCTCACCCCGAACAGCAGTTCGGGCTCCCGCCCTGCCCTGTGCCTACAGGCCCGGGACACCCAGGCCGGCCCTGTTGAGGGGCATGAGTGGGCAGGTGGCACTGCTGCTGGGGACGCTCTGGCCTCAGACCTGAGGACACAGTGCGTCCCTGCGGCCGTCACCTCCCGCAGGAGCACAGCACATGCTGCACGTCACCATAGCCGGCTGGGCCAGCCTCTCCCCAGAAGCACCACGCGGAGGAGTACATCACGAGGAAGCCTCACCCGTGTCATCTTCAGGAAGTCCAAGGACGGGCGCGGCCATCGGGCGTCGTCCTCTCGCCGGCGCTTTCGCCAGCTCTTCTTCCCGAGGAGCACGCAGGGCTGTGAGTGGCTCCGGGCCAGGCCTAGCCGCCGGCCGGGCTCAGGCATGCACGGCGGGGTGCCCACATCCGCAAGGCGCTCCTGTGACAACGACAGGCGGCGCCGCGAGGACAGCACCCAGGGCCCCACGGGACACCAGGGAGGGCCTGAGCTGCCCCCACTGCCATCCACAAAGCCACTACTGGCCGAGGCCGGCCGGGGCGCTAGAGGTAAAGTGGGGCCAGCCACAGGGAAGGTTCTGCCCGGCGACCCGGTGGTGCCTGGCAAGCTGGCACTCCCGCCACTGTGGCATCGCCTCTTGGAGACCAGAGTCCAGACCTTGGAGCCGCCAGGGTGCCATGGGGACCAGCAGCGGGCCAGCTCGTCCGGCTCCGACAGAGACCGGCAGTGTCGCTTGGTGGGCGGTGCCAAGGGCTGCCCTAAGCTGTCCCTGAGGTCCATGGCGCTGACCGCTCCCAGGCCTGTGCTCGGCCCGCAGGGGCTTGACAGGAAGGGGAAAGCAGGGCCCATGGCTGCCTGGCTTCCGACGGGCCATCCTCCACTTACGACCTTCCAAAGGCACCTGTCTTCTGAGGAAACAGGAAGGAGGAGAGACAGGTAAGCAGGATGCACCCGCCAGCCACAGGGTGGGGCCATGCTGCCACTTGACACAAAGCCGTGGGCCTCACAGGCACACCAGGAGGTGGCACCCCCCACCCCAGGCAACATGAGCCACAGACGTGGTCCATGCCAGCCCTACCTGCCTTCCCTAGGTGGGTCAGCCCTGCAGCCACTCTCACTTCTCCAATGTCAGAGGGCAGCAGGCTGCACCCCTTGCCCCTGCCAGACGCCCTGGGGCTCTGAGCGAGGACGGGCCCCGCCAGCAGGACGAAGCCCAGGTTAGGACCCAGCGCCAGGGTCAGGTGCTGGGCCACACTGCCTACTTCCTCGAGTCATCAGAGCAGCTACAAACCTGCACGAGAGTGGTCTGGAGTGCCACCTAACCCCGGATTACCACCAACGGCCACTGGGCACCCACTCGGCCGCTGTGGCCAAAGGGAGGACAGGACTCAGCTCAGGTATGTTCCACCTAAAAATCACACAACTAGCACATCGCACTGTGGCCGCTGACACTGAGCCAAGGCTTATCGGGGGGACACACACGTGCCAGGGAGCTTCTCACACTCACGCTCACTTCCACATTCTAACACTCACTCCCACTCGGGGCAGCTGCGCCACCTGCCCCCGTTCAGGCCCCAGGGCACAGGTGTGAGCCGGGCACTGGACGGGGTGAGTGCACACCTGTGCCCTGCAGGCACGACCATCTGAGGCACAGCACTGAGCAGAGCGCAGGGACAGCATGCACCACAACGGGCCACAGGCGCCCAGGAAGGGCTCGGACACCCTGGCCCCACCCCCCTCGCTGGGCCCCGCCCACAGACCAGCAGCGGGAGGGGCCGGCTCCCACTCAGCTTCCCCTCACCCACACGACACCCTGTTCCCGGGCTTGGGCTCCAAAGGTCTCTCAAGTCCAACTGGGCTTCCCCCCCAGGCGCACGGCTGGCCCTGCTCACCCCCTGTGGCCACAGCAGCCCAGGAAGACAGCCCAGGGCTTTTCCATACTTACCGTTGGTCTCAAAAGGGAACAAATGGCCACTTTTGCTCAGTTTCTCGGCAGAATACTGAAAGTGATAGGAGAGAAGTTTCCCGTGAGACTTCAGAAACGGTGCTAAGAAACAGTCGTATGTGTTTATCACGAGATAAATTCCAGTTTTCCCCAACACTGTCGTTTCAGGTAATTAAAGAGAAGAGCAGTGACCCCTGGAATACATGTTCTCCTTAATCAAGATTCTTAAAAGCTTAACAACACTCAACTGAGTGAAGGAAACGACGAGCCATGAGCCCGTCCACTTCTCCGGAAGCCTGGCCGGCCCGTGTTGAGCTCCAAGCGTCCCCGCAAACCTTGCTGCCACTCAGTCACTCTTCAGCCAGCCTCTTCCCTCCCACCCACACAGCCCCCTCTGGACCCAGACCCCAAGCCAGGCTCCCCCAGGTGGCCCTGTATGGACGTGGGGGGATAGGGTCTGCGGAAGGTGCTGGCCTCGGCTTGAGCCCACAGAACTTTCTCGGCCACAGTCTGCCTGTGAAGTCTGAGGCCTACCTGGCGAGCCATGCTCCCCGAAAGCTCCTGTGTCTGTCTGCTTTTGCATCCACCTAGCCTGGGCTCGGGGGCATGGGGCCCTGGCGGCTGAGCCCTTACCAGAACCCAGGGGCCACACCAGGAGGTGTGCGTCCTGTTGGGGCTGCGTGGCCGTCACTGTCTGACTGGCACTGGGGCGAGCCCCTGGAAACAGGGCGAGACCTCTGTGCTGTGTGGACGGAGCCCGGGAGACATCTGCACAGCGGACCCGAGGGGCCAGGGAGCAGCCGCAGGCAGGTACAGGGATGCCTGCAGCAGCCATTCTGCCCCGAGAGCGGCACAGACGACCACAGGAGCCGCACGTGGGCTTCACGGCGTTGTGCTTAGCAGCCACACATTGGAAACAACCCAAACGTCTCCCCACAGGGTAAAGCCCATACAATGGGGCCAAGGAATGGACCACACGTGCGCCCCAGAGCGACGGCGCTGAGGGCCCCAGAAGTTACCTGCTGCTCCAGCACAGGCAATGCCACACTGCAGGCATGTCCAGGGGGGCGGAGACCAGGTTACAGTGCACACGACCAGCAAAAGACGCCCAGCCCAACATCACAGCCCATCAGTGCGTTTCACAAAAACACATTTTAGACGAGAGGTTTATAGAGCCGCACTCTCCACCCACCCCGGCCCGCACCAGCACAGCCGGCCCAGGGCCCGCACCTCGTCCACCCGCCCCTGAATCCTGGCCCCCTGCTCCAGCCCTCGGCCCAAACTGACAGTGGAAGCCCCAGCGCCTGTCCCCACAGGGCCACCTGGGCTTCAGGCCTTTGCTGGCTTAGCCTGCCGGCCCTTCCCCAGGGTCCACCTCACTCGGCCTCCATCAGCTCTTAACACTCCCCCTCATCCCCCGTCATCTGCTAACAGAGAACCTGTGCTCCACCCTGCACCCAGGACAGCCCACGCTCCTGCGTGACCCGACAAGTGCCATGGTGTCGCCGCCCTCTCCCAGCGCTGCCCTGGCTCTCTGGGGCAGCCCCCCTGCTCTGCCCGCTCACCTCTGCAGTACAAAGGCCCCCACTGCACAGCCCACCCCCTGCTGCCCCTGCAGCTCGACCACACGCCCCTCACGACAGCCACCACACCTGTGGTCCCAGTGCCGGGTGTGCCTGTCTGCCCACGAGAACAAAGCCCCTCGAGGGGGGCAGCATGTGTGGGAGTGGGAGGCAGGTGGCTGTGGCGACAGAGGGTGACACGGGGAGGCTTCGGTCCTCTGAACATGTGGGTTATGATACGTGGAGCCGCCGCTCTCCCTGTGTGCCATCCCACGCCACAGCAGCGGCCACAGGCGGCTGTTCAAGTTTAAACCCAACTGACGTCGAGCACACACTCAGTCCGGGCCGCGCCGGCCCCCGCAGGCCCAGTGACACGCTGTGCGCATCTGCCGCATCTGGACAGCGCGCCTTCCACCTGCACAGGACCTCGGGGACACCCTGCTCCAGCTGCTCCAGTCTCACTGGGGCAGCCGCTGCCTCCGTGCCACTTGCTATGGAAAATGCCACAAAACTCAAGATATGGCCAGATGCTGGAGGCCTCACTGTCCTACTATGGGGGGGGGTGTGTGCAGGGGGGAGCAGGTAGTGGGAACCAGCCACAACCTCGTGCGCTTCTGGGTCTTTTCTGTGGTAGCCCAAGTGCCAGGAGGCAAAGCAGGAAGAGCTGCCCCAGCCAGGGGTTGGGAGACTCCTGCAAGGCCCTGCAGGGGGCCTGGGGGAAGGGACATGAGGAAGCCAGACGAGCTGAATGGGGGAGGCAGGAGGACTCGGGCACCCAGGATGTCCCGAGAGGCAGCGGCCCGCACTGCCAGTGCAGGCTCCCACACCTGTGCCGACGCCCACACAGCCGCCCGGCGTGCCACCCAGCTGCCCGCTCCCAGCACTTGTGGACCTCCTGGCTCACAATGTCCTCCCATGACAAGGACGTGGCGTGCGCAGGAAGGGCTGGACCAGGGAGCCAGGCCAGCACATGGCTGGAGGGACAGAGGCCACACACGGTCAGTGATTCCTAATGTCATTTACCCTGAAGTATGTCACACTTTTGTTTTAAAATGGATACTCAAGTCAGTCTTTGGAAAACTTTTCAGTGTGCTTAGAACAACCTGGGTATGACAATCTAGCTTTTTAACCATAAATTTCATGAAATCTAAATACAGATCAAACATTTCTGTAATGAAAACATGGTTTCCAAATTGAGATTTGCTGTAAATGTAAAATACGAGTGCACACTAGGTTTCAAGGACTGTTTTCAAAAATGTAAATTTTGACGAGGGTGCTGAGACCACTCAGTTGGGAAGGAACAGTCTTTTCAACAAATGGTGCTGGGACAACTGGATGTCCATGTGCAAAAGGACGAAGCGGGACCCTCTCCTCATGCCACATACAAAAACTAACTCAAAATGCATCAAGGAACTAAGTGTAGGAGCTAAAATTACGTAACTCTTAGAAGAAAACATTTGTCCAGGGATTTTTAGATACGACAGCATAAACACAGGCAACAAAAGAAAAAACACAGATCAATTGGACTTCAACAAAATAAAAACTTGTGTTTCAAAGGGCACTCTCAAGAAAGTGAAGACAACACACAGAATAGAAAAAAATAGGGTTTCTGCAAATCATGTATCTGATTATGAGTAGAAACTACTATCTAGAATATATGAAGAATTCTCACCACTCAACAACAAAAAGACAAAGAATCCAGTTCTAAAATGGACCGAGGATTTCAACAGACATCCCTCCAAAGAAGACACACAAGGGGCCAATGGTGCATGAAAACATGCTCAGTGGCATTAGTCATGGGGAAACGCAAACCAGAACACAACAGGGGACCGCCTCGCACCCCCGAGGACAGCTGTAATCAAAGACGGACAATGACACGCGTGGATGAGACGGTGGGGCAGCCAGGACCCCGCTGCGTTGCCAGTGGGGCTGAACAACGGTGCAGCCAGCGGTGTGCGCAGGTTAAACCCAGGGCTGCCATGTGACCCAGGAATTCCAGGCCTCGGTGTGTGCCCAGGAGAGCTGAGGACACTTGTCCACATAGGAACCTGTGCGCCAATGTTCACAGCAGCATTATTTGTAACAGCTCCAAAGAGGAAACGCCCTCAGTGCCCATCAACAGGCAAATGGGTAAGAGCATGCAGTGTGTCCCGCGTGCGTCTGACTGAGCCTGGCAGGGCTCCCAACAGAACTCTGAGATGACGGGCAGTTCGTGGATTGTCCCATCTGCACTGTCCCCACAGCAGCCACGAGCCAAACAAAGACACTGAGCCCTTGCAATGCGCCTGGTGCAAATGAAAACTACCATCGCTAACTGTTGAATTTTAATCAACTTTAATTTCAATTAAAAAAGCCTTGAGTGATGAGAGGCTACCAAACGGGACAGCACAGCTAGTTCCCAGTAGCCATTTGCAGAACAAGCTGGGGGCAGGGACACATGACAAAACCTCTTTGAGAGCTACATATTGAAATATTTACAGAGGAAAATGTCTAGAATTTACTGCAAAACCACGGGAGGAGGGGTGTGGGTGCAGGCACAGATGGAACAAGCCGGAGGCAACCTCACCGTGGTAGGTGGGGTGTGGGGATTCTAACTCTCCACTCCTGGCTGCCTTTAGATATTGCTATAAAAATACTACCTTTGAAAACTTCAGTTTCTATTATTCTTATGCAACAAACTGGCTCTTTAAACTATTGATTTGTTTCAGTGGATGTTAAGAGTAACTCTGGACATTTGCTGGTAACAGGGAGAGCTGGTCTCCCGTATAAACACTGGACCACCACGTACAGGACGTCCAAGTCCATCCACGGCACTGCCCGAACTGTCCTAACTGCAAAGGGGTATTCAAGAGCCACACAAACCGAAAGCCCAAAATCAAATGGTGCTGGAGATGGCAGGGATTCTTTCTCGATAAGATGGAACGACTAGTGCATTTTGCTGCATGCAAATTATACCTCTTTTTTTTTGAAAAAAGTGGATGTTGGAAAAAGCAGGTGCTATAAGTCAAATCTGTGTGCCATGCTGCCAAAACCATGCAGGTAAGTCAGCAAGCCTCACTGGGGAGTCAGTGAGACACCTCCCAGTAACAGGGAAATTATTTTCCACACCATTTCCATCCTGTACAGCAAGACTCGTGAGAAATTCACACCAAGTAAAATTATTTGTGGAACATGGGAAGCATTATAGGCAGGATTTTTCTTGGCACCTTATTCTCTTTACAACGGACACCTGCTTGCACGCCCCTTTTCGCCGAGGCATGCTGCCCAACCTGTGGTGGGGGAGTGGCAGGCCCGGGCTGCCCAGGCCACGGTTCTCTTCGCCACCCACACCAGAACTAGGCTTCAAACGTTACAACGGCTCCTCTTAAAATGGAAAAGATTTACACTGTGGGAAAGGAAAGTCTGTTCTCCCATTCCAGGATGAAAAAAGTAAACAGCCCCCCTTTTAAAAAAAACACAAGTCTTGAAAAAGAAAATCACCATCAACAGCAACAGAACTCAAAACTGACAGCAGTGGGCATTGTCATGGAGGCTGAGGAGACAGCAGGGGAGACTGGGCCCCTGGCCACACTCGCTGCGCTGCTCGCTGCTGGGGTGATCTGGCTGGGCCGGCTGAGAAAGGGCCTCCGACCTTCTCTGTCAGAGGGACAGTGTGTTCCCTAACCGGGGTAAGAATGCCCAGCTGAGAGCTGAGAACGTGAGCCCATGTAGGTGTCTCCCTAGGATCTCCGCAGGCACGACCCTCAGCCCGTCTTCCTGGAAAAACCACCAGGCATCTATCTGGCTGCGGGGTCCTTGCCAGAGACATTCTAAGGAGCATGTGGCCACCTGATGACGCATGTACTGCACTATATCTTTGGTCTTGGTTAAAATCTCCATAAAAATGCTGATTCATGTGATCAGAGGCGAAGATGGGCGCTGGGGCATGGTGTGTATGCCGCAGGAAGCCGCTCGGGGCAGGCTCTGAGTGCCAGACCGGACGAGCAGCACTCTGCAAAGGCCCCTCGAGTCCTCTGGGCAGCAGACGCAGCCCCACCTCCAGCCACGCTCCTGCGCACGCCCGCCCCACGCCCAGCCCTCCCCCTCCGCAGGAAGGAGCACCTGCAGGCTGGCCCTCAGGCTCTGGGCCACACGCCAGGCACGGTACAAAGGCCTGGATTCCATAGCCTCCCGTCACCCTCTTGCCGCCAAGGGCCGGGGCGGACACAGCAGCTCTGAGCACCTGGTCCTGGTGAGGTGACGTGGGCTTGGCCCCCACATCCGCAGGGGCCAGACACAGCCACTTCCTTCTGGACCCACAATCTAACCAGGGCAGGGGTGGTGTCCTGAAATTCACGTGAACGTGACCCTAGAAAACGGCTCCACGTAGGCAAAGTGCAAACCCAGGCGAAACTAAGCGATGGGGACAGACGAGACAGGCTCTGAAGGTGCTGGTCACAGGTGGGGGGAGGGGTGTCACAGGCTCCTGCACACTTAGGATTCACACGCTTCTGCATACCGGTGACACTTCTGTCAAAAGTTCACTCATTTTAATGATGCTGACAACCTCCCATCACGACACTGATGGCTCTGGGTGCTGGGTGTGTGCTGGCGCCTCCCTGGGCCACCGGCCCCCACGTCCCCTCAGACCTTGGCCGCACAACCCCAGCTAGCTGGAGCCCAGCTCGGGCAGTGTCTCTGCGGCCTCTTGCTTACCGGGTTGGCCCCACAGCTCTTGCAGGTGAGGTCATCCAGGCTCTGATTCTGCAGCTTCTCGGTGATGAGCGTGACCATGGTCGGGGGCCTGAAGTCCTCGCTCCGCATCAGTGGCCACTGCGGTTCCGGACCATCGGGCTCAGCGGGCCCGGGCCGCTGCTGGGTCCGCGCTAATCCTCACGGCTGCATTTCCTCTCCCAGAGCTCCTCCTCCCAGCTTCGTATCTGTTTTGGGGTAAAGAGAAGACGTCTGTAACTACATGCGAAACCCCCCGACCAGTGTTCCTGCTCTACCTGAGCACCGACGGGGCACCTGACACCTCGGCCTGACACAGGCCACTTACAACCACCACAGGAGCCGCCCCGGGAAACATAGTAAGAGCAGGGCTCCGGTGGAAGGGTGGGGGGCTGACACACACCTGACAGCCCACTGCTCCCATAATCCCAATGAAGCACCGAGGAAGGCCACTTGCCAGCTCCGAAAAGACAAGAAAGCAGGAGATGTGGAAACACTCTGGAAGCTAGAAAGCTGTTGCAAAGCCAAGGCTAAGCCAGCAGTGCAGAAACCCAAGAAACAACCTGCCTGTGACCTGACGGCTGACCGCTGGGCACTGACCGCCATCAGAATGCCCACCTCAAGAATGCCAGCATGACTGCTAACCACCACTCCAATGTCCACCTTGCTGATGACTGCCACCCCAGTGCTCACCTGACCACTAACCACCATCCCAGTGCCCACCTGACTGCCACCCCAGTGCCCACCTGACCACTAACCACCACCCCAATGCCCACCTGACCACTGACCACCCCAGTGCCCACCTGACCACTAACCACCACCCCAGTGCCCACCTGACCACTAACCACCACCCCAGTGCCTACCTGTCCACTGACCACCATCCCAATGCCCACCTGATCGCTGACCATCATCCCAGTGCCCACCTGATAGCCACCCCAATGCCCACCTGATAGCCACCCGTGCCCACCTGACCACTAACCACCATCCCAGTGCCCACCTGCCTCCCCATGCCCACCTAACTGCCACCGCAGTGCCCACCTGACCACTAACCACCACCCCAGTGCCCACCTGACCACTGACCACCGCAGTGCCCACCTGTCCACTGACCACCACCCCAATGCCCACCTGATTGCTGACCATCACCCCAGTGCCCACCTGATAGCCACCCCAATGCCCACCTGATGGCCAACCCAATACCCACCTGACCACCGTCCCAATGCCACCTGACTGCTGCTCAAAGCAGTTAAGCACCCCTCCCCCACTCCATCCAGTGGGGCAAGCGCCCTGGCCTCCAACTGAAGCTCCTGGGAGGGGGCAGGGAGGGGCCAGTCCCACACCAGGCCCGGCGGGCGGACTGGCGGAGGAGAGGGCCCCCCAGTCTGTGTGCAGTCACCACAACCAGTCGCCAACCTTTCTTGGTGTCCTACTGCTGAGCACGAGCAGCTGCCAAGGGGGCCAGACAGAAGCCAGAGGGCCAGGAAGATGCCAGTGACCTGGAGAAAACACACGGGAGAGAACGAAACCTCCGCTCAGAGGGAAGAGGCACCCTGTGCACAACAGAAGACCAGAACACCCTTGAAAAGGAACATTTAGGAGAAAAGACACTTAGAATTAAAGCACGAGAGCAGAGAGGAACCGCCAGCACCTCCTGAGTCTGGCTTCCTAACTGTCCCCAAGCCTCAGGGTTCCCCCTTCCGGGAGGCCAGGCCCAGCAGGCGGGCGCCCAAGCCCCACCTCAAAATGCCTCTGGGGCAGGCGTCCAGATCTCAGTGTGCCCGAGCAGCACAAGCCATCGTGGCGGGAGTGGCGCAGGCGGCAAAGCGGCTGCCAGACGCAAAGAGCAGTGTCTGGGAAACTTGTTAGCAACGCCTACCGACTGGAGTCCGGAGAAAACCATGGGACGTTTCCAGAGAGGCTGACATGTCAACAGAACTACACACCCACCTTCGTTCTTAAACACACGTGCACACACTCTCAACAGGTCAACTGACAACCTCAAAGTGGCTTTAAACCCTGGGCCCGAGGCCAGCTTCTAGGGGACGCAGGCGCTGCAGCAAACATGGGCACAGCTGAGGCTGCCACAGGAGCAGGGCATGGGGCTCGCTGAGCCGAGGGGACCCAGATGCCATGAGCTACCCTGGGGCTTATTCCAGGCCAGGAGGGGTGCACGTCAGCCCTGCTCACGTTTACTCACCTGCATCGCAGGGCCTTACCACTAGGTCTCTAGCATCTGGCAGCTCTGTGCTCACAGGGTAGGGACGGCCATCGCCTCCAGCACAGGTGGGGACCCCGAGGCCCAGAGAGGAGTACAGTGGGCTAGGACCAGCCAGCTCCCCAGAGGAGCGTTCAGAACCTGAACCAGCCACACCACAACTGCACTGCTGGTAGTCACCGGGGCAGGAGCAGGTGAACCACAGAATGGCATCTGCCACTTGGCCAATTCTCACTGCCATTCCACATACGTTCACCCTGAGCCCTAACTCAGCACCTCCCTCACGGGAATGCCCCTTCAGCCTGATGTGCCACAGGTGCCACTTCTGTTGCTATTCCACCAGCCCAGGACGGAGGGCAGAGGCCATGGCACTGCCCTCTAATGCAGGATGAAGGGGCAGCTCTGCCCTGTGCCCACCCCTCGCAGTGTCTCAAGTCCCCACCAGAGCCTCCTACTGGCACACAGCACGTACAACCACACAAGTTACGGCAGCAACAGCAAAACTTGATTTCCAGGCTGGGGCAGGGAAGGACGAGACATGGCCGGAGCATGTCCCCCAGGGAATGGTGACAGGGCTCCCACGGCAGCCAGTCCATAATGAGGGCGGGCTAGACTCCACAGGATGAACTGAGACCCCATGAGTCCACCCTGACGTAAATAACTGAAAAATACGTAGACAGGGAGGGGGAGGTCTTCCTTTTGGCAGAATGCCGACTGAGAAATGTAGATGGAGTGATCGGATTTTTTTTATGTCACTGTTTGACAAACGCCCCATAACGAACGGTTCAGGTGAGAATCATGAATAAATGCTACACGTCGAGGGGTGAAAGTACGATGAGAAACAGGGTATTTACACAGTCTCAAGCATCTGCCTCCATACGACACACAGCTAATCACCAAGGACCACAATCGTTGTACAGACTTGGCTGGCGGACACCAGCTCGAGCCAGTGATCAAAGCGCACTCAGCCGGTCAGAGGCCAAGCGGACACGGGGTGCCGTGCTGGGCAGGACACATGCCACCTGCGCCCCATTCCTGCCAGGAGAGCAGGACCTGAGTGTACCCGTGAGGACACACCGACGAATCTAGGGAGGTGAGCTGTACAAACAGCTGGTCCGCCTCCTTCAGCGGTGCCAAGGTCACGAAAGACAAGAGCAGGGCGCTACAACCACAGCCTAATGCAGCGTGATCCTGGATCAGAGAAAGGACTTGAGGGGACTGTTCCCGACACCTGCATGAGCACCGGGGTCAGATACCAGTGCTGGGCCACCTCACGTGCTCTCCTGATGTGACCTTCGGCTGCGCCTCCGTCAGGTGTGAACGCTGGGGACCCACGTCCCTCTCAGTGGGGGCTCGGCTGAGTCCAGTGTGCAGCACTCACCCTCAGTCACAAGTCATGGAGTTTTAAAAAATGAAACAGAGTGTGCTCAGTGTGCACGCAGGAAAAGCACACAGTGGGGGCTCCACCGGGCAGCACGCAGCACGCCGAGGACATGAGGATGGAGCGCTGGGCAGGGGAGAAGGGACCCACGAGTGTGACACCTTAACCTTCTCCGAGGAGAAGGATGCGTGTGGCTGGGGTGTTACTAACATATACAGCTAAGTCCCCGGGCTCTCGCTTCCGGTGGCTGCCATCACAGTACCACACTCGGGGGCCTGAAACACACCCATCTGTCACCAGTTCTGGAGACCAGACGTTAGTCAAGGTGTTGGCACGTGGATTCCCTCTGGGGGCCTCTCCCAGTCCTGAGGGCTCCGACTTGAATGTCTTTTTGGGGGACACAATTCAATCCACAATGCTTTTAAAGAAACTGCACCATCAGGAGGGACGGTCATGGTCACACAGCGTCATACACAGGGCATCCTGGCTCATTAGCCATGAGGTGGGTGGGGCAGCTCAGGACAGCGTCTGGGCCCTGAGGGAACGCGTGCTCTCCTCAAACAAAACAAAGCCAGCGGGAGGCAGGTGCCTGGAGGAAGGAAGCAGGACCCCATTGGCGCCGGCAGGCGGCCTGCAGTCCCTCTGAGGTGGTGACAGTAAAGCCAGGACTGAAAGCTGAGCAGGGGAGCCAGAGGGGCAAAGCCAGAACTCTGGTGCCAGGTGGACACAGAGGCCAGGCTGGACGATGGGGCCACATAAGAGAACTACCCAGCCTTGCCAACCGAGAGGTGGGGACTGAGGGCTGCACACGGCAAAGGACGTGGGTGACACGGGGCCCAGAGCCTCTGGACGCACAGCTGACCTCTGACCCCCACAGCTCATACATTAGAAGTGGCCCTTGGTGACCCCCCACACACAAACCGGAGCGTCGCATGAGCCCAGGGACGCCTTCTTCTGCGAGTCCAGTGAACCCACACCAGAGGAAGTACACGAACAGACTCATCTCCACGTTCCCTACAACAGGAAATTCAAACCACTGGCCTCACCTCTCAACGCACAGGTCCTTCTCTGCGACCCAACCAGGGGCTCAGCTGACACCCTCACAGGGTCCTTCTCTGCCCAGGCTGCACCACCGTGCCCGACTCAGACCCCGTGTTGCGAGCCTGGATGTCTGCAGTGGCCTAAGCTGTCCCTTCCCGTCTGCTAGGCACCCCTCACCCCAGCCTCCACAGAAAGTAACCGGAGCTGCCACCCCAAAATCCCCCTCCACAGCCATGGGACGAAGGCCGCAGTTCAGAGCTGGGCCCTGGCCATCCCACCTGTCTTCTCCCACACCCAGGTACCCTGTGGCCCCAAGAGTGCCAGGCACACAGTAGGTGCTCCACAGACTGCGCTGGGGGCTCACCGTCGTTCAGGGCTGGCCCATGAGGTGGACGTGACAGGAGCCTGCTGGCTGGTGGCTCCAGGAACCCTCCCTCCAAAAAGGCAGCACAGTGGGTTCTGCTGCTGTCTCTTCATTTCCACGTATTAACAAAGTCAGCACCCATCTACAAAGCCACATCGGGCGTCCTGGGGCTGAGAGCAGCAGGGAATCACGGTGCCAGACGGGAGTGGGGCCTGAGTCAGACCACGGCAGGCGGGCCAGAGCCCTCCGGAGACTCTGGCGAGCATCTGTCCTGGTGGCTGCGGGCAGTTCCTGGGCGTGTGGCAGCATCACTCGTCACCTTCCCAGATCCCTTTCCCCATGTCTGTGTACAAACTTCCCCTTTTCTAATGACACCAATTATTTTCAGTTATGTCCCCCAGCCCCCAGTACAACATTGTCCTAACTAATCCCATCTGCAGGGACACTGTTTCCAGGAAAGATCACCGTCTGAGCTAGGACCTAGGAGCGGACCTCAGCTTAGGAGTTTCCAGGGACACAGTATAGCCCAGAACAGGCCACGGCCACGCACACGGTCTGAAGAGCTGGTGGCGCTGTGCTTGTCACCACAGAGCTCTCCCAGGGGGCACCTCACCCTCCGCGCTGCACTCAGGTACTTGTTTACATCCACAGCTCCTGGTGACAAGCACAGCTACTCCCTGACCAGCCTACCTACGGACTTAGAGGGACACCAGGGCTTGGATCTCACGAGTGCACCCCAACTGCCCCACCTCCAAACCTCCCGAAATGCCTGTAGGAGCTTCGTGACATCACTGACGCTGTTATGTCACTACACAGGGTTCCCAGCTAAGCCGCAGTGTCCTCTGTTCCGCAAAGTTAGTAATCCACTCCTTTTTCTCATGTGCAAACTTTCACCCCATTACAAATTCTTCCCCCCAAATCCCCAAAATTATAAAACTCGACAAGCTTCGTTTGGTCAAAGACATCAGGCACCCTTCGGGCCTTCTGCAATTGGCGCCCCAGCGTCTGCTCAGGTCGGGGTATTGCTGTCCAGCTGGGCCCTGGGACTCACCCGCGCCCTCACCTTGCCAATTCCTAAGAGGGTGCCTAGGCAGGTGGGTGGGCGACACCCACGTCCCTTCTGCCGGATGCTGGCCAGGCTTTTAGGTTCTTCTCCCTCCTGGTGTTAGGAAATACGCACAGGCCTTGGGACACAGCCTTCCCGTCTGGAGACCCAGGCGTCCAGGCCCGCCTTCCCCGGTCTGTCCCTGGAACGGCCACGGGTCAGGTGCTGCCCTCCTGGGCTGGCTCCGACTTCTGGTCTCTGCCATGCTTCCTGTTGCTGGCAATCTTCCAGGGTCAGCCATTGTCTTCATGCTCCAGGCCTTCCAACGACACGTTCCTGTCTGCCCGTGTGCTTAACGGCCAACGGCGCCGGCTCTGAACGCTCCCGTGGGAACCTGTCTGAGGCTGTGCAACCTACCACAGGGCTTTTCATGCTAACGACTCCTTCGTCCCGGCAGGACCATGTTCCCTCTGCTGGTTCTGGTCTCTGCCAGCCTGACAGCTGACACATCACACAGAGAAAGCACCTACCGTCCACGATGCCGCACAGCTGTGCGTCACCCCTGCATCTCCAGTAGCGGGCCGCCCGACACACGGCAGAGGCCAGCGAGGACTCGCAGAACAGGTACATGTGCACTGACAACCAGGCTGCAGAAAGCCCCCCAGAAGTGGCAGCTGTGCTCCACCTCCCGAGCCCCAGGCAGAGGCTGGGCGGGCACTTGACCCGGACCCTCCAGTGGCTGCAGCTCTGACACCAAGTTCAAGCCGAGGCCCTGGCCTACCTGCTGGCACTCCTCCACACTGGCTTCTGAAGCGCGAAGTGGGGAGAACGACTGCTAAGCACCTACTTAGTCTGCTGTGCCAGAGCCTGACCTGGAGCACGCGGTCAACGGCCTTTCCCAGTAACAGACGGGAAGGCCAGCACGAGGGCAGCAGGCTCCAGGGTGGGGGTTTGTAGCAGACAGCAGTGGAGTCGGCCAGCACAGCTGGAGGGGCTGCTCCATGCAGAGTCCGACCACACGGCCGACTCAGGGGCACCGGACTCTGTCCTCAGACCTTCCCTTCTGCGAAGTTTCCTCTCCAACAGCACGTGCACAGTACCTTAGAATCCAGCTGGACGTTAGTTATTAACCAGCAGCCGTGAATGTAGTGCTTTCAGCACATGACTGCAGATCCTTGGGCACTGCTCCCACAAAAAGGCGGGATAACTGCCCCGTGAGCATGACAGAGGCTCAGCGACTTCCAGACTGCAGTGAACAGGCACTACAACCACCTGGCTCTCTTTCGGGACACACCCTGAAGCCACCATGCTGGGAGATCACATGGGGAGACGCCGAGAGCCCCCCACTGTTCAGGACTTCCCAGCCCAGGTGCCAGGCACAGTGCGAGGATGCCCAAGAGGGGACCCTCCGGCCCAGCCCCCATCTGAACAGCCTGCACAAGACCCCCAGCAAAGAGTGCCAGCCAAGCTGCCCCAAAATTCTGGACCCCTGAAACCATGAGCAGTGATAAATGATTTATGTTGTGTGAAGCACCAATTTTGGAGATAACTTATGTTGCCATAGTAACCACAACAGTGACACTTAAAAAGGCAAATGGAGCCAAACGCACCTCTCGCTGTTGGAACCAGCCATTACTGTCACTCCTGCATCACACGAAGGCTGGGAAGGAAAGGAATGAGGCCATGTGCCCACACGCAACACAAGCTAAGCAGGCAGTCACAGCAAACTACCCAAATCACTAGACTACAGTCATCTGGCAAGGCCCGGGGTGCCACTCCACTTGCAGGGCTCGGCACCTCTTTACCAGGTCACACTTAGGTGCCACAGTCAGGATCCCCAGAAACGTGTAGGCGAAGCCCTGGACCATGCCACAAAGCCGGTGCCACTGATGTGTGTGCCAGACTGCTGAAGTCCTTTTCGAGGACTTCAAAAGAAAAGGACAAAAACCGCCTATCCTAACTGGCCCACAACCTGCTAATATTAAAACCCGCAACTGGAAGGTTTGGACAGCAGGGTAGTCATTTTAAGGGTGCACAGAAATCACGTTTGAAATGTTACCTTTGCAAGTCAACAAAGCAGAAGAAACTCGCATCTTAAAATGGAGACTGAACCACAACGAAAAAGTGCGGCAAGTAATTTCACTGAGAGAAAGGCCACAGGTGGGCTCGGATGGGCGGGACAGAAGACCCAGGCTCAGACTCCAGCTGCCCTGCTCACTGGCTGGGCTCTCCCAGGCAAGTGACTTCACCTCTCTGGGCCTGCATTTCCTTGACTGAAATGGGAAAGAACCACCCACTACAGGAGGCCACAGGGAATCAAATTAAGTAACACGTGTGAAAATGCCCGGGTTCCTGGCACACACGTTTAGATAACAAATGCTTCAGAGATTGTGAATGTCAATTTTCCTTTAAGAAATATTGCTGCACAAATAGCTGTAAGGGTTTACATAAAAATTTGGGGTGTTTTTCAGTTTTATTTTTTTCCAAATGTTTGCAGTGCACCTGTGAACAATACCTAAGCGTTCTCCTGGTTCTTCTATCTGCCAGTAAGAGCAGGTGAGTCTCTCCGTGCGCCTGTTCCCTGTGCACAAAAGCACATGCTCCCATAACTGGCAAGGGCCCAGTACACCCCCTTACAGAAAAAACAGGGACTCTGGCCTTCTCTCCGTTACCTATTCCCAGTAGCAACAAGGACTGCTGTCTTTCCTGCAGCCCCTAAATCCGACGTAAGTCAAGAAAACAGAAGAACCCCTCACAGGGCAGAGCCATTACGATGGTTCCCATTCACACCACACATGCCACCTGGCAGTGTGACCTGCAAAGTGGCATCACAGAGTGCAGCAGAAGCACAGAGCTCCAGCACCACGTTCTCCGTTCATAGACATCAAGGAGTACACAGGAGTCATCTATGGAGCCACAGGAGAGGCCCAGGGCTGCCATCACCACAGCCCACAGCACAGAGAGGACTCAGACGGGGAAATGGGCCACCCCTGCCTGGGAAAGTCCTGAGGGGAGGAAGGAAATGAAGACCTCCAGAAGAACTGTCTGGAATTCCTGCACTAACTACCCCAATTTAAAGAAAAGCCACTGTTTCTAAACAATTTTGATTTCAATTTCAGAGTTGTAGCCAAGGATTTCAAAACAGTCACCACACAGTGTTCCCCACCTTCTACCATCAGAGCAAGAGGCTGTGCTTTTCTGCCCGGGTCTGTGATCCCAAGAGACAGGGAGGTGACAGCTGACTTGTTTGAAGAAACAGAATCTACACGTTCAAGTTAAATTTCTTAAATATTGTGAAACTGAAGCACATTCAGCACATTCAGACGGGTCTAACCCGTCTTAAACAGTTCTCAACAGTTCTCAGTGCAGAGAGATCAACTTAAACTCAAGTAAGTAATGAGTTGATTTCAGGGTTTGTTTTTTGTGTTTTTTTTTTAAGTATTTTAAAGTTACGGAAGCTCAGACTCAGAAAAAAAGTACGCGCCATGATGTAACGCAAAAACCCGAGCCCACTTCACAGACTGAATAATGAATTTCAGATCCGCCAGTGCACTTACACTAAGGGGAAGTAAAGTAGAAACATCACCCCCTACCCACCGAGCGCGCCTTGCCCTCTCCGTCCGTTCCCAGGAAAAGTGAGCGAGACGTCCGCCGTCCAGTCCATGCAGAGAAGGCGGCTCGGGAACCCACTTCCAAGTCACCGTGCACAGGTCGCTGGGAGGTCCTGGCCTCCCCACGTCGGTCCGTCCACCTTTGGGGCTCCCTTAACGCACAGTTTGTCACGTCAAACCTCCTGCTTCTCTCTCGCTACAAAATGACAATCACAGGAGACCCGGGAACGACCACAGCTCGAACAGGCGATACCCAAGTCGGTTCAACAAGTGGCAGCGCGGCCCCGGCGCGGCCCCGTACAGCCAGAGGGTGCGCGGGGGCCCGGAGTACACGTGGGGTCCCGACGTGCGCGGGGGTCTCGGGGCGCGGAGGTGCCGGGGCCAGTCCGAGGAGCCTTGTGCGTGGCGGGAGTCCCACACCGGGTCTCGAGCCCCGGGGCCCTCGCGCCCTCAGCGACCCGCCCGCCGCGCTCTCAGGATCCAGCGACGAAAACGCTCGGCACCGAGGCGGGTGGAAAAGCATCGGGCCGTGCGGGCCGGGCTCGGCGAGCCGACAGAAGCCGGACCGTCCGACCCAAGTTCACGCGCGGCCCCGCGACGGGGGCGCGCACGCACGGACCGGAGGGGCGCGCACGCACGGGGGGGGGAGAGGCACGCACCCGGCCGCCGCCTCGCGGGCCAACGGGGAGCCGGTACCTGAGCGCGGCCGAGCGGCGGCGGCCACGGCCGGCAGCGCGGAGCAACTGAGACGCCCGCCCCGCAGGCTGCGCTCCTCCCGCAACGGCCGACGCGCCTCAGACGCGGGGGAGCGCACCGCGCGGCCCCGCCCCCTCCGGCCGCGCTCATTGGCCGCTCGCCCGCGGCCACCGCCCACCCGCGCCCCACCGCCCCTTCGCTCCTCAGCCGCGCTGTGCGCAGGGGGACGGAGGCTGCGTCGACGAAGGGGAGGAGCTGCGTCTGGGGGGCGGGACCTGATACGGCGGGGACGGGGCTGTACGTGGGGGGGCGGGGCCTGCGCCGAAGTGGGCGTGCGCCGGACGTGTAGTCCCCGGGCCGCGAAGGCGGGCGGCGGCGACCTAAGGAGGCGGGAGGGGGGTGTTTGGCAGGGAAGGCGGGTGGCTCCGGCCCTTACGAAGGTCTTGGTCCCGCCAGCAGCCCGATCGTTCGGGTTCCTCACCCTCGGACACCGGGGTCCCCACACCCTGGGCCGTCCCCGCCATGCCGGTGACCCGTTGCGTGACCCGTTGCGTAACCTTGGGCAAGTCTCTGGCTCTTAAAAATTTAAAAGCATGCTATATAGGTCATCACCAACACAGTAAGACAAGAAACAAATGCAAGTTATAAGGGCTGGAAAGGAAGAACTAAAACTGTCATTTATTCTAAGCATGGTTTTCTACAAAGAAATACCACGAGAAGATACGGTCAATGTGTGATAACAAACAGGTTATATGCCGAGCAAGGGAGGACACAGGACAAGATACAACAGGGATGATGCTTTTCACACACAACAGCCGGAACACGGGATGTTTCAGGACGTGCAGTCCGGTCGCGACAATCGGGTTCCTAGGCGTGAACATGGGGTTTTGTAACACCTTTATGGGGAAGGTGACAGAACATTACAGAAGGCGGTTAAAGAGCTGCATGAAGTGGGGAGACTGCCACATTCGTGTCCAGGAAAACAGTACAGCAAAGATGGAGGTTCTCACCCAATAACCTAAATGTCTTTTCACACCGTTTTGCTCATTTTCTAATTGTATTTGTTTCTTACTGTTGAGTTCTGGGAATTCTTCATGTATTCCAAATACAAGTCCCATGTCGGATGTGTGGTGTGAAAAGATTTTCCCCTCATCTGCAATTTGTCTTTTCCACCTCTTAACAGGGTCTTTCACAGAGCAAACGTTGAAAACTCAAATTCTGCCTTTTCCCTAGTGAGCACAGCAAACGCACTGATGGCTGTCACACCTGGAAACCCTGCTCAAAATCGCATTCAGGGCCATTGGGAGACATGCCACATGCCTCCTGGGTGGCTTGTGTTCACATGGGCAAGTAGCATGCACTGGACTGGGTTCCAGGACCCGTCCAGGTCTCGGCCTCCAGAATGGTTAGGGTCTCGGCCTCTGTGGTGGACCTCCCACTTCTAAGGGCGGGCTGTTACTAATTTTACCCGGAGACGGTCCCTGCCCTGCACGTTACTAATAGGAGTGCAGGGTTTTGTCAACACATTACACGAGGCCCTCGGTGACGGACTGTGACAGCCGCCACCGCCGAGCATTAGTGAGCATGTGGCGTTCACTCTCTCCTTTCATCCTATGAGGTGGACATATTATCCCAGTTTTACAGATGGGGACACGAAGGCCCCGTCACACAGAAGAGACAGCTGGGACTGGATGGCAGGTCTGCGTTCCTCACTGCACACACAGTGCCTGATATGCCAGGCCAGGCAGCATGCTCAGGGCACCGTACAAATTGCCTTTGTTGGAATGCCAGCGACAGAGCCAACATCTGGAGCTTTTGCTTCCTGCACACCTACACTGAGGAAGCACTTTTCCAGAAAATTTTATATGCATCTTGGAAGTGTAAGTTTTACAAAGTGACTTAGCTCCAATTAAAGCCTGCACATGAAATGGCAAGCAAAACAAAAGCAATGACGACAAAGCAAAAAAAAAAAAAGAAAAGAAAAAAACCCCAAAACCAAATACCCCTCAAGATTCTTAAACATAAAACATGAAGCCTGATGATCAAAATGATCAAAAGCCCCCTCCCCGCCCGCCCCCACTGCACCCTCCCCCTCAGCCCACGTACACGCAGAGCCAGCCTGGTTTAGAGAAGACAGCTAGTACGTTAATTTGCAAGGCACTTGTAGTTTGCCAAGTCCGGTAATATTACTTTACCCAGCAGACCTTTTAAATTTGCCTACATGGAAGAAAAAAGATCCTGTAAACTACATCATTCAGAAGAGCCCCCAGCTGGGTCCAGAAAGCCAGAAGTGCAGCCTTTTGGTGCAAGAAGAGGCTGCTGACTCAGCTGGAAGCCTCCACCGACGTCTTGCTACCAAAGGGACAAGGAATCAGCAACCTGATGGCTGACAGAGCACCTGGAGGTCAGGGTCTGGTTGGACCAGTGAGAAACAAGCCTGGCTTCACAGAACATGAAGGAAGTGGGGGTGTGTAGGATGACAACCCTGATAAGCTAACCACGTCTGTCTATACACGGGAAGATAGGGAAATGAATCTCCAATGGGAGTGAGATAGCCATCAGCCTGCAATTGTGAAGAATTAATCATGCTGGACAAACTTAATTTAGTTCTGACACTTCTCGGTTCTATGTGCAAGAGTCAAGAGTAAAGAAACTCAATCCTAGCCTATTGGTTATTTGTAACGCTCATACAGAAAATACTAGATTATGTTAACAACATGAAAAGGCAAGTGCTAAAGCCTGAAGATTGATTTCCTTGAGGCTTAAGAGCACTCCAAGAATTTAAATGTGAAGCAAAAGCTAGTAGCCAGAGTAGATTCTTCTAGAACCTGAGTCAGATGTCCTGGCCTGCACACTGGCACACCCGCCCCCGACGTGACCGCTCCAGCCCTGCTCCAGCCAGCCCAGCCTCCTTGCCGTGGTTGACGACCAGCTCCATCCACCTCTGCCACAAGCAGCACAGCCCTCCCCAGGTTTGTCTCAGCCAACCATAGCAGCAGCCCAAGGTCCAGTCTCGTCACCAGTCGGCTCTTTTGGGGTTCCGTAGGCACAGCACCTGCTGTGGGTCTCCTCTGCCTGCAGACCTCTCAACTCAACAGACAGGTCATGTGCCCTGTCCCCAGCCCCTGCCACACACCCAACGTACAAAACAAAGTAACTATTACAGACACTCCTGTTCAAAGTGGGGTGGGTGGGTGGGTGGGGACGGGATGCAGGGGTCACTGGCCCCCGCAGAGCCTTCATCAGGTCTGTCCTGCTCCCGGGAACCCTCGGGGCTCCTGGCTCCACCCCCTGAAATCTCCCATTTTCCATGAAGGCTGCCCTATGTCTGCAGCTGGGTAGTTTTCGCAGCCCGTGGACTCCCGAGGGTCCAAACGCCTCCTTTCATTTCACACTGCCTGTCCCTTTCAGTCCAAACTGGCAGCGTTTTTGCCAATGTAATTCTTTCAAAAGCTTTTTGAGTATCCTGTGAATCTTACTGGGGTTCATCAGACAAAAGCCACATGCACAGATCTCCTCAAAGCAAGCCCTTCTGTCTTGGGCTTCTGCCAAGGGACAAGCTCCTGAGTGTCAGAAGTCCCACTGTCCGATGCAGCACCATTTCCCCAGCCCTAACCAGCCTGGTCCGGCCACAGCCTCCGCTCCCTGGGCCCCATCTGTCTTCCCGGCTGGGCTCCGGGTCTGGTCTCTGCTCGGAAGCCCAGGGCCAGCCTCCCTTGCCATCTGGGGAGGCCGAGAACGCGATAGTCCAGCGCCGCTCCTTTCCGCTCAACACCTTCTGTCATGAGCAGAGGGAAGCCAGAGGCACCTTAGTTCAGTCTAGAAAGTCCCCTGGCTCCTCCGGCCCGTGTCACACTTTCTATTGCCCACCAGCGCTTTCCTCACAGCTCCCAACGACCTCCCAGCTCCTGCGCGCGGTCCAGCCAGTGCCCACACCTGAGGGTCTTGCTGGCAGTCTACACACCACCGCCCACCTCAGGGCCTGTGCACCTGCTGCCCACTGGGGTGAGTGCCCCTCCTAGCACCGCCCGCGGCCCTCCTCCACGCTTACCTCTTCACCCGACAGCGTAGTCTTCTGTCCCTGCTAAGGTGTGAGTGGACTTCAGAGCACCGTTCCCTGCATGTCCCGTGTCCACTGGACTGTACCGACACAAAGTATGGGATCGACAACTGTGTTAAGTGAACAGAGAAGGGCTTCTGCCCCTTTGAAACGCCTTGAACAGCTGCCAGAGCCGTCCCTTGCGGAAGCGAGTTCAGCGTCATTTCCGAGGGAGCGTCCTGGGGCATGGGGCTGTGGACGGGTGACCATCTGCCAGCAGAGCAGCCAGGGTCCAAGTGTAGGAAGTGGCAGACACGCCGTGGGCTGCGCAGCCCGCTCAGGACCCAAGTCCGACACTTGCTCTGCTCCTGGGGAAACTGTGCAGCCCTGGTCTGTCTTAGGAGACAAGGAAAGACCCTGCCACCCCAGATGCTGAGAAAGAATCAAACCTAGGTCCCCGGCCTCCTCGGCGGGTCTGCTGGGCACACACTTCCCTCAAGCAGGACACCTGGCCTGAGGGAAGTGCACACATGCACGTGATCTGGCCCCAGCTCCAAACCTACAAGGTCGTCCTCGGCGTGGGGACGGGCTGGGGTTTAATGAGCCTGGGCCACGACTCTGTCACCACCGTGTGCTGTCCTCCCCAGTGCCATGTCCTCCCAACAGAACTGTCACAGCAGTTAGCCTATCTGGTGACATAAGCAATCAGTTACATAAGGTCCTTTACTTTTTATTTTTGCAATGTCATTCCATACAAAAGCAATAGAAACATAACAGTCTCAACAAGGAGTTGACAATCGGATATTTGAACAGAAAATCTGTATACATTCTCATTTACAGCAATTTTACATGGTAAATTAACTGTGTAAAAAACGTTCTTCCTAAATCCCGCTGCTGCCTTAACTCGAACTATTCTTGGTAGAAGGCCTACCTGGCGCTATTTACAAGTACCAAATTCAGATTGCGTAACTTACATAAAATCTGTTCATTTAACAGCTCAACATCTTCAGCTATTCAGTGCTCTGTATGAGGGGAAAAGCCACCGTGCCATATGGATTAGAAGCCAACTTACATTTCCACAAAGATATTAAATGCATCCAGTTGCGAGAATACTCAGATACCAGTAAAGAAAGCTGATGCCAGATTGAGCCCGTGGACACCACTTAAACTCAAACCCACCATGTGACAACTTCTAAAACACTGTGGAAACCAGTTCGAGTGTGCTTGTCTGGACGGCAGGGATTAAGCACATTAAGTTTGCTGCGAGATTGCTTCAAGTTCAATTTTCATTGGATTTAGTTCCATTTACAATTTAAAACATGCGAAATACATTCACTATACATAAAATTGTTTCTGAAGAAAATAAGGCAAGAATAACGATTCACCACGACATAAACTATTAACAGAGAGCACGGGTCACCAAGGCACCACGCATGCCTGGCCGGCCCTCCCCAAGCCGGGAGGTGTCAGTGGCCCCACAGGGCACCAGTCAGCTCATGGCCGACAAGTCTTTCAAGGGTTCGGTTAAGCAAGCTTCCAAGTCAAACTCGTCCTCCGCTTGGCAGTCCACGTGTCTAACCTTGGTGGGTGTGCCAGAGTACATGTCCTAGAAAACAGAAGCAGGGGTCATGGCCGTTCCTCAGAAACACGGGGCTGCTCACCCCACCAAGGGAGTGAAGGCCTCTTCCTACGCCCACTGCACTGCGGGCCTGAGTCTGCTCCTTACCAGCAAGGCTCTACGAATGCTGGAACACGAGAGGACACATGGCTGCCACCCAACTTCGTTTTAGCGGGATGTACCAAATTCCTACCCATTAACTACCTCCCAGGTTAGAAACCAACTGACCCCTTAAGGCCTCTGAGTAGCAGTGCCAGTCAGACAGGAGCTGCTGTGCGGCCTGGGCGTCACCCTCGGGACGAGTGAAGCAGAATCACATCGAATTGCCAAGCACCCTGTTCTCCAGCTGAGGAAGCTGCCTCCGCACTAGCCGATGGACTTCCCAAGCCCATCTCACCCCCGAAACTTCTGGGGACCGCACAGCAGAACATACATCAAGGCCTGGGTGTCCGCTCACGCTGGAAGGGATACCACCCAAGAGAGCGGACGTACTGCTTGCACAGCACTGTAGAACCCAAAGCTTAGACGTGTGCACCCATGGATGCCGTGTACAAGCAGAGAGCGCACCAGAAGGCTGGACAGAACGGGACAGGGGCTCTCAGGACACGAGGTGACAACATTTAGTTTGATGTATTTCTGGATTGTTGCAATGAACAGGTTTTGCTTTTTTCATTAAAAAAGTTTAATTGAAGGGTCATACACTCAAATGTCAGTTTACAATTTATGCAGTTTAAACCAGTTGAAGCCCAATGTTTCTAGCAACTAAAACCAAAGTTTTAAATGAATGTTAAAACAAAAGTTCCTGTTTTTACAATGGAGAAATCTGGCTGAGTCCACAATTTAACATCACCCATAACGAGACAAACTGCTACACACAACCCCCACTGTCATATTCTTGCCCCGTGTTCAGTCCGAGGCTGATCCTTAAGAAAACAATGGGGCAGCTCCCGACTGAGGAATGTCCTGCCTAACTAGCCTGACCTCTAAAAAAGTCAAAGTCATGGAGCAAAGGCAGAGAGGCTATTCTAAGTTAAAGGGCATTTAAGGAACATAGCAGTTCACACGTGTGATCCTTGATTAAATTCTGGATCCCAACAGAGACCCGTAGGAAGAACATTATTGGACACATGGGAAGCCGAACACAGACTGTTCCTTAGACAGCAGTGTTTGCTCGATGTCACGTCGGGAGCACAGTAACGCAACTGGTTACGTGCAACGGCTAGCGCTGACGCCCCGCCCTGCAGCTCGCTTCCAGTGGTTAAGGACCACGCAAGCTAAGGTCTCAGGCCGGCCTGCTCCCCTCCCCTCCCTTCTGCACACCGGCCATCTCGGCCGTGGATGCCCCTAGGACCTCCCGCCACAACCCTGCCCCTCGTTTTCATAGTCCGGCTCCCCACACACACCTGTGGTCTCCCTGCCCCTCTCAGCACCTAACGTCTGACACTGTGAGGGGTTTGTTTAGAATGTTTTTTTGAGAAGTGTTAGTCTTCACCCCAACTAAGGATGCCTCCAGAGATCTGCCCGAGTTTCTTTCTAGTCCTGTCTCTGTGTAAACAGTCACCAAACCAGGACCACCCTATCATGAGATAACCTGTTTTCATTTACCTCAACAATTTCCCCACGTCATTAGTCTTCAAAACCAGTCCGGGACAGCTGAATTCTTACAACATAAACATAACCTTGTGTGGGGACAGAGTCCCAGAGAGCAGTTTCCAGGCTGTCAGCCTCACGTGGAAAGGTGCTGGCTCGGGTAGTAGATGGCCGTCAGCTATAATCAGATGGCCATCCGTTGTTACCGGTTAGCCATTGGCCACTAATATAACTGCCGTGGCTGTGGATTGCGCATCATGTGGAGCCTGCTCCCTGTGTCTCCAACCCAGCCGCCAGCGAGAATATAGTGGAATGAACCCCCTATCTGTGGCTCTGTCGGTGTCCCTTTTTGGCCTCACCATGTCCTGCGTTCTTGTGCGAGGAGCGGGAGCAGAGTCCCTGCGTTACACCTTGCCTTTCCTCTAATGTTGGACATTTCTGCTACTTCTAGCCTCTGTCACACACTGTCAGGTAAGTGTGTGGTTGCAGATGGTCCACAAAAACTAAGAGACATGTAGCAGGCTTGACACAGATGGCAGAAGGCAGGAAAAGCAACTACGTATCTTTGCATTTCCTGTGCTTCTGAACTATTCAAACACAGTACAGAACTATCTTACACAAAGCATGAGTATTTCACAAATACTTATGTTTTCTAGTTTTTAACCTATTTTTACACTTAATATGCTGGATATTTCCATATGCAAATATTGGGGTGGTCTCCTTTATGAAACAAAGGGATCATTTTATTGTGGACGCTGATATTTACTGGTACACACACAGAGTCTGGAAAAACGTGCACCCAACCAGTAACTACAGGATTAGAGATGAGACAATTGTGTATGCTGCTTTTGATTTTTGGTATTTTTCCCTCAAAAACATGATTTTTTTAAATTGGCAAGTGTGGGGCAAACCCCTCGCCCAAAGCACTGCTTTAGCGAATAACAATAAGCACAGGCCTCCTACACTAGCAAGTCAGCAGCACGAACACGTACAGCCTAAAACTGCTGCCAACACCAACAGCTGTGCGGGTGCCGGAACCAGAGGACAAAGGCCTTTCACTCTTAAATTAACTGGTGGGACTGACGAGTCCTGAACCAAAACCCTGAATTAAAGTCACTTCTGGGAACTCCACTAATCTGGTATTTTGATGGTATCAGAGAACGGGGTAAGAGGCCCCTCTGCCATAAGCAGCAGAATCAGATGTCAGCTCAAACTTCAGCTTATAGAGTGGCACATACTGTCCAAACGACCTGAGAGACAAAACCAAGGGAAGGAACTTACAAAGTTATCCTGGGAGCTGGTCTGGGACTCAGAGCTGCTTTCCGTGGATTCGGTCTCCATTGCCCCGAGGTCTACGGGATGTCTGTGAAATCAAACAGGTGTGTTTGTCAGTCACCACGTCACAAAGTCAGGAGACACGTGATACGGGAACGTTCTCCCAGTCTGTTCGCTCAGAACAACTACCATCAACCCCACGCTGCCCCGTGAAGACACTCCCAAGTGTCTCCTCTGCTCCCCGGGGGACTCCATGTGCAGACTAACCCCTGCCCAGTCAATCCAGAGGTCAAGCCGGCTAAAAAACCCCACCTGACTCAGAGTACACACCATCCATCACCCACTCTCGACTCAGTGGGATTATTCACACCAACGAGCATCCTTCTGAAGGGGGCGGCGGTGGGTGGACACTGTGACAGACCGACTAATTTTTCCTATTTTCTACTCATAAAGAGAACAGGGGTTGGGCCGGTGGTTCAGGCGGTTGGAGCATCATGCTCCTAACACCAAAGGCCGCCGGTTCAATTCCCACATGGGCCAGTGAGCTACACCCTCTATAGCTAAGGCTGTGAACAACGGCTCACCCTGGAGCTGGGCTGCTGTGGGCAGCCGGATGTCAGTGTGAGCTGCTGTGTGCTGCTGCAGGCTGCTGTGTGCTAACGTGAGTGGCCGGCACCATGAGTGGCCAGCAGCCGACGCGAGCTGCCGTGAGCTGCTGTGAGCAGCCAACCAACAACTGGCAACCGACTGCCTCAGCCAGGGGGGAGCGCAAGGCTCTTAATACCAGCATGGGCCAGGGAGCTGCACCCTACGACTAGACTGAGAAACAATGGCTTAAAACAAAACCAGAGGTGGGAGGGTGGGGGGTGGCTGCAAGGAAAAAAGAGAGAATGGGACAACAGTGTCACACTAGAAAAATACTGGTATGACATCCTGTGAGGCCAAATTTGTAAAGCCGTATTAGAAATCATTTCAAACATGACAGTTTCTAACACATTTCCCCAGCACAGAGCAAAAACTCAAAAATGTGTTGAGTCAACGTGTCTGAGGGGAGAGGCTCAGGTCAGAAGAGCTGAGACGAGGAAGTGTGAGGAGGTGAGGGAAGCCCATCCTGTTCACCTCCCTGTCCACCCAGCACCCTGACTGCTCGGCACAGGTCCAGGCCTGACATCTTCCCAACCAGGTACGAGTTTAAAAACCAGCAGGGAGAAGATAACAGCCTTCCCTAGTTAAACTATTTCCACAGTTCAAAATAAACTACTGAAATGTTTAGAACGCTTATGTTAAGAACAAACAAAACTCCACATAGTTCCAGCTTCACTAAGCTCCAATTTTCCTAACTACAGAAGTCGGCTCAGTCCGGAAGCACACTCCTCCCTCCAGGGTCACCTAGAGCCCACCTGTCCAGCCATGCACATACGTGCAAAAAACAGACGTGAAGCTGTGCAACTGGCTGCTCTCCCTTCGAACTTCCAGAAGGACTTCACACCATGACAACCTGCCTGCCACACAAGAGACAGAGCCATTGCAGACGTACATTTCTTGAAAATCACATCCTTCTTCAGCTGGAGGGTCCCAGAAATGCAGAGCCACCTTCCAGAGCTTGATCTGCTGGTCCCACGATCGTCGACTGTACTTCTTGAATTTGTTGGGGGTCTTGGGGTGAATGCCAGGCTGTCGAAGGTGTCTACAGGAGAGGTAGATTACCGACACACCAGTCACATTTGCACATAGCTTCAAGATGAACCAAACTCTGAGGTTGGCATTATTAAAAAATTATAGATCAACTGACATTCTACAAAATGAGCAAAGTGACAGAGAAAAAAGCACATCTGACTCTACTGTCCCTTTGCAGAGAAGTACATCTGAATCCTGCCAAGGCGACACCCCACCTGGAGTGTGTGTGCCCGCGAGGGGCGGGGGGCAGGAGCACGCTGCCTGTACAACACCGGCACTGCCCACTGTTTCCGCCAGGAAGACCTTCAATCTGCAACTTGAACTTTTCCTTTTTTCCCCACCATGCATTTTAATAACTTTACATTTACAAGAATGTATTCCAAATAGTGAAATGTTGTTTTTTAAATCGTTCTGCCCTTGGCTTGTTAGTCACCAACCCATCCTTATTTATTTATTTACATAAGTGCTTAGAAGTCCCTATAAATAGTTCTTGGCAGCTGTGACCTAAGCAGCTCGTCAGACTTCTGGGGACACACCAACGAGACAAGACTACCTGGGGACTTCTTTGATATAGCGATCGTAGGCGATGGTGTTCTTCCCGTAGTTGATCTGCTTCTGTCTTCTCATCAGGACACTCTCATCTGTCTCCAAGTCGGCGGGCACTACAGACGTAGACTCCCTAGAATCAGAACTGAAGAAAATGAAATTAACAACAGAAAGAACCTTGCAATTAAGGTCACTGTGCAAGAAAACCTAGAAACACAATAATGACGGTGTTTTTGTCTTCTGGATTCTAAACTACATTAACCCTGGGACAGGCCAGAATCTCTGCATACGCATATGTGGGAACTGAGTACCCAGTAGACACGCTCTTTCAAACGGGTGAAGAACAGACTAATCCATAAATGCTATTGGGACAATCAGCATCTTGTGTTCAGTTTTTTTCATTAACAAATTACAGTCTATCAAACTAGAAAAAACATTTTCATGGCATTTACCTTCCCGATGATGATTTTCTCTCTCTTCCAAAGTCGTTTATGAGGAGTTTTCTTTTATATCTGGGAGAAAAACAGATGTTGCTGTTATTTAAAAGGTACAAACATGAACACCGAATGCTTTAAGAACTAAAAGATAACCTCAGGAATGAAGCCTTCTTCCTGGTGTGGTCTGAGTGGGTGGGTTAGGGTAAGAGCTTGTTGCTTCTTTGACTTTAAACCTCCCTCAGTCACTTTGCCTTCTAAGAAGATGAAGGTTATTTGCCCAAGCTATATAAAGTGCTTGAGGCCTCAATGCCTCCAGGCACTACTGTTTATAATGCAGGAGTTCTCCAGGACAAAGACCCCAACAGTTTCAGTAGTGAGAGCCAAACATAAAAATGAAATAGCCCCAAAACCCTGTAGCCTTAGGAAAAAAAATAAACCTGGGGGCCGGCCCTGTGGCTCAGGCGGTTAGAGCTCCATGCTCCTAATGCCGAAGGCTGCCGGTTCGATTCCCATATGGGCCAGTGGGCTCTGAACCACAAGGGTGCCGGTTCGACTCCTCGAGTCCCGCAAGGGATGGTGGGCTGTGCCCCCTGCAACTAACAATGGCGACTGGACCTGGAGCTGAACTACGTCCTCCACAACTAATATTGAAAGGACAACGACCTGACTTGGAAAAAGTTGTGAAGTACACACTGTTCCCCAATAAAGTCTGTATTAAAAAAAACTAACCTGAGTTGAAAGAAAAAGTTTTTATTTCAAACACCACAGTCAGCATTAAAGGGACCCGTGAGCCTGCTGGGCACTGCTCACCACCTTCTCTGACCTTGAAAGAGGCTGAGCACCATGCTCGTCTTGCTCCTTGTGGATTTCCCGAGGCCCTTGCTTTCTATCACAGCAACTACCAAACCAGCTCTGCAAAGTATGTCACCACAAGGTGTGAAGTGCAATCCAACCCTAAACCATGAACCTCAAGCTCATCCGAGTGAAAGCTGTCGCGCGTCACTGCATCTTCCAAAATCTAAAGCACTCGCCCCTCCCAAGTTTGCTGTGGCGTCGCTGCATAGTCTAGACACAGGAGTTAGTGAACTAATTTATTTCCTGTGTATCTAGAACAGCAGTGTTTACATAGCATCCTAGAAGAACCGAGAAACCAGTCCCTCTAATCATTTCCAGTGGGGCTTCCTTCTCTCCAGGACCCCTTGAAAAACAATGGCTTCAGGTATAACTAAAACCCATATTCAGATTTCCAGACAGCTAGTGTATAGTTCTGTTACCCTCCTTGAAGTACAGCCAGCTGAATTCTCAGCCCCTTCCTGGTGGGGAGTAAGAAGACTTCGCCATCAGGGCAAATCCCCTGGATATTACTCAAAGCAACAGCATTTCATCAGAAAGGGTGTGATCAACAGTGGCCCACAACACAGCAGGCCTGTTTTGCAAAGTAGGACAATTTTCAGAGACAGGCCCATGAGACAAGTGAGAAACAAAGAGGGTCCACCACCAGGAGGGTCAAGACAGACAGAGGTCTCCCTGCATAGCATAGGGGTAGTGACCTGGGGGTGGGAGGGTCACAGCACATGGGTATGTTACAGTCGTTATAAACTTTATGAGAACACAAACTGCAGAGATCAAGTCAAACATCCTAACTTTACAGGTGACAAAATTGAGATCTAGACAAACAACTCATTCAAAACACTGGCGCCCACCCGTCAACTCCCAGTGCACTTTTTCTACCACCCCCCACACACATTTTGACACCTCAAAGAAAGGAAGTGGCCTCTTGAATGTTCATAAGCAGCCCCTTGTGTGCCTGTGCCTTTCCAAAGGAGGAAGCTACAAATGCCACCGATCACTGCAGTGCGTGGGCGGGGGCAGCCTGGCCTCCTCCCTACCAATTGAGGACACATTTTTCTCAGCAGAATTAACAGCCAGTGGACTCTTGGTCCAACCCACTCCAACTGATTATGAGCCACAACATTTTAAGTCAAGGCCCATTCAGCTGGGTTGGAAGGCATATATCAAAGGGGAGAAATGCCCCCCAAATACCAGAGAGAATGTCACCGATGGAGGTAAGCAGTGGTTAAGGAACATCATGAGTCGTACTGAGTCCAGAAGAGGAAGCAGCTTGCAGTTTGTGAGAACTTGGATACACACGGTTTTGGGTACAACTGTTGGGTACAACAGGCTCCAAGCTGGGTACCCCTCCCTGAGCTCTGGCCATTTCTGGGCTGTTACATGAGTCAGCTGTCAGTCACAAGTGCACCCCTATTTGGAGAGCACACCCGTATTTTGCAGAACTGGGAGCGCCTGTAGGGTAGATTCTCTGCCTCCCACCCCCCATCTGGAAGGGTGGCCACCAAGATAGTGGTCCTCACTCTGAGCAGACTCATCCGGAGAGCTGAAGGCGCGGCTGGGCGGGCCTAGGAGTCTGCCCCTCTAACGTGTCCCCAGGAGCTGCTGATGGCGCTGGTGGGGGGACCAGAGTTTTAAGACCCACCACTATAAAACATACCTCACACTTAACATATAAACCACCACAGATAACATTTCAAAGCAGTCTGAAATGTGTACCTTGCAATTTCTTTGTTAACTCTGGTCCTCATTTCATCTTCTTCGACTGCACTGGCCCAGTCTGTACACCTAGGACGGGGCTTTGGGCCTTCAGGAGTGGTAAAGCTGCAATCAAACAAAAACACACGTCGGAACCATGGCACATACTTTCAGTTTCCTTTCACATCGTACATCAGGAAATCTTCAAATGTTTGCAGAGTGCCAAGGGAATGGGCTCGGGGTAACCTCTGCCCTGTAACTTCCTGCTCGCTGAGTTTGGACAATTCGCTTAAGCCCCTCTGGGCTTCGTTCATTATTTTCTGTGTGCCCATCATGTGCCAGCATTGGCTAAATCATGAGGACAAATGTCCACCAGGGAGAAAGGCAGACAAAGCCCACAGTCAGCGTCATCACTGAGGAGGGTGCCGAATACAACTTATTCCTTTATGGGCTAAACGAGCAGCTTTTTTTTTTTTTCAGGACTTTAAAAGATTTCAAATACGCTTAGTACTAAGCAAAGTAACTAACACATTAAAATGTACTGAATAAGCAGTGGCTACTAGTTACTTTCAGATGCACACAATTCATGATTCAGAACGTAGCACATCATAGCCAAAGTTGGGAGTAAGAATATACATGGGAGTCATCGCTGCATTAGCACTTAGTCAGGTAAAGGTCCTCCTAGGAGCTCGGTTCCATCCAAAACTCAAGGAAATCTTTAGTCAAGATCAGGCAGTTTAAAAACATAGGCTTGATGCCAAGAATTCTAGCAGTTAGAATTGCTGGTATGTCTGTTCTTTATAGATTAGATGTAAACTTAGGCTTTTATATTTCCTCCTCAATTTTCTATTGGCCACGACTGGTGTATCAAAACTAGACTCTAACTTCAAGTGCAACAAAAAGCAAAGTTACATATCCTAGCTGGGAACCACCCACATGCTTTGAAAATGCAGCTGCAACAACAAATGATTAATCCCTTCAGGTAATTATCATTTCTTCTCCTGGTTATCCGCCCCCACCCACAAAACTCAAATTAGATTTCTAAAAATAAATTTCAGGTCTAAAAATGGTTGGCAGGATGTGAAATCAAATTAATTGTGTCGCAGATGCAGAAAACCACATGGAGGCTTGTCCAGGGTTGGACATCAACACCCTCGTTAGCTTATCAAGAGGTTCAGGTCTGGATCTCCAAACAACAAATACCCGAACTTTTAAAAGGTGCTTACAAGATGTACCTTTCGCTACATCTCAAATTTGGTAGTATAGAAAGAATACCTTTCGTGGAACTAATACCCATTTCTTAGATTAGGCAGGTTATATTCACCAACTTATCCAACCTTAGGACAAGAATACTTTTGAGGAAAGTGCTCCAATGGCAAACAGCTTGTTTTACACTGAGCTAACCTCCCTCCAAAGAAACCACTTTTACACCCTGCAAAAAGGATGTACTCTACTGCCCAGGCACCCGCGCGCTTTCCCCCAGGGGCCTGCGGGCAGAGCAGTACCAGGCGGCAGCTGAGAGGGCCCGGGACATGAGCATTCCTCCCGGGTTAGAACAAGGAGGCCCAAGCGGCTGACTGGTGAGTTACAGGAGTACCCATGCGGATACACAGCACTTTTAAGGCAACGTAAGGATTTCCCGTTTTATCTTCAGCTAAACGGAAGCCCACCGAAGGTTTCCGAGAAGCGTGGTTCCTCCTGGTACATCTAGCCGAGGGCTGTCTAGAGCCTCTGCCACTCTCATCTCTTCCCCGGTAATCGCCTCCAGTCCCAACTCTGGAAGTCACCCCTGTATGCAAGTAACCCACTTGTGCCTGCCTGAGCAGGCCCCATGCACACTCAGATCCCATCCCCCTCCCAACCTCACCGTGCTCACCTGAGAAGCTTCTAAGCCTAACCACCGACTCCTTCCCCAGGCCAGGTCTCTTCGTCTTGGCAAATGGTCCCACAAATAGACAAAGGTGTTGAGGCCTAAAAACTTGAGTCATCCTTTATTCCTCTCTGCAGCCCCCCACCCCAAATCGTCACAAATATTTTGAGTCCTGCCTTAAAGTCTACCCTAAACCTTGCTTCTTAGCCCCTCTGCTCCATCTTTCACCTCTTAGCAGTGGCCGTCCCCACTTTGTTGTCCTCTGATCAGTCTTCAAACAGGCCAAATGCATCCCCAGCTGCGGGTGTTGGTACGTGGATCCTCACAGGGGACAACCTTCCATTTCATCCTAGTCACCACACCAAGGCCTTGCCAGCCTTTACCACCATCCCCCTGCTTAATTTCTTCAGCCCTCCCCCTCCCTCTGAATACCTGTGGGACCTGCCGACCCACCCACATCAGGGCACAGTCACAACAAAAATGCAAGTCTCGTTTAGCATGGCATCCTGGCCTCTCCGGCACACTACCCAGCCTAGGAAATACTCAACAAGGTGTGCAAATGCTGCAATAAGGCTCACCAGAGAGGCCGAGCCTCGGGAGCCCCATGATGGAAAGGTGGCGTCTGGACTTAAGTCTCTATGACCTGCATAAAACCACACGTCAGTCTCAAAGGTTTGCAGCCTGGCAGCCACCTTTTGTGACTAGTGTGATACCCAGCTTCTCTGCATTGACTCTTGTAAGGGGAAACCTAACAGGCTTCAGTGGACCCTGTAGCAGTGCATGGTGGCCTTCACGCTTGTCCCTGGAATCTAACAGGCTCGCTGGTTGACTGAGGCCCCCTTCTGTTGCCACCTATCACTGGGACACCTCACAGGACCCTCAGGTGCCTCGCAGTCATGTTGAGGCACAGGCACGACTAATCAAGTGTGGTGAGGGACAAGCAGCTTAACCAGTCGAAAACATTGTGACCCAGGGGCACCACGACTAAGTTAAGTGTTATGAAGCAGTGGTGCCTTAACCAGTCGGGGTGGTGACCCACCCACCGGCGCCTTAACCAGTCGGGGTGGTGACCCACCCACGGCGCCTTAACCAGTCGGGGTGGTGACCCACCCACCGGCGCCTTAACCAGTCGGGGTGGTGACCCACCCACGGCGCCTTAACCAGTCGGGGTGGTGACCCACCCACGGCGCCTTAACCAGTCGGGGTGGTGACCCACCCACCGGCGCCTTAACCAGTCGGGGTGGTGACCCACCCACCGGCGCCTTAACCAGTCGGGGTGGTGACCCACCCACCGGCGCCTTAACCAGTCGGGGTGGTGACCCACCCACCGGCGCCTTAACCAGTCGGGGTGGTGACCCACCCACCGGCGCCTTAACCAGTCGGGGTGGTGACCCACCCACCGGCGCCTTAACCAGTCGGGGTGGTGACCCACCCACCGGCGCCTTAACCAGTCGGGGTGGTGACCCACCCACGGCGCCTTAACCAGTCGGGGTGGTGACCCACCCACGGCGCCTTAACCAGTCGGGGTGGTGACCCACCCACCGGCGCCTTAACCAGTCGGGGTGGTGACCCACCCACGGCGCCTTCACCAGTCGGGGTGGTGACCCACCCACGGCGCCTTAACCAGTCGGGGTGGTGACCCACCCACCGGTGCCTTAACCAGTCGGGGTGGTGACCCACCCACCGGCGCCTTAACCAGTCGGGGTGGTGACCCACCCACCGGCGCCTTAACCAGTCGGGGTGGTGACCCACCCACGGCGCCTTAACCAGTCGGGGTGGTGACCCACCCACGGCGCCTTAACCAGTCGGGGTGGTGACCCACCCACCGGCGCCTTAACCAGTCGGGGTGGTGACCCACCCACCGGCGCCTTAACCAGTCGGGGTGGTGACCCACCCACCGGCGCCTTAACCAGTCGGGGTGGTGACCCACCCACCGGCGCCTTAACCAGTCGGGGTGGTGACCCACCCACCGGCGCCTTAACCAGTCGGGGTGGTGACCCACCCACCGGCGCCTTAACCAGTCGGGGTGGCCCTCTGGCGCCCCAGGCGCCCGGCAGTGCAGCCCAGGCCGCCGCAGGCCCCGGAGCGAGCGGCCCCGAGCACGCGCGCCGTGGGGCCCACCTGTCAGGTCTGCGGTCGCCCTCCGGCTTCGCAGGGCCCTCGTCGTCCTCCGCCGTCCTGCGCCTGCCATCGGCTCTGCGCTTGCGCCCGAGGCTCCATCTCGCGGGGGGTGGCGGGCTGTAGACGGGAGGCCGCGTCAGGGCGGGCAGGGCGGGCAGGGCAGGGCGGGCCGCAACCCCGCCGCCCCGGCGACCCGCCCGACCCGCCCGGAACGCCCGCGTCGCGCGGCCCGTCCTCACCTGGTGTCGCGGTCGCTGCGGTTCCGGTACCTGGGGGGGCTTTGCGAGCGGCAAGCCATATCCAGCGCGGCAACGGCCCGCGCGTCCTCTCCGGCGGCGCTGACGGACTGCGCGCCCCCGCCCCCAACCGCCTTTATCCGCCGCCGCCCCGCCCCGCGCCGTTCCCGCGCGCCCGGCTGGGCGAGACCATCGGGCCCCGCGGGCGGGGGAGCCCGCTCGGCTGCGCACGCCGCTCAGACGGCCTAGGACCGCGGGAGACGCGAGGCCGCCTCCCGGACGCTGCCGGCTGCGACCCGGATCGACGCTGTAGGGCTGACTGAGGACAGCGACGAGAAAAAGGTCGCCCCCCCGGCTTGGAGGCTCCCGGGGCCCCTCGGACGCTGATTGGACGCGCCTTCGCGGGCGGGGGGGAGGGGTACTGGCGGGAGATTCGGAAGCGCGCGCCGCGGACGCTCGGAGGGGGCAAGCGGTACGTCCCCTGTGGGCCGGCCCTCCTATTGGTCCCGGCCTGGGAGGGGCGGTTTCCGATTGGGTGGCCCGGCGGCGGCGTCCTCCGCGCCGACGGGCACAAGAACCCGGAAGGGGCGGCAGCCAGGCAGCGCGGGGTCGCGCGGAGACCCACTGTGTTCCCCCATCGCAGTTCTGAGGTCCTGCGAGAGCCGCCTGGCGCCGCGCTCCGCCAGGGCCCCCCACTTCCTCTGATTTCATCGCCGCACCCCGTGGGTCTTCCCCACCCCGCACCGCGCGGGCCCTCCGCGACCCCCCACCCAGCGGAGCCCTGGGCCGGTCTCGGTGCTGTGAAATGCTGACAAGTGTGTGCAAAAGGGCAGTGAAGGGATCGCCCTGGGTGGAAAGAAAAAAGACGTTCAGGACGCAGAAAAGTCGATTCCACCTCTTGTGTTTTTCAATGGCTTGTATGTGCCCACTTTCCTAAAAACGTTTAGGGTCCAGCAGCAATATGGGGAAGCACCACGTGTTGGCGATCTCACCCCACCTGAGAAACTGGGCAGCTGGGCCTGGCTGCCCTCGGGGACCACCCAGGCCGCCCCACGCCCCACAGGACATGCCCACAGCACAGGGAGGGAAGCCTGCACCAGCAGGGCCCACACCCTTGGGCCACCAGTGAGTCTGAAGGTCCTGCAAGACTGACCTCAGCCCCTCATGGGGGCCCTGGCCACCACCCTTTCTATCAGAACACCAGGCCCAGGAACACTGCCTGCTCCTACAGGGGCCTGGAAATAGGCTTCTTAAAACACCCACCCCCCAGCTAGGAACCAGAAGGGGAAGGTTCCCATAGCGCCTACCTCCTTTTTCCTCATTCTGAACAAACTACATGTTGAAATGGGCAGTGTTTCCAGTTTTAAGATGGCTTCTCCCCAACTTACCAAAATTGGAATGAATATCAGGAAAAACAAAATATTCCATTTAGAGAAAGTATATGTAACTTCAGGCTAATACTTTATTAGACACTAATATCACTTAGCTACAGTAGACTTATCTTTATAAAACGAAGGAACTTTCTTTTGTAGCAATAGCCCATAGGGGCCCTCCCTTGGCAGCACATGAAACTCCAGGTTGCGGCTGGGCAAGGCTCCTAGCTGCCCCCCTCACCCCCCATGACCCATCTGCTGAGCACCCCAGGGGCCCACAAATTCTCTGCTCCCAAATCCTCAGGGGTTGCATGGCCTTGGGTGAGTTGGCCCGGCTGAGCCCAGCCCCTCCTTCAAATGGCCAGTTTTAGGGGACTTCGAGCTGAGTGTGAGGGCTCCAGCAGCCAAGCCTATTAAGAGCTCGTCCTGGGGCCTGGCATGGACCTCCCCCATCCCCACCTGCACCACCAGGAAATGGTAAGACACACATCAGTGCCTTCACCACTGGGCCTGTCCTCGTCTAAATCAGATGAACCCTGTGGGGTCGTGGCCAGCCTTGTGCTGCATCCTGACAAGTCTGTTGTGGATGTAGAGTGTCACTGAGGGTGCTTGCTCTTCAGCTCAATGCCCCCCAGCGGGGAACCTGAAGTTTGGCCTTTCCCTGGACTCTCGGGGGCAGAAGGCACATAGGCGCATACCCCTCTACGGGATAGATGGCCCCCATAAGCACACAGCTAAGAGAACGGCAGCTAAGAGCAGCCAGTCCCTCGCCCAGGGCTATGGGAAGCCTGGGGTCTCCGTGGGTAGGGAGCAGGTAGGGGCCACCTCACCCACGAGCAGCCACCAGGAAATCCCAGGCAATGCTCTCACCCTAGAGTGGCACTCCAGGTCTCCCCTCCACTGGCAGGCTGCCTAAGGTCCTCAGAGCAGCTTCCGTGAGGCCAGCAGCCGGCTTGGGAACAGGAGTAGGAGGACTTATCATGGCTGGTCTTGGACGAAACTGCGTCTGGCATATAACCAGCAGGTAGACGTGCTCCATAAAATTAAGGCAAGTGGCCCAGGTTAGGGCCATCTGGGAAAAGACAGCTCAGGGGCCCCTGGAATCCTTCGGAGATAGGCCCAAGGCGGTTTTCTCTGTGACAAGCACCCACCCGCACGGGAGGAGTGGGAAATGGAGGCAGCAGGAGCGCTGAAGACCCAGTCCATCGCCACCGCCTGAGCTTCAGCAGAGAACTTCCTCTGTAGAGAGGATGAAAGCCCTCATCCTCCTGCAATTGGGGGAGCCCTGGCCTGGAGGCAGCGGTGGGGGCACTGGCAGGGGCTGGCCAACTCAGCGCACGGCACACACGTCCAGGATGCAGAAGCGCGCACGGCAAGTGGGGCAGGGCACGCGGCTGGCCAGCCAGGTGTCAGGGCGTTGCGGGTCCTGGCGGCTGGCGAACCACTTGCCCATGCAGATGAGACACCACATGGGGCGGCAGTAGCACTGCTGGCACTCGCCTTCGGCCGCCTCCTGGCAAGTCTTCACCAGCTTAACACTGGCACGTGTCTGCATGCAGCCGATGCATGCCTCCAGTTCCTGCGGGCAGCCCAAGGGGGTCACAGGAGCCTGGCTGGACACCCCCATAAGGCCCCCAGCCCCCCAACCAGGGGACCTGGCCTGTGGGGATCTGGCTATGGGAAACTACCCGCCCCCGCCCAGCCCCCCACCTGGCTGCTGGGGACCGAGTAGGCCGGATTGGCATCCACCAGGGAGGCAAACGTGTCCAGGAAGAGGTCACTGAGGCTCTGGCGGATGACCACGTGGGCCGCACTGCGGATGGGTGCCCGCAGCTTCTCACACAGCTCGCCATACTCCGTGGAGTTGAGCCTGCACGAGGCAGGGGCCGGGTTAAGTCCGCTGGGCCAAGGCTTCTGTTCCCAGGGGGCCTGGCAGGACCCTGGGGCAGGCATAGGGGAGGCCGAGGCTGTGCCCCGAGGGTGATGGAGGGGCCCACAGCCACATAGAACATGAGGACCCAGGCCCAGCCCACCTTCCTGGTGAGAACCAGCCAGCAAAGATGGCCCTGAGGCCAGAGCCCACAGACCCGGCACCACATGCTAGCCCCCACGGGACACAGGAAGGGTGGGAGGACTGCCGCTGAGACACAGAGCTTTGGGCAGGTTCCAAGTCGTGTCCTAGGAGGGGCCCAGCAGGCCAGCCATGGCCTGAGAGATGGAGGACCTCAGCTCCAGCCCAGGCCCCACAGGTGAGGCAGCAACACACCTGTGCTGCCCAGCTCCCAGATGTCGCAGTGTGCTCCCCTGAGAAGCTATGGAAGCAGCTCAGAGGACAACGTGCATGAAAGGGGAGCGGAGGATACCTGTGGGGGCAAGAGGGGGGCAGGGGGCCAGGGAGGGGCCCTGAGGGAGGGTCACACTGGAGGAGCCACTCCCACCCATCACCACCTCCCAGAGGGACACAGACACCGGAATGGGGCACAAGCTGGGCACACGCCCGCCCGTGAGCCCCAGCCCGCCCTGCCCCACCACAGGTGTGCCTACCTGATGTCGAAGGCCTGCACGGCAGGGCTGGCACTGGCCACACGGATGGTGAGGAGCTGCACAGGCAGGTTTGAGTCCGGTGACAGCTCATGCTGCTGTGACTCTGTCACAGTCAGGTGCACATCCTGTTGCTGGGCCACGTGCACACGGTATGTGGTCACTTTCATCACCCACGTGTCCGTCACGATTACACGGGCACCCGGCGCCCCAGTGGCAAACTTATCAATCCGCCGGAACTCAGTGTTGACTGAGGAAGCAACAGCCCGCCAGCCTGACTGCGGGAGGGCATAGAGGGCCAGGGTGCGGGCCAGTGGGTGGCGGGCCCACCGGTCCCGGGACCAGTTGTAGGTGAGGCTGCAGGCGATGGTGGGCAGGGTCACCGCCAGCAGGAGGAAGAGCTGCCAGGCCTCAGGGGCCTGGCTAGGGGAGTAGAGCCGCTTCTCCGAGGCTGCAAAGCACATGCCCATGTAATAGCCTGCAAGGGACGGGGCGGCCTCAGCAAAGGTCGCATGCCAGGCCCTCGCCCTGCCCTGGTGGTGCTCACCAAGAGCTGCAGTGCTGCCCCTGCACCACCCAGGGGGCCACTTCCTTGCGTCCCCAGCCCTGGGCCTGGCACTCTGCCCTGGTCAGCTCCCAAGGTGAGGCTGTGTACCCGAGGCCAGGTGAGTCTCACGGCTGGCCAGGTTCAGCCCTTGCCCATGGCACTGACACAATAAGTGAAGGAAAAGCATTTTTAATTTTCACACAATACGTGAGTACGGAAAACTAGAAAAACCTAGAAAGGCAAAATAAATACTAGGATCTGGTGTCACCCTCTGCAGAGCTGCCCACTGGCCCCCATTGGCCTCTTGACCCCACACCCTCTGAGGAGGCTTATCCTAAGCTGGCCCATCATGTGCCAGACAGTAAGCAGAGAAGGATGGGGGCACCTCAAAAGAACACAGGAGCCAGTGCCCGGGCCCCTGCAGGCCAGGTGGGGGCCATCTGCAAGTCAAATAAATGAATGAAGCAGATAGCGAGCGGCTGCACAGGCAGGTCTGAGATTGCAAACCTAATAGTAAACGTTTGCTGTCGGTCAAGTCACTACCTTTTAGGATAATTTGTTAAGTTGCAATAGGTGTTCGATCTAGAAGCCTCAAAGCTTTTCAAAATGAATTTAAAAACAGCCCTGTGTCTGGGCACCACCAGGCTTCACCACCTCTTCCATGTGTGGCCACCTTAATCATGCAGACACCTAAATTCTGGATTCCCACAGACAGCCCCCATGCACTTGCAGCCTCAGCCCAGCCCCCTTCCGGCTGCTCTCCACGTCCGCAGGACTGCTGTGCCCAGCTGCCAGGTGAAAACCACTCCCTGTGTCCACAGGGCTGCAGGTGGGGCCGGCCACCAGCCACCTGCTGTCCCAGACCTGCTTCTGCCATGTCCTCCAGAAATCCTGACTAGTACCCCACTCTTTAGCCAGTCCCCCGACCAACCGGAAGACAGACTGGCCTCCCATGGGCCAGCTAGCACCTGGGTCAGCGCCCAGCACAGTCTCTGGATAACCACTGAGCATACTGGCCAAACACAGGCTTTCCAGTCTCTGCACCTGTGACACCTTCACGTGGTGTCAACCATCTCTGCCTGCCCTTTCCACACCCACCTTCCATGGCCTGGGCAAGGCCACCTCCTCCCTGTGTTGGAATCAGTTAATTTGTGCTCCTCTCCTGGGTAATGCCACCCACGTAACATTTGGCGACCTGCCCCAGCTGGGGGAAACATCCCCTCTAGGGCTCTGCCACCTGCAAACGTCCAGCTGTCGCCGGCTGTAAACACACGGGCAGTCGGCCCACAGCCTCGGCTCTCGGGGCGACCGGTGTTCCCGGCATTCTCTCTGACTATTCCCCAGAGGGAGGTGACCCCGCGACCCAGCCACCTCAGGGGCCCTGGGGCTGGGCTACGCGAGCCCTTGACCCGGCCAGCTGCCTCCGTCCACCAGGGGAACAATGACCAAGAGCATCAGGCGCCTCACCCAGCGGCAGCAGCGAGTGGCACAGCAGCGTGGCAGCCGTGCGGCGCAGGTGGTAGGGCACGAAGGCGGCATCCTCGCTGCCCAGCCAGCCCGACAGCAGGTTCTGCACCGTGAGCCCGGCCGAGTGGAACTCGGTGGGCGTGAACACGAAGCACACGGCGAACACCAGGTAGGCCAGCGTGAAGGTGACCTCGGGACTGTCCATCGCGCCGCCGCCGGCACCACCAAGCCGTCGGGGCAAGGCCGCCGCCCACGGCGCGGGGAACAGGCCCGAGCGTCCGGGTCCCGTAGGCGCCGGGGGATGGGCGCCGGGTACTGTGGGAGATGGAGTTCCCGTCCGCGGGGCGCTCTGGGAAATGGAGTACCGCCCCGGGCAACGCTGGGCGCTCTGGGAGACGCAGACCCCGCGGAGCACTCCGGGAAATGGAGTTCCCCCGCCCCGCACACTGGCGTAATCTGTGAACCCGCCCGCCAGTCCTCCAAGGGTTTGGCTCCTCCTCACGCCCCGCCTTGAGGGCGGAGCTGTACCTGGTCCCATTTTACAGCTGGGTAAACTGAGACCCGGACGAGCGGCTCAGGCCCCCCCTTTCCGCTCAACCCAGTCACGTCCGCAGCAGAGCCCGAGAGCTCTGGTCGACGGCGGGGCCTGCAGCCGTCGCCCGTCCGCCCGCTCGGCGAGCCAAGGTCCGGGAGGCTTTCCGACTCCCGCCTCGCCCAGCGTGCCCCTAGCCCCGGAAGCGCAACCGACGGCGCGGCCTCCCATTGGCCGCTGGCGCCCCGTGCGTTCCGCCCACGGCCGCGAGCTGATTGGCCGCGCGCGCCAACCGTCGGTATTTGAATCGGCGGCGGGCGGACGCACCCGGGACTCCGCGCCTCCCGCTCCGTCTGCTCCGTGCGGCGGCCGGCAGGTAAGGCGGCGAAGTCCCTCCGGTCCCTCTGGCGTCAGGTGGGCGCTGGCCGACCCCCACCCCTGTCGCTAACTTCCCTCTCCGGCCCCTCCCGCGGCTACTCCTCGTGGGCCGCCGCCGGCACGGCCGCTTCTTCCCGGTCCCCGCCGCCCGTCCTTGCCGCCGCCCTTCCAGGCACATCTCCCTGGTCCTCATCCCACCAGCCCGGCCGACGCTCTCCGGCTACTTCGTCTCCTGGTCGCCCTCCAGAAGGGTCGTCCGTAGGGCACGGGCCGCAGGCCTCCTGCGTCCCCCTGGAGACCTCGTCCAGCCTCAAATTCCACCTGTAGCGGCGACTTGCGAGGGCACATCTCCGCCCCGCCCGCAGCCCCCTGCTGGTCCCCCACCCGACTTCTCATTCCCGGCTGTGCCTGGCCTGCCTCCCTTCTCTGGGGGCGGCCCACCTGGGAGCCATTTCCATCACGGCGACACCTGGGCTCGCGCCCTCCCCACCACAGCACTCCACGCAGGCAGCTTCTGCTCGGGAGCTTCTCCCGCGGTCTCTGTCGTTAGTAGAAGCCAAAGCCCTGATAGAGGCCGCCATCGCTGTACTGCCCCCTCCCCCCCACTTATACCGGTTACACCGGCCAGAAACCTCAGTCACCCTTGTCTCCTGTCTTTCTTCTTGCACAGTGCGGTGGGCCTGCTGGCCACGCCAGGGCTGGCCCCTCGGCTTGGGCCCCGCTCCTACTCCCTCCAGGGCCCCTGGTCTTGCCCACCTCCCACTCTGACCTTGATTTCCAGGCTGCCCCCGTGCTGCAGCAGCCCCCAAGGCCCCCACCATCAACAAGTTCCGGTAGTGCTCTTTGAGCAGGTCGGTGCTCAGCTCTATGGCAGCTCCTAGTTTGGGAGTCATGGCCGTGACCGTGTGGAAGACTCTGGCAAGAGTGGGCTGTTCTAGAACCTTGTGGGCCTGACTGGAGGCCCCTGGTGTGATTCTGAGATTCCAGGACCTCATATAGAAGGTCTTCAATGCCCTGCTGAGTAATTCTGCCCGTGGCTGCTTGTTCCCTCCAACTCCTCCCCTGGGCCTTTGCCCTCCTGACACCTTCTTCTGGTCCCCCTTTTCCAGCCCCGTGAGGGTGACGGAGCAAGCTTCAGCACCCTTCTGCTTTTCTGTTCTCTGCTGACTTGGCCACCTGCTCCAGCCCTGATGAGGCCCCGGCCCCCTGAGTGGAGGCCTGTGGGGAGCCCCACCCTTCCTCTCCTGCAGTTTCTCCAGGCCAGCACTTACCTGTCTCCTTACCCACCAAATCTGACTTAGTGCGAGAATCCGTTCTTCCTCCTTACCCTGTGGGCTGAAGGCCCTTCTAGCTCTTGGTCCTGGGTGGTGGCAGCTCCCCAGCCCAGCTAAAGAGCCACAGTCCCCCAAAGCAGGACAGGGACTGGTAGAGGACACGCTGCCTGAGGTGTGACCCTCCTGTGCTGGACGGGTGCATCTCCCTGTGACACTGCAGGGTCAGCTGTCATCACGTCTGCACGACGCAGCCCTCAAGCTGACAGAAACTGTGTTTCCAGAATGAGTCTGCAAATCTTCAATGACGAAAATGTCACTGGTGACAGAAGTACAGAAAACTGCGACTTCCTGTTTTCACCACTGGAACTTACCGGAAGATCCTCTGTTCTCTGTGTGTCACAGAAAGAAAATGTGCCGCCCAAGAGCATAGCCAAAGCTATGAAGGTAAACGTTTTACCCATATGAGACCGACCGTGTGTCACTTTGGGACCTGGTGACTTACTGAGCGGGCGGGGCACACAGCACTGCCAGCGGGGTGGTTGGAAACTTGAACTATTGAACAGGTGCTCTCCGCCCTCCCCAACAGGTGACTTTTCAGACACCTCTGCGAGACCCACAGACACACAGGATTCTAAGTCCTCGCATGAGCAGCAAACTCGAGGCTTGCTTTGGTGTGGGCGACACCATTGGATTAGAAAACTCACAAGTCTGGACCGAGAAAGAGAAGTAAGTGTCGGTGCTCTTGATGTACTGCAACATCTCTGATGACTTGGCAGGAAAACGCTGTTGGCTATCTGTCACGTCTGTGGGGCTTCTCCTGGTCTCACTCTGAGTGTGTGCAGCGCGTGGCCCAGAGCAGTCGGCACCAAGTCATGTGTCAGTGGAAAGGTGGATAGTGAGCTTGTTTCAGATGCCACTCCCCTGTCATGCCCTTGCCACCAAAGTGGCCTTGGTTGTTGCTTCTCTAACTTCCTGAAGTGTCCTGACCATGTCTCCAAGGAAAGACATGCTGTGGTTTTCTTGTTTTGCATTCCACTGGGGTCTCCCCTGCCCCATGTTCTTAATATCAGGCCGTAGAGATAGGTGTTCCTTTTGGAGACAGAGGAGTGTCTGTCGTGGAATCTGGTCAGAATACAAGTGGCCGAAGGGATTGGGTTTTGAACACTTGACTTTAACCAGGAAAAGCTTCTTGGCGGCCTCGCCAGGCATTCACTGTCTGGCTTGGGTATTTGGAAAGAAGGGTCCTGGAGGCAGCTCTTTACCCCCAGAGTGGGCTGATAGGGGGGAGGGGCCTCACTGGCACACTTTTGAGCTGACTTCTATAGATTTAAACTGTTCAAAACTTGCCTTTATACAGATTTCAGACGTACAGAGAAAGGTGTACAAGCAAAGCATCACTAACATATCCTTCTCCTCACTTAAGTAAAACGCCCACAAGGCCCTGCTGCCATCTCCCCATGGAAGCTTCTTGAATCAATCTTTTCCTCTCCCCAGGTTTCTGTGCTACTTTTCAACTTCACTATTGTGGTTTTCCTTTTGAGATTCAACTGAAGGAAATTAGAGTCATTCAAATATTGTTGTTTGTAACAACCCAAGACGGAAAGGAAACCCGGTTGGTGGCTCTGGCGCTGCCTCCCCTTCAGGGTCCCACCTGCTCAAGGGCAGGAGAGCAGAGGCATGGGGGGGCCAGGAGAGGACCCCGAGAAGGTGACCTGGCTGGAGGCAGCCCCTGTCTTCCTCTCTCTGCAGTGAGGAGCTGACTCTCGTGTGCCATGACCGTCCCTGACTGTGTAGCCGGGGACCCCCGACCGACGGGGCAATAGGCCAGCGTGGTCACCTGTGTAGCACCTCCCTGCCCTGTCTCTCAGTCACCTGGGTGGCCCTAGGTGGCCCCCAGCAGCAATTGATGGGAATATGCTTGTGTAACAAGGAGAGGGTTGACTAAATGTTCGTTTTTGCTGTTTTTAGCTAATGTTTTCAGTGTGGACCGAAAGCTACACAGAAAACTAAAACAGGTTCCTTGGTGTTAACTAAGTCTGTTTCTAAAAAGCCAACAGTTCCCCATGGAAGTGGACACCAAAACGACCAACGGGACCCCTCAGAATCCGGCAGTAGCTCATGCCACCCCCCTCCCGGAGGACCTGGGACCCGCCTCTGAGGACAGGCCTTCCAGTGGGCCCACCTCCACAGCCCAGGCCAGCCTGCGCCCCTCAAGCTCTCCCCAGACCCCAGCGAGTCTTGAAAACCAAGTGGCATGTGCAGGACAAATGTCTGCCAGCCCTGTGCAAGGCTTGGAGGACAACGGTAGTTGTGATTTCCTAGAGAAAAGCGTTGCACCCGCCTCCGACATCCTAGAAGATCCTCCCAGGGTGGGAGTCCAAGGCAGAACGGAGGAGCCTCAAAGAGCCACAGGAGAAAGGGCGAGCGGAGCCGCTGCTTCATCAGCCGAGGCCGTGTTGCCCCCTGGTACTCACCCAGAAGTTGCCCACAGAGAAGGCCCCCTCGGAGGCCTGCTTGGAGCCCTGGCCATGCCCCCAAGTTCTCAGAACACAGAGGCCGAGGGCCAGATGGTCGACTCTTCAAGGAGTGAGCCCAGGAGGCTAGAATGTGACTTCTCTAACAATGCCACCAGCAAAAGGCCACCCCCACCCAGGGACCTGGGGAAGAGAGCCGACCCCCAGCCTCTCCCAAGACCAGAGACGAGGCAGGAAAAGGCCCTGGAGGAGGAGGGTGAAGGTCCCGTTCCCCCTCCCCAGGGGTCTTATGACCCGGACTGGGGCAAGCTGGATGACCCCAACTTCAGCGTGTCCGGAGGTGATGGAGAAACCCAGCCCCAAGAACACCCCCAGAGCAGGCCGGTCTGGCCTATGGCCGAGCTGCTGAGCGCTGGGCCTGCGGCCGCAGGGGACTCGTTTCCAAGCCAGTGAGTAAGAGGTGGCCGCTCTATGGCGTGCGTGTTAGAAGACCCGGGACCAGAAATGCCACTTATACAACCCTGAGAGGGGCCTTGGGGCAGGCAGGCTATTATGAAATAGCGAAGCGATCGAGGCCACGCCCGGCTAGTTCCCCTGCATGGGTGGGGGCTGTCCTTGGCTTTTTAAGGGGATTGTCTAGTACACTTGGGAGGTCTAGAAAGATACCTGGGGAAAACTAATTCCCAAGGCACTGAGGGCTGGTAGGTGGCACCTGGTGCACTTGGTTCCTTGGGCTCCTGCCTCCCAGTGTGTAAGCCTCTCACGCCACTCACTGCTCTCTGGGGGCAGCTGCAACTGGCTGCCAAGTGTTGGCTCATAAGAGCTCTTGGCCAGTGCCCGGCCGCCCAGCACTCACATTTGCCACAGAGCTACTGACTGTCCCCAGACTGCCCTACCAGCCCTGGCACTGCCCGGTGAGGCTGAGGGAGTCATCGCCCGACACCTGGCTTTGCCAGTTTTCTGGTAAAAGGGGCAAATCTCTCAGGGATGTTGTCCGTTGCTCTGAGACAGCCTCAAAGCTCGCACCTACTTCCGGTCCTCCTTCGAGGCTCGGATTCTCTCGCAGGTGACGGGGGCTGCCCAGCTTAGCCCCTGTGCCTGGCTTTCTAGGTGAGAGCTCAGAGGACAGGTGGCAGCTCAGTGCCCGGGGGGTGAGGGGCGGGGGGGCAGGCCCTGCTGACCCCGTCTCTTCAGGCAGGTGCCTTCAACCCCAGCTGATGACACACCTGTGATGCAGACAATGGTGAGGACCACAGACAAGGTACGAAGTGTGTGTGCCCGAGCATGGGCATATCCTCACACTGGCACCACCGTTTGCACATGGTAACAGGGTGGAGGGAGGCCAGTGGTGACAGGTGGACACACTGCTGCCCCCGACCCGGGCCCCGCGACTGTGCGAGATGCCCAAACTGAGCCACGCAGGGGGCCCCCACCTTCCTTCCAGGAGGAAACGGCGAATTTTCCAGGGGCTGCTGCTCTCACCAGCAGCTCGGGCAGTGAGCCCACAGCCCTGCCTGCTGACCCAGCGCCCCCCACTCTTCAGGGGGGGCCGGAGCCTGTCTTGGACCTGAGTGAGGAGCACTTCCGAGCCCCAGCCGAGGGTATGTTGTCCCTGGGTCGCTGCTCGCCTGGCCGTGCGGTCTGGTGAGCGGGTGGGTTGAGTGGCGTTTGCAGGCAGTCATTCCCCAGGCAGCTCGGTTCCCTGACTTACGTGAGGCATTCACGTGGAAACTGCTGTGTCAAAAGTGGGCATTTTGAGGAGGTGCCCTTAACAGAAAGGACTTCTAGAAACGGGCTTTATAGACTTGCTTAGGAAAACAGGCCAAGGCGTGAACAAGGGACGAGGCTGTGCCCAGTACAAGTCTGCAGTCGCCGCTGGGGCCTCCGTCGTGAGGATTTCTCGGCTAGCCTGCTTAAGACTCCGTAATTGACAAAACTTTTCTCCCATTCTGGGGGTTCTTTGCACTTTCTCTATGTGCCCTTGGAAGACATGTTCCAAGGATACATGTCTAATTTATGGGGGTTTCTTTCTGTTTATGATTTTGATGTCAAATCTAAGAAATCACTGCCCGAGTTTTCAGCATGAAGATCTACCCCGTATTTTTTTCTAACAATTGCATAATTTTAGCTTTCATGTTTAGGTTTTTGACCCATTTTGAGTTAGTTTTCATATATGGCATGAGGCATCTTTATGTTTTTAAGCAAAGGTTATGTTACCAGAAATTAAAGGACTTTTCCAGGGTGGTTTTAAACAGTGCTTCTCAACCAGGATGATGGAGCCCTTGGGACACTTGGCTGGCACCTCTGGGGGTGCTTCTCAGCACCCCATAGCACCCAGCACGGCCTCACAGCATGGCCTGGCCCGGCCCCCAGGTGGCATTAGGGGGAGGCAGAAACTCCAACTTAAAGCAAAGGACCGTGGGTGCCAGGTCCAGGATGGGCGGTGGGCGGGAGTGGTCACAGCTCAGGGTTTACGCAGCGGCACTGGGGACTCTGGGCCTCCCCTGCGGACCCGGAAGCCGCGGAGCTGGCCTTTGTTTCCCTGAAGAACCGTGTCATGCCGTGAGTCGGGTGATGACCGCGGTGCTGACGTGTGCCCTCTCAGTCCTAGGTTCAGAGGCCGAGGTGGACTACCTGGAGCAGTTTGGGGCCTCCTCGGTAAGCATGCGCACCCCGCCACGGGGCTCCCTCGACCGTGGTCCAGGCCATGCGGCCACGCCGTGGCTGCGGGGTCCCTCGTGGCCCTCTCCCTGCAGCCTTTCCTGGCCGGGCCCCCGGGCCCAGTAGAGGCCTGTGCCGGGCTCGCCCCGAGGCAGACTCCAGAGCACCCTGCTATGGGCCGGGTCCAGCCATGCCTCGGCGGCATCTCACCCGTGTTGTCACCTTCTGGCCCTGAGCGCCTCGCACTGGCCGTGTCTGTCATGGACCACGGGGACCCTGCTGACTCGCCCTCCCCTTCAGTTCAAGCAGTCGGCCCTGAGGAAGCAGTCCTTATACCTCAAGTTTGACCCGCTGCTGACGGACAGCCCCCCGAGAGCAGCGCCCGCACCCGCCGGCACCCACAGGTACGCCTCCCAGCGCAGTGCGCCATCCGTCAGGGCCGTCTCCACCTCTGCACAGCGGGCTCAGAGGAGCTGCTCCCTCGGGTGCAGGACTGCGGTGCCGGGCCGCACGTCAGTGGGGCTCTGAGCCAGGAGACAGTGACGGGGACAGCACAGCCACCCACTGCCTGTCCTGAGCAAGGTCTCACCTCCAGGCACACGTCCCTCCGCACGGCCACTCGCACTAGAATGGCAGCATGGCCCACAGATCCTGACACGTTGGCTCTCAGGCCCTTTGGGGAACCTGGGCTGGTGCCTGCTCTGGGGAATGACACAGGTCCCTTCTGTCCAGTCTCAGTGTGCAGGGCGCGGACCCGCCTACCTCAGGAAGTCCGCCTGAGGCCAAGCTGGTGGACCTCGACTTCCTGGGACCCCCAGACGTCCCCGTAAGTGCTTCGGCCTCCATGCTATGCAGACATGTGTGTTAGGGCTTTGGCCTTCCATCCCGGGATCTGAATCTTCAAAGGGTCGGCTGGGACCACGGGGCCGCTCCTATCACTGGTCACTGCTGTGCTGTCCCAGGAGCCTCCAGATGGCAGGGAGAATGCGATGGGGGCTGTGACCCGGCTGGCCTCTGTCATCCGCAGGTGCTGGGCCCACCTCCGTGTGTCTTCGGGCCCGGGGCCCCGCTGCTGCCTGTGGGGCCCATTGTGGACGTACTGCAGTACACCCAGAAGGACCTGGACGCAGCGGTGAGAACAAGGCGTGGGGACGGGGTTCATGTCATGCTGGGCCGGGGACTCGCCGAGAGCTGGGTGGGTGGACGGCTCCAGGAGGCATGTGTGGCCGGCACCTCACAGAGCCTGTCCACACCCACCTGCGGGCCCTACTCTTAGCCACCTACGAGTGGAAGCCAGCTAGCGGGCAGGGCTGGGCCTCAGGGCTCCTGACTCCTGGGCGGTTCCACCAGCACCTGGCCTGGCCTCATTGCCTGGCAGCCACCTGCCCCATTCAGAGCCAGCCGAGAACTCCCAGGGTCGGGCCCTCAGCTTCCCCATGTCATGTTCTCTCTGGCACGGGGCCTCACCTCGAGTGAGAGGTGTACCCAGGCCACACACCTGCAGGCCCCTGGGGCTGCTAAGGGTCTGGGCTCTCGCTGGGCACCTGCTTGGCCAGCCTGGTGTGAGACATGTGCAGAGCCTGGCCAGGAGGGGCCACAGCAGCTCACTGTGCTTTGTGCAGGTTGAGGCGGCACAGAAAGAGACCGTGCAGCTCAGGATCATGTGTGATGACCTGCGTGAGAAGAACCTGGAGATGGGGTAAGGCCTGCCGCAGGGCCAGCTCCGGCCACTCGGCTGCCACGGGCAGGCAGTCACCACACATCTCTCCCACAGGAAGATCATGGACGGCTTCGAGAGGATCGTGTACCAGGCGATGGGTGAGCCGGTAGCCCATGGGCTCCCTTTCCTAGCAGCCTTTCCCACTGGGGCGAGGCAAGCACAGCCAGGGCCAGTGTGGGAGCGGTCAGGGAGGCCGGGGAGGCCGTGCAGCTGGCACCTTTTGCCCCCAAATTCAGCAGATCCTGACCTAGCAGCTTGGGTCCCTCCCGCACTGTACATCCAACTTCAGCCTATCTGGGTGTCAGGTTCTGGACTGGAGGGTGGGAGCACCGGACCCCACCCGCCGGCAAGGACTCAGGTTCCCGGAGGTCCCTGAATGTGGGGACAGGAATGGCCATGGGCTCTTGGCACCGCTCATCTTCCTCAGGGACCTGAGCTGTTGGGTTTGGGGTGGACCTGGTATGGAGGAAGCGGCTGTTTTCTGGGCACGGTGCAGAGCCCTCGCCACCTTCCTCCAGTGGGCCCCCGGCAGGCTGCCGCCGCTGCTCCAGCTGCCTGCTGTCCATTCCTTTCGGCCCCTGCCTCCTGCTCCCAGTCGCCTGTGTGTCAGCCTGGAGGCTGCCCCCCAACCCCACATGCTTGCTTTTCTCAAGAGGAGGCTCAGGAACAGAAGGAACTGGCCAAAGCTGAGATCCAGAAGATTCTGAAAGAAAAAGACCAGCTGACTGCAGACCTGAGCTCCATGGAAAAGTCGTTCTCTGACCTGTTCAAGCGGTTTGAGAAACAGAAGGATGTGATTGAAGGTTACCGCACGGTAGGTGGGGGCCGCACAGGGCTCTGCTGGGCACAGTCGGTGACCAAGCTGGGCTGCTGTGTCCTCACCTTGTAACCGGGAGCCCAAGTCCCTTCGGACTAGAGGCTGCTCTCCCTACTGTACCCGGTTCCTGGCCGTGGCACATGAGCAGAGGAATGGACGCCACAGCCTGGAGGCAGGACCACACTGGGCCAAAGGGGTGCCGAGGGCCAGCAGCTGCCTTCTGGATGGGGGCCTGGGCTGCTCGGAGCTCAGTGGTCCCCCTGGGTGGGAGTGTGGAGGAGTCGGGGCCACACACAGGGCTGCCAGGTGAGGGACATCTCTGGTGCCAGGCAAGCTGAGGGGAGAGGCGAAGGCAGCCGGGAAGGCCTTGGGGTCAGGCCTGTGTCCAGGTTGGGAGGCCTGGGGCTGTATGTGTGTGGAGGGGCCTTTTCCAAAAGAAAAACAGGAAGTGCTGCTTTACTAGTCCCGGGGGCCCAGAGGGGGCACCTGTCCACACCTGACCCAGGGCCTGAGAAGCCAAGCCTGGCACCCAGAGCAGCGTGCTGTCAGCAGCTGGTGTCCCCTCCTCCTCGCAGAACGAAGAGTCACTGAAGAAGTGTGTTGAGGATTACATAGTAAGGGTGGAGAAAGAAGGCCAGCGGTACCAGGCGCTGAAGGCCCAGGCGGAAGACAAGCTGCGGCTGTGAGGAGTGGGCCCGGTGGGCGCGGGTGGGGGCGGGGCCGGGGGGCGGGGCCGGGCGCCTGAGCCCGCCCCCTGCTTGTCCAGGGCCAACGAGGAGATCGCGCAGGTGCGCAGCAAGGCCCAGGCCGAGGCCGTGGCCTTCCAGGCCAGCCTGAGGAAGGAGCAGATGCGCGTCCACTCGCTGGAGAAGGCCGTGGAGCAGAAGGTGGGCACTGGGCCTGGACGGGAGCACCTTCCAGAGGGCCGTGGGCCTCTGCCCTCCTGCCTGGCCTTGGCATCTGGCCAAGGCAGGGCGGCTGCATCTGGGGCTTGATGTTTCTCCTGCAGACTAAGGAGAACGATGAGCTGACCAGAATCTGTGACGACCTCATCTCCAAGATGGAGAAGATCTGATGTGGGTCCTGGCCCTGAGCCCACCCCCCTCCCCCCTGCTTGTCTCCCTGTCTGTCTGTCAGAAGTTTTCATGTTCTTCTCTCCTAACCTCAGCTCGTTTTTAAACTAGATTGCTTTAAAAGACTAAATAAAGTTTCCCTTAAGTTTAAGCACTGCAGTTGCCCAGGTCTTGATTCAGACGAAGTCTCCAGCTTTGGCCAAACCGCCCACAACTGCCCACTGTGCCTCCAGCTCTTGCCTGGCTCTGCCTCGGAGCTGCAGGTGGGCAGGCGCCCTGCTTCAGGGACAGCCACGCAGTCCTGGGGCGTCTGTCTTGTGACCACCAATCAAAATCCAAAGGGAATGAAGCCTTAATGTAACAGCAGGCAGGCAGACGTGGTGACAGCTGGCCCTGTGGCGCCTGGCAAGCCCGCTCCCCATTAACAGGGCTCCCACAGTGGGTGGCAGTTGGGCTACTTAACACAGTGCAGGCAGTGACCTCGCCGCTGCGGTGGCTTCCAGCCCGCTGAAGCCTAAGAGCAAAGTGCTCCCCCAAGAAGAAAGTCTCCAAGCGGTCTGCTGCCGTCCGATTCCCCGGTGCCAGCTACACCCCATGACTTCCAGAGCCAGTCCTGGGGGGTAAGCTCGTGTGACAGCAAACGACCGAGTCGATCCAGGGCTTGTGGCCTGCTCTCTGGAGAATCCCAACCGGAGCACAGTTGTGGCTCGTGACAAAAGTCTGAACTCTCCCAAGAACATGTCTCAAAGCGGGTCTCAGAGGGGACGTGTGGTCCCCAGGGCCTGTCGAGCTGCATCTCAGCCTCACACCCCCTCCCACCCGTGGCCCACTCCAGGGGATGAGCCTGTCGCACCTGCTGGCGGGGCCCTTGGACATGGGCCTGAGCACTGTCCTTACCTGGTCTCTTCCTCACTGACCATGTGGTACAGGACATGAGGCCAGCAGGGTGCACTCCCGGGGTGGCGGTGAAGCCCTGGGACAGGCACGGGGAGTAAGGTAGTTCCGAGGGGCCTTTCTGAACAGGCAGGGCCCGGCCTGCAGGGGCATCATGGGACCTCAGCCCCAGGACACAGGTATAGAGCTGTCGGGAGACTGATCACGGCGGCTGAGCTGTGTCCTCACACCTAGGCCCCCAGAGCCAGCTGGAGGGCACAGGGCTGCTGAGTGCCTGACCCAGCAGGTGGGTGGGCCGAGGGTCTGCATCTCTAATCCGTTCCGGGGCTGGTTTTGCTGGGCCCAGACCTCACTGTGCTCCAGGAGTAGGCAAAGGTGCAGGGGTGTGAAAGCCACCTGGCCACAGAAAAGGGGGAACCGTCGGCAAAAGGGTGTCTTCTCTCATTGGTAGGGAGTGGGGGGTCCCTGCATAAGGACCTGGACGTAGGCCTGCCCAGGCAGAGGTCTCCCAGCATCCCATCGGTTAGGGCTGCAGTACACACCCAGCCGCCACCAGGAGGCGCTGCCAGCCATGGGCAGGGTCAGGATAGGGCAGTGACGTCCTGGCTGGGGAGCCCCACTGGGGCTCTGCTGGCTAGCCAGTGGGCGTCCAGCACCCCACAGGTGGAGGGTGAGTTTGTTCTCAGCACATTGGGCAAAGTGTCTGGTATGAGTACAAAAGGCCAGGCTGGGCACAGAGACCTGGGGGGGCCACTGTGCCCCAGGCTCCAAGACCCCCACCTTTCCCCTTCCCCCCCCCCCTGGCCCCACTGTGCTCCAGTCCCATCATCTCCCCATCCCTGTGGCACCTCCCTCCGGCCTCTGGGACCACTGCTGCCCCCATTCTCACGCACGTACCCATGCGGTCAAGACCCTGCAGTGGCTCCCAGCTCCAGGTGGAAGGGCCAAGTGCTCGGGCTGGGCCAGCGGACGCTGCCCCACAGCCATGCACTCTGCTAAAGCCACTTCTCAGGGGGCCTTCCCTTACACCCTCAAGCTAAGCCAGGTGTCGCTGGCACCCCACCCAGGCCAGCCCCAGGCTGTGGCCCTGTGGAGATGAGCGAGGTGGCATCAGGGGCCCCTCCCATGCAGAGGCCACCGCACAGCTCCTTCCAGCAGGCAGGCCCATCCACCCACGCTGACTGGCCCGCCTCCCTGCTCAGGCCTCTGGTCCTCCTCGCCGTGCGCCAAGTTCCACTCCATTGTCTGGCCCATCTGGGCGGGGTGGCCAGCTTAGGGGGCTCAGCCCCTGGAAGGCACCCCACAACAGCAGACGTGATGTCGCAGGATTTGAACATCTCCAACTTTACCAGGCCCCGGGGCACTGGCTGCAGGGGTGTGTGACAGGCGTGTGGCCACCCAGGCCAGGCTGGAACCCCGTCAAGCCCTGCCACTCGGAAGCAGGCTCTGCAGCCTCCTTGTCATGCTGGGTCCTTCCCCAGAGTGACCTCCATAGGAAATCCCCCCACCCCAACCGAAGTAAGCTCTTCCCCGCCCCCGCCCCTATGTCAGCCCCATGCCAGTCCCAGGCACCTCTTCCACAAACCCCTGAACAGGAGCCTCCCCCATCCCACCCTGCCCCTGCACAGGGACCCCATAGCTCATCCCCACCCCGAGACCGAAATGAGGTGCACTCCACCCTGGAGGAGCTCAGAAGCTGAGGGGCTTTCATGAGCCTGCCGGGGTCCACTCCACAGACAAGGAAACAGGCCCATGGGGACCAATGACCATTGGCTGGGGAGCAGCTGGGCAGGGCAGGTTGTGGCAGCACCACTTCTGCCTGGGGTCAGGGTGGTGGTGGGCGACGGGCCAGCAGGACCTGCAGCCTCTGGGCTCGCTGGCTGCGCCATGGCTCAGAGGGGCGGACAGCACCTGGACACCTGGCCATGGTGGGTCTGGCTGAGAGGGTGGGCAGCCAGGTGGCCTCAGGGCTTCCCCTTTTCTTAGTGGACTCAGGCTTATGCAGAAGGGCCTGGAGGGGTACCATCCTCACCCAGCTCAGCCTGTCTGGCCTCTCCGGCCACTCTGACAGCTGCCCAGTGCCCTGTGCCCCTGCTGGGGCCTCTCTAAGCCGGGCCAGGACACTGCCCGGAGAAGGCCATGCAGGGCTGCTGGCAGTGCTAGGGCCACAGGAGTCCGGGCAGCATCCGAAGCTGAGAGCCTCGGGGACAAAGGGGCCTTGTGCGGCTGAATGGCTGTTTATCCTGGAGTCCGAGTTAACTCGGGGCCGCGAGGCCGGGCGGGGCCCTGGCGCTGGCCTTCCGCGGGTAAACATGACCCAAGCTGGGCATACAGTGGCGGGTCTGGACTCCCGCCCCCTGCATTTCCTGCCCCTTGACACCCAGCGCCATGGGGCCTCCTGCCAGGATGGGGACATGGGCAATCAGGAAGCGGTCCTGGGGGCCGCCTCCAGGTCCCCATCGCTGAGCAGTGAGGCCTTGTGCACTGAGCCCCCAGGACTGCCTCCCAGGCTCAGGGTCACCCCACCTTCCCAGTGCATAGGAGGTGAGGATCGCTGACCCCCTGACCCCTGGTGTGAGCCTGGGCCCTTAGGGACCTGACTAAGAAAGACCCCCCAGCCTTGACTGAATTTCTGCATCCCCCCAAACTCATGAAGCCCTGACCAATGGCCGGTGTGTGCAGGGGGGCCCTTTGGGAGGTGAGTAGGGTTAGATGAGGTCATGAGGGTGACACCCCCAGGATGGGATTAGCGCCCTTGTCAGAGGAGGACGGGACCAGAGGCCCCTCCGCCCTGAGGACAGTGAGCAGGCGACAGGCAGCGGGCTGCAGGCCGGGACCTGGGTGCTCACCCAGAAGCAAGTTGGCTGCCACCTGATCTGGGACATGCAGCCTCCAGATGTGCGTTCTCTAAGACCCCAGCCCATGCTGACTATGACAGCCCCGTGACTGGGGCTCAAGCCTAAGGCCACCATTCCACTGCCCACTTGCCTGCAGTTGTGGCCACCTCCAGCCCTCAGAGAGGATCCATCTGGGGCTGAGTGCACGTGACCATCCCCTCCTGTCTTCCTTCAGCCAGGCCTCCCCGGCAAGGGGCTGCCAGCCACGGGGCTGAGTCTCGGTGGGGGAGGACCCACATTTGTGTCCATGTGTGCAAACCCGGGCTCCGAGCTCCCTCACTGGCCCCTCAGGCTGCCTTGGGCGTGCTGGGCTCATGTCCCTTGTGTCCTGTTGGAGTGGTCCTGGGGGGAAGAGCCAGCAGGAAATAGGAACATACTGAGGAAAAGCGGCTGGTCGCCGGAGCTCCTGGGTCTGGAGGAGGCCGGAGCAGGGGTCCTGAGGCTCCGTTTGCCGTGTTGGGGGCAGGCGCACACACCCTGGCACTGGCTCCCAGCACCTCCACTCCCCAGATTCCAGAACTCCTGTGCGCCCAGGCACCAGGTGTCCCACCCCCATACTTGGAGGCCCCGGGCTGCTGGGGTCAGGAAGCTGGAGTTGCTGAACTGGCCTGAGCCTCTGGCCAAGCAGCCACCATGCCCTGACTGCCGGGCACTGCCTCCTGGGTCCAGGCCTCCCAAACCCCACCCAGGGACGTCTTCCCCAGGTTCGTAGGTGTGCAGGGCGGGGAGAGCCAGGCCCAGGCGGCACCATCGCCCACTGAGTGAGAGCAGGGGGCTTACAGCCAGCCCAACAGGCCACCAGAGGTCACTGTTTCCCTGTACGCCCAGCCTGGCAGGGCGGGTAGCCAAGGACAGTGCCACAGGCTGAACCAGGAGCAGCCAACTGGCAGCCACAGCAGCAAAGGGGCTGAGGGGAGCCCGAGGGTCCCTGGGCTTCTGCCTGGGGAGTCTCCTCACCTGGGGACTGCCCACCCCTGCCCAGAGTCTCTTCCCAGGGCCCAGCGCTGTGTGCTCCACAGCAGGGCTGGCTCCAGAAGGCAGCGGTGGTGCTGGGGGGTGGGGTGGGGCCCAGGCGTTAGCTCTAGGTAGGCCCCCACCCAGAATCCTACCAACCCCCAAGTTGAGTGTCCCCATTAATCAAAAGGGGAGTGGGACCCTGAGACTCTCAGATCGCTTCTCACATGGTCACTCAGTCATTCACATGACAAACGTGCTGAGAAGCTTCTCATTCCAGGACCTGTTCCAGGCCCTGGAGGATAACTGGGGACAGAGCAGCCCAGTCCCTGCCCTGGTGGGAGCCGACCTTCAGGCTGGGGTGGGGGAGCAGACAGGGAAAGAATAAACAATGAAATACAGAACATTTTGGGAGGTGACAGTACCACAGGGCAGGGGGGAAGGCAGAGAGGGGAGGAAGTCAGTGTAGCTGCATCTTGGGGGGCTCCAGGGGCCCCCTCCAGCCAGTGAGGGCCTCTGCTTCTTCCCAGTGTCTCCTGCCCCACCGGCTCCACACCCTGGAGGGGCCCCACCTCTGTGACACTTCCTGGGTACCTGGGGGTGCTCACTCCCCACCTAGGCCAGCCAGGCAGGGGCTCCAAGGTCCCCGCCGTGTTCAAGGCCGGAGCAGCAGGGAGCATGGGAGATGGACCATGGTGGTGTTACCCCACCCGGGGAGGGGCCGGCCCCTGTACCCCGGCAAAGCCGAACATCCCCACGGGGCACAGACAGCGCTCGTCCCCGCCTGGCCCTCATTCATCTGTACTGCACAGAGGTTGTAGTCCCCTGGACCTGGAAGGTGGCTTCCTGCCAGGGCCAGCCCCCTGCCCCTGAGACGGGTTAGGGCCACGGGGTGGGTCGTCCTGCACCAGGCCAGGCAGGCAGACGAGGTGCCCTGGGCACTGGGAGGGCTCGTGGTGGGGGTGCCTGTTGCACAAGCACCATGCTGGGGAGGGCTCGAGGAATCAGAAACACATGGTCAGCCCGTCCCCATGTCCCTGAGGCCCTGCGTCCAGCCCTCAGGCAGCTCACACACATGCAGAGCCAGGAGGAGGCCCAGATGGCAGGGCTGTGCGAGGCCTTCCTGTCACCACCAGACACGCTGTCAAGTCTCAGTCCCTCCGTCATCCAGCTCTGCTTGCTTGCTTCCTGTGCCTGGAGGCTCACACCTTTGCACCAGCCTTGTCAGGTGAAGGTGGGCCCTCGGAGCTGAATGTCTTCCCCAGCACAGGGAGCCTGGCACCTGCAGGAGGCAGGCCTCCGGGCTTCAAGGGATGAATCAGACACACAAGCCCCAACCACCGTGCGCCCCTCCTCTCGAGCTCCCTGTCACTGCGTGCTACACGCCTGCGGGAGGCAGGCGCTAAGGCTTCCTTTCACATCAGGGACGCTCTGCTGCTAAGTGGCAAAGGGGGCCCGCCCCCCGACCAGTGGGCTCACCCCATGCTGCTGATGAGGCCCAGGCCTCCAGCCCAGGCCGCCGTGCTCACCACACTCTCCGTGGGGACACACTGTGGGCCAGGCCTCCTTTGACGGGCTTCCTGGATAATAGGCTGCTGAGCTGGGCTCTGAGGAGGAGTGGGCATGGCCAGGCCAGGCCCTCTGTCCTGGAGGAGGCTTCCAGTGCCGGTGGGTGCCCCATGGGCCCAGCCTCTGGCTACGGAGGGGCTGGCCGTGTCCCCTTGGAGAGCCCCCGCCTGGCCGAGGGCCGCGTGGGCCAGGCGAGCATGGGCCGGGTCTGCGCCCGCCCCGACGTGCCCTGTGCTGCTCACCTGCCAGGAGCATGATCTCATTTCACCCCCTCGGCAGGGCGGGCTGTGGCGACACCCCACCCCACCCCACAGGCGACGTGACTTGCCCGAGGTCCCACAGCCATCTCGGTGGCCCCCACCCGGCCCGATCATCTGCCTTCCTCTGCTTCTTGAAACAGGCCCGGGGCTCGGGAGCCTACCTGTCCTCGCATGGACAGTGACAGGCCCTGACCGGGGAACCCAGGATAGTTGGGTGGACAGCAGACATGGTGGGCAGGCGCCCAGCACAGCTCGGTGGCACGGAAGGAAGAATAGTGATGGGACTCTGGCTGTGCCAGGGGCAGGGGACATCGGCGCTGGCCCACGTGTGGTCAGGATCCCTGGGCAGAGCGGGCGCTCCCCGAAGGCTGGCAATGACGTTACTGCTTGCTGTTGATGATGTTTCTCCTGAGCCCTGGAGCCCTCCTCTTGTCAAGCAGGAAGTGCCGGGGGTTCTCCGCCGGGCCGCGGGCCAGACCTCCTTGGCACTTCTGGGAACCCCCTCCCCACATGCTCAGAAAGCAGGAATGTGCCCTTCCTTGCCCAAGGCCCAGGCTTGTCTGGCCCCAGGTACCCCATGCACCCAGCTTGACATGCCTCTCCCTGGGGGCAGGGACAGCCGGGTGAGGCCAGCTTCCTGGAGGAGGTGCCTTGGGCCTCGGAGGCCAAGCAGAGGGGAGGCTGGTGGGCTAGGTCTCAGGGCGGAGCTTACTTCCTGCAAAGGAGGAGGTGGATGGAGTCAGGGACCGGGCCACAGGGCTCTGGGGCCCCAGGCCGGGGCCTTTCCCTAGCTGTTCCCTCCTGCTTGGTCAGGTTCTGTACTGCATCTTCACACTCAAGTGCTCAGACCCCAAAACAAAGGGGACCTGGCAGGAGGAAACAGGTGTTCCCCTAGAGCAGTGGTGTGACAGGGACGATACTGGTGACGCCAAACCTCCTGCTGTCAGGCCAGATGTGTCCCTGCCCCTGCCTCCAGCCCGTCCACACAGGACCTGTACCCACCATCCTGCAGAACCCGGGACTCACGGGCGGAGTTGGGCGCTCCCACAGGAGCCCCTCCCCAGCAAAGCTCACAGAGCCTTCGTGGGCCCTTCCAAGCACTCCTCACCACCTGCAGCCCAGGACAGGCATGGCCCCACTTCCCAGACCCGAGGTCACTCAGAGACCGTCCCACAGCTGGGACAGGGTTACAGACTGCAGGCAGAGGGAGGTCGGTGTGTCAGCTGTATCTGTGTGGGCAGCCTGGGCTGGGGACCCACGTCCAGAGATGCAGCAGGTCTCGGGGAGGGCCGAGTGTGGGGTGAGGACAGCGACCTCAGGAGCCTGGCCTGTGGGAGATGCTGGCGAATGGCAGGGACTCTGGGTCTGGGGTGTGGGCACCAGTGCAGGGCGGGGGGGTCATGGTGGGAGCCCAAGGGGCAACAGCTGCCGGGACCCTGGGGGAGCGATTGTCACTAGCAGCTGAGGGTCTCTGAGCTGCCACTCGCTCAGGGAGAGGCAGGTGACGTGGCCACACCAGGGCTGGCCATCCTGTCCCAGTGAGTGCCTGCGGGAGGCAGTTGTCCCGGCCACATCCCGCTCATTCTGGGTGATAACTGGAATTCCGCAGGTCTCCAGGCTCCTGCCTGGCCCGGGCCTGTCGCCCATTCTGTGGCTGGATAGGCAGCAGGGAGGGGGAGAGCTAACCCCTGGGGCCTGTGCGGAAGGTCCCGGGCCAGGCTGCTGGGGACCGCTCAGGGAACACAGCAGGCGTTGGCCGACCAGCATTTCCGCGCCCTTTCTGTCCATCCCCTCCCTGAGGGGTATGATGTGGCACCCAGCACAGTGACAGGACTCAGCAGAGCTTTGAGCAGACGCTCCTGGCATTCTCATGGTCACCCATAAACCACCATCACCCCCCACCCCCACCACCACCAATGCCAGCCCCAGGCCCTCAGCCTGCAACACTGGGCCCAAGCTGGGGGCCAGGAGGTGGCCACTGCTTCAGGTTAGTAGGGTGGGGACAGGGCCTATGGCTACCTTGGCCCCTCAGGGGAACTTGAATTCAGCGTGTGATGAGGGGCCCAGTGCTACAGGCTGAGGGACAAGCAGAGAGGGCTTCCTGGAGGAGGCGGCACCCTATCCAATGACCACCCCACGCCTGCCTCTTGGGCTACCCATTCCCAAGGCTCAGGCGGGCAGTTCTCATCAGAACCCTGGAAACAGGTTTGGTGGAGGCTCCTGGGCTGGGGGAGGGGCTGGGCAAGCACCCCTCCAAGGCCCCTCACACCCCAAGCCTGTCCTGGGCCCACTCACTTCTTGGGGGACCAGGATGACCCTGGGATCTCCCAGTTGGGGCATGTGGGGGGCAGCCCTCATCCCTTGTGGGGGGGCTTCCTGGGAGAGGTGAGGATGAAGGACAAGGAGAGGGAAGGCTGCTCCCAGGGAGGAGGGGCTGGATGGATATGGCCCTGCAAAGCAGTCTCACTGCCGAGCTCTCAGGCGGGTGACCCCAATGGGAGGAAGACAGCCTCCACTGGGGGCAGGACCCCTGCCCAAGGCCTGCAGGATATGCCCCTGTGTGAACAACGTCACCCACATGGGGCAAGAGGCAGCGGACACCGGAAGCTGTGGCTGGCAGCCCCGAAGGCCCCCTGCTGCGTGCTTTGATGCCGGCCTTGAAGGCAGCCAGGCGGGTGTCAGACGCTCCCCATGCCAGCGTCAGCGCGATCAGCTTTCATAACCAGCCTGGACGCCGCCCCAGCTGAGGAAGGAGCATAAAAACCCAATATATTTTAATTATATCTTTGAGGGCCACGAGCGCAATCGTTTCCAGATGGGGACCCTGTCGATGGCCGCTCTGCACTGGGCCTGGGCTTGGGGAGGGGAGCAAGGGGGCAGGGGCCAGGCTCCTCCTGGGTTTTGGGGACCCTGTGACCCAGGGCTCACTGCCCAGCCTGTGGCCCAGACCAGAATGGCTGTTATTGGCCATGATTCCCATTTTACAGAAGGGAAATCGAGGCTCAGGCCTGCTGGGCCACACAACCTGAAATACAGGGGATGATATCCTGACCTCAGGGCCCTTCCAACCTGAGAGTTCCCAGGGCTGGACCCGGACCCTGGAGCAGGGACCAGCAGGAGTGCGGTGTGTCAGGGATGTGGGTCACTCGTCAAGGCCCCAGGTCAGCAGAGGGCCTGGACCACACTGCCCAGGAAAGCCATCTCCATGAGGGTGTGCTGAGCCCGAGCTGGCTGCTGAATGACAGCTCCATCCTGGCTCTGGGCGAGTGGGGGCCAGTCCTGAGCTTCCTGTCCCAGCTGGTGTGTGGAACCAGGAGCTGGATGGCTCCTTCAGCTCCCTCCAGGCAGGGAAGTACCCAAAGACCCAGCAGCCTTCCCAGAGCCAGAGTGAGAGCTGGGGGCCCAATGATGACCAGGGTGGCCACAATCCTGCTAGGGCACTGATGGTAGCTAGAGGCCCTGGTTCTCTTGCTGGGAAGTCACAGCCCCCAGTGGGGGGGTCGTGGACAGGCGGCGGGGCATGCACAGGACGGGTGGTGGAGGAAGGTCACTGGGCGGTCAGCGATGGGACTTCGGAAGTCAGCTAGCTAATAAGATTTGCCCATCAGCCTTCCTGGCTCTTCCTGTGGAGATGGCGCGTCTGCCTGGGGCCTTCCCTTTTTGCTGCCAGCGGTGCCTCCCACTCCGGCTCAGCCTGGCCAGAGTGAGCAGGACAGACACGGGCCCCGGCTCCTTGCATGGTGATCAGGGGATGGGTGGTGTTGCTTGGGACCTCGAGGGGCTAAGACTCCATTTCTACCTCTGCCCTGGCCTGGGGGCATCCACCCTGTGGGTGGATGAGATGGCATATGGTGTGAGGATGGTAGCTGAAAGGGTTCGCGGGGAGGCTTTCCTCGTCCTCCCGGGTGTTGTCAGCAGTAGGCCAGGTGGACCTTGGTCCGCCTGGCCCTCTCTTGGCCATGCTGCAGCTGGCTGGGACTGGGGGGCACCAGCCCATCAGGTACAGGTGCTGGAGTCAGTGCCACAGGCAGTCCTTGGCCTGTAAAAAGGGCACAGACAGAAGGTCCCTCCCAGAGTGTCCAGGAAGCTAGGGAGGGCTGGCTGTGTCCTGTGGGACCCAAGCATCCAGGGTGACTGCTTTGGCTCTCCTGGCTCTGCTCGTGGGGGATGCTCTACCATAACCCCCCACACACTTTTGGCCACAGCCAGCGCCCCCAGATGTGACCCAGCCTGGCCTGATTCCTAGAAAGACTCCAGAGGAGTCTGAAGCGGGAGACAGGCTTGGCCCGGGCCAGGCTGCCACAGCCCAGTGAGAAGACCGACAACACTGGGAGACCTGGAGAGGCTGCCCAGGGAGGACAGCGGGATGCTCCTTCCTCCTCGCCATCCGCCAGTTTGCTGACCCTGGCATGACCCTGAACTGGCAAGGTCAAGGTGGGACCTGGCGCAGCCGCAGGCAGGGCACCTGGCCCAGCACCTGGCCCACAATGCCCCTGGGCTCTGTGCCTGCTGCCAGGCCCCAGGGCAGCCGCAGCAGACGTGATGTCATCCCACTGAGCCCACTGAGGCACGGTGGGTGCTGGTTCACACCAGGCTCCCCAAAGCTGGTGACTTACCTCCTCCCTCCCCCCTGCGGCCCCCAGCTCTGCTCCAGGAGGAGGCAGAGGAATGACCCGCTGAGGCCAAGTCGTCCTGGGCAGGACCCTCGGCTGACCCTGGTGGGATTCGCCTCCTGGTGCTTCCCCAGGGCCCCCATACTGCTAAAGCCAGCTGCCACCTCCCAGCCCCAGGCCCACCTGGCACTGACTGGCCCCACAGGTCACCATCTCTGACATATAGGATTGGACAGGTCATGCCCACCCCGCTTTTGGACTTTCACCACCTTCCTGGCATCTCAAAACCACACCCACTCATGGTGCCAGCTGATAGGATTCTGGGAGATGCTGACTTCCATTTCCATGTCGGGTCCCCCAAGACCAACCCCTCCCTCCACCGACCCCTCTGTTCTCTATAGACTCACTCCTCCACCCCTCCATCCTTTAAGGCTCACCTCTCCACCCACCCACCCCGCCCCCACTGCCCGAGTCCCATGTTCCCCCCAGCCATCCTGGTCTCTTCACCCTGCAGTGTGCACTCAGCCATCCGCAGACCTATTGACGCACAGGCACCTACATGCACTGCTCTGGCCACCACTCTGCACCCTTCTCCCTCCACTGGACCAACTTCCCTGTTCCTCCAACCATCTGACCAGCATCTACTGACCATGCAAGTGACCCTTGGCACTGCTGGGGGGAGGCCAGGGGGACCGCAGGGAATAAATGGATTGCGATTGCAGTGCCACCAGCTCTGATGGATGTAAGTGGGTGTGATGCCACAGGGCGGGGGGCTGCTCCACCCCCAGGCCCCACCCGGACAGGCCTGAGCAGGCGTGATGGAGGCAGCGCCGGGAGCACCTTCAAACCTCCCTCCCCTCCTGCTCCCCCTGCCCCACGTCTTCCTCGTTGCCCTGGACTCCTCCCCACACTACTCCCCCTCCTCCAGCCCTGCCATCACGGCCTGGCCAGAGTCCTGCCTAGGGAGTGACTGGAGCATCCCCGCCAGCCCCAAACCAGAGCCCACCCCAAAGCCTTTCATGGCTGATGGTGAAAGAGAGTCTTGGTTTGAGGGTGCACACCCAACATGGATCTCAAGGGCACTGATTCAGGAAAGCCACCTCTCCTTGAGTGTCAGCTTCTGCCCATCTGGGTCCTCCCAGGCCCTGGGACCGGGCCAGCGGGGACGGCTCAGTGAGGCTGCACAGGTCAAGAGAGGCCAAGCTGACCTGCAGAGTCTGCCGTCCACTGGCACGTCCACCCCTGGGCCAGCCCCGTGCTCTCCTCAACGGGAGTCTGCGGACAGTGGGATGTGGCCACAGCACCTGAGGGTCACGACAGCCCTTGTCACTGCCAACAGGGCGGGTGGGGGTCACTGTGGCCCTCGCCAGATGAACAGGTGTTGGCAGGGTGGAGACCAGAGGGCATGGCAGCCCACATACATGGTGGCTGGAAACTAAGTTGGTACAGAAGATGGGGACAGACTGAGACTGCCCAGGGCTGGCGTGCAGGGGTGGGCCGGGCACAGCTGGGAGCCCTGACAGCTGGGGGTGGACACCAGGGTTCTCTCATGGTGCACCTGGGACGGACCATGGGCGGGGGCACACTGGGGGCTCGCACAGGTGCTGTAAGGAGAGTCTCTTCTTGGCCTTCCTGTAAGCCCAGGCCTGGGCACCGCTGAGATGGAGCTGGGAAAAGAGGTTTGAACCAAGGATGTCTCAACAATGTTTCCCTTTTCCTGTGCTGGAACGTAGCCAAGGTCCCCAGGAGGGCCTAGTGGGCCACAAGCCCCTGGGATGGGAAGAGCGGTCCCGGCAAGAACCCGGTTCAGAATCCCGCTTTCATCCTCCTCCCTCTTCAGCACACGGGAGGCGCAGAAGGGCCTTTCCTCACTTGTACCCTCTCTGGACATTTTGTCCATGTCCACATGTGCCCCAGGGCACAGAGCAATTCCTTGGGGAAAAGGGGGCCCTGGGATCCAGGCTGGCCCCTCAGGGCTTCTGGGTCTGCGGAGCCCACCAGCCTTTTCACCCCTGGGCAGGGCCGGGGCCTGCCAAAGAAAGCAGAGCTGGACCAGGTCTCACACGGAGGCTCCCGGTCCCTTCCCCCCAGCCTCCACTGGGCTTGGCCCCAGGGCCCCGCCCCCACCAGGATGCCACCCTGCCCCCTTCCCCAGGCAGAGATAACAGTGTGCCGGAGGCACAGATAAACTTCGCCTGCCCCAGCCCTGATTACCGGCAAATCCCAGGAAGTCCCGCCCCATCCTGAAACCCCATCTGGAGCCTGGCTCAAGCAGCAGCAGCAATCCCACCCATCCGCAGGCCAGCCGGGTGCTTCCACCACTGCATGCCCCCCCGCCCCCGCCCCCAGGCCCCAGCCATCCCTGCCCAAGCGTCACACCCACTTGAGGGACGAGAGGACTGAGGGGTCCAGGAGCTGACCGGTGCCCCCATGGGCCTCGCCCACTCTTTATTTGCTCTCAATCAAGTGCAAAGACCCTGGGGGTGCCCGCTCTTCAGAGGCCAAAGGGGGGACCAAGTCCTGCTGTGGCCAGAGCTCCTAAGTGCCCAGTGGAGCCCTAAGGTCCTATGACGAGGGGTCAGCGAGGAAGCTGACGCCTCGTCACGGGAGTGTCTGGGGAATACGTGTTTCTCATGTCCCCCGACACTTCTCTCCTCAGGGTCCCCCATAGGCCGGACTCTTCCTTTGAAGTGTTGGGGTCTGTGCAGGCAGGTCCCACGTGGCCCTGCCGTGGAGACCTGACAGCCTGTGGGAGGTGGGACTGGCAGAGACCCGCCCACCCAGAGGCCCTAGGAAAGGAGATGGAGGCCCCTGAGGGACCTAGGGGGGACACCGGGAACAGCAGAACAGGCAGCTGGGGGCGACTTACTCCCTGGAGTAAGGAGCCCCACCTGCCCCGGCCAGTTCCTGGGGCCTTGCAGCACCCCCAGCTCAGACTGGGGGAAGGTGCTGGGAAGGGTTCAGACACCTGGGTAGATCGGGACAGCACAACCCTGGCACTGGTGTCTTCAGATGTTCGTCTAGCCTCTGGGGCAGATGGGTACACTGAGGCAAGCGGCCTTGGCTGTGGTCACCTGCAGGTCAGCAGCAGGGCTGGCAGGGAGGGTGTCATGGGCACCTGGGCAGTAGAGGCCACAGGGTGGGGGATGAGGCCAGGACAGACACCTCTAACCATGTTGGGGGGGCCTCATACTGGCCCGGGGCAGGGCCTGGCTGGCTGCAGTATTACAGTGTGGGTGGGAGTGGCCCTCGGGTGGCCGGGGCATGCGTGGCGCCATTGCAGTCGGGCAGATGACTTAATCACAGGCGGGCTTTGTCCCTGGGTACGCCTGCGAGCCCGGATCCCCGCCAGTCCTGCGATGGCCGCGAGCCCCCACCCCCACCCAGCTCCTAGCAACCGGCAGCCAAGCGTGGGCGAATGTAAGGAGGGCTGGGGGCTGCACCACGGGCCTGGGAACAGCGCAGGGGTGGCCGTGGGGCGCGGCCGGGCACATCACCCCAGGCTGGACTTGGGGGACGCCTGCTTAGCTGGGCCGTGCCAGCCCCCCCAGGAGGGCATCCTGGGAGTGGCTCCCAGCTGGCATCCTGGCAGAGGAGGCGCCAGGGCAGGGGCCGGGGGCTTTGTATGCTGTGGGCCCCTCTCTCTTCCTGGGCCCCCACCCGCCATCCTGTCAGAGCCTTAGAAAGTGAGACAAAGGCCCAGGAGGCCCTGGGAGGCCCCGGGAGGGCCGGGACACAGGCAGGAGATGGGGTTTTAATGACCCAACTCTAACGTGGCAGCCGAACAGCTCATTAACCCTGTCAGACCCTCACACTGGGCCCGCCCACTGCCGGCCAGGCCCCCCGTCACTGACCCATGAGACAGGGAACAACGGGGAACCAAGTGAAAATCTCATCTCCAAAGAGACAGGGCCCCACCCAGGCAACCTGTGCCCTAGAGGCGCCGGGTAAGATGAAGGCCTGGAAGAGAGGCGGGCACAAACCAGGAACACAGGTCTGTACTCAGTTCCCTCTGCACTTAGGATTTTCCCAGTCCCTGTCCTGTGACAAGGACCTGAACTCTGGGGGATGCGGTGTCACCTGGCCTCCTGACCATCCGGGGGAGGCTCTGCCACCCTCCGCAATCCCTTCTCACAGCTTCTCCTCACACAGGCAGGAAAAACTGGGGGCCCCATGTGGGCCATGGGGCTATGGTATGAGACGGTCAAGGCACCAGCTTCCTGCTTATGCCACACCATTCAAGAGCCTCCTTGCCCCTCCTGCCTCAGTTTCCCCACCTCTAAGATGGGCACATGGGCGGGGAGGAGGCTGGGTGTGGGTGGAGAGTGATGGGAGTGGTGTACCCCAGGTCCCAGGGTGGGGGTCCCGGTGGAAGGAGCCCTGTGGGCGGATACCCCGACAGCCCCCCACACTCAGGACTTTTCTGCTCCCAGACCCCTGAGGACCTCAGAGGTACCCCCCACGGCCCCCTACACCCCATTCCCCCCCCTCTCAACGCCTCCCACCCCTGCCCTGAAGTGCAGAGCTAGACCTGAGACTCTACCCAGCTGTGGCATTGGACTTGCCTTGTGCCTTCGGCAAGCCCCTGGGTGCCCTGAGCCTTGTTTTCCTAGAGGGGAGGGTGTCCAGGGACCTAGGGCAGAAGTGAGGCAGCAGATGGAAGTTTCCAGTCTAAGCCACACTGGACCAGCCACGAGAGCACCAAGGGTGAGGGGTTGGGAGTGAGCAGCCCCGAGGAGGAGGGCAGGCCGGGACTGTCCATGCGGGGCTGTGGTGGGAGGAGGTACCTTCAGAAGCACTGTGCGGCCGGCAATTCTCCCAGCAGCCCCTGCAGTTGGTGTGAGAGCAGGAGCCCAAGGTCCAAATAGGGTACATCTCCCAGGTTCTGGGTCCCTGCGTCTACCCTGAACTGGCTCCCTGCACTGGACTGGGTGGGGACGCAGGGCTGAAATCACAGACTCCCGGAAGTGGAGTGACATGATTCCCACTGGTGCTGCGGGGCCGACTTCTCAAGGTGGCTCAGGGTGAGGGGTCTGGCAGCCCGAGCAGCAGACAGAGGTCATGGTTTCCCTGCAGGGCCACCCCAGCTCTTGGGACCCCAGTGCCAAGCATCTGCAGGGGGCAGTGGGGCCCACCCGTATCTCATCAGGCCCAGAAGAGTGTGGATGAGGACAGCCAGGGGAGGCCAAGATCCGACAGGTGCCCTGGTTTTTAGAGGGTGGGCAGACTCAAGATGCCATTAGTGGAGTGGGTCTAAGTGCAGATGCTGAGAGAAAGGCATACCCATCTGTGTCCAGGCCTGTGTGCCCTCTTGTGTGCACATGGGCCTATGTGCACCGCCCCAGAGCTGGCCTGGGCCCACAATGCCACCAGGGTGGGTCTGCGTGGCAGGCACTGGCATCGAGGTACTCTGTGTGTCCCTGAGTCACGGGCAACACCCCCTCTGAGTGGTCACAGCACCGGGCCTCCCTGGGGGCCCTCTGGGTCCTGCCCACTACAACATGACACGCCTTCTCCAAGGCCTGGAGCTGTAGTCCGTCTCTAGGGCCCCCAATCCCTGGCAGCCCCCTTCCTCCTTGGGGAGAAGGTCCTGGGTTGGGGGTCCTGCACGCACTGGCCTGTCAATGAGCACACGGTGAATGAAGCCATTTCCTGGCCTCGGGCAAGCAGGCTTCCAGCCGGGAGGGAGCCTCTGAACAGGGCGAAATTTCCTGGACGTGATTGAATCTGTCAATCCATATTCCTGGGAGGAAACTTAATCCAGCTGAACCGAAAAGAAGAAACTGCCCCTTCAGTGGCTGCCCAAGTCCCTTCACCTGTGGCATGGCCGGCTGAGGGGGCCTTGCTGTCCCAGGGCCGGGTGGGTGGGGGGAGACAGCGGGCCCCGGGTTAGGGGCGCCGCGTGCTGCCAAGGCACAAACAGCCGGCTTGTTTTCGCCCACGGGGTTCCGCAGGGTTTCCAAACGTCTTAATAAGGAACGTGGCCTGGGCGGGAGCGTGGCGGCCGGGACGTGAATGGCGCCTGTGAGCACCGGAGAAAGGCGGTCCTCTGCGGCCGGCTGGGGGGGCCCGGGATAAATGGCCCCAGTCATGCTGCTGGCTGGCCCAGCGCGAGTGCGCTAAGTTGAAGCTATAAATTACCCCCGGCCGAGGCCAGCGCCACCGCAGGGCAGGCGGGGCGGCCCGGAGGGGGGCGCGGGGCTCCGTAAATCGGCCCTTTCACCACTGGAGGCCTCGCACGAAAGAAAAACTTTGTTTTATTAAAGCAACATCAGGGTTGTGGCCGCCCGGCCAGGAGGCGCCAACAGCAGGGCTGGGCACCAGGGGGGCTGGGGGCTCCTGCCCCACCCCGGAGCCTGAAGAAAGGCTCCTTCAGGACGGATCAGCTCCAACCAGGGGGGCTGGGGGCTCGCTCCTGTACCCAGCCTGCAGTCTCATGGCTGCAGCCTCTCGGGCAGCCTCACCCTTGCCCCTAATCCCAAGACACTGCCTGGGGCCCGTACGGGACCCCTAAGACAGCCTGTGACCAACTAGAGGGACCTGTGCACAGAGCAGGGGTCCTTGGTAAGCCACCTCCAACCCCAAGTGCTGTGTCTTTCCTTCAGGGTCTGGGCTGGATGAAGGACAGTCTGGGGGCCAGAGAAAGAAAGAGGAGGGGCAATCCCGGTCCTGTGCTCAGCCCCCAGTGGGGTCAGGTCCTGATCAGAGGAGCCCCATTCAGCTGTGGGGGTCACAACCACACGCCAGCTCCTAGGCAGAGGCCTCCACTCACTGCCTGTGGCTCCAGCTTGAGTCAGGGGAGGCCAGGGCCCCTGGGAGCTGCCTAGGATAATATTTGAACAATTTAAGCAGAAATAAATGAAAACTCGGGGGCTTATCTCCATTCTTCCCCTGGTCAGGAGGACTCTGGGGTCCTGCAGACCCCAGCGTGGAGGGTGGGTGGAGATCCAGGGGCCTGAAGGGGGGCACTTCTCCTGTCATACGACAGCCCCTCAAGGAGGCCCCTGGTAAGCCATGACACCCCTGTGTTTGCCCTTATAGGGGCTCCTCTGAGCGAGGTCCTCTGCCCCTCACCTTCTGTGCCTCCTACAGCCTCCCCCAGAACCCGCCCCCAAGCACCCCCAGCCCAGGAAGCTGCAATGGAGGCTGCAACCTCGCCTGAGGTCTCCCTCCCTCCTCCCTCCACAAATGCAGGAGGACAGGGCTCAGCTGCTTCTCCTGCACTCGGTACAGGATGGGTGCCTGGTGGCAGCTGGAGCCGGTGGGACACCTGCCTTGATGGTGTGGCCTCAGGCACCAGTCAGGGAAGCCAGGCTTCTTTGGGGCAGAGGGTTGTCAGGCGTGTCTGTGGAAGGTACAGCAGCTTGGGCCCACACCCTCTGGGCTTTCCAGAAACAGCTGAAAACAAGGCCAGGTGGTCAGGGTTAGGGTTCACGCTGGCTTTGCTGTGAGCCGGAGCCCACCCTCTGAGTCCCTCTGCCCCATCTCCCACCAGGCTGCAGATGTCCACACTGAGCCCCAGCCTGGCCTAGGGCTGTCCCATTGCTGGTCATGCGCAGGTTCCCTGGCCCCTCCAGCCCTGGCAGCCAGGGTCCTCCTTTTCCATCCTCAGCGCTCAGGGGAATGCAGGTTCCCAGGGGCACAAATTGCTGACGGAGCTGCAGCCCAATGGAGGGAGAGGCTGCTAGGACCAAACATGACGTATCCAGGCAGCTCCTTGTCCCCAGGGTCCCTGGGCCAGGCAAAGCCACAGGGACAACCTAGAGTCCCAAAGCCCAGGCCTACCTGCCTGGCCCAGTTCATGCTACCACCTCCTATGTCACCTCTCACACCAGAGAAAACCCCCCTGACTTGACCAGGTCAGGTGGGGCACAGTGGCTCCTACTGACCACACATTCGCTTGGGTCTTGTCCCGTTGACCCTGTCCCGGGAGATGGTGGAGGGGAGGTGCAGTGGGCCTGCCTGCTCACTCTCATGTCCTTTTATTTCCTGTGGCGAGTCAAACACCCAAGTTCCCAAGGGTCACACAGCCATTTTCAGATGCTGTCGTGCGGGGGATCCTGCTAGCTGCACCATTTGTCAGGCAGGGACGGCCTGCGGCGTCTGCTCCCGCTCCCCACATAAGAACGCAGGACACAGTGAGGCCGAAAAGGAACACCCACGGAGCCATAGGTAGGGGAGTCACACCACTATACTCTCCCTGGCGGCTGGATTGGAGACACAGGAACCAGGAGCAACACAATTCTCAACCCTCACTGTGCCGCTTGCAGGCTCAGCCACCATCTTCTTGCTAGCCCCCCATTTTTTGCTAGCCTAGCCACAGCAGTTATAGTAGTGCCCAATGGCTCACTGGTTACAGCTGACGGCCAACTAGCCACAGCTGATGGCCATTTCATCACAGTCGATGGCCATTTACTTGAGGTACCTGAGCCAGCACCTTTCTATGTGAGGCCGAGAGCCTGGAAACTGCTTTTTGGGGCTCTGTCCCCACACTCCACCCCTACAGGCTCTCGCCTCACAATCTACGCGACAAGCGTCTTCCGCGAGGGGCCCTGTGCGAGGAGCCTGGAGGTGAATGCTATTTCCTGGACACAGCCAAGCTCTCTGGTCACAGCCAGGGTTTCTCAGGGCACCACCAGTACTTCTGGGCACAGCCAGACTTCCTGGACTTCTTAGGGTACCACTGGTCTCCCCGGGCACAGCGAGGGCCTCTCAGGGCACTGCCACTCTCTCTGGGCCTCTCAGTTCCATGGTGGAACAACAGCGGCTCACAGTCAAGGTGCTTACATATTCTCGATGGTGGCCGGTCACGACACAAAAGCAAATACCCACCAGTTCCACTACATGGTGGGATGTTCCCAGTCAAGCGGTCCATTAAATTAGGGATGGAAGGCAATTCCCCATAGTCCACAGTCATTCGCCAGGGCTGTCCTGGGGGTGAGGGGTGACCTTGACCTCACCCTCAGGCTCCCACGGAGGACTCAGCAAGCCATTCCTCCTGGGACTACAAGTCCTGCATCCGGGCTGCCTCAGCAAGCACTTCCCAGCTCACAGGGCCGCAACGACCTTCGCTTTCTCCGGCCTCTGCTGGTTGGGGAACCGTCCACATCTTCCCACCCCTCCACGGGGGTCCAGCCCCCATGCAGCTGCTCCTCCCGGTCTTCCCGAGACTGAGTGGTGTTCATAAGCACAAACTGCTCCACCGCCCTTCGGAGAGTTTCAGCCAACGCCGTACCCTGCTCGCTGCACCATATGTCATGCGGGGGACTCTGCTCGCTGGACCAGTTGTCACGCGGGGTGGCCTGCGGGGTCTCTGGTCCCACTCCCCACACAAGAACGCAGGATATGGCTAGGCCAAAAAGGAACACCCACGGAGCCATAGGTAGGGAGTCATATCTCTATACTCTCGCTGGCGGCTGGGTTTACATGACGTGCGACCTGCTGTCCACTTTGCTGCCAACCGACCGACTCTCCCCCACTCTCCTTCAGTCTCCTTCAGTCTCCTCCTCTCTCCTCGACTTCCTTCCGTAGCCGCGGCAGTTATATCAGTGGCCAATGGCTCAATGGTTACAGCTGACAGCCAACCAGCCACAGCTGATGGCCATCTACTACCTGAGCTAGCACCTTTCCACATGAGGCCGAGAGCCTGGAAACTGCTTTCTGGGGCTCTGTCTCCACAGATGCCAACCGCAAGGGGCACCAACAACTATCATCTGCCCTCTACCCTGGGTGGGGGTGCTGTGGACGAGGCTGGCCATGGTGGTGGTGGGGGATCACCCTTCCAGGGGAGAGAGACCACAGCCTGTGAAAAAGACCCTTCTGGGATTCAGGCAGTGACATGAGTATGTGAGTAAGAGGAGCTGGCACAGAGGGATCAGGGAGGGCGCCCTAGGCGGGCACTCTGGAGTTGAGACCTGAATGATAAGGAAGTAGGCCCGAGCAGTCCCGAGGTTTGGGGCACCTGGAGGCCCAGCGGCTGGAGCAGAGAGAGCCAGGGGTTGGGTTGGAGGGAGGTGTTAGGGCCACAGGGCACTGGGTACTCTGACCTTGTGGGCACTACAGGGGCTTTGGCTTTGACACAGAAGCCACAGGAGCCCCTGCAAATGCAGAGTGGCACATGGATTGAGGGGGCAGGGCACCCGGCAGGCGGCACAGGCCCTGTGAAGGGGATGGGGTCTGGGTCAGACCGGGGGCAGGGGTGGAATGCCAGGCCGCCGTGCTTGGGCCCTGGGCCAGGGTACTGCTGGCCTGCCCTGGCGCTCCTCCCTGATGTGGCAGGAAGAACCCAGGCTGGGCTGGGGTGCCTGGTCCTACCAGAGTGCTGGGGGAAGTGCCTGTGCGGCAATCATGCCAGGATCATCCAGACCCCGGCCTGCCACCCCAGAGACACCTCACCCCGGAGACCAAAGGCCCTGTCCCATAGGGCCCCAGGGACCTTTGAAAGCTGTCACAATGCTTGCAGGGCAGAGGGGTGCCAGGCACCAGAAGGGGGGCTGCTGGTGCTGTGGCTGTATCTGACACGACCTTCTGGAAGAGCCATGCCCACCCTCCCAAGGCCACACTATCATGCCCTCACCTTGTTCAAGACGCCAGTGGGCAGGATGGACCACCTTCCTTGACCCAGCTGCAAAGAACAAGCCCTATGACCAGGGCCTCCCCGTCTGGACTGCTGTATAGACAGAGGGCCTAGGAATGTGGGAGGGGGGGAGCAAGACTACATCCCACCCTCAGTGTCAGCCTTACAGGGCCCAGTAGAAGGCAGGACCTGGAGGCCCCTCTCTAACCTCCAATCCAGCGTCCAGGGTCCAAGGTCTCAGGAGCCACTGCTACCACTTAGTGGTCAGCACAGAAGCTCCAGCCAGAACTGGGGTGCCCAGACTGGGGCCTGGTCCCTGACCTCTTCAAGCCAGATACTGTGACTGGGGAGACGATGCCCTGCCCTGGGAGGGTGGGCAGCCTCCCCCATCACTCTGTTCTGGCTGGTGACACCTGATGGCCTGACCCGGCTGCCACAGGGGGTGGGGTGTGGGGGGTTGGTGTCATTCTCTCAGGACCTGCTGGCAGGGCGGGGCCTGTTGCTCCCCAGGGCTATGCTGGGGCTGGAATGTTTGCACTCACTGTTTGCCCGAGGGGGGTGCCCCTGGCCTCTCCTGGGGAGCCCCTCCCCGAGCCTGGGGGCCCAGGCTCAGCTGAGTCCACAGCCCCAAGCTGCTGGGGAGGCGGAGGGACCCTTCAGCTCGGATGGGGAATTCCAGGGCTGGCTGTGACACCAAAGGGTCCATCCTGCGTCCAGCCTGTCTGCTGGCATCCTCCCGGCCACCTCTGTCCCCTGGACTTGAAGACCCTGGCCCAAAAAGTTGCTGAGCGGGCTCCTCCCCCGCCCAGCCCTCCAGCCTGTCCCGGGCTTCCCAGCCCGTCTCGGAGATTATGCAAATCCCGGCGGCTCCTTAATTAAATCCCTAACGAGGCGCTTGGGGCCGGGCCAGGGGCGGTGCTGGGGTCACGCTCCGGAGGGGCCTGGCCCGTCTGCGACGTGAACCCCCGCGCCCCTCCGGGGCCTGGGAACCTCCGCCAGCCGAGGGGAGCAGGCCGCCCCTCTCCCCGCTGGCTCCCCACCCCCATCCCCCGGGCCGGATCTCCCCAGCGCGGATGCGACGGCGCACTCGCCTCCACCTCTGGGGCGCGCACGAGCTGGCTCTCGCGGCACCTGCACCCTGTCCTGCGGCTCCGGGTCCTGGCGGGGGGCCGCGGGGTCGGAGGCGGGGCGGCGGGGGCAGCGGCCCCCCGCACCCCGCGCTCTGCTTTCAGACGCCTGTTGTTGGGCCAACAGCCCGGCCGGGCCGCCTGAAAGGCCGGGATTAGCGAACATTAGCGGCCCTTTGAGCGGCGCCCGAGGCGCCCCTTCCCCGGCCCGCCCCGCCCCGCCCGCCGGCCGCGGCCTAAGTCCCGCCGCGGTGCGGGGCCGGAATTCCCCCAGGCAGGGTCAGGCCTGGGGTCAGGCTTTGCCCTGGTTTGGAGCAGAGGGGCGGCGGCTGGGCAGGAGGCCCGCAGCTCGGTGGACCTGGAAGCCCACCCTACGGACGCAAGCATCGCTGATGGGGAGGCCCCCTTATCCTCCATGGCTTTCAGGGTCTGACCGGGGAGAGCCCAGCACCGAGTCCAAGATGGTCTCCAAATGGGAGGAGGGGGTGCTGCCCTCGTGGCTCAGCTGGCCTGGTGCAGGGGCCCCTCAGTCCCAGCACTGCCCCAACGGCAGGGCTGCTTCCACACCCACCTTCAGGCCCTGCTTCCAACATTCTCCCACCAACCCAAACAGCAGCCTGCCTGGGTTTTCCCAAGCTGAACTCCAGGCCCCTGGGTCCCCCAAACCACCCTCTTCTCCTGGAACCCCTAGCTCCAAGATCACGTGGATGGGTTAGCACCCTTCCCTCAGCGCCCAGGGATGGAGAGTGTCTCACCCTCTTCTCTCTAAATAACTCCTGGGCTTCTGATTCCCAAGGGGGCCAGAGAAGAGGCTACAGAACCGAGATGACCCTGTCCCCAAATGGAACGCAGAGCTGACAGGTACTGAGCGCTGTCTGCATGCTGGACCCAATCCTAGACCCCTTTCTCAGATCAAATTACAAGAAGCAGCTGTACCCATTACTCCATTGAACAGATGGGGAAGCTGAGGTGCAGCCTGGGGAAGCAGTCAAGGTCACACTGCCAGTGGTTGTGTAGCGGGGATTTGCCCCTCATCTTCCATAGCCAGCTGCCTTTTTGGGGCAGCTATTGGCCCAAGGGCCCTCAATATCTGCTCTGCGTGGGGACCTGGGGTGTGGGTCTCAACCATGCAGTGGTGGCCCTGCCACCCCAGGGTTTGGCCTGGCCTGGGTGTCCCCTCTCCGAGCCTCCGTTCCTGCTCATGGCTAGTGCCAGCTCAAACTCCACATGCCTCCTGAGACCCACATACAGGCATACACGTGTACACACGCACATACATGTACACGCACGCACTACAGCCAGGGTCCCCACCCAGGGAAGAGTAAACAGCTTCACCAGAGGAAGTGACAGGCCCGTCTCCCAAGAGAAAAAATGTGGCCAAACCAGACCCAGGCAGCCTGTGGGCCCCACTCTTGCTACCACCCCAGAATCACGATGGCCTCTCAAGTTTGGTGGTAAAACATTGACAGCCGCCCCCACGGGCCTGGCACCACCCCACGTGGGCGGGTGTTGGGGATCACAGGGCCAGTCAGGCCTATAGGACCCACATGGCACTGTGAGTGATCCTGTCCCCTCTAGGAGTGATTCTTGGGTCCTCTCTGGCCTCCAGGGCCGCCCCATCTGTTGCCTGAGAGAAAACCAGGTTGCCCTGCCCATGGGCCCACACCCCCGCCACTTGTGTCTCTTGCACGCTGACCCTGTCCCCAGATGGCTCAGGTCTGGCTTCAGGCAGGCATGGGGCCTGTGGAGCTTGAGGGGTACCCTGGTTATGGGAGGCCCCAGACGGAGGCTCCCTAGGTCCTGGACCCCTAGGATGACCCTGAGTCCAAGAGTCCTGCCTGTGCTGGCTGATGGAGGTTTTGACTGACTCTGACCCCTTGCCCTCTGGAAACACAGGAGAGAGGCAGGCCCAGACCCCCCCCCCAAGAGCCCGCACCCCCTGGCCAGGACAAGGACAGGCCCGGCCAGATCCTATGACTTTGGAGAAACCACGCGGAGCCTGGGGTTTGCAGTGGGAAACCTGATCGAGTAATGACAGGGTTGGCGTGGGGGTGACGGGCTGAGGGAGCCACACGACGGGCCTATCAGCAGCAGAGAACCCCCGTGTCCCCCGCACTTCCCACTGACTGCAGACCCAGAAACCAGCCCCCTCTGCCTTTTCCCTTGATCCCCCAGCCTCTTACTCAGTCGGGCCACCTACCCACCCTGGCCAGCCCATACCACAGCTTCCTGGCACTTCTGGGACTGCTCTTCTGGACTCAGCCCCAGCAGGGGTGTGAGGCAGAGGGGAAGCTGTGTCCCCTGCATTGTCATCTGGCCACTCTGTCCCAGCCCTCAGGTGCCTCCAGGCCCCACGGCTCTGAGGTGAGGGCCTGAGACAACTGGGAATTTATATGAAGTCAGAGAAACAAAGGTTCACAAGTACCCTGCAGTTACTAACCCCACTGGACCCGCCCCAGCAGCCCAGCCCAGTAGACGTACACAGGGACCCACACATGTACGTACACACGCGGGCTCAGCCCAGGCCTCCCGCAGCCTTTGGGGGCTGCTCCTCTGTTAGGTCCGGAGTCTACGCTGGACGCCTTCAGGCCTACTGGCCAGCGCCCAGCCAGGCCTTTGGGCAGCCCCTAGGAGGCTGGAGGCAGAGGCAGGCCTGCACTGGTCGGAATTGTCCTGAGTGACTGGCCATGCCCACAGCCCCATTCAGAAGTCAGAATCCACTCAGGAGCCTTATTTTACTCCCCACCAGAAAGACCCTGTGGCTGGTGGGCCCTATCAGTCCAACTTTCAGAAGGGGAAACTGACTGTCCTGGAGGGCTGGCCGGCAGGGCAGATGTGACCTCCCAGGACTCGTGGGCTCGGGGTAACCCACTGCGGCCTGGAGGGGCAGGGCGGCGCCAGAGCCTCCCGCTGCTGCTGTAGCCCTGCGGGCAGCTTTAATTACCGCTCGCTGGGGCCATTGAGCCGCGCTAATCCGGGCTGCCACCACGGGCGGCTCAGGCGGGTGCCCCCTCCCCCTGCAGCCCGGGCACGGGGTCCCCGGGTTCTCACGTCCCGCAGGCCCCAATTAAAGCGAGCTTGGCGGGGCTGCTGCTGCGCTAATGAGCTCCGCGGGCCACTGGGCTCCCAGCCAGGGGGGCGCGGGGCTGGGGGGGCGGAGTTGGCTTGGGTGGGGTGACTTGGGACTATTCCCGAGGAGAGGCCCCAGGGACTCCCCCTATCTGTGTCCACCTGCTGGATGGAGCTCTGTGACCACCCCCCGCCCCCGCAAGGAGAAACACCTGACTGTGAGAAGCTTCACCCCACTCTCGTGTAAAGCCCTATGACAGCCTGCTGCAAAAGTGCTCAGAAGTGAGCACACCCACACTCAGAGCAGGGGCTGGCAGGGGCTGGGGTCCACAGGTTGCTGGTGGGGTTGGTGGCCTGGCCAGTGGCTTCCTCTCCTAGTGTCTGGCTGGGGTCCAACACCTTGTGGGGCTCAGACACTGGGGGTGCATCCTCCTGGCATTTCACTCAAAGGACCAGCCTGCAGCCTGAGGGTCAAGGGGTGAGAGGCTGGAGGGTCCTGGGCCCTGGCATTCCAGGCTCTGCAGCCCTGGGTAACTAGAGGGGGTAGGGTGGCCGGACCAAGGGAATTTGCCAGAAACTTCTGAGGCTGCCCTGGGGTGCCAGCTCAGACTGGGAAGGGCAGCCCTGGGAGGTCCCTGGAGGGCTTGGTGGGTTTTATAAACTTCCCCCAACCCAGGGCTTCAGATCACGCAGGCGCTGAGCAGGTCCCTGGCTCAGAATCGGGGCTCCCGCGTGGTGGTGGGGGCCTGGTATAGCACACATGACTTGCCCAGTGGGTGGGGGATTGGAGGGTTCCTAGCTAGATTGGGTGCTGGTGAGCAGTGACAGATGGCTGAGGGTGCTGCGTTTGGGGTGTCACAGCAGGGAGCACCTCCTCTCTGCCTAGCCTGGTGTGCAATGCGACTTTGGAGAAGCCATCCCTCTCTGGAGGCCGGGCTGGGTGTGTGGGGACCCTGCGGGGCTAGGACTGCAGGCCTGGAGCCCCCTCCCCCTGCTAGTCTGCCAGGTGGGGGCCTCAGTGCTGGGCCCTGTGGTTTCCCTGGGGCCTCCAGGTCTGGCTTGTGGGGAGCCCCATTCCCACTCCCACCCCACGAGTTATAGACCGCGGCTGCGGGGCCCCAGACTTTGAAGGGGGATGAGCGGGGCCTTGGCAGGCAGAGGCCCCAACTCCGCCCGCAGAGGCCCAGAGGGGAGCGACCGGCAGTGTTGGCTGGGAGCACAGGCCTGGGCTTCCTGGTGTGTGTGGCCTGTGCGGACCCGGACTCTGCTGACCCGACCACGGAGGGGACCCAGGGCCTGACGAGCAAGGCCTACCAAGGACTCCCTCCATCCTGAGCCCTCTGTGCGCACGGATGTGGAGGCACACATGGGAGCAAGGCCCTGGGCAGCCATAGGCCCCAGGCCGGGGAGGGCTCATGGGCTCAGTGAATATTTGTGGCGTGTGGCAGTGGAGGAGGCTGAGAGTTTGTGCAGAGGGATCTGGAGGCTGCACGATGACCCAGTTTCCTGGGACAGCCAGAGCCAGGCAGAGAGCCCAGGATGGGCTAGGGCCGTAGAGGACTGGCCAAAGCCAGCTCCTGGCCATACGGAGGCATGGGCACCCAGACACCCCGAGGACGCAGTGAAGGTGGGGACCAGGGACAGGCCAGTCCATCTGGCGGGGCAGAAACTGAGGATGTGTGAGGGTGTCGCAGTCACTAAAAGGTGACCCTGGTTCCCTGCTCAAAGGACACGACTGGGTGTCACAGAGCCAGACGGGGAGCAGGCTGGGCTATGGGTCCCCAGGTGCCATGGCCGACCATTTCCAGCCTCCCTCTACCTCCACCCCTCTGGCCCCTTCATCTGACCCGGGATTTGGGGCCTATTGGATGCAGAACACATGTCTGTGTTCTGGAGAGGAGGGAACCCCCTTGGAGCCCCCCAGTCTGCTCCTACCTCACCCGTGTCCTTCAGGAAGCCTCCCACCCTGCAGGCCCCTGGGGGCCCTGGGTTTCGGTGCTGGGGCCACTCATGAAGTGGACGAGGTTTGAGCTTGTGGGAAGCTCATGAGAAGGGGGGGCAGGCTTCTCACTTCCAACTGCCCCTCCCCTGGGCCCTGGCCCACTGCACCCACCTCCCTGCCTGGCCGGAGCCCGGTGCCAGCCCTTGTTCCCTGGACAGCCGGTGAGCGCTGGAGGTGCTATCTGTGACAGCAGCAGAATGGGCCTGTGGCACCCAGGGCAGGTGTCGGCGCCTGGGACTGGGCCAACTGGAAACCCAACCCCGCCCGCCACCCCCCACCCGCTGCAAACCTGGCAGGCCCTCCCCAGAGACTAGAGATTAGCAGGGCCCTTGTCCTGGCCCCTCCCAGGTCGATCTGTCCCAGATATGGGCAGGGGCCGGGCCCATGGGGCCTGCAGCCACTTCCAGAGTGAGAAGAGGTGGGTGGGGGCAGGGGAGGGGACGGGCTCTCAGAGCCCACACTCTCAGTACCTGAGTGGGGGGGGCAATCTCAGGTCCCAGCTCCCTTCCTGCTCAGATGGCAGCAAGATCTGGGTCAGGATGGGGGCCTGGCACAGCAGTGCATGGGGTGTGGGCTTCCTGCTCTCACACCCGCCTCCCTCCCGCACCTGGGCCCAGACTGTCCCGGGGGTGACACGCCGGGCCAGCTCACACATTGCCCACCTGGCCTAGGCCCAGCTGTGGCCTCCACCTAGGGCCACCCCCGCAGCCCACCCAGGCAGTGCCCCTTCACTGGCCATGCACGTCCGCGGTCCCCAGACCCCATCCCAGCTGCTGTGGAAGCTCCTCTGAGCTCCGACTACAGGCCCTGCCCTCCTGGCTGGACCCCCAGGCCCTCACTGCCTGTGATGGGGGCTTCCAGGAAGCCGTGCCTCGGGGCTCCATACCTGGGTGTATATCCCTGCCCAGAGTGTCCAAGTTCTGACTCCCATGGCATGGGGGAAGGGGTGAAGTGGGCGTGGGAGGGGCATCAAACCCCAAGTGGGGGGGTCAGCCTGTTCTCCATCCTTCGGAACAGCTCACCCTGTATTCACAGCCCTGCCACTGGCTGCCAGGTCCAGCCACCTCGCCAGTCACCTGGACAGTGAATCAGCGCCTTCCCCGCTTTCCTGCCTTCCCCTCACCTGCCCGGGCTGGCTTGCTGCACCCCAAGCTGACCTCTTCTTCAGAACCCCTGTCTGGGGCCATGTCTGCCTGCCCCCTGCAGCCCTAGTCCAGGCTGGGCCTCTCTGTGGGTCTTTGCCCCAGCTTTGCCTTCTGCCTGGGGGGCCTCTCCCTTGCCTCCTTTCATCCCTACATGCCATCCACACACCTGCTGCCCGTGTCTCCCCCACCGACACCACACACAGCGAGGGCTTCATGGCGTGTGACTGCCTGGGCCTTGCCTGGGCTCTTCCTGCTTCTCTGACTTGCCCCTGAGCAACCCCACGGCCCAGCTGTGGGTCCCATTGGCTATTGTCAGCCATCTCCAGGCCCAGGGAGCACCTGGACCCCAGAATGAAGCCAGAAGAGGGGCAAGTGGAACCCACCCGTGGCCCATAGCCCAGCCCAGCCGCACAGAGAACCCCACCCACCTGGGTTCTGTCCCCGGACACCAGCCAGAGCACGCCAAAACCACACTGCTTTAGTTTCATGAAGGTGCCTCCTGGGCCAAGTCCAGGACGGACTGAGGCTATGGCTGATGCTGCCCGAGGAGGCTGGGGGCCGCGGAGGGTAGAGGCCATGACAGCAGGGGGCTGCCTGGGACGCTACGAAGGTCGCCCAAGGAACGGCGCCCATCTTCCCCCCATGGCCCCTACCGCCTGGGGTCCAAGTCAGGACTCTTGGCTTAGCCACGGCAGGTGCAGGGCTGACGGCTGCCGCAGCCAATGGCTCACGCACATCATGGTGTCAGATTAAAGCAGGTATCCTCTGACGGGGAGCAGACTGCCGACACTCAGGTCCAGGGCTCCCTGGGGCATGAGGGGACTAGTGAGGCCCCCGGCCCCTGGGCTCACCCCTGAGGCCCTTAGACAGGCTGACCAGCCTCAGCATCAGGGAGGTGTCCCCAGAGGGAGCAGATCTTTTGACTTCAGTGGGGGCTCCTGGGCACAAGCAGGCCAGCCCGAGGGGTCTGGTGCCTGAGTCCTGAGCTGTGCCCCTACCTGGGGCTGTCAGCACCCCTGCAAGACAGCCCCCTCTGCAGGGCAGCCCCAGCTGGGCCCCGAGCTGGGCCCTGTCCCTGACCTCTGCCCGCTTCTTCCCATGGCTTCCTGCCCCACCTACCCATCCTGGTCCCCAGACGGCAGTCGCGGTGGCAGAGGCCACAGTGAGGAGTCCAGCCACCCTGAACCAGCCGGGCACAGCCAACCTGATGCAGACAAGATTGACAAATGGACACAGCACGGACAGCCCAGGCCAGGCCAGCCAGTGGGCGCTGCTGCCTCCTGACTCGCGGCTGTTTCAGTGTCTGGGGCAGGGGCCAGTGGGGCCGCGCTTGGGATGGGGTGGCCAGTGCTGGGTCAGCATTGCTCACAGCCCAGGCAGGCAGGGAACCTCTCCCACCCCGTGCGCCAAGGGCCCAGGCCATGCCCAGGCGGGAACATGCTGCTCACCCCAGCCCGTCAGTGTGCTTCTCTGCCTGCTTCTTCCTCCAGCCACAGACGCCTCCACCAGGAAGCCCTTGGGGAAGAAAATGGCCTCTGTGTCCCAGCTTCTCCAGTGGCCTCCAAGGCCCTCATCCAACATCAGCCCTCGGGGGTGTGAGCAGGCATGCTGCTGTGGGGTGTCCTGACCTCGTTCCACGGGGTGGTTGGGGAGGCTGGCAAGGAGGGGGCCAGCCGGTCTAAACCCAAATCCCTCACCAATGGGCCCCCATGCCTCTCACACCCACTGCCCACCTGGCCTTTGCCCAGCTGTGGCCTCTATACTTCTCACCCTCTGTGTCCTTCCCGCTGGCCCGAAAGCCCCCTTCTCCTTACACACTTTGAGAACCTTCATCAGGCTCTATCCGGCCTTGGTCAGCACCCGGGCTCCTGTCTCATCTCACCTCAATAACAGTCTTTATAGTAACCCACTGGCCAGGCTGACTCCCTCCATGTGCGCCAGCCTCTACTCCCTCACTGTTCCTCAGACTTGCCAGAGGGCCTCAGCCTCAGGGTCTTTGCAGGGGCTGTTCCCTGGGCCTGAGGCACTGTTCCCTGCACATCAGGGTCATGCAGTGGTCAGGGTCCATTTACCCAGTGTCCCTTCTCCCCACCCTCAGCTCGGCCACCGTGAAGATTGTTGGTGAGCCTGGCTGGCTAGTGGAGCACAGTGGCCACTGTGCTAGGATTTTGCTCTTCGTTATTTCCCCCATGGGGCTTCTAGGGCCCCGGATCAGGGCCTGTGTGCCCTGCTCAGGGGTCTGTCGCTCCCAGAGGGCCCAGCCTGGGGTGAGAGTGCTCGAGGTCCCCCCCAGTGGGCTCCGTGCTGGCTGTGCGCCCCACCTCCGGCCTGGACCACTGCCCCCACCCCCACAAACACACACACTAGACTTTCCTCAAACACAACTCCGTCCCATTTGTGCCATCGATTGTCTACATGGACAAAGGCCCCTTTCAGGGCGTCAGAAGTTTAGCAAATAAATGAATGAATGAACTCTGGGCAGAGGAAGAGGCGGTGTGAAGGGCTGGGGGCCAGGCCTGTGTCCTCCTGTCAGCGGGCTGGGGACAGGAGGATGGCAAGAGTACCAGTGGCGTGCCCACCCAGCCTGGGGGCCTTGAGCTACATTTGGGAGGTTTGGGGCATGAGAGGCCTGGGAATTGGGGTGTTACACAGAGGGCTCCCCCAGACGCTGGCTCGGTCTGCACTTCAGTGTATCCCCATGCACCGTGGGCATTCCAGGGAAGGCAGGAGCAGAGGCCCCCGGGCCGGGTGACGGACCCTATGTCCCACAAACAAGGTGCCACCCTTGACTGTATACCTTCGTGGGATCCCAGCTTGGTCCCAGAGACAACCCTTAGCCTGAAGAAGTGACCGCAGGCAGGATTTGGGGGCGCGTGCGCTGACTTGCAGGGAGGGAGGCCAGAGCTGTGTCCCTGAGCCTGGTCCAGCACTGAATGCAGAGCCTGAGGACACTGCCTGCTGCTGGGGACCTGTGTGTCCCTCCTTATCCCCGCTCTGCCTGCGTCAGGCTTCTTGGAGAGCCCTGAGCTGTCCCTGGGCTGAGGACTCCTACGAGGCTGCCCCTCTGCCACCACCACTGGACTCGAGGGTGCACAGAAACCCACGCCAAACCCTGAGAGCCTGGCCCTGATGCCCCTGGAATGTGGTCCCAGAAAGGGTAACGTTTGCGTTTCAGAGAGGGGCCAGGCCCAGCCAATCTGGGAGACAGCAGGTGTGGGTGAGGCTGCCCAAGGAGAGTAGATGTCAGGGGCCCCCCAGGACAGACAGACTGGAGATAGGCATCTAGTAAAGTGGTCTGGAGGGGTCCAGGAGGGCTGCCTGGAGGAGGGAGCTGGGGGAGAGGCCACAGGACAGAAGGGGCTGGCCTGCTCCATTGGCTGCCGCTCTAGTCCAGGCCTGGTCCAGCCCCCAGGGCAGCACTGACTCCTGGCCGGTCTGGGGACAACAATGGCTAGCATTTAAATTCCAATTGAGTCAGCCTGAGTGGCCAGCGGGCGTGAGAACAGGAGCCCCCACCCCCAGCCTGGGCCCCGCCCGCCACATTCCTGCCTCCCTGGAGATGGCCATGGCCAGCCCGTCTCCAGGGGGCAGGGAATGTGGTGCTCAATGGCCAGGGACAAGGGCCCATTGAGCGGTGACGGGCCGGATTGAGCCGTCAGCGCCCCTCCACTGGGGATCCCCTCCTCTGTCCCACCCCCTTCCAGCCTTACCCACGTCAGCTGCTCATACCCTCCTGGGTCCAGAGAGGGCCTGGGTCCCCTCCGCTGAGGGACTGAGTGACTGCCACGTCAGAGACAGCATCTTAATTGGATCATGTCACCTCCTGCCCAAGGGCTGCAGTGACAAGGCCACGCTCCTCCTCCCGCAGGGCCAGCAGCCTCCCTCATCCTGCCCGGTGGCACCCAGGACTGCCCGCCCCTCTCATCTGCCTGGCCTCGTCCCCCGCGTGCTCTTCCCTCCTCGCTGGCCGTCACTCACACACAGTCAGCCCCACAGAGGCGCGTGTCCAGCCCCGTCTCCAGCCCGGCACTCCGGGCAGCACAGGGTCTGAGGAACCAGGTTCCAATGTAAAGCAGCACACCCTCCCCCCGGGTGGGCACACAGGCCACAGCGCTCGCAGCAGCCCTGTCGGAGGAGGAGGGGCCTGGCCGTAGGCCCTGTGCTCCCTGGACCTGCCCACAGCCTGAGCAGTGAGAACCCGTGTGCACCCCACCTGAGGGTCACTGGGACAGACCCTGGGCACAGCACCCTCCCAGGCTTTCTCAGGGGCCTTGTCTCAGGCCAGGGCCGGAGGATGTCAGATAGGAAGCTGGGGAACCTGAGCCCACAAGGGTGTCCCAGGGGGCGCTGGGTGACCAGGAGGGACAAAGCCCTGGCTGCTGGGGCCCCGCTTGGGAGAGAACTCGGGAGCTGGAGGGAGTTTGGCGCAGTGCCCGCGGGTGGCAGAGTCCCTATGCAGACACCTCCTTCCGCCCCTCATGGGAAGATGAGCTCACCAGCCTGTCTCCTGGGTGCAATGGGGGTGGGGGCAGCAGGCTGGGAGGGGTTGGGGGGCAGCCTGCCAGGTCTGGCATGCATCCTGAGTGAGCTTGGCGGCCCACCTACCCCAGACAGGTGTCGGGGAGCCCCAGACATGCAAGGTGTGATAGTGCTGGGGGCCGGGTCTGGGCTTCATGGGGCCCAGGGACAAGCAGGGGCTCCAGACAGGCACGCCCTCAGCCTGGTCACACTGCCCACAAGGACAGCCACCCCCGGGGCTCCCCAGAGGGGCCTGACCACATCATCTTCATGCTCAGGACGTGATCCAGGGCCACACAGCTACAAGTGGAGGTGGGGACCACCGCATCAGGTCACCACCCAGCCGGCCCCTTGCACAAAGCATATAGAACACAGCTCTCTCATCACCCAAGCTGCCCACACCCCAGAAACTCCCTCCGGCCTCCAGCCTCTTCCCTCACCCTAAGACCCCCAGTCAAACCAGCTCCTGCTCAGCTCGACCTTCCTGGGCTACCGACCCACAGAGGAGACGCCAACTTCCCGGCCAAGCAGGTGGCAGCTGAAGAGCCCTGAGTGGGTGAGGTGGGGTGCTGAGGAGCTGGGGGGGCACGGGGCTCCTGGAGAGAGTAGCTGTGCAAATGCCCAGGGGTAGAGATGAACTCAGTGTGTCTGAGGATCAGCCAGCGGGCGCACGGTCAGAGAGGTTTTTCTCTGAGCCCCCAGCTGTGTTGACAGCAGCAGGGTCCTGGGCAAAGAGAGCTGTGGTCCCACGCAGGCTTCAGCAGGACCCTCGGCTTCCTGGAGAGCAGGGACTAAGGGGCAGGGCCCAAGAAGAGGCTCAAGGAGGCATGCAGATGTCTATGTCCAGGGCCCTGGGGATACTGTAGCCAGCAGGGCTAGGCCCATCCAAGAGGTCCTGCCCCGCCCATGGCCCCACCTCACGCCCAGGTCTGGGCCAGCTCCTTGAGCCCCAGATAACCCTGCTCGGCGTCCCTCAGCTCCCCTTTGCCTGGGATGGGGTCTGGGCCCAGAACTGGTTATGACCGCACAGTGGCTCTGTGCTCTGTTGTCAGGTCACTGAGTTGGCTGTACAGTCCCCTCCAGGGCACACCTGCAGGGTGGGGGCCATGGTCTTGGCTTTGACGGAAAGCTGGGCCACAGAATGCCACGGGCCCCTCCATCTGCCAGCTGAACCCTTCTGCACTGCTCTTTCCTCGGTGTGGAGAGCCATAGCAGCATCTTCTTTCTATTTTTGTCCTGGCTGCCAGGGAACTCGGGATCAAGCCAAGGGTTCACAAGCAACAACTCTCCTTCTCCAGGTTCTGGACTGTTTCTCCTTTCTTGATCTAAATAAATTCAGTGTAAAAAAGCTATGTTTTTTTCAACGCTTAAATCTAAACCTGAACGGCAGATGTGCCTGGTGCCTGCTTTTCCAGGGTACAAATTCCTTCTGTCTCAGCCCCAAGGCTCAGATGAGGTAGGGACCTAACCTCCCCTGGCCCAAGCAGAGCCGCCCCTGGCCCTGCAGCCCTGGTGCTGGTCAGGACTGGCTTTGGAGAGTGGGGCTGCGGGCAGGGCAGCTCTGAGCCTGGACTGTGTTCATGCAAAGCCGGTTCTCAGGTTCCAGGGAAGCCCCAGAGCCTGTCCTGTCTCCAAGGGCACCAACACACATGAACACAGGTCACCTGCCTGCCCAGGTGGCCTCTCTTGTCAAGGACCTGGGGACTCACCTGAGCCCCCAGCTGCCTCCCAAGTGGAAGGGGTGTTCTGAGCAGGGTGAGTTCCCTGCTCCTGAAGAGTTCAAGCTGAGGCCACTGGTGTCCAGAACCCTGGCAGAGAGGCCATGGCAGATGCTGGGCTCGGTGGTGTCACACCCTAAGTGGGGTGTGGCCAGATGGTGAGGCCCTGACACCTGGCGTCCTTCGTGTCTGGCCGAGGTCCACCCTGCCTGGATGCTCCCAGAGGGCAGGTTTTGGGGAACTGGCTGGAGGCCTGGCAGGTGTCCCAGGTGAAGATGGCTGTGCTCCGGCCACTGTCAATGAGCCTGTGCTCCTCAGGGCCCGATAATCCTGCCCACCTGGCGGGACAGATGTGTCTTTGCTGGCACACCCCGGCTCCAGCTGGCAGCAGCTGGCAGCCACACACAGCCCGGATGTGGGGCCCCTTGGCCAGGGACTGGTGTGCAGCTGGGGGCTCTGGGAGCTACCCCTCCCCCTGCAGAGAGTGAGCCTTGCACTCTCCACCCCTGCACTCTGTCAGCTGTCCCCAAGGCTGTACTCCCGGCCCCCATGGGCAGGGGGACAGGCGGGCGCCTGATGCCAGCCTTGCACAACTGTTCTTGCCTGTGCAACCGTGGCCCTGTCCTGAGGACGCAGGTCCTGACTCTTAGGGGCCCGAGTCCTCTCATCCCAGCTTGAAACCCCCTCTACTAGCCCCAGGTCACCCCCATAAATACTGGGTTGGGCAGCGGTGTGGGAGCTTAACTGGCCCCCTTGACCCTCCCACACTCTGGGCCCCCCTCCTTGGACAAGGGAGCCCCAGTGGTCCAGGACTGACCAGGGAGCAGCACTAGAGACCTGGGGGTGTGGTGAAGTAGGGTGGATTGGCTGAGACCCCCCACAGCTGAGCAGATCGCTTTCCAAGGCTGGCCCCGCTGAACTGAAGACATGGACCCAGATGGCCCCAGGTGTCCCAGCCATGGTCGGGCAGCCTGTGCAGAAGCACTGAGGACCCAGCCCCAGCGAGAGATGTGCTACAGCTGAGTGTGCTGTCCGCCTCTGCCAAGGGGCGGATGGCCGATGCCGGCGGCATGCAGGCCACGTAGCTGTCACCTGAATGGTTTCTGACCACCAGCTCTAACCCTCCAGAGTCAAAAGCACAGCCCTGAGCTGCCAGAGGCCCCTGCCCAGATCCTCCTGGGCCCAGGGTCCTGGAGTCCACTGAGCTGCTGGTTCTAAGCAGAGGGACATCAGAGGCCACCTCTGGGGGCCTCTGGCAGAGGGCAGTGGGCAGGTCTGACCTCATGGGGCTGTCCCTCCAGGGTGGGAGAAAACAGGGGCAACCACAGGGAGCCTGGGAAGGGTCTGAGGCCACCCCCTCTGCTGCATGTCCCAGGCCCTCCAATAGAGATGCAAGTCTCAGTCACCTCACCCGTGAAGTGGAAGCTCTACTGTCCCTGTTTGACACAACTCAGCAAGTGCTGGTAAAGCTGGGACCACCTCCTCAACACGAAGTTGAGGAGTGGGGAGTGCGGAGCCAGAGGCTCAACATCAGAGGTGGGAGAGGGGCAGGTGGCTCATTTGCTCTCCGTTCTGAGGGTCTGCTTCGGGGGTGGGGGCAGGGCAGGCCGAGGGGAACCTGAACAGCAGCAGGCCCCGGGGAGGGGAGCGGCTGGCCCCAGCGAGTCTCCACCTGCCCAGCAAGCATGATTTCTGGCACTACCAGTTCTGTGAGCTCAACAGTAGCAAGCAGCCCAGAATCCTATAAGCTCTTTACAAGGAGAACACGGTGTCTGGGCCGTGCACGCGCTCGAGCACGTCTTGGGGGAAGGGGTGGGGGAGCCACTCTGACCCCCCAGGTCCTGCAATGCTGGGTGGTGCCCGGGCTTCCCAGGAGTGGGAGGGCAGCCTGCAAAGTGGCAGGGAGCCTGGGCAGGGTCAGCCTGTGAGTTGGGCTGCATAGTGGACCTGCCACCCACCCACGATCCCTGGCAGGGCTGCCTCGTCTTGGGGGCTGGACTAAGGGTCCCCTGGCAGGGAGGTGGATGGGTAGGGGCCGGACAGGGACGGGGCGTGGGGGCGAGGGGATCTTTAAGGCTCCACTGACTCTGGGTTTTACAGATTCGCTGCTCCCCCTCCCTCAGGGAGATGGATACAGCAATGAGGCATGAAAGGAGGGCCTTACCAGGAACTGGAGGCTGCCCCCAACACAGCACGGTGTGTGGACTGCTGCACCCTCCTGGCCAGCCAGTGACCCTTGGCTGTGGGGGCAGAACGGGGCCCATGGACCAGTCGGGAGCAGAGGAGGTGCCGCCCCCAGTGAGCTGGGGCCCAGGACTAGGCTGCTGTCTTCACCCTCTTGCAGCTGTGCCGGTAGGCCCTGCCACCAGCAGGATAAAACTTGAGCACCAATGAGCCCTAAAGGGGTAGGGCCAGCCCCAGGGCTGTAGGGGACAGGCCTCGCTGAACCCCTAGAGGCCTCTGAGGCCACCATGAGGTGTGTGTATGGGGTGTGGGCAAGTGTCACAGAGGACATGGCCGTGTAAGTCGGGGGCGGGGTGCCTGGGAGAGCAGCTAATGGAGACACTCCAGGCACCAGAAAGCCCTGGCCACGGGCATGCAGAAGAATGGGCCCTTCTTGATTTGCTGTGTGCTCTGGGCCGGCCGCTGCCCTCTCTGAGTCTAAGTGGATCCCTCATCTGTCCACCTGACATCACTCATCTCCTTAGCCCCATTCATCCCCAGAGAAGGGGGTCCTTCCCGAGCTGGCCAGGTGGGCCCTGCGCTACCTCGCTTTTATGGGAACTGGGCTGGCCTGGAGTCTGCACTGGCCAAAGCTGCTCTCAGCCAGGTCAGGGCCTGTGGGACTGGAGGACACCCAGAGCCCTGAGCAAGGGCTGTCAGCTACAGCCTCGGACCCTGCTCATGCCCCCATGACATGCACACGTGAGCACACACACGCGGACACATGCACTCAGGCTCGGGCCGGGCCCATGGGTGTGCTGGGACCTGGCGCCCCTGCCCCCGCTGGGTGCGTGCTCAGGCGGGTGTGGAGAGCCTGCCCAGCCTTGCTCTGACCCAGTTTCCTGGGCCCGCTCTCCGTGCCTGCGCGGCAGGTGGTGCTGGGCTTCCACAGCATGCATGCCCTGGGCCCGTGGCAGTTTCCTGGGGGGCCCTGGCTGGCTGGATGTGCGAGGGCTTGGCTGTTCCCTGGGGACACATGAGGCCAGCACACGCGCACACAGACATGTGCACATGCATGTGCTCAAAGGTGTGTCCCCACGTGTCCCTCTGAGAGCTCCAGGCCTACACTGAGTACCTGCGGGGAGACGCCCCTCCCAGGACTCAGGCAGCCACTCACAGGGCCCACCTGTACCCTGTTCTGTGCTTCTGCCTTCGGCCTTAGCCCCTCAGCTGTCCTGCCCACCCCGTCTTCAGTACATCATCCAAGACCAAGCTCTGTGCCCACCCCCACCACTGACCTTCCAGGTGCTTCATTGTCCCCCACACTAGAGGCCTCATGGCCGTACCGGCGAGCCGGAGCCTGGGGGATGATGGATCTGCGCCTAAGCCGTGAGGCCACAGGGGCTGGGAGGGCCCCGGACAGTGTCCCAGAGGAGGGGCGGGAGGTAGCAGGAGTCCTGCCAGGGCATAGACTGCTGGAAGGTTGACGACGGCAGGGGGAGGGCGGAAGGGTGGCCGTGGGAAGGGAGCCCTGGCCCGATAAGCCACTTTGATCTGCACTGAAGCAACACAGACCCCCATCCCGAGATAACCTGGGCCTGGGAACACAGGGCTGCACAAAGCGCCCTCCCCAAAGGCCCCCCAGCCCTGGGCAGACCCGGCCCAGAAAGTGACAGGTCCTCAGGGCAGCTCAGCTGGAAGCTGGGGCAGGAACCCCACAGAGCAGGCCTGGCTGCGCGGAAGGGCGCCTGTGTGCCTTTCTCTGCCCAGGAACTGCCTGGCCTTCTCCACGTCCTCCAGGCTACCTCCAGCCTAGGCTTCACTCACTGGATCCAGCCCTCTCTGGCCCAGCCTCCCTGCCCGGCTCCCACTCGCTTTCACCCTGAGCCTGGGGGCCCCCCGAGAGGCCCCTCCCTGGCTGCAGCCTGTTGGACGGCCCCCTCTAACCTGGGCTATAGATCGGTGTGGGTACAGGTGGCGACACAGCTCTATGTGGATGGGTGCATACTGCCCGGGGACCCTCTCCATGACTGCTACCTCTGCCTGGTCAGTGTCCCCGTGCCCTGGAGGGCTGCCGTGACCTGCACAGCGCCCTCAGTCCCTGTAAGGCAGGCCAGCTGGTCAATGAAGCTGTCAGAGGCCTCGGTCCATGGGGAAGGCAGGCAGGCGTGGTGGGGGAAGCCCCGCAGACATCTCTATTATGGGGCTGCAGACCCTATCCGGCCAGAGAGGACTGGGAGGAGTGGGCCAGCATGGGCAGAGGTGGCCCTCAGGCTAGGAACAGGCAAGTGGTTCACTGTCCATCACAGCCTCCCATTGGCCCCCAGACTCAGGTGCTGGAGGTCAGGCCCATTTAGCAGAGGAGCAGACAGGCTGGGGGCTGTTGAGGCACTGGCACCACCCCCACAGACCTCCTGAGGCACTGCGCCCCACATCTCCCTCTGAGTGGGAGTGCCCCAGGGGGCCACGCTGCCTGCTCAGTGCCTGAGCAGACCCTCAGAGAGCAGGCGTAGGGCCAAAACCCTTGTGCGTGGTTCCCCGTGCTGTGAAACGGTGCGGTGCTGACCGTCTGGGCACTCTCCATGTGAGTGGACATGTCCCACACCCCCCATCCCGGTGCCCGCCTGCCATGTGCCACTGGGGCTACAGGACGGCACAGTCACCCTGCCTCTGGGCCTCCATGGGATCAGGGCTCAGAGGAGTTCAGGGCCTGGGGGACCCACAGAAGCCCCAATCTCCAGGGGAGGATGGGGCCAGAGCATCCTCTCCTTCCTGTAGGAGCCCTGGCTTCGGCCGTCACCCTGCCTGCCCCACCTGAGTCAGGGGCTGGCAAGACCCCACGAGAATCACAGCCCCCCGCCTTAAAGACCCAACAGCTGGGCTTGGGGAGAGGTCCCATGTGGGCCAGCCACTCCCCATGTCTCCGTCCTAGGGGCTGGGGAAGGGCAGGGGATAGGGTGCCCCGGGGGTGCTGGATCAGCAGAGCGCAGCCAAGCATCCTCTCCCAGAACCCCCAGACCCTCTTCTGGGGAAGTCCAGGCCCCCACGGGCCCACCTCCTCGCCACACGCCCTCTGAGCATGTTCTCAGGCTGCGTGCTTCCTCCCAACACCCTCTGAGCAGGTGCTGTTAGAGCCCCTTCACAGATGGGAGACTGAGACCAGGGGCTGGTGGCCCCTTGCCGAGATCAGGGAGCTGGGCCACAGTGGTGTGGGACCAATCCAGGACTCTGCCTCAGACACCAGTCTTTGACCTTTCACCCCCAGGCCACCCCCAGGCCAAGCGCTGCTGCAGCATCTAGCCCAGTTGCCCAGTGTCATTGGCGTCATGCAGAGCACTGGAACTGAGCTGGCCATTGGGGCAGCCTGGAGTGGGAGCCTTGTCCCCCATGCTGCGTTCTCCTGGGCAGAGAGCCCGGCCAGTGCTGGCGGGGGGATTGTGGCTCATGGTAGGCCTGGCTGGGGGTGCACACTAAAAGTAGGGCTCCCAACAGCGGCTGCTCCATGAACCAGCGCCTATTCCCAGCCTCGGCAGGTTCACCCTGCAAACAGCTGCACCCTCTAGTTAGCTTTGTGCCAGCATCCCCGGCTGGCCCGGGGCGGGGGCGGGGGCGGGGGCCAGCCCTCCCTTCACGGTTGGGCGCCTGCCTGAGGCTGGGGGCCCAGCCTGCTCTCTGGGCTCCCTAAATACTGCAGAGAATACCCCACCCTTCCCAAGCGCAGTGGAAACCTCTCAGGGCAGGGCAGCCACACCTGATCGCTGTGTCCCTGAGCAGCTCAGGCCACGCGAAGCTCTGTGTCTCAGTTTCCACACCTGTCAAACGGGGCTGATGATGGAGCCATTGTGAGGATCCGGTCCTGGCGGGGGGGTGGGGAGGTCGGGGGGGAGGGGGAGGCGGGTCTTTGTCAGGAGCTGCCATCACCACCAACTTCAGTCCTCCTGTTCCCAGTCCCACAGGACGTGGGTTGCCTCAACCCGATTCTTGGGGGGATCCCCTAGCCCTGGCCTGGGCTGGACAGTGTCTATTGCCTCCAGCCGGCTACGTTGAGGCCCCCACTACCTGTTGGACCCAGCTGACCCCTCTGAACTTGCAGGCTGTGGCTGGAAGCATGGCAGAGGTTTGTCCACAGGTGACCTGTGCAGGGACCAGCAGGGGCAGAAGAGGGGGACTGTGGATGAGGCTTCTGGGAGCAGGTGACACCTGAAAAGGCCAGCAAGACCCAAGCCAGGGGCATTCCCAGGAAGGTGAGGCTGCCGCTGGAAGGTGGATGGTGTGCCGGGCTGGCCCAAGGGCCTGGGCCCTGATTCCTAATTCAGCCAGAGCCCGAGGGGTTGGGCTTGTTTATTCTTGGCAGGCAGGCTGGTGCTGGGGGCAGGGGGGTAGTGAAGCCTTTTCAAAAAAAAATAATAATAAAAACGCTCATTTAGAAGGCTCCCAAGACGTGCTGAACTCCAAAAGGGTCTTGGAAAAAATGCTGAGAAGGTTTAAGTGTAAATGGACCCAAAACATCATAATTAAATTTCCCTTAAATTTACCAGAGTTTGGGGTCAAAGAAAAAATAAAACTTAGGGAAAATACACTTGAGGTTTCAGACAAATGCCAAGTGCTTAGGAAAATAGATTTCTGAGCTGCTCAGCGGCTACCGGCCTGGCCCCGCCAGCCCAGCCCTGGAGCTGCGGCGGCTTTAACCCCTCCCTGGCCAGCTCTGGCCACCTCCACACTGCCCTCCTTCTGGGCCTGCCCCCAGGGCCTTCCCCAGCCTGACTCCCCCGCCCCCCGCTCCCCCAGAGCAGCCTGCTGTGCCAGGCTCTGGCGGGAGCTGGGGGCCCCTCACCCCGAGCCTGGGTTGGAGCCCAGGGGAAGCCTGAGTCTTCATCTCCCTTCCCCCACGCCTGCTACCACTCTCCTGTGTCTACAGACAGCCCTGGTCTCCTTTTTTTGCTCATCTGGGAGCAACCACATTTTCCAAACCTAAAGTCAGGATTTGAGGTCTAGCGGTCTGAGTGAACCAAAGGGCAAAAAGGCTAGATTGTTTGGACTGGGGCTGTCACAGCACATCTAAGAAGACAGCCTCTAACTGCACATGATTCATGGTGTTGCCCTTTTTGCTCAGCCTACCAGGAAGCTCAGAGCTAAAATTAAGGATCGTGACAGTAGCTAGTGGTGGCCAATGGATTTTGGAATATTTTCTCTTGTCCTTTTTCTTTAAAATTCCATTTCTGTTATAATGAGCAAATCAATTGTGCTTTTTTATTTTAACCCTCTTCAAATTTTCCAAGAATACATTTGAAAAGGCAGAAATTACCCACAATCCACAACAGCCACAGCCTCTCTCAAATTTGCTGTTTTTTCTTTGGGGGCTGGGGATCAGCCCAGCCCAGCTCAGCCCGTCATCGAGAGGCCCCCCTGCTCCATCCTGTGGTGGCTTGCCCTGTTCCCGGGACCCCGGCCCTGTGCCCTGCAGTGTTCCTGGAAGGTATGGATGTGCGCTGCAGATGGTGAGCTGCCAGGGGGAGATCGAGCAGACCCCCGGGGGTCCCAAGAGCTTCCTGGAAGAGATGGACAGGGAAAAAGGGACTTGAAGTTCCCTTGGGGCATCAGCGTCCCCTTCCCTTCTCTTGGCCTTGGGGCAGGACAGAGAGAATCTCCCACCAGCAGCGCTCTCTGTGGGCCAGGCACTCATCCAGAGGGGAGCTGATCAGGGGGCTCGCCTACCTTGGCACTAGCGCTGACGGGCACCTATCGGGCATTGTGGCAGCCACTGCCTGCCAGGAGCTCTGTGGATAGCAGGTGGGATGTGGATTAAGTCCACAGCAGGAAGGACACCGAGGCTGAGGGCACCTCACTGCCATGTCCCCAGCCTCAGCCCAGGCCTGGCAGGGAGAGGCAAGGTGGGGTAAACACAGGGCCAGCTGCACCCAGGGCACACTGCATGCCGGCTCCCCCCCCCCCGGCAGCCCTCTTGGAGCTCGAGCACAGGCCCCAGCAAGCCGGGCCATCTGGCTCTGACTCACCGACCAGGCTGCGTGGTGCTGGGCTGCCCTCAGCCCCCTGACTCTCTCACCTTGCCCTTGGCCTTCCACACTTACCTTCACTCAGGAGTCCTGGGGGTGTGGGCCTCAGGGAGACGGGGTGGGTGTATGGGGGAGTGGGCAGGGAGGTGTGAACACTGAGGGGTCTAGCAGTGTGGGAGTCCCCTGCAGCTGGCTGGCTGCCCCTCAGACTCCTGCGCCACCACACGCCCTCAGCGGGCTCTCTTCACTCTCGTACCTTGCTCACCTACCTCAGTTGGGCAGGTGCCAGACGATACTGCAGAGGGTCCTGGGGAAAATGCTCCGTCAGGGGGCTGTGGTGAAACAGTGGCTACTCGCGGCTCATTTAAGGAGAGTTGCCGAAATCTCGGACCTGTGGCAAAGAAGGCACCATGAACAAGGGGCCTGCGCCCACGTCATGGGAAGGCCTGTGAAGCATACCACACTCCAGGCAGCAGCGGACCTGGGAATAGGAACTTTATGTTGTCAATGATAATAAGAACAAGGGTGGACAAGTGGGTAGTGACGCCCTTGGCAGGCTGACAGGGGCCGCGCCTGGACCCTTTAGAAGTAATTTGGCCAACTCAGCCCAGAGCCACAAAAATACTCCTGACCTTTGACCTAAATGCCACCACTGAGCCAATGGAGAGGCCAAATGCAGGGACCACTTCGTTTGTGGGCGGGAACACCAAAGGGACCAGCCAGCACGAGGTGTGTGGTGGGCAGAATGGGGGCCTCCAAAGGAGCGGTCCTCAGCCTCAGCCTGCCCCCGGAACCTCACAATGCGACCTTATTTGGGAAAAGGGTTTTTGCAGGGGTCGTTAAGGGAAGCTCTTGTGATGAGGGGATCATCTTGGAGCATCTGGGTGGGACCCACCTCTGATGACAGGTGTCCTTATAAGTGCTGGGTGGTCATGTGACGATGGAGGCAGAGGCTGGAGCAATGCAGCCAGAAGCCCAGGGATGCCTGGAGCCCCCGACGCTGGAAGAGGCAGGCAGGAACCTCCATAGGGAGCCCAGTGCTGGACACCTGGATCTGACTTCTGCTTCCGCGACTGTGAGAGGAAATTTCAGCCAATCGGTTAGTGGTAATCTGTCATAGCCATCTGGGAAATGAAGACAGGGTGTGAAGAACTGAGGGTCAACCCAGGCCTATTAGTGGAGGAAGAGGGGGCTCACCACCCCTACAGGCCCGAGGGACGGGGAGAGGGGCAAAAGTGGAGGTGCCCATCCCCTGCCTCCCTCTGCTGCTACTGGCCATGCCCATTGGCGAACGCCACATAGAAGCTGGAGAGCAAGAGGGCCTGAGATACTGCATGGGGCTTGTGGTGGGGCTGGGATGGCTGGGAGAAGGAACAGGGCGGGGGGAGGCACGTAGAGAACAGCTCACACAGGCCCACACCCCACCACGAGCACTTCTGCTAAGGTCACAGTTCTGGGGGCAGAAAGCAGAAAGCTACAGAGGGATGGCTGCTCACCTCTCAGAGACCAGGAGGCCAGGGAGGGGCTGTGGGCGCCGTCCTGGGGAGGGACGTGCCAGAGACAATGCAGAGCCCTTCCTGAACCTCAGAAGAGCCTTGGAAGGCCAGGCCTCAGGTGCCGACAGCTGGCCCCTCCTGCCTACCCCACCCAGGCTGATCCTGCTTCACCTGCCAGCTCTTTCCACAAAAAAATGGGTGTGTGGGGGGGTCAAGCCCAATCCAGCCCCCCCCACTCCGAGAAAGGGGGCCAAGGGGACCAGCAGTCCACATCCATCCTGGCATACTAAGTTACTGATTAAGTAACCAGGTAATAGATTAGAGCAGAATGTGTCACTGTGGCCCCGGGGATGGCATATCCTGGAGGAGGACCTAAATGTGGGTGTCCTGGGGCTATGCACTGGAGGGGTCTGGACAGCCCACTTACAGCTCAGTGGGCCCCGCTCCGTCTGGGGTACATGGTCATAACCAGAGCAGGCAGTGATGGCAGCCTGTGGCAGAGAGGGGCTGATCTGCCAGGTGGGCACAGAGGGATGGGTGTGAGGGCTTCCTGGCGGTGGGGCCCATCTCAGGCCCTGAAGTCTGACCTCCGTGGCTTCTGGCAGCAGAGGTAGCACCTGAGATGTGGGTGGCCCCAGCAGCCAGTCAGAGGGGCGTTTATTGCTCATTTGCCTGGTGTGCAAACCGAGTCCTAGAAGCCACAGCCAGGGGGGGCCGAGGCACTTGGCTGGTGCCTCTGAGCCATGCCCAGGTGACACCCTCTCGCCTCTTTTGCTCCTGGAGGGCCTCAACACTTCTGGGCTTGCCTGAAAGTGGAAGAGACCCCTTGTGAAGTTGCGCTCAGAAGCTATAGTCACATGGGGTCCTCCCCAGCTCAGCTCTGCACCACCCTGCAGTGCCCCGGGGCCTGGCACATCTCAGGCCAGCTCAGACTTTGCAAGCAGCTCCCCTCGTGATCCTTCCTCAGAGCTCTAGAGTTGGCCCCCCACCTGGGGCCCCTAGCCCTTGCTCTCCATTCTGATGCCCGTCAAACACCCAGTCTCCAAACTTGTCACCTAGGGATGCAGGATAATGACTCCCTCTGGCAGGGAACTCAGGCAGCTTAGCTACATGTGCCACAGGTGCTTAATAAATGCAGCAGTGAGCCCACAGCTTCTGGGGTGCCGTCCTCTTGCACTCTGGCCCCAAGCAGACAGGCAGAGCGGCCCTTCACCCTCAGGCTTTTGCTCACAGCACCAGCCCCCACACCGTCCGGCGCTCCTGCACCCGAAGACCGGCTGCTCACATGTCTGGGTTCAGCGTGGGCAGCACCTTCTAGGTGAAGCCTCTCAGACATGCTTCACCCACCGAGACCACACTGAGCCCCCAATCCGCGGCCGGGTGGTAACCGGACTGCGCGCTGAGCAGAGGCCTGCTCTTGGCCTCCCTGGGCGCCTAGCGGTGCGAACCGAGACCTCACCCTTCAAGCCCCGGCTCCCACGCCCTCGGAGACCGCCCGGCGCCCCCGCCCGGCCCCGCCCGGCCCCGCCCCCTCTAATCCCCTCCGCGGGCGGGGACGAGGCGAGACGCGGCCCCGCCTCCGGACCGCCCCAGGGGAGGGGCGTGTCTCCGCTCCCGAACGCGCCGGGGCGGGCGGGGCCGGGGCGGGGCCGGAGGCGGGGCGCGCGCGGGCCGGCCCCCACTGGCTGCAGCGCGCCCGGCCGCCTAGGCTCAGTGCGCGGTGGCGGCGGCGGCGCGGGCATCTGGCGCCGCGCGGTCCTTCTCGGCCCGGCGCACGGACGCACCGGCGAACCGACGGCAGAAGGGACGGGGCGCAGGCGCTGGGCCGGCAAGCAGCGAGCCGAAGCAAGGGCCGCGCGCAGCGAGTTGGGCGCCGGCGGCCGCCAGGTCGGTGCGCGGGGGCCGGGCAGGCGCGGTGGGGTCGAGGTGGGCGCGCGGCGGGGCCAGAGCGCCCGGCGGGCCGGGACCCCGAGCAATCTCCATGGCGAGGCCCGGCCGGGGCGCGGGCTTCCCGCTCTGGAAAGTTTGCGGCCGCCGCCGCCCTGGGAGGGCTCAGCAGCAGCCAGGGAGGGAAGGGGGGAGGAGGGAGGGACCGCGGCGGGAGGAGGCGGCCGGCGCCAGGCGGCCAGGGTAACGAGCTGCCTGCCTCCTCCCGCAGACTCCCGAGCGGCGCCCTCCTCCCGCCGGTGCCAGAGCGGGGCCATGGGGGGCAGCATGCCCACGCGCTCCGCCTGAGAAAGCCGTCGCCCCTGCCCCCGCGATGGTCGCCCCGGCTTGCGTCCTCGTGTTCTGCGTGGCCGTGGCGGTTGTGACCCGCGCTGCCTCGGGGCCCCAGGGTGCGGAGCAGCGCGTCGTGCGGAGAGCGGCAGGTAAGGAAGGATCCGACGGGCACAGGAGAGGGGCCTGGGGCCCCGGCAGGCAGAGGGCATCGCGGCCGGGGAACGGACGCCTGGGTGGTGGGGCCGCGGATCTGAGTGGGTCCGAAGGCGCGTACTGGGCTGGCACCGGGAGGCCAGTGTCCGGGTTTCTGCCGCCCTTCCTCCCCGGCGATCGTGGCCAGAGCTGGCGCGGCAGTTTGTGGGGCGCCTGGAGCCGCAGGGCTACCACCCAAGTGCGAGGCTGAGGCAGGGAACTGGGCACGAGGTGGCGTCCTCAGCTCCCGCCCCCGCTCTTCCCTAGTGGGCGCAGTCTGCCCCCAGGCGCCATCGGGAGGGCGTGGGGGCTGCGTCTCCACGATTCCTATTGTTGTTCTGCGGGTTTTGCAGTGACGGAAAGTTTCTATTGTTGGTGCTGTTCCCCCAACCCCTCTAGGGCCCCAGTTCATGGCTAGCTTCGGCCAAAGCGAGGGGCAGGACTTTGGAGGGAGGGTATGAGAGTGCGTCAGCCCGCGGCCCGGCCCTTGCCACCCAGTAGCCTGCATGACAAGGCGACACCTTCTAGTGCCTCCGTACCCCCACCCTACTCTCATGTCCAGTGGATGAAGGTGTGTTCTCCCCAGAAGTGCGCGCCGAACGCCAGGGGGGACACCAGGAGGTGAGAGGGCGGACGTCCGAGGGACGTGGAGCCGCGGACCCCAGTTGGTGGTCAAGGTCCGGCGGGACGTCGAGGGTCTCGAGGAGGGCTCCGCCCGCTGAGCTAGGGCAGCGGAGGGGCGGAGCGCGTCTTTGCTCCAGGCCCCGCCCCGCACACGCGCCGCGGCCCTGGAGGTGTAGCGCTCGCCCCCAGCGGAGGCCGACCGGGCGATCCCGGTATCGCCGCACCTAACGCGCGCTGCCAGGCTCCGGGCGGCAGGGCGGAGACGCGTGGTCCGGCGGCCGACCGCAGGGAGCCCGCCCCTTGGGGACAGCCAACTCCTGGGCGCCGGCGAGTGGGCTGTGCGCACCCTGCCCCCTGCCCGGCGGCCGCGCGGAGGGAGGCCTTAGCCCGGTGAGCTCACGCCCCACCCGGGCGGACCCGAACAGCCGCTCCTTTGTACCTCGGCGTGGCTATAGACGCGTATTGACGGCGGGCGCCGGGGCAGCCTCGCGGGGAGGTGTGAGCGCAGCGGCTGCGGGCGCGCCGTGCCAGCGAGGCGGCGGCCGCCGGCAGGACACAGGCAGATGGCGGCCCGCCCCTCCCTGCGGCCCCCCCCTTCTCCGCGCCCCTCTCTCCGGCAGCGGCTGCAGCCTCCCGGAACAATGTCATTTTTTTATGAATGAAAGTGGGCCCAGCGCTTGAATGTGCGTGTCATTCAGCGGCGTGACAGAGGCCGTCGGGAGGTCAGCGCGCGCTTTTACGCCTGCTCGGGCGGCCCCCGCTTCCAGGGGCGCCGAATAGGCGGCCGCGGGGGGAGCCCTGCATTAGCATTCGCATTCAGATAAAGATATTACTCTCTACGCCCAGGGAATGTCAACTAGCTCCAGGGGAGGGGGCAGCGGGCGGGGCTCCATACCCTCTCCCGGACCCCCTGCTGCGCGCGGGGGTAGTGGCCTCCTCCATCCACCCCCCTTCCCGGAACTGGCGGTGACTGCGAGGCCCGGTCCTGGGACGCAGAGCCTGTGGTGCCCCCACCGGGTGCGGGCGTGGGTAGAGCGATAGGAAGAACCTCCAAGGATGCGGGAGGGGGCTGGGCGCCTTGTCCCTTGGCCACAGCCTTGGCGCCCCCGCACTCCCGTCCCCGCAGTAAAGGTGGTGAAACAGGTAGTGAGTTGATAGGTCAACAAACTTAATCCAGTTCCTTAAAGAGATGGGCCGGGCAGTAAAAATACAAAGGCCTCATGAAATTTCCAGAGGTCCGGCCTGGCTGGCACTTTCCCAGGATCATAAATTATGGAGCCAGAGCTGGCCAGGGTCAAGGACTCGGTGGGAAAGGTGTCAGCTTGGGACTGCCCTGGTCACCTCAGGCCCTACCAAGGCAGGGTCCTCCACACGAGGCCATGTTGTTGGTAAGGGTCTGGGCAGGGTCTCCTACCTGGAAGGGAGGTTGATGGGAGCAGCAGGACGCTGCCACCACCCACCCAGCCTGAAGGGGTCTCTTCAGTGCACTATTTCACCATTTCCCGGAAGGCATTGGCTGCAACCTCTCCCACTACCTCCTCCACAGAGCTGGACTTTGAGCCTCTAGGGCGTCTGGGTGGTTCATTAACCTGGGCTGAGCCCCCGGCTGGACTTGTGGCCTCTGAGCCCCTGCACTGAGCCCATGAGCGCCCCCTCCCTCCAGGGCCTCAGGTTCCACTTGGGGCCTGTCCACGAAAGAACCATCAGCCTAAGAAAGAGCCTTATAAAAGTTTATTTGAGGCAAACTGACAATTGCTGGGAAGCAGAACCGCAAGCAATTGAGAAAATGCTCCTGAGAACAGCAGTTTTGCAGCTTATTTTATACATTAGAATCAAAGGAGACGTAAGGGGGTTACATGGAATCCATTGGACGTAGGTTAAGGGAGTGGGAGAGCAAAGGAGGGAAATCTCTGGGGTTGGATAAAAAGTAAAACAGACACACACGTGTTTCCCATTGGCGGGCACAGGATAGGTAATGACATTTACAGCACGTGGAGATGGTATTCAGGGGACAAGGCCACCAGGAGGGGTTCTGTGGTCTGCCCTGGTGGGAGGTTGTGCCCTGAGGGGTCTGGAAAAGGAAATTACTCTGACGTTTCAAGGTATGTTATCTTAGATGCACAAGACAATAGGTAATTTCAGAGGTAAAGACTGACCTTTGCCAAGGAAGCTGCAGGCCTAGGACCTTGCTACCTGCCAGGACCCGCTTCTAGAAGGTTAGAGATTTTTATGTTCGGACCACCCTGTGTGGTTACTTTGGTCTCTGGGTTTGTGAGGCCCACCATGCAGGTCTCGCCTGAGCTTGTCAGCTTTCGTATGTGACCCCTTTTCCGTCCACAGGCCCGATCTGGGGCCTTGAGCACCCCATTTTACAATTGAACCTAGGAGAGGAAAGAGGGGTCCCTTGAGGTGGCACCAGAGTCTGCCCAGGCATATGCGGTCACACAGGCCTGAGTGACGTACAAGTGAAGGAGCTGTGAGTGGGCCTCTTCTGGCTGGGAGGGGGCCGGGGGCTCTGGGTGCCCTTCTGGAGCCTCGATTTCTCACCGGTCCAAGAGGACCGCTAATGCAAGGTCTGTTGGGAGGATTAGGCTGGATGACCTTGTAAGCCCTCCTGAGCCCTCCCGGACACCAGATCCCCCCCTTGTTTTCTAACTTTGTTAGGAATCGTTTCTTCTGAAAACTTTTCAGAAGAAAAGTTTCTGGGTGGGGCGCCTCCTCCCTTGGGCTATTTTAAAGCATGTACCTGGCAACAGGTCCCATATTGCCAAGACCATCAGGGAGCTTCCCGCACTCCAGAACCAGAAGCTTTGTTCCTCATCCCACCCGAAAACCCACAGCCCTTGAGGTGCCAGCTCCAGTGGACTCCTTTCAGACAGGTCTGAATTTGATGCTTGTTCTCTGGGGTCACCCCCAAGGCCTTCCTGATGGATTGTTGCCTGACCTGGGCACCCCGCATGCCTTGGGGGGCCTCACTTGTAGTGACCCCAAACTGAGAGCAACCCCTTCTGAGCAGGCTGGCTCTGGCCGAGGCCTGGTGGACATCAGGGCAGGGAGGGTTTCTTGCCCTCATTGTCACATACTCCAGCACTTTGTTTGTGGTGGTGTCCTGGTCTGCTGGTGGGGTTTTTACCCTGTGCCACAATGGGACAAACTGAGGCGTGGGACCAGGGAGTAGTAGAGTCAGGAGGACTCTATGACTGGGAGATGTGCCCACACGCCCAGCTCAGCCCCTCCAGGATGCAGGACCCTGGGGCTCAGGCTGCCCTCGGCGTGTGGCCCTCCGGTCAAGCTCAGCCCCATATGGGGGGTGAGTGCAAAGGTGGTTGCAGACATTCTGCTTGTGCCCACTTGTATGCCTGCTGTGGCATGCAGCACTTTTGTCCTCTCGTGTATGGGCTACAGTGCCTGTCTGGGTTTGGGCAGCCCCCCTTTGTTGATCAAGGAAGACTCCTTCCTGGGGCCACTTCGGGGGTGAAACCGAGGGCCCCACTGCTCCCTAGGTAGAGCCAGGCCCCGGCCGTTGTAGCATCCCCTCGGGCTGCCTCCACGTTCCCTGCCTGACACCGTCCACTCAGCTGCTGCTGGGTCTCCTCAGGGCTCCCTGTGGCTCAGGGGGGCCTGGTGGATGGGGTCGGGAGGGGTGGAGACTCTGCTGCTGGTGTCTGCCCTGGTTTGGGGGTCCCTGGCCTCTGCAGGCATCTAGCAGGGCAGGGTGGTGGGCAGGTCGGGTCGGCCTCCACTTCCACCCTGGCAGGTGGCTGCCAGACCTGGCTGGCCTGGGGGCTGCTCTGTGTCCCCACAACCCCCTGCTGGACGAGGTTGAAACAGATACTTACGCAGATGGCTTGACTTGCTGCTGCTGCCCAGTCCAGACCAGACCAGGCCGGAACCAATGGCTGTTGCCCTTGGGCTGCGGCCTGGGGCTCAGGTTGCCACATGCCTGTTCTAGGCCTTCTGGGGGGCCTCAGACAGCTTCCAACAGTGGGTGGTCCCCACAGGACGTGGTGGCCAGACTGGGGGACTGGAGGTCAGGCCGGTTGCCCCCAGGCTGTGGGGTCCCCAGGGATGCAAACCCTGAACACTCATAGACCTGGTGGGCATGGGGCTCCCGGGCTGTCTGAGGTGGGTGGGCAGAACTGGGCCTGTCCAGGGAGCCAGGGATTGGTGTGGCCAGAGTGGGCAGCTGAGCCCTCAAATCTAGGCCATGCATCAGCAGAATGACAACTAAGAGGACAGCCAACCCAGCTGGATCTGGGGAAGGAGGCCTGAGCAGCGGGCCACCCACCCCTGTCCCGGGCCCTAAGCCCGGGCTGCCCGCCTGCGTTGGGCATTGTTTGGCCCTGGCAGGGAGGACTGGGAGTGGTGGTCAGCCCCACCAGTGGTGTGCCCCGGGGTCTTAGGCCTTGTTGGCCCCTTGGAAGCTGGGCAGCCAGTGGCAGGGCAGGGGTCCCTGGGGGCCACTGGTGGATGTGTGCCCTTGGCAGGCACCATCCACCCCAACCTCTCAGCAACTGTAGGGCGAGGTGGGCCAGGCTTCTCCCCCCATCCTGTGTCTTCATCTGAAAAATGAGTGTTCCAGGCCCCTAACCCCAAATACGTAGTGAGTTTTACATTTCTAAATGGTTGAAGAAAATCAAAGGAAGAATAATACTTCATGACACTTGAGATTGAACTTTCAGTGTCCATAAAGTTTCATTGGTTTGCAGCCACACCTGTCTGTCTGTCTGTCATGTACAAAAGTGCTGAAATGGCAGCACTGTACTTGGGAGGGACAGGGTGGAGGGCAAGGCTGAAAGTGACACCCCCCAGCCCTTTGCAGGAGCACAGGCTTTGGGTGCAGATCCTTCCCTCATCCAGCGTCACCCTGGGCCCTGCCCAGACCTCCGCGCCCCAGACCCCAGACGTTGCAGCTCCATCAGTGCGTCTGCAAAGTAGGGTGCCTCCCAGGGCTGTTGAGCACCCAGTGTTCTTGGTTTGGGGGCCCCTGCCTCACGGTCACCCATCTCGCCCACAGAAGTCCTGGAACCTGAGCCTGGCCAGCAGGAGCAGCTGGTCTTTGGCAGTGGGGACACTGTGGAGTTGAGCTGCCACGCGCCTGCAGGGGGTCCCACGGGGCCCACCGTCTGGGTTAAGGACGGTGCAGGGCTGGTGGCCTCGGACCGCATCCTGGTGGGGCTCCAGCGGCTACAGGTGCTAAATGCCTCCCACGAGGACGCTGGGGCTTACAGCTGCCGGCAGCGGCTCACGCAGCGTGTTCTGTGCCACTTCAGTGTACGTGTGACAGGTGAGTGCCTGCCAGCGTCCACTGAGCTCCCTGAGCAGCCAAGGGTATCAGTGGTTACGTAGAGACGAGGGCACCCCTGGTGACTGTCTTCAGCACCAGGCTCCCTGGGCCCTCCTGGGCGAGGCAGAGAGAGACCAGACAGTCCTCCCAGTTGAGGGGCAGCAGGCCCCTGGATGTGGGTGCCGGGTGCACGGCCACTCCTCCATGTCCCTTCTTGTCTCTTGGCAGATGCCCCATCCTCGGGAGATGACGAAGATGGGGAGGACGAGGCAGAAGATACAGGTGAGACCAGGTTCTGGGCACACGGGTCTGACAGGGGCTGGGGACCTGCTTCCCACCGGACAAGCCCCGCCCTCTCCAGGTGTGGGGTCTCCTGCTCGTCAGGCAGGTGAAAGACAGGCCTGGGGTCCACCTCCTTTGGTCACAAGTGTGGGATCCCCTCACTGTGGGATGGCAAGGAGCCCATGTGGCCAGGCTGGGGGAGCGAGGCCTGTGGATGGGGATTCCGTCCCAGGTGTGAGTACCCCTGGACGGGGGCTCAGGTCTGGCTGCTGTAGGGCCAGTGGACTGGGACTTTGGGGCAGTGGGAGGTGACTGAGACAGTTCAGGTAGGAGAGGAGGGTGGCTGTGGGGTGTCAGGGACACCAGGTTTTGGGCACATTTATTATAAATGGCGCCACCAGTGTTCCCGGTGGCAGGCTGTTGGGGTGACAGCACCCAGTTATTTTGGCCTGAGACAGTGGCAGGTGGACTTTGCCCAGTTGTGGAAGGGCCGGTTAGGGGAGACGGGGTATCTATCTGGTTTTGGAGGAGCTGAGGTTGGTGCCAAGAGATGAGGGGGAAGGGGCCCTTGTGCACAGAAGCTGGGGGGCCCTCTGGTCTAGCCATCGAGGATGTGAGCAGGAACCAGCCAGGAAGCTAGAGGGGAGTGAAAACCAGGAGGGGGTGTCAGGGCAGAGTGGGTCTTGGGAGAGCCAGGTGTCCTGCTTATGTGCCCTCCGCCTGGGGGATGGGCTCCAGGATGGAGACAGGAAAGTCTCCTGCGAGAGGAGCGCCCCAGGGTGCATCTTCCCTTTGGCTGCTAGGAAGTTCATAACCCGATCCCCTGCCGGGTTGCCTCCTTCCACCCCCTCTGCCAACCACACACTCTTGGTGCCCCTGCCCACCCAGGCCCTCCCAGGCGGGTGACTGTGTGGGCTCCGGGACAGGGCATGAGGCATCGCAGGCTCTCAGTCCCAGGGAACAGCCCTTCCCACAGCCCACTGGGCCCTGGTCGCCCCTGGGTCTCTGCGCTGGACCCTGGCGGCCCGAGAGGCGCCTCTTGTCAGTGTATGTTCACACTGCTCCCCATCTGGGGTTCAGCGCCCTCCTCTGTGAGGTGGCTTCAGGGACAGTGACCCCCGGAGAGGGCTGCCTCCCTCCCGGGGATGCCTGCCCAGCCTCCCCACAGCAGGAACACAGCCCCCACCCAAGCCCGGAGAAGGAGAAAAACCAGTTGGGCTCTGAAGGTGGGGGTGGGGCAGCCTGAAACCTGGATGGGGGGGCGGAGCCTCCTGGCTGTCCTGTCACCACCATGTCAGCCTGCCCCCACCCACTGGCCATCAGGCTCTGGAGTGATGCAGAGAGGATCTCAGGGTCTCGCAGATTCTAGAGGGCGCCTGGCCGGCCCCAAGGCCTGGCCCTACTCGTCCATCCAGCTGGGCTTTGTGACCTGGGCTGACCCGGCCCCTCTGCCAGCTGGGTCTCCCCCTGGATGGGTAGGGTGCTCTCCTGGGAGACACTTTTTGTCCTGAAGGCTCGGGGCCAGTGTGTGCCACCCTAGACCCTTGGCTGGAGTGGGCACTTGCGGGAAGTGGGCAGGAAGGAGAGGGGACCTGTGGCCTGGCTTTGAGTCGGTGGAAGGTGTTGTCGAGGCTGCTGGGACCCTTGCCCAGTCCAGGCAGGGGCCCTCGAAAGGCCAACACTGCCTACAGAGGGCAAACAGGCTGGAGGCGTGGGCAGTGGCCTTCACGTGCCCCTTGCCAGCAGGGGCCCCTTACTGGACACGGCCTGAGCGGATGGACAAGAAGCTGCTGGCTGTGCCAGCTGCCAACACCGTTCGCTTCCGCTGCCCGGCTGCCGGCAACCCCACCCCATCCATCTCCTGGCTGAAGAATGGCAAGGAATTCCGGGGCGAGCACCGCATTGGGGGCATCAAGGTGGGCTTGCCGGGGGGTGCCGGGCCACTGGGCTCTGGCGGGGCCTTGTGCTGCCCGCTCACCCAGTGTCCCCTGCAGCTGCGGCACCAGCAGTGGAGCCTGGTCATGGAGAGCGTGGTGCCCTCAGACCGCGGCAACTACACATGTGTTGTGGAGAACAAGTTTGGCAGCATCCGGCAGACGTACACCCTGGATGTGCTGGGTGAGGCCCGGGGTGTGCAAGTGGGTGGGCAGGAGGGTGAGTAGTGGGGTGGCCCCTAAGCCCCCATCTGTCCCCAGAGCGCTCTCCGCACCGGCCCATCCTGCAGGCGGGGCTGCCGGCCAACCAGACGGCGGTGCTGGGCAGTGATGTGGAATTCCACTGCAAGGTGTACAGCGACGCGCAGCCCCACATCCAGTGGCTCAAGCACGTGGAGGTGAACGGCAGCAAAGTGGGGCCTGATGGCACACCCTATGTCACCGTGCTCAAGGTGGGCGTCGCCCCCAGGTGGCCCAGGGGCTCCTGCGCAGGAGTGGGGACAGGGAGGGCGTCCCCAGCAGGGAGGCCCTTTGGGTTAAAGGGACGGTGGTCAGGGCCAGGGTTTGGATCTGGGGGATTCCAGTGGGGGATTCCGCTCACCAGGCCCTGCGGTGAGTCCTCAGTTTACCTGTCTGTTCTCAGGGTTGGCCTCTGCCCTGGGGGAGGGCTTGCAGATGGCCCCCTGGGGTGAGCCCAAACTCAGGGGCCTCTGCTGGGCAGGTGGCTGCTGAGCCCACCCAACACCCTCTAGGTCTGGGGGGGCCGGGCTGCACTCCTTGAGCTGGCCAGCTCGGGCGTCGTGGGCGTGTGTGGAGGGGCTTGCCACCCCGCCTGCCTCCCTCGGCCTCAGGACAGGACAGCCTCAGCTTTGTTCCCACGGCCCCAGGGTGGGGGCCACCCAAGTTGGGACGGTTGCAACACTCGCAGCCCAAAGAGAAACATCTGTTTAGAGACAAGGCGGGCTGACGGGGGTGGGGAGCAGGAGGCCAGACCTGATGTTGTGTGGTGTCTCTGCACCCTGGGCCGCATGGGTGCTCTCAGCCAGTGGCATCACAGCAGGCCCACCCAGGACTCCGGTGGGCGGGCCAAGCGCCAGCCCGGGTGGGCCTCTCGGGGGTGCCTGCCAGGGCTACGCTCTGGGTTGTGGAGGATGGATGCTGACAAGGCGCGTCCTGTGGGGCCACCGGCCACTGCTGTGAGGTGCCTGCACACCTCCTCCAGGCAGCCTTCCTGGCTGGCACAGCCCTATTCATTCCTCAGGGGTCTCCCACTTCCTACCTTGGAGTCTTGGGATCTAGGGCCGCCCTCGTGGCGGGGTCTGGACTGGGGCCACTTCTGTGTAGCCATTCTGTGCCCGGCGGGGCTGCCACGGGCACGCCTGAGCCGGGTCTCTTGTCCCCGCAGTCCTGGATCAGTGAGAGTGTGGAGGCCGACGCGCGCCTCCGCCTGGCCAATGTGTCCGAGCGCGACGGGGGCGAGTACCTCTGTCGAGCCTCCAATTTCATAGGCGTGTCTGAGAAGGCCTTTTGGCTGCGTGTTCACGGGCCCCAAGCAGGTAACAACTCTGTCCCACGCCTGCCTGGCACGCCGAGCTCCAGCTCCGACGCCCTGGCCATGCGCCGTCCTGCACGCCCCATCCTGCTCGTTCCCCACCCTGCAGCTCGCGCTCCGCTCCGTACATGGTCGCCTCTGCAATGCTGGCACCTCTGGCATCCCCTGTGACTGCCTGCTTCGGGCCCTGTGGCCTGTGCTGACCCTGCCTGCACCCTGTGCCACCCCCAGAAGGCACTCTGCCCAGAGGGGCCTTGCCCTGCGTGTGGCATCTGCCCGCCTCCCCCTCCCCCGTCTCTGCTATCTGCTCACTTCCTGTCTGTCTCCTGTCGCCTGCCTGCCCGCCCCCAGTGTTGGCGGTAACCCCTGCATGCTGCCTCTGTGCAGCACGCTGCTGGCCGCACGCCTGCCACTCACCTGGGACAGAGGACTCGCCGGTGGAGGGACTGGCTTCGGGCTCGGTGTGGACGCACGAGGCGGAGGAGCCGCAGCCGCCGGCCGTGGCGGTGGCGGTGTTGGTGGCGGCGTTTTCTTTGCAGCCTGGCTGGATCGTCAGCGTGTGGACTCTGGCCCTGGTGCCCGTGGGAGGTGCTGGCGCTCGCCTATGGTGCTCTGTTCTCTCTTTGTAGACGGCGGGCGCTAACACCACCGACAAGGAGCTAGAGGTTCTGTCTCTGCACAATGTCACCTTTGAGGACGCGGGGGAGTACACGTGTCTGGCGGGCAATTCTATCGGGTTTTCCCATCACTCTGCGTGGCTGGTGGTGCTGCCAGGTATTGGCTCCTGCTGCTGCTGCTTGCTCTGCACCTGTCCTCTTGGGGTTGCTGGCTGGGGACACACCAAAGCCGCCAGACACGGGCCAGGACCCTGAGGCCCATGTCCGCCGTGCTCCACAGACCCTTCATGCCAGGCCCTGGGCCTGCTCTGGGAGCAAAGGCCCTGTCGTGGCCCAAAAGGGCGTCCCTCGAGCTGCCGCCTCCCAGCCGGGCCTACAGCAGCCTGTGCAGGGGGCTTTGGCGTCTCCCTGGCTGGCGGGCGTGGGTGCTGCTGGCTCTGCTGGGCTCCTCTCCTGGGTCTGCCTCGGGCATTTCTGAGTGCAGGGCCATCACCACGTGGGGCGTTGAGGTGTCAGCACCCCTCCAGGGCGCTGAACCCCCGCCCGCCCCTGCGGCCTGCGGCTCCGGCCGGACGGCCCACGGGGGCTCCGGTGCACCTGGGCCAGGCCCCCAATGCCCTGTGTTTGCAGCTGAGGAGGAGCTGGCGGAGGCCGGTGAGGCTGGCAGCGTGTACGCAGGCGTCCTCAGCTACGGGGTGGGCTTCTTCCTCTTCATCCTGGTGGTGGCTGCCGTGACACTCTGCCGCCTGCGCAGCCCACCCAAGAAGGGCCTGGGCTCGCCCACTGTGCACAAGGTCTCCCGCTTCCCGCTCAAGCGACAGGTAACAGAAAGTAGATACCAGGTTCCGAGCCGCCTGTCCGCCCACCCACGGCCTCCTAGACCCCCGCCCCCACCCATGACCCAGCCTTCTGGGCTTCTGAGCTCAGGGACCCTGCCTGGGTCACGCATGTGCTCTGGGTGGGCCGACTCCCCCTGTCAGGGTCACCACATGGAGCCCAGTTTTGGAGGTCAGATCCCATCTCCCAGGCCCAGTACTCAGCCCCACCCCCCTGCAGCCCTCTACCTCATTGTCCCCTGGCTGCACCTCCCCTGCGCCCAGCCCCCATTGTGCGGCACCAACCTGCCCCTGCTGACCCAAGCAGGTGTCCTTGGAGTCCAACTCGTCCATGAACTCCAACACGCCCCTGGTGCGAATTGCCCGGCTGTCCTCAGGGGAGGGCCCCGCGCTGGCCAACGTCTCTGAGCTTGAGCTGCCTGCTGACCCCAAGTGGGAGCTGCCTCGGGCCCGGTCAGTGTGGAGATGGGACGTGGTGTGCCGGGGACAGGGCCCTGACCTGCTGGGGGGCAGGGCCACATACAGGGTGGGGTCCTGAGGTGGAGAAGGGGGGCCACCACTCAGATCTGACTGCATTCAGTTGGGAGTCAGGTAGCAATCAAGGTGACTGACTGTTGGGGATGTGAGGCTGGGGCCTTGGACAAATGCTCCTGAGGTGGGTGAGGAGACACCCCAAAGTGCTCCATCTGGAGCGCATAGCAGAGGGCCAGAGGCCAGGGAGTAACGTCCTTCATCCTCATGAGCAGGCTTGAGGGGGCAAGTGTGGAGAGCTTCCTGGAGGTGGTGGCACTGAGCCTCCAAGGCTGCCTGGGACTGGACTCATTGTCTGCTTCTGCCGCCAGGCTGACCCTGGGAAAACCTCTCGGGGAGGGCTGCTTCGGCCAGGTGGTCATGGCGGAGGCCATCGGCATTGACAAGGAGCGGGCCACCAAGCCTGTCACTGTGGCCGTGAAGATGTTGAAAGGTGAGGGAGGAGAGTGGCGCTGGGAGCTGGGCGGGCCTGGCTGCAGCTGTGCTGAGTGACGCGCCCGCCCTGTCCTCCACACAGACGACGCCACAGACAAGGATCTCTCGGACCTGGTGTCAGAGATGGAGATGATGAAAATGATCGGGAAGCACAAAAACATCATCAACCTGCTGGGCGCCTGCACACAGGCTGGTAGGCGCCTTGGCCCGCCAGGGGTGGGGGGCGGTGAGGGTGCGGCAGCGGCCCCTCTGAGGCACCTCTGCCCGCAGGGCCCCTGTACGTGCTGGTGGAGTACGCGGCCAAGGGCAACCTGCGGGAGTACCTGCGGGCCAGGCGGCCCCCGGGCATGGACTACTCCTTTGACACCTGCAAGCTCCCTGAGGAGCAGCTCACCTTCAAGGACCTGGTGTCCTGCGCCTACCAGGTGGCGCGGGGCATGGAGTACCTGGCCTCGCAGAAGGTGAGCGGGGTGGGAGGAGAGGGCCACACCGGCACAGGCCAAAGGGGTGTCGGCCTGCAGGGGGCCCGGCGGGGAGCAGAGGGAGCGGCTGTTGGGGTCAGCTCAGCCCTGGGCCCGTCCCCCAGTGCATCCACAGGGACCTGGCAGCCCGCAATGTGCTGGTGACCGAGGACAACGTGATGAAGATCGCAGACTTCGGCCTGGCACGGGACGTGCACAACCTGGACTACTACAAGAAGACCACGAATGTGAGCTGGGCCCGGGCGGCGGGGCTGCCGGCCTGGAGGGCACCCGGCCGCCAACACCCCCCCTCCCTCTTCCCAGGGCCGGCTGCCTGTGAAGTGGATGGCGCCCGAGGCCTTGTTTGACCGTGTCTACACCCACCAGAGCGATGTGTACGTGGCCCTACAGGTCTTGCATGGGGGTGGCGTGGGGAGCTGCCAGGGGCTGGGCCATTCGAGGACTGGGCCCGGGGTGCTCCAGAAGTGGAGCCAAGCCAGCTGAAGCCTGGGTCCCAGCATGGGGGAGGAGCGGGGGAGGGTCTGAGGCCGCCGGGCTGCTCATGGCGCTGTGGTCCCTACAGCTGGTCCTTTGGGGTCCTGCTCTGGGAGATCTTCACACTGGGGGGCTCACCGTACCCTGGCATCCCTGTGGAGGAGCTTTTCAAGCTGCTGAAGGAAGGCCACCGCATGGACAAGCCGGCCAACTGCACCCACGACCTGTGAGTGTACAGCCCCACGGCCCCTCTCCCAGAGCCCATCCATGGCGCTGATTCCCGCCGGGCCCCTCCGCTCCCAAGGGCTTAGCTCATTATCCCACTTCAGTCTCTGACCCTGGGCAGGGTAAGGGCCCAGCGGCCCACGAGGCCGGTCCTGAGAGCGGGGGACACTGGCACGGGCTGGGCGTGGCGGGCAGCGGACAGGCGCCTTACCCCGCCGTCCGCAGGTACATGATCATGCGGGAGTGCTGGCATGCTGTGCCTTCTCAGAGGCCCACCTTCAAGCAGCTGGTGGAGGACCTGGACCGCATCCTCACTGTGACGTCCACCGACGTGAGTGGGGCCCCTGCACGCCCCTGTGGGCTGGGACTGGGGCTGGGGGCGCTCAGTGCTGACCACTGCCCACCCGCAGGAGTACCTGGACCTGTCAGTGCCCTTCGAGCAGTACTCTCCGGGCGGCCAGGATACCCCCAGCTCCAGTTCCTCGGGGGACGATTCTGTGTTTGCCCACGAGCTCCTGCCCCCGGCCCCACCCAACAGTGGGGGCCCGCAGACGTGAGGGCTGCCAGCCTGCGGGCCGAGCCCTCCTAATGTGAGAGCGGACCCCAGCCCACCCCGTCGACCACTGGGGCCCAGCGGCCCAGGCCTGAGACCTGGCAAGGATGGACGGACGGACAACTTCTGTGTGTGTATGTGCGTGTGCGTGTGTGTGTGTGCACGTGCGTGTGAGTCTCGAGGCCCCCGTGCAGGGGTCCCCGGGGTGCCCGCCCTGCTGTACAATGACCTCCTGGCCACCTGTGCCAGCAGCACCAGGGGGACCGAATAGAGAATGTAAGGGGTCTCCTCCCGTGGGCCCCTCCCAGGCTCCCTTACCCCTCACTGCCACCCCACAGGGAGCTTCGGGGGCAGGCTGGGCTCTGACGTGCCTCTCTCCCCAGCAGCACCTCGCACCTGGGCTGAGCGTTAGCATGCATCCCCCAACCCCAGGCCAGGCCACCCCACTTCCCACCCTGTCCCTCAGAGACTTTCATTACGGGTACCTGAAGGCGGGAGCCTTTGACTTCTATCTGAAAGGTTTATTCCAGAGATGAGTGTACATTTATATAAATAGAAGCTGTGTATGATATACACATACATATATATAAATATCTATATGGAAGAAGAGAGGCTGGGCCAACTGAGGCACAGGACCCCAAGGGTGGTGGGGGGCAGTCCTCTGTGGGACTCACTGTTGAGACAACCGCAAAAACTAGCAGAGGATGGAGGGGCTTTCCCGGCACCACAGTTTTGTTTTAAAAATTGTACCAGGACCTGTATATTTGTAAAGCTATTTATGGACCCCCAGACCCTGTCTGCGCCCCCCAGAGCTGTAGTGTTTAGCCTGCTGCATGGCAGCGATTTAAGTCTTAACTTATTAACAGCTGAGAAGGTTTGTGCTTCGTTTAAAGGGTTCCCTGAGGGTGTGCACCCCATCTCTGGGCTCACCCAGCCCGCACCCCAAGGCCTGAGCAGTGCCCTCACACCCAAAGGGTCATTAATAGTGTGAGGTGACTACAGTGGGGATATTGTCTTTCCTCGGGCCTTTTGCAGGGGAACTAGGTTTCTCTAGGATTTTTCTTTAGATTTATTTTTTTGGACTTCAAAGCAAGCTGGCATTTTCATACAAGTTCTTCTAATTGCCATGTGTTCCAGGTGGGGAGGCATTTCCAGTGGGGGCCAGCCCTGCACGCAGGTTTAGATGTTACAAGTTTATATATATATCTATATATATAATTTATTGAGTTTTTACAAGATGTATTTGCTGTAGATTTAACACTTCTTACGCAATGCTTCTAGACTTTCATAGCCTGGCTGCTACCTTTCAAAGCTTGGGAGGGAAAGCTATACGTTCAGTTTTGTTGCTTTTCGTACTGTTACCGCCCCGAGTTCAGGGGGCTGTTCCCTGCTTGTCAGCGAGCTGGTCTGGTGGTGGCTCGGGGTGGTCTGTTCTCAGGGCCCCAGCCTTGTGGGGACCAAAAGTGTCAGCCCAAACTGGCAGATGTGCTTTCCCAGAAATAAACAATGATTCAGTTCAGATCCCTGCTCCTGCTTTGTCTCCTGCCCTTCGGGGGTCCTGAGCAGCTAGCTATGTGTCCTCACTGCCCACCTGGGACAGGTTCTCTCCTCAGCCCTCCCTGAGGAAGGAGGGGTCACCAGCTGTTGCTAGAACAGCAAATGCTGGATGTCCCCCCAGGTTGGGACTAGCTGCCTAGGTCACGGTCTCTCCAAGGGTTTCCAGCCCAGGTCTCTGCTCGGTAGAGCCCGTCCTGGGCAAAGCCAGGGGAAGGTGGTCCGGTGTGTTCAGCTGTATGGGGGCCCAACACTGGCCTCTGGGTCACCGATGGGCTTCATCGCCTGGCTCTGGGGTCCCCAAGGGCAGGGAATGCCGACAACCTGGTGTCCGTGGGAAGGGGTAATGAGATCAGCATGGTTGTGAGCAGAGTGAGGAGGAAAGGCTGGGCCTGCTGAGCCCCTGGCTGCCCCCAGCTCATGGAGTCCAGGAGGGCTTGGGGGGCGTGTCCAGACACCTACAGGTGGTTCTGAGGCTCCCCCTTCTCACCCCAGCCCTTGCATCTGCTTACCCTGTCAGCTGGGCAGGGGGAGGTTTCTAGGTGGGTCCCTCAGGGAGCCACATGGCGGTGACGCCTTCAGCTGGCACCCTGCTTCAACCAGACTTCAGGAGAGTGCTGTCTGAACCAGGCGAGCTCCACCAGTGCCCCTTGCACTCCCCCATTCCTGTTACTTTGGGCAGATACTGCATGCCGACCTTGGGGCACTGAGGACCCAGTGACGGTACCGGGCCCCTTCTCTAGAATTCACAACCTGAGGGAGTGGGAAGACAGAACCGGGCAGGAGGTGACACAGCAGAGCAGCCACATGGCCGTGGTGGGTAGGAAGGCTTCCAGGAGGCAGCGGCAGTGCCCAGGCCAAGTGGGGAGACTACGGGGGTTCAGGGACAGGTAGCCAGGCGGATTTCCACACATCCCGAACCCAGCGCTGCGCATGGCTGGCCAGCCCCCCTGGACTCACCCCTGCCTTGCAAACTGGCCCCCCTCCTTCCTGTCCTTCCTCACCTCTGGCCACCTTGAGGAACTCATCAGGTAACCAGCCACTCTGGCTCTGAGGAGCTCACTCCCCCTTTTGCTGTGTAAACTCACCTTCCAGGTGAGGGGCGTGTCTGGGGCCTGTAACAGGTGAGGTGTTGCTCAACACTTTGAGCCCACTCAGGGAAGCGCTTTCGCCCCGTGCCCCAAGCTCTCGACCCCCACCCCATCCAGCCTGCTAGAGCTCTGGGGACGCGGCGACTGCGGGAGAGGGCGAGGGAGGCCAACGAAGGCCTGAGCCTGGAGGGACAGCGTGGCGGGCAGGCGGAGTGCGGGCCGGGGGCGCCCTCTAGCGTCGGCCGGGCTGCCTCTCCGCTGCGCCCCGTCTCCCGCCCCGCCGCCTGGGCCCCCAGGTGCGTGCGCACGCGGAACACAGCTGGGTCTGGTAGCTGGAGGCGGGGGCGGCGGAGCGGCCTCTAGGGACGCCGGACGGAGACGTCGGCTGGGCGCTGGCCGGGTCGATCCGGACAGGCGCAGGCTGGCAGGTTGGGGCGCCGGACAGACAGTCACGAGCCGCTCGGTCCTCAGCCTCCCCGCCCCTCACCTGCCTGGCTCCACCTCCTCCCGCGGCCCCGCCCCCCGCCTGCAGACTCCACCTCCAGGCCTGTCCTCGCGCCCCTCGGTGCCTTCGCCGCCTGGGATGGCTCACCCCACCTGCCCCGCTAGGATGGACACCAACTCCACGCCCTCGTCCAGCTGGGTGTGTGAATACACTCGGACGCCAGTGCCCAGGTCTCGGCCCCAGGGTCTTCAGGGGGCGTCACCGCACGTGAAACGCGCGCTTCCCGCCCGAGTGGAACGTCCTCAATCTCCCCACAGCGGTTGCCGGATGTTTTAAATCGGGACCCCATCTAGCTGCCTCTCCTTAGCGTCTAGTCTGGAAGAGCCCCTGCCCTTCCTCCCTCTGCTGGTAGCTCTGAGGGGGACAGCTGTGTCCTGTGGGGCTGCCCAGACTTTCCTGGCTGGGCGTCTGGGGCGGCAAGCTGCCCGGGGGTGGGGGTGGGGCAGTGCTGGGCACGAGCCCGTCGCCGTCACCCAGCGCCCCGCCCCAGACCAGGGCACCAGGGGCGCTGCGGGGCAGGGGGGTGCAGCCCAGCGTTTTTGCCGTCCGTCAGCTGTAATTCTCCACGGAGAGCTTCTGACGGCCTATCGTCTCCCGAGAAGACAGCGGAGTACCCAACTCTTTCACTCACCTGTTTTCAGTGGGACATCGGTGTGATGACCTCCACGTGCGGGGCGACTAGCTTTTCTCTCCCTGAGCAGCACTGCAGGTGCCTGGGTTTTGTTCACAATCAGCATTTGGCTGTTTCGATATTCGTTCTGCCCCTTCAGGCTGGCTGCTGTGTGCCCTGGACCTCAGCCCCCACCCAGCAGGTGAACCCTGCCCCACCAGAGTCAGCCTCCCCGGAGCCCTGGGGCCTTTATGTGGCCTTCTGAACGCGGATTCACATGGCCTCATGTCTCGGGGCGGCCGCTGCAGACCCCTAGCTGCCCGCAGGTTCACACAGCACCTGTCCCCGGCCACCAACTCCCAGGGCCCGGCCTGAGGACAGACCCATAGTAGACATATGGTCCACATGAAGGATCTGGGTGCCTGCTGGGACACCACAGCGGGGTTGGGTGGACACCTCAGGTCCCGGGGCCAGGCAGGGGAAGGCAAGGGCTAAGGCCTCACCTGCACCCTCAACACCTGTGGAGAGAAGGGGACAGTAACCAAGGCCAGTCTCAGCGCGAGACGGGACACGGGAGAGCAGCCCTCAGGCAGTGTCAGGACTCAGTAAGAATGAAAGGCCACACGACCACTTGAGGAGCCCGGTGCCAACGCAGGGATGAGGCCACCTGAGCCAGGCTGGACATCCTGAGCCAGGCTGGGATAGGGCGGTCTGTCCACTGAGGGCCTGGGAGGATGTGGACACCACTTGGTGCCTGTCCTGCTGCTGGGATCCCGCGCTTCCCTGCCCACCTTCCAGGCCAGGCCTCAGCTCTCCCGCAGGAAGGCCACCCCTTCAGAGCCCAGGCATGCAAGCTGGGGGAGAGGTGGGCTGGCCACCTCAGGCCGCAGAGGCCACCGCCCGTGGGCAGCACTGTCCCTGCCCCCAGGGGCCGTTTTCCAGAACAGACCTGTGCTCTCCTGGGTGATTCCCTCGGCCAGGGTCCTAGCACTGCCCGCCCAGGGACTGGCTTCCCCTGGGATCCCCGGCCCAAGGCATACACTGAGGGCCGCGCTGGGGAGAGCCTGGTTAGGCAGTGGCCACCTCACCTGAACAAATAATTCATTGCATGGCGACAGGTCATCAAGATAGCGCTTTATTAAACCTCCTTACATCAAACTGCGTGTCTAGTCACCAGCACACAGATCAGGCTGGGTACACAGTGTGACAGGGGATGAGGAGGGCAGTGTCACAGAACAAGAGGACTCCTGAGGCCAGGGAGTGACCTCCGGAAGGTGAGGGTCCCCGACTCTGGCCTCACGCAGCACATCCAGACCCACGGCCCACTCACCAAGCCCATCTGCTGCAAGGCCAGACCCAGACCCTGGGCCATACCGCTGTCACAAAGGTAGACTCTCAGACAATCGTGACATTTTCGACCTTGGCTTGGCCAAGGTGGAAATCTGACTTTAAGCTGTTACAGGAACATTAATTTGATATTTCAATAAAAACATTATTTCTAAAAAAGGTGGTTACACGTGTAAACCCAGGACAGAGAGACTCGGGGGAGCTGGCTCTCGGACCCTTGGAGGACGTGTGGAAACAGCCAGCACTGCACAGGGTCCAGGAGGTGCCGCCCCGCTGGTGCCACCCCAGGGCCCCACAGTGAGCACTACTGGCTGGAGGTCATTCTTCAAAAATTACAAGGTGCCTTCATTTTTAAAAGTCTGGATTTTCATACTCCATCCAAAACAACTCTGGAAGCCCTGTGCCAATTTCCGGAATCTCTACTGAAAAACTGGGCGTATAGGTGGAGCGCATGAGGGGACACGTGCTAAGGTTTCCCGGTTCATTTTCAGGCGGGCACAAAGAGGGCACTCCTGATGGCACGGGCGGTCCAAGCACAATTGCCTGTCCAACACCTTGTCACACGAGCCTCATTTCTGGGCCCATCACTTATCACACCTGCACCTGGACCCTGGCTTCAGCTGCAACAGTAAAAGTGAAGACAAATGAAGGGAGGAGCCCATAGCAGACAGTTGCCCACATCACAAACACTAAAGGTGCCCGCTGGCAGCTGGTGCCATGTGCATGCACAAAGCCCCAGCAGCACTGGGCTGGTGGCGTCCCCATGTGGCAGACGACTGGAAGGGCAATTCCAGAGCAGGAGGGCAGCTGCGTTCTGCAGTGACAGCAGCGCTGGGCAGGCACGGCACCCGGCAAAGGCAGCGAGGGTGAGGGCAGGGCTGAGCCGTGCACCCCGAATGGGCCCAGCGCACCGCTCCCCAGAAGGACGGACACCGTTGCGGGCACAGGGGCAGAGCTCATAAGCAAGCTGTCTACAGCTGCAAATCCGGCCACAGAAATATGTACGACAGCTCGTGAGTACCCAGGAAGCATCTAGAGGCTACTGCTCAAGTAACAACCCAACTGTTACTGAGCAGAGGTTTAACCTCAGAGCACAAAATCCTATTCCTGTTTTGTCAAGTTTCTTCCTCAACAGCTGAGCAAGTTTCAAGTAATTCAGCAGCTCTCATTTCCGAGCCCCGGCTAATCTGGCCCCTTTTTCCTACGTCTTCCATTCCTATGTTTGGAATCTCCTAAAAGAATGTTCTTGTGGGTCAGACAGAGCAGAGGCCCCAGGCGGCCAGGTGCCTACGCTTCTGCAAGCCCCGTGGGGCACCCCCCACAGCACCGGGAACAGTCAGCTGCCTGCTCATGCTGGAGGAGCTGGGCCGAAAGGGTCGCGGGCATGTGGACATGCCAGTCCCGGGCCCCTCCAACCACCCACAGGGCAATGAAGTGGAGACAATCCAGATTAGGAAACGTTCTAAAAGCCACAACAGCACAATGAATCACTCAGACATGAAGTGCTTCATCTGCGAGGGCTTCCCTCATCTCTCACGCTGTACTTGACACTGCTGGCACTCGCCAGTCAGGCAGACTGGCAGGTGAAACTACCGGTAACTGCTTAAAGGTGAAAATCAAAGGGAGATCAACAGAGCTGATACACAGAGAACAGGAAATGTGCGTGAGACACTGATTTTGCAGGGGTTTGGCGCCATCAACGGACGTTTCCTCCGTGGTTACTGATGGGAGAGACAATGAGCACGGCCGCTCCTAATGACACGCCTTCAGGAAGCTGCGTCGGCAGACTCTGTCTTCTCTAGGGCTGAGGGGGCCATGCTGGGCGTCCAGGCGGCCGGTCCTCTCCTCCCGGGGCACCAGCAGGGCGTGGGCCCGAGCCCACCTGTGAGCCAGGGGGCCGCTGCGGCAGCCACGGTGCGAACGCAGACACATTCCCTGGAGGGGCTCGGGCCTTCCAGACTGATTGGATCTTCATGGAATGGTGAAAATTAAAAATTACTTGATTATGGAAGTTTCTGATTTATTCCAGACAAAATACTACGTTTGTCAGTAAGAATCACCTCAGAGCAATCACTGCCGCGGCTGGAGGCGGTGGCGGGCAGCTAACCCTTCACCTCGGCAGCCTCCTTCTCCTTGGCCTTCTCCTTCTTCTCCTTCTCCTCCACCTTCTCCTCTTTCTCCAGTGTTGCCACAATCTCGGCCACCTGGCTGGTGGAGATATGTACGTCTTCTTTGTCCACCAGCTCGATCACCTACATACACGGGAAAGGGACAAGGAACTCGGGACCAGTCTCCTGGGCCACCAGGCTGAGACCGCCACTGGCACTCGCATGCTACACTGTCCAGCCGGGGGTCCCCCTGGGGTCCTCACTGCCCTGCTCCTCAGCGTACCAGAACCCTCCACCCCAGGGGGCCAATAGGCCCCAAAGCCCCAGTCCAGGTTCCAAGCTACCAGAGGCCTGGACTGCAGGAAGGACTGTGACAGAAGGTGGCCGACAGCACAGCAAGGCTGTAAGCCACATCCTTGGGAAGCCAGTGGCGGCCCTGGACAGAGGCCCCCAGGTAGAGGGCAGGGCGTGGACGTCCGAGCTGCTGTCCACACCGAGGGGCCCCTGGGAAGGCACAGGTGACACTGGCTCGGCCCTACCAGCCTATGCTGCTGGCGAGGTGACGACGCTCGGTGAGTACCTCACTTCCCACTGAACGGAATGAAGCAGACAGTCTGGTGAGTGTGTGAAAACCCACTAGCCAGCTTCCCGATGGGAGCCACCAGAACCACCTGTGAGGCACGCCCTTCGCAGACTAGCACACTCCCATCCCAAGCCCCCTGGCACCAGGGGCCCGAGTGGTGCCTTCAGGGTCACCTCAGGCGGCCCCCAAGCCCGGCTCTGAGGACAGCAGGACACACCTCAACCCTGGGGGTCTGCACACCCCAGCCACCTCACCACCAGACCCAGCCAAGGCCCCCCGTGTCCTGTCATAAAACAGGTGACCTGTTCCAAAGGGACATTCTCACTACACTGCGCTTCATTTGTGTGCAGAGTGAGGGTCGAGACTAGGCCACGGGGCCTCACGGGTGGAGGCGTCTGCAAAAAAGTGCCTGGGTGAGCCGGCCAACCCTGACGGGGCCACATCACCCACCTTCACAAGGTCGTCAATGTTGATCTTGCCGTCCTTATTCTCATCCAGTGCTGCAGCCAGGCTGACGAGCTTGTTTTCTGGAATGTGCTTGATTTGCTTCATGGCATTGATGAGCTCAGTGACGCTGATGACAGTCTCCCTGGGGGGACAGCCTGCATGTGGCATGGCTGGCCTGCACCGCCAGGTCAGCCCCGCCCTCAGGCCTCCCTCAGCCCCTCCCCTGGGGACACAGGAGGCAACGGTTCTGGGTCCTGGATCCCGTGTGTGCAGCCCCAGCCAGCCCTGTAGCTGCCCGTGCTCACTGGGCGGTGTTCCTCAAGGTTGGCGGCACGCGGTCAGCATGAGACCACGGGGCACAGCAGGAGATGCCACGCTCGTCTGGGGGTGAAGGGCCTGCCCCCAGGGGCACCGAGTGTCAGTCACTACCTACCACCTGGTGGGTGATTTCATTCACCCCACAGCTGCCGCCGCCCTCCCCCCAGGATCTGGGACACATCAGTGCAGAGGTGGCCCGGCCCACCATGGGGTTCATTACGGAGGGCCTGTGTGTTGGGGTTCAAGAAGAGGGAGGAGGCGAGAGGCATCCTAACGATGAGGAAAGTGGAGCTGAGTATGGCCGAGGTCAGAGGGCACATGGCTTCTGGGGGGATGGCTGTGAGCCACGTACACTCTGGAATGGCAGCGAGCCAGCTGCCTGGGGAGAGATGTGGCTGAGGGCAGACAGCATGGCAGTGCGTATGGGGCGAGGGACTCAGAGCTGGCAGGAAAACACAAGGGGGGAGCTGGGCACCGCAGCCGAGCGCTGCACCTGAGTCAGAAAGGCACGCACTCACCCCGCGGGCGAGCCCGGGGCGGCCGGGCCCAGCCTGCCAGCCTGCTGGTCGGCCTCCAGCTGCGTGAGCAGCCCGTCTATCTGGCTGATCATTTGCTGCACCCTCTTGGTCAGCCTCTTGCTGGCTTTAGATTCTTCCACGTCCATTTCTTTGCCAGTCTTTGAAAGTTCCTTCTTGATCTCTTGCAAGTCCTAATGAAATTATTTAGTTGTAAAAACACTGTCTTCAAAGCAAACCTGACTGTGAAGCTTGCTGTAATTAAATTATTCCAAACCAGTGTCCTGAGCATGAAACGCCCCAGGCTGTCCCCCCGTGCAGTGCATTAGTCTCCAGCACACAAATGTGCTCATTTTTGCAAATTCTAACGTTTTGTGGCAAAGGACACGGAATCTGTTCTGAACTCTAACCTTCTTCATGTTTTGTTTAAAATAAATGAATGGATGACAGAATCAAGCAATGGTGTCTCCTTAAATTCCAAGCTAGCTGTTCCCCAGAAGCGAAACTCCCAGTGAGGGTGGGCGGGGCAGGGATGAGGAAAAGGCCGAGAGCATCTGATAAACCCGACTCTGACAGGACCCACAGAGCAAGAGGCTTGCCAGAAGTTAAGTTTAGAAAATGGCAAATTATTTTTACCAGTCTCAAAATTAGTCATCTTTTCCCAACAGAGCTGTGAAAACACAGTTCTTCTAAATCAGATTAGGGAGTAATATTTATAATCCGAAGACATGTTTTCCTTAAAAAAAAAAAATTAAAAAATCACTAACTAAAAGAAGTCTCTTTCGGGGAATCATAAATGAAAACAAGGTGTCACTTATCAAGTGACCAGATTATTCACCTGATACCTTCACGTGTTAAGAAACTAAAAAAGACAGATGTTCGTCATCTGCAGGGTGACAGGCCAGCTTCCAGGAGAAAGTGACCCAATACGACAGCTGCAGGGAGTTAAAGAAGCAACTGACTAAGAAGGCTGTTTTCTCTCAAATGGCCCCTGGCTGGCTTATTCCATACTTGATGGAGGTGCACTGGCACCACAGGCCTGACGACGGCCAACCCACCGTCTTTGCAGTCATGGTCTCAGGAGCAAGCCTCACACTGCCCCGGGGGCCACCCCCCACACCCCGGGGCACCTGCACCCATGTCCCCAGGGCGGCTGTACACCATGCTACCCACACCCCACGCCCCCGGGCACCTGCACCCCACACCATCCCAGGGCACCCGCACCCCACACCCCACCTCGCTGTACTCCTGCACGTCCCCTTTCAGCAGCTCCAGCTCCTCCTTCTCTTTCGTCAGGGATGACTTCTGCTCCTTCAGTTTTGAACAAGCATCACTGAGCATGTCAATCTCCTCCTTGGTTATTTCCTCCTCCTGGGAAGAAACCACGACACCTGATGGGAAATCACCTGCACAGGTTGCGTTCAGTGTACGCAGTGGGGTCTCCGCTCCGCGAGGCCAACAGCGCATGTGGACACCATCCTGTCTTCTCTGAAGGAGTGCGCCCGTGGATGTGTCATCTGACACATGGACACGCGTGAGACAGCTGTCACCTCGACGCCTCGTCGTGCCACGTGTCCCTCCCTCCCACCGACCTGCCTTCCCTCGCGAGACTAGTTTGTGTTGCTGGAACTGTACGCACACACACATAGCATCTGCCTGACCCCTGACCCCGACCCCCTGTCCACTACACGCTGAGTACCACCTCACTGAGTGCACAGGCTGACCTCCTCACCACTACCTTGGCTCTTTTAGGTCCTTTGAATTTCCATGTACATTTCAAAATAACGTCGTGAATTTCAACAGAGAGGCTGCTGGGACCTTGAGCGTCCCGGTCTAAGGGCAGCTGAGGACAGCCCCCACCCACAGTGCACACGTCTCTCCACTGATTCAGCTCTGGCTGACCTCAGCACCATTTACAGCGCTCAGTGCACAGGTCCTGCACGTCTAGCTCAGATCTATCCCCTACAGCTTCCTTGTTTCGACACTACTGTAAATGGTACGCTGTTAAAATGCCCAATTCCTGTTCACACACCTGCAACGCAGGGAAGCACGGCGGATTTCTAGGTGTCCACACCACTGCAAACAGTCCACTCACTCCTTCCTGACCTGCACGGTTCTGGGTCCCTAACCTGCTGAGAGCGGGAGGCCGCGCCAGCGTGTCCCCGTGCCTACACCCTTAACCCCGCTCTGCTGACTTTTCTCATCAGAAACAGATGCTGGGTTCTGTCAAGTGCTTTTCCCACACCCGCTGAGATGGTCTCACACAGGCTTTTTTCTCCCGAGTTTGTTAATACAGTCATTACACTGACTGATGTTTTTATTCCCTTGAAAAGCCCCAGGAAGTCATGCTATCATCATCCTGTTCTAACTGCATTTGATTTGCCAAAAGTCTGGGCAAAGCTCTCACCCCTGTGCTCACGAGGCCCTGCTGATTTCTGTGCCTACCTGGCTTTGCATGAGGGAGTCCCCAGCTCAGAAGCTGGGACAGTCCCTGCTCTCGGGCTTTCTGCCCAGAGTGCAGCACTGCAAGGGTGTCTTCTGTGCGGGGGGCCACCAGTAACTTGGAAACGTGGGAAGCCATGGCGCCTGGGCTGCTCTGTGGGAACCTTTTCAGCTACAAACCCAATGTCCTTACTGGAGCAAGCCACTCAGGCTCTGGGCCAGTACTGAGACAGGCCCACAGGCACGAGGCCGCCTCCTCTTCCACTCTCTGGTGCCTTTTCAATGCACCCTAGCTCTTCACTCCCATTTTCCATAGGTGTTTCTTGCTGACCAATTTGTGGCATCCTTAGTTCGTAAGTTCTGCTAGTTCTTAATGTCCTTTCACATCTGAGTCTTGAACCCACTGGAAATGGAAGACGGCCAACCACCTGGCACTACTTACTGACAGGTGCCCCTTCTCCCAGAACGCCCTCCGTGGGCCCCACCAGTCTCCACCTACTCAGCTGTCCTACCCCAGCCCCACACTACTTTAAATATGACCCTGTGTCTCAATCCCCGATCCTTCTCAGGTCACCCTAGAAGTCCAGCTTGGCCAGGCTGCCGGGAGCCCCTTCCTCCTGGCCTCAATGCACCAGTAATGCCATATGTTCACTTCCATCTGTCCCCTGGGCTGTCTCAGGAGTGGCATGGCCTCCCGATGGGCCTCACGGCCATCAGTGGAGTGAAACAAAGGCCCACTAGGCTTATCCCAAGCCACGCCGGGGCCCAAAAGCCACCCCACAAGGCTGGTAGCGCCACACCTCACCCACTGCCCCACCCTTCCTGACACACTGCTTCTGTGGGCCACAGCCCACCTCTGGCATAAGCCCCCGTCTGGGTGCTTTCTCTCTTCCGTGAACAGTGTGGACCCTCGCAGGGTAAGGACCTGGAGCAGGCGGGCATCCCGGTCGTCCCAGGCCCCTGCCGTGTGGCTTTCCCTTCTGCCTCCACTCCACACCTGCCCCTGCCAAAGCCACTGACACCAACAGGCTGCCCATCAGGGGTCAACCCTCAGGCCATCCACCTGGCCCTCAGCACACCCTCCTCTGGACACACACCGTCCACTGAGGTGCCCACACACTCGCCTCATGGGCAGCCCTGCCATGATGGTGCTCAGAGTCCCGACGTAAATGTGGCTGCCCGGGTCTCTCCCACTCCTGCTGCCCAGTGGACGTGGACATCTGGCTGGTAGACACCTCCTCCCCCAATGTGTCCCACACGCTCTGCACCAGGCCCACTGGGAGTTCCAGATAGAAGGCGTGATCCCCAGGGAGCGGCTAGCCCAGGATAGCGAGGCCACTGGAGACAAGCATCCCCACATCACAGGACAGGGGTGTGGAGGGCGCCTGAGCCAGGGCGACTGGGAAGGGAACAGAGGCCTCTGTGGGGGAGCCACACCCGCGTCCCCTCCCGCTGTGTCACCTCCCCTTTCCAGGCGCGCAGGCCCGAGGCCGGCCCCTGTCACCCTCCTCACCCCTCCTGCTCAGCTTGGAGCTGCGTCCCTCCTGGGAGTCTCAGGTGTCAGGTACCTTCACGCCCTCCAGGATGGGGGCCGTGTCCTTCAGGGTCTCTGATGGCAGGATCACGTCGGCCACTTCCGGCTGCAGCTCCGCCGTCGGCTGCCCAGGGGTAGCTTCTGCCACCACTTCCGGCTGCACTTCCTTCTGGAACGTACGATGGCCGCGGCTCACCACCCCACGTCACACCAGAGCCCCCGAGGCATCAACACCAGCACACACGTGCCACTGGCCAGAGGGCAGTGTGAACAAGCCTGCTGGGTGCCGGTCGCGGTATGTAAAAGCCCACCCAGAGGCAGCAGTGACCCGCCTTCTGCAGGTCTCCCTGCAGGACTCCCCAGTGGGGGTGCTCCGAGGACCTGGTGCAGCCACACTGCTCATGCAGCTGTGCCCCGAAGTTCACCAGGTCACCCGCGGCCCCTACAAATCCCAGCATCTCATTTTCCTGAGGGCTGAATGCAGCTACTCTGTGACTCCGGGAAGGAACACCTTGTGGGCACAAGTGCCAGGAGCGGGAGCACCCCACAGCCTTGACGGGGTCGAAGCTGCCCCCCTGTGCGGACTGGCCCCTGGACCAAGGAGACCTGGCCAGCTCACGCGCCGGCCCCCAGCATGCCCACACCCGGAACGTTCCAGGAGGAAGGAAGGTGGAGCGGCACAGCCCCAGGCGCCGGCCTCAGGCCCCAGAGCCACCTACCGCGGCTGCGGCCTCCGAGCGCTCCTGCAGCTGCTTCTCGCGAAGCTCCTGCCGGATGGCCGCCTCCTCCTGCAGCGTGGCCTCCAGCTTCGCCTTGTTGTCCACCTGCTCACCCTCCACCTCGGCCACCTTCACCTGCGCCTCCTTCGCCTGCAGGGGAGACGCCTGTGAGCAGCTGGCGCACAGCCCCGCAGCCCCTGCCCACGGCCCACTGTCATCACCAGTGGGGCTGCCACAGGCAACGGGCGCACCGCTGGGACCCAACCAGACAGGGCACCCGAGGGTCACCTTGCGCTTGGACCACACGCGTCCTCGCTATTCAGAGAAAGGGCAGACGTGAGGGAATGGAGGGCTGGGGGTGGGCCCAGGTGCCCGTGGCCGGGGATGTGTGCTTCCGCGGGCCCTCCCCCCAGGAGCGAGGGGTCTCCGGCGGGCAGCACGCACCACAATCTCCGGGAGGGTCTGCAGCGTGGACTTGAGCTGGTCGGCGGGCGACAGGGTGTCTGGCAGGTACATGGCCCGGGACAGGATAAGTAGTGATGTCGGGATCTCCTGGTGCAGGTGCAGCTCCAGCCACTAGAATGGGGGTTCAAGACCCAGACTCACACGCAGCCTATACCACCCACACCTGGGACCTGGGCGAGGGCTGCTGGTCTGGTTGGGGAACGGGTGGAGGGGCAGACTGGGCTGGAGTCGCTGGGACACATTCTCCAGCTCTATCAGGTCCATTTACTGCTGCGTTTCATGACTCAATCTCACCCGAGCCGCCGAAAGACGTAGAATCGGCACCCCGGATGCCAGGCTTCAGGGCGCGGGAACCTGGGAGGGATGGCCAGGTTCCCTGCTAGCAAAGCTCTTCACTTAAAAATGGCACAGAACTCTGAAGGTGCTGTTCAGGAACTCATTCCACAGTCAAGGTTTTACACACCTACTGTGGGTCAGGCACTGTTTCAGGCTATTTTAGTGTTGAAAGACAGTGTTCAAACTGACCAAAAAGACCCTGACAACATCTGGGCACAGGACAAAGGACGAGATGAGAAGGAACTGTAAGAATAGGGACAAAATGCCAAATACGGGTGAAATAATCAGAGAAAAACCCAGAGCACTTGAACCCCGACAATCTTGGGGGCACTGGCCCACAATCAGCCACCCCGAGTCTGCTCCAGGATGTGGGGAACCACCAGGCACTCGGGCACACGCAGGGCCACTGGTACCGCAGAGCAGGACCTGCTGGGGAACCACGGCACAGCAGGCCGCGCTGTGTGGGGGGCAGAGCCGCATGTGAGCTGGAGGACGCCAGCAGCAGCGGCGTCGGTGGGGACGGCTGGCCCTGCACACCGTATGCCTTCTGGTGTGAGGCTGGATCACGGGGCAGGCTGCCCTGCCTCGCCGCGGCCTGACTATTCCCACTGCTGCTGCCGGGCCGTCACAGCTGTCTGCCTGCGGTGCTGGAGGGACAGGGTGCAGTGGTCCTGAGCGCACAGCAGGGCGGGATGGCCTGGCTCCTATTTCCCCAAAGGCCCGGCCCTGGTTCAGAGCATGCCAGAGTTTCCAAGGAGGTTACCTAGCCCTCACCTGTCTGCAGGTGACCAGGAGCAAGAGATACGAAGTACATCGTGCACGGGCAGGTGACCAACACTGGGGTTTGCGGGTGACAGGTCCAGGACCCGGCCAGGCGGGGGTGAAGGCCAAAGAAGCACATCACCAAGCCCGCTGCCATCCACATGCCCGTCCATGTCCCCAGCTTCCCCCAGAGCCCACGCCAGGACGGGAGGGGGAGCCGCACTGCACACACCAGCCGGGACCACGCACCTGCTTCAGCTGGTCCCGCAGGCGGTCCTCTGTGACGCCCAGGGCCCGCATGCCTCGAGCCCGACACGCCGCCTGCAACTCCTTGACGCTGAGGCTGTCCACGCCTTCCTCAGAAATCAGCTGTAAAGAAAGTCAACCCGCTGTCATCTGAAAAGCCACTAGACATTCATGCTGCTTATGGCCCACACTTGGGGAGCACTAAGTGTCTCATTATAAGCCGCTTTGCCAAGTACCAAAATGCTGCTGCCAAGGCCCCAGTTCCGGGTTTGCAGGGACAGGGACCGTCCAATGGAGGGAGGGGACCTTGTAGAAGCACGCAGTGACCAGGACCAGCTGCAACCTGAGACCTGAAGAGCAGCCTCGTCCTCGGGGCTTTCTCAGGGTTTGCAGGATGGCAGAGGAGGGACGGAGAGCAGGGGTGAGCCTAAGCTCTGAAGATGAGTCCCCCCCCTTCCTCCCCGAGCCTGAGGGAAAAGAGAGAAAAGCAAACAGGTGTCCCAGAGTCGGGCCCAGAGCGCAGAGCGACTCCCACAGCGTCTGTGCTGGCGGGTCCCACTCCCCGCCTCACCTGACCCTGTTTCACCTCACAGTGACCCTGCCAGGGAGGCCGCTGCCCGTTTTCTTAATGATGCCTTTACCTGGCGATGACTGAGGATGTGTGGACACATGGTTGGAGGAGGCATAGAGCTCCTGGGTTTCTCCCAGAGGTGACACCTCACAAGCTGCTGTCCACAACCACCCCCGGGATGCGACACCAAGCGGGTCAGGACAGACACCCCTGCACCCCAGCAACCTCTAATCTGGTCTTGATTTCCGGGATTGTCACTTGCAGCGTATGATATGAACGTGATCGTCCAGTGTGCGACCACGTGGGTTCCACAAGGATCCACGTGGGTTGTTAGGTGTTGACGATCGTCCCTTCCTGTGTGAGAAGCCTGAATGGTTCACACACAGTCCTGGTTTAACCTCTTGACCACAGAACGACATCTAGGTTGTCCCTGCTTTTAGGTTCTTGTGGAAAAACTGCTTTGCATTTGCTTTCTGGTCCCCATCTTCTGGTGGGTCAGATGAATCCCACTGGGACTTCTCGCGAGTGCTCCTGGGTGAACCTCCTTCCAGGGTATTTGCAGAGGCTGCTCTAGGTACGACAGACACGCGTAAGCGTTACAGGCTGTCAGTGTCCTCACCACTCGAGTTCCAGTGAACTGTGGAAACCTCACCGCCCGACGTCCCCACTCTGCTCACACTCTCCACAGGCCACCGGGTCATCACTTCTGCTTCAACCATCACACCCAATTTAGAAGACACACGAAGAGAAGGGAAGCCTGCTGGTCTCCCTGTATCGCTGCAACCCACGCTCTTCCTTCCTGACGTGTCAAGGTTCCTCCTATCCTTTCCTTTATGTTTGGAGAACATGTCCACTGGCGACAAACCTCTGTTTGGCTTCACCTGCGAACACCTGATTTCCTCCTTGTTCCTACAGGATATTTTTGCTGGACACAGGACTCTGGGTTGACGGTTCTTTTTTTAGCCTGTGAAAACTACTATTCTACCTCCATCTGGCCTCGTGGTTTCTGATGAGAATTCGCTGCCATTCGTATTGTTTTTCCTGGAAGTAAGATGCCATTCTCGCTCACCGCTTTCCCAATTATGTCTTTGTCCTCAAGTGCTTAGTTTGACTACGACATAGCTTGGTGTGGATTTCTTTGGGTTTATCCCATCTGGGGTTCACTCACTTTCTTAAATTTATAGATTTACTTCACTGAATTTGGTAAGTGTTCAGCCATCATCTCTTCGAGCACTTTTCCAGACCCTGCCCTGTCTCCACTCCTTCCAGAATTCCCACAAGTATGTTAGAAGTTTTGCAATCGTCCCACAGGTCCCTGGGGCTCTGATCATTTTTTTCACCTTTTCTCTCTGTTATTTTATCTTGAATTTCACCAATCCTGTCTTCTGTCCTCTCCATTCTGCAGCATAGCCCACCGAGTTTTTCTTTCTGGATTATATTTTTCACCTAAATTACCATTTGGTTCTTCATGTCTTCTTTTTCTTTGCTGCGACTACATTTCTATGTGACTCACTTCATCACTGCTATGGAAGCATTTAAGATCGTGTCCAGTTTCTCTAACCTGTCCCCAGTGCTGCCATCCATTGGTCACCTTTATTCATTCACTTCGGGATCCTTTTGGTTCTTAGCAGTAGTTTTTGATTGATACCTGGACATTTTGATGATATGCTCTGAGATTCCGGGTCTTATTTCAAACCCTGTCTGTCTTGGCTATCTCCTCGGATATGCGTCTGGCGTGGCTTACGGGGTAGTATTCTAACCAGCTCTTTACAGACCTTGTAATTGATGATCTGGCACCAACTGATCCAAACTAACGGCTAAAGTTATTTACATCTCCCGGCGGCCCGGCTCTCATGGGCGCGTGCAAATCGTATTTCAAATCTTCCAACCACAAACCCTAACTTCTGTGTTTCACTTCCTGCCCAATCCAGAATGTCTCTGGCCACACCCACCACACGAGTAATAAAGGCCAAGCCATGGTTCCTCCCTCCTTCCCTCGCTCCTGCTTCCTGTCCAAGTGTGTCAAGGGCTGGTGTGGTCCTGAGTGGGTGCCAGGCCCGTTTCTATGGAACTGGGAACAGGCTGCTGTCGCTGGCACTGAGCTCTCTGTGCCATCAGTCAAACCCACAGGTACATTTTGAGACAGGTGCGTTGCTGCTTCGTTCCTGCCAGGCTCCCCACTCGCCTCAGCAGACCCCCGGGGAGAGCTACTTCTGTTTCTGCTGGGAGGGGTGAGTGGGGTTCTGTCTGCACAGACCTCCCTCATTACTGGCCAGCCCGACCTCCACTGACACCACCCCAGAGGAGGGCGGAAGGATCTTGAGATTGTCGGGAGGGGTGGAGGTCTCAGCACCCACTATTGTTGCATGTGGGGGCAGGGTCAGTGTTTCCTGTGGAGTCTGGCTGAAGCAGAGCGGTTACTGTCTGGAATCTTCTGTCCTGCTAGGCAGACTCTTCCTATGCTTTAGCAGAGGGCAAGCTTTTGCACTTGTCTGCGTTTTCTGGGTTGCTGACTTCTTCAGGCCCAAGGCTGGGATCTGTGAGGCACAAAGCAGCCCCACTGCATTGTTCCTGGGGTTCCAGAGCCTTCATTTCCCCACTTCTCAGAGTCTTCCTGTTTGCTTTCTACTTCACGTCCAGGGGAAAGCGTGCCCACTCCACCTTCACGAGAGCGGAGGTCTGGCTGCTATCCCATTTCATCAGGATCTGAGATACTGCGGACCAGGACAGAGTAGGCAAGCATGGAGATGAGCTGCCTGGGGACCCAGCGGCATTCGCCAGCCCTTGGAGCGGGCTGAGAGCGCAGGCCTCAGGCTCTACTCAGAGGCAGAGACATCTCGTCAAGCTAGGCGACAGCAAACAGCTGGAGTCGGGCTGCTGAGGCAGACAAGCCTGAGGGCTGCAGTCCAGACACAGGGATGTGTAGGGACCAACCTGAGGTCAGGTTTCAAGCTGAGCAGGGCCGAGGTGAGGGGCTGGCAGAGCCTCCGCGAAGCAGAGCAGGGCCTTGCGGACTGTGATGAGCTGGGAGCCCTGTGCAGGGAGAGGCAAAGCAGAAATGCCAGGCCCAGCCCTGGTTCGGTGGATGGCCACAGGGTGACAGCCCCTCCTGGAGGAGAGCAGCACCACCCAAGACCTCTAGAATTTTTCCGTGTCTGCATTTAAGAAAAGCTAAATAGTACAAACAAAAACCAGGAACGAAAACAAAAAAAGACCTACAGATCCCTCTTTACTGGAAAATCAGACATGTACTACAATTAGCATGTTCAGGAAAAAACAGACAAGATGGACAGTTGCACCTGAGAACTGAAATCTTAAAAAAAAAACACAACTCTTTCTAGGACTTGAAATTAAGAACTCAGGAGATGATTTAAGAGTAATTAGAACCTGAAGAGAGATCAGTAACCGCAAGTACAAAAGGACGCAGAGTACAGAGAAGGGCAAGTGAGGCTCAGGGCGTGGCAGAATGGAAGGGAGAAATGAACGGGATCTGGGAGGAGACACACTTGAGGGGAGACGGTGGAAGCACTAGATCAGTCCACACGAGAACTGCAGACAGACACACCCAGGCACCTTATTGTCATCAAATGGCTAAAATCCCAAACGAAGAAAACCTCAGACGCTGCAAAGAGAGGGACACCTAAGGAGCAGTAACAGGCCCATTGGCTGCCAACTCACTGAATGGCACTGCAAAGTCTAGAAAGAAAACAACGGCCAGCCTGCAGCTCTGTACCTGGCAAAAAATACCCTGAAACCTAAAGGGAAAAAAAGACACATCCACACAAACAGAAACTAAGAGAAGTCATCACACAGAAATGATAACGGGAGATGGTCTGGATGGAAATGGGGGGTAAACATGGGGCGTACCGTCAACATCTGGGATGTGAGATGTAGGGCGACCAGGCAGAGGCAGAGACGCAAGTGGGGGGGGCTCACCTCCAGGGGCAGCACTGATGGGGGAGGGGTGGGAAAGCACTTACTCCTCTGAGGCTCCTACGAGTGAAGAAAACTTGTAGAGAACTCTAGGGAACTGCTACAATGACAGTACCGAGCTAGTGGGGGTGGAATAATAAAAAAGTACTTGATTCATCCAGATGATTAAGTGTAACGTAAATAGGTGGGAAGAGTGTGTCCTAAACCCTCCAATTAGAAGGCAGGCATTGTCAAACTGTATGGGAACAATGACAAACACGCTGTAGATAAACGGACTCACGAAGCTTAAAAGTAAAAAGATGTGAAAAGCTGTTGGAATATCAGACACTGTAGATTCTTAAGGCAAACAGTTTCTAGAGAAATGGAGAGATGTTTCCTGAATCCTCCCCAGAAGGTCCATGGGAGCCGCCAGGCTGTGGGCAGGCGGGTGGGAAGGGCCAGTGGTCTTGAGCCCAGGCAGCTTTTGACTTCCTGCCCTTTACGTCGGAGCCCAGTTCTAGGTCACTACATTAAGGAAATCAAAGACCTGCGGCGAAAATCCATGTGACTTATCACAGTGCTGTTTGGGGCTGCAGAAGGCTGGCTAAAAGTAACGTTAGTAAGTTGTGACGCATCCATGTAATGAAGCGTCAGCAGGCATTAAAATTCATCTTTTCAATACTTAGCACACGGGAAGCTCTCCTAACGTCACGCAGGTGGAAAACTGTATGGACCGCACGACCCCAACAGTGAGCCCAGCAGACACCCACGCACCCACACCCCTGAACACGCATGCACCCACGCACATGCACCCACACCCCTGCACACACACGCACGCATGCACACGCACGCACCCCACACACACGCACGCACATGCATGCACCCACATGCACACGCACCCACCACACACGCACCCACCACGCGCAGGCACACCAGAGGCTTCAGCTCCTCGCTCAGGCCCGTGCTCACGCAGGTGGAAAACTGTATGGACCGCACGACCCCAACAGTGAGCCCAGCAGACACCCACGCACCCACACCCCTGAACACGCATGCACCCACGCACATGCACCCACACCCCTGCACACACACGCACGCATGCACACGCACGCACCCACACACACGCACGCACATGCATGCACCCACATGCACACGCACCCACACACACGCACCCACCACGCGCAGGCACACCAGAGGCTTCAGCTCCTCGCTCAGGCCCGTGCTCACGCAGGTGGAAAACTGTATGGACCGCACGACCCCAACAGTGAGCCCAGCAGACACCCACGCACCCACACCCCTGAACACGCATGCACCCACGCACATGCACCCACACCCTGCACACACACGCACGCATGCACACGCACGCACCCACACACAACGCACGCACATGCATGCACCCACATGCACACGCACCCACACACACGCACCCACCCACGCGCAGGCACACCAGAGGCTTCAGCTCCTCGCTCAGGCCCGTGCTCACCTTGTCGTCCGCCTTGATGGAACGCAGCCGCATGGTCAGCTGGAAGCGCAGGAAGTTGTTGGTGCCAATGGACTGGAGCTCCAGCAGCTTGCACAGCGCCACCAGCTGCGGCCGCGTGAGGTTATCCAGCGTCAGCTCGTCCTCAAACAACTTGGAAAATCGCAAGATTTCCTCATTGCTGGGTCTCTCCCCCGTCTCTCGGATCTGCAAGAGCAATGCTAAGGTTATGCACAGTGGGGGCAGGTTCCTCAGCGCCCCCACTGCCCCCCGGGGAGCTGCACCTTTCCTGCGGCAAAAATCCATGTGAAAAGATACTTATCACAGTGCTGTTTGGGGTCACAGCAGGCTGGCACTCATGTAATGACACGTCAGCAGGCGTTAAATATGTTTAGTGACTGGGAAGAGGGCCATGGGCCTCTCACTGCCGGGCAGGAGGCCCTGCCACCCTCTCCCCACCGCGGACGTGGCTGTGGTGCCAAACTCTCCCTCCCCGGGTCTGCTGCAAAGTCAGAGACACAGGCAAGTAACTCTGAATGTCAGCAGGTTCCAGTTCTCAGGACAGAGGCTCAACCTCACTGAGCACGGGGAGCCTCCTGGTCAAACCCCCACGGCACCAGCCACTGCCCACCTGGGGTGCCACTCGTCCCTACAGGAGAAAAGAGGGCAGCACGGTAATGAGGCCCGCTCCCCAGGAAGGCAGGGCGGCCCGAGGCTCTAACCAGCACCCAGCACCAATGGGTGCGGCCCCAGGGGCTCCGTACGGACCTTCTGGAAAAACACAGAGAAGTCTTTGGCGGCGCTGCCCTTGGCCGCCTTGTTCTTCAGGGCCATCTCTTCAATGGTGTCCTGCAGAAACTTGGCCAGCTCCAGCTTGACCCGCAGCTCCTTCTTCAGCCTCTCCTCCTGCAAGGGCACACAGGGCGCTGCACTCCCCGTCGGTGGCCTGCAAGCCCAGCTGCCACGTCAGCCCAGGCACCCACGGAGACGCTTCCTCCCCCGGGACGGGCAGAGCTAAAGCCTTCTCCTCCAGCCCCGTTCCACACACGTGTTGTGAGCTGTGTGGTGTGAACCCCGCTTCAGCTCAGCTGGGGCAGAGCCAACGCTGCCGGGCGACACACTCTCAGCCAGGCACACGCGTCCCCAAGAGACCCTGTTGACCAATATGGGCCGAGACGGGTCCTAACCCCGAATGGCTCTCAAGCTGTGGCTTAAAGAACACTGGGCTAGAGAAACCACATTTTAAAACATTTTAAGAGAACCAGATGGGAAACCCAGCACCTATGAAATATTTGCAGCACAGCACGACTAAATTACAGAGACACAACTTCAAAGTATCTAACATCTGGAGTGTCCGTCACAAGCCACGCAGCCGTGGAAACCGCATTTGAATTGCCAGCCCCGTGCGGCCGTCACCTTGATGGACTGTGTCTCAAACGTGGATGGCAGCATGTTGGGGAAGAGCTTCACCACGACAGGAAGCAGGAACTCCATGAACGGCACCACCACGAAGACCAGGAAGGGGACCAGGCGGAAGAGGTCAGCACAAATCCGGAGAAACTGCAAAGAGGCGGAGCAAAGGGGCAGGGTGGGGCGGGGGTCGCAGGTGAGGCCCACTGGCGGGAGCTGTAGGCTCCAAGCAGCTCACCAGGCAACTCCCGAAGGCCATTTCTTTGTCCAGCACCCAAACATCGTGCCGCGGCCTTCAGGGCACCACCACCAGATGCTGCCTGCCACCCAGAGGCATGGCAGGCGCCTGCCCACTGGGGGTCCTGCTCTACGGAAACAGCTTGAGGCAGACGCAGTGCTGCCACGTGTTGGCGCTAGCCAAGGGGAGTGACAGGTTGAGGGCTGGTCACTACTGGCAGCAGGCAGGCCACCGGGGAAGGCTGGGGCCACACCCCCCACCCCAAACGCTCCACAGGAAGGACTGTTAGCTATGCATTTCTCTGGTTTTTCCTGAGATGGTTAGATTTAAGGCTGCATTACATAGCAATCATTAGAAAAAAATCGAAGTGCTTCATCACTATAAATTACTGCTGATGCCATTAAAGAAATGGCAACTTGGGGTGACCAAAAATGCCTGGGAACCATCGGCTGGGTCCCTAGGCAGTAAAATGTTCTCTCCAGTCAGTCAACTTAGTGCACTGCCACTCCCACCAAAGCTGTCAGGCTCACAGGAACCGAGACTGCTCCTCTCCATGCCGTCATCTACGTGTCCACTCTAACTAGTGAGCGTTCTGTGGAAGAGTGGCGGCATTTCCAGAAACAGCCTCGTTGGGGCTTGTCTGATGTCTGCACAACTGGGTCTATGTGACATGTTCCCGTGGAGCAGCGCCTGCAGTGATGGCTGCCCTTCCTGGGCGGGGGTCAGGAATAAGCAACTTGTGAGCAATCAGTCGGAGGCCATGTGCACACCCACCTTTGTCCCTGGACACACTCACCCATGCGTCTCCCAAACCCGTCTCTCCTCTGATGCTCCCCGCACAGCAACTTCCTGATGCAAGCCCATCTCCCCATTTACCAGGCCTGCTCTCTTGCACATTTTTTATTATCAAAATGGACTCACGGATTCCTACATTTTTCATTTGTTTACAATTCATTTCTATTTTTATTTTTGTGCTCAAATGGTCCCAGATTTGGCCATGGAAAGACCCTCCAAGTTGGTGCCTGTGTGTGTCGATGTTTCTCCATTAAAATTTTTTAGCAGTTCTATTGAGGCTAACTTACATACCACAACATTCACCCATTTTAAATGTATAATGCAATGATTTTTGCTGAATCTATAGATTGTGAAACCATCACCAAAATCCAGCTTTAGAACGTTTTCATCATGCCAAGAAGTTCCACTGTGTCCATTTGTAGTTGTCTCCATTTCCACTCTCAGCCCTAGGCAAACAGTGATTTGATCTGTGTCTATAAATTTTGCTTTTCTGGATAGTTCCCGCACGTGCAGTTCTTTCGAGTTCGTCTGACGCTAGTGTTGTGAATGCTGTTCTCTTGATGACCTGGCCCCTTGGTCCTCAAGAAGTGGTGTCTATCACCCCTAGTAACCTTCACTCTGAAACTTGCTTTGCTATCAATGTGGCCACACCAGCTTTCTGGTGACTAGTGTTAGCACCACTGACACTTTTCCATTCTTTTACTTTTAATCTATGTGTTTTTCTAAGGTGTGTTTTTTTATAGCATGCTTATAGTTGGGTATTGCTTTATTTTAATCTAATCTAACAATCTCATCCATTCAATAGAACTAAAATAAGTAAAACCACACGATCACCTAAGTAGAAAACACATTTGACAAAATCTATTCCTGATAAAAACTGATGAAATTTACAAAAAAGGTATTAGAACTAATAACTGAGTTTCTAAGTCTGCGAGATACAAGACCAATATATATAAATCAACTGTATTTCTACATACTAGCAATCAACAACTGGAAACTGAAAATTTAAAAATTCCATTTACCTGCAATAGCCAAAAGGTAGAAACAACTCAAGTGTGCACTGCAGGATGAATGAACAAAACGTGGTCTACACACACAATGGAATATTATTCGGCCTCAAAAGGAAGGACATTCTGACACCTGCTACAACACAGATGGACCTGGAGGACACTGCTGAGTGAAATAAGCCAGACACAGAAGGACACACAGTGTGTGACCCCACTTACAGGAGGTCCCTAACGTGGTCAGATTCATAAACAAAAAGGAAAACGGTGGCTGCCAGGGGCTGGGGGACGGAGAGGGGACCAAGTGTCAGCTTGGGGGACAGAATCCTGGGAGGGCGGTGGGAATGGTCACACAACACGAAGTGTACTTAAAAATGGTTAAAACTGTAAAATTTAGCTTGTGTATTTTACCACAATAAAAAAAAATTCCATTGCCAATAGCATCAAACAGTAGGGAACCAGGCAATATTGCTGGGAAAATGAAAACGTCCTGTTTTGTTCCCCACTGGCTATCCCGGAAGTGACCCCTCGTTTATTTCCGAGCCTTTTCGCAGGTTCTGGCACAGGTTCACCCTGGACATTGCTGCCCCAGCCCTGCATCAGCCATGTTTCCAAGGAGCCCTGGCTCCCCTTCATGGGGCAGCAAGACGCCAAGGGCTAGGGGCCAGGTGTGCTCACGGTTACCAGGTGTCAATGCTGCTAGGCCCGGTCACCAGACGGAAAGGGAGCAGAAGGTTCAATCGCACCAAGGATCAAAGACCGGATGAGAGTCACTTAAAGCCAGGAGCTAAGTCACAAACTAGCAGATTCATTCACAGGGACTCATAAGCCAGGCGGTAACTTCAACCGTGGCCTTGGCACCAGAGGGCGGGGTAGCAGTTTGGTCACCCTACGAGGATCGCCGTGAGCAAGCACGGTGGAGCTGCCCTGGGGAAAGGGCCCGGGAGTGCACGCACTGCAGGCAGAACTGGGGTGCCCACTGACCCAGCTGCCCCACAACAGGCGTCGGCCGCACTGTCCTGTCTCAAGGTGTTGGAGAGAAAACTCCGCTGACTCAGGCCAGGAGCTAAGGCTTATTAGGGGATGGTCTCTCCCTGCACGGCCACTCCACATACGTGTCCACACAGTTCAGGCTGTGACTTCACTCAGCATTACATTTGTCCTGTCACTTCCAAGCATTTCTACACAGAAGCCAAATCTCCTGTGTCAGGGTGAGCGTCTAGGAGACAGAAACCCTCCTTTCACTGAACGCTGTAGGTCCCCAATTCCAAAGTAGGGACAGAGAAGTACTTCCCAAATGCCTCTGTTCCTCAGCAGTTCTCAGACACTTTGGTCATTCCCCACTGAATGTGACGAGCAAGCACTCAAGTTGCATAAATTTACATTCACATTTCAAACGTCCCTCCCACTAGGGCAACACTTACATCAACTGTATTAACACATTTTAAACTTTCTAACGTGATTTTCCTTTGCCTTTGTAAGTATCTTCATTTTAAGAGTCACTGCTCTGGAAGTGTCAGGGCCATGAACATTCTGTTCACATTGCAATGACCGATGAAGCCCTAAACCAAGGGGAAAACAGCACAGCTGCACAGCCCCCCTTCACAACACCGACAGGGACCTGCCACCACTGCCGAAGCCGTGTCCATGCTGGGACCTCGCCCTGAGACTCATCATCTGCTCCGACTTTTCTCCTTCAAGGCTCATACTGTCTTCAATGAAGTAGCAAAACAAAACAAACAAAAATAACCCAAAACGAACTTTCTCAGCAGAACAGGATGGGAGGCACACAGGAAGCCTGGCTCAGGAGGCGTTATTATCTTGTCATCACGGAAAAGACAACGGGCGTTGTGATCAGAGACCCACGGATGCTCACAGGATGATTCTGAACTTCTAATAAACTGCTCTTTCTTCAAATTTCCAATCGGTGCCCTTCTAAAAGAGCATCCCTGGGGAGAGTCCAGCCAGTTAAACTAAAACAACCTGTGTGCTCAATGCAGTTCCTGAGAACAAGTATAAAACGAGAAGCCAGTTTCTGGCACAGATAACAGCTAATTCCCAAGATGTGGAAAAGGCCCCATTTTCTCATGAAGGAACCCTCTGAGGGTCAGTTTTGAGGGAAGGGGCATTTCTGTGCCTTTCCTTGGGGGATCTTAGGGCACTGACAGCTTGAAGCTGTCTCTTGTCCCCTGGGACTCAGCAAAAAAGGAAAACAAGGGAAGAAAGTAAAGCTTACAGAGTAACTGCCAGTTATTTCACAGACCAAGTAAGAGTCCCAGAGGTCTGAGCACCTGGAAAACAAGACTCAAAAATTCTAAGAGCTGTGGGGGACAGAACGGGCTGTGTACCAAATGCCCAACCGGAAGCTCCTGAGAGCCCAGAGCGGGGGAGCAGGAAGGTTCTGGAGCTGATGACACGCGAGACCTCTGGGTGAGGAGCACAGATCCCAAACAATAACTGAAACTCCACAGAAGGAAATGCACAGCCCTAGGACATGAGAAGCAAGGAGACAGAAAAGGCGGTTCGCCTGCAGAAGAAACAATCCAGCCGCCGCGGAAGGTCGGCAGGAAGGAGAAGCCAAGCGCAGAAACGCGAGCCCTGAAAACCTCTGGCAGCAGAGGCATTGAACGTCAGCAGCGTGGCGTGTCGCCCCGGTACACGGGTGACGTTCGCTTGTCCACAGGTGTCCTGAGCCTTTTCTTTTCTCCCAAGCAGAATAAAAGGCCGGAAGTGTTTCAAAGCAGCCGCAGGGGCGGAACAGGACGTCGCTCGCGTGCATTACCTGCCTGCGCTCGCGGCGGGTGAGGCTGTGGCCGTGGAGGATGCGCCAGAGCATGCGCGCAGCGATCTTGGTGTCGATCCACAGCAGGCGGAAGCCGTGGTAGTAGTGCTTCAGCTCGTCCAGGACCCGCTGCCCCAGGGACTTCTTCACGGCCACCTCCGCGGGGGGGCTGTACACGGGGCCTCCCTCCTCCAGCTTCTTGTTCTTGTCCTTCAGGGACTTGAGCGACTTCTCCACCACGGAGTCGTCGGCCAGCACGGGCGACGAGTGCCAGCAGCGCGCGGGAAGGACCCGCGGCCCGGTGACAAGCAGACCGGCCGAGGCGGGGGCCCACGGGCCTCGGGCCACGGCGCACGTGCGCTCGGGCCTCCGAGTCCAGCCGCCCAGGGCATCACCTCTGAAGGAAAGGTACACGGGGTGGAGCGCGACACAGCCGCCCAACGGGACATGCCTAGAAAAAGGAGAGAGAACAGCCATGTCTCGGGCCTCCCATGGACCTCAACCAGACACCCGTCTGCCCAGAGCACACCGCAAACTCCCCACCACTTCCTGGTGCCTGGAAAACACCGGGGAGCCCTCCCTTCCAGAGCTGGGGTGAAGGAGCTGCCACCCGGGGGAGAGTGGCAGGGGCCGGGGGTCTCAGATGGGCAGGCTGCACGTGAACACAACCAGCAAGGCCTGACAGGACAGACCAACTCTGGGCGGGCCTCTCCGGGCTCCCAGGCTTGGGGAGTTTGGGGTGGGGGGGTGGCGCAGGGAGGTCCTCTTCCCTGACAGGTGGCTTTCTACTAAGCCCTGCAGTTCCTGAGTCCTAAAAATCAGCGAGGATGCTCGAATCCACAGTGGTCCAGACGCATGTACCAGCCGCCCAAAGGCGTTTGTGCAAAGTGGCAAAAACAACAAATGAAGCCCAGGGCCCCTTCCCCTCCTGCTCACTCCGCTTGTACTGGCCTTCCCCCGAGCCCCCACAACACACACACCCGTAGGCCCCTTCCAGGTCCCCAGTTCACTCCGGCCTCCTGCCCTCCTGCCCCGAAGTGCTGTCCTGGGCTCTGTTAGGCCCAGCGGGAAGCCACAGAGCCCTCTGTCCACACTCTATGGCTCACAGGGCTGCCCAGGTCCCAGTCTGCTCTTCTGGGCCCCAGGCAGCTGCACATTCGGTGTCCACCCACAAAACAGCCGTGCGAGGCAGGCCACTTCGCCTGCATGTCTGGAGCATGAACCGTGCCCCGCAGCTCTCAGTGCCCAGCCAGAGCCAGGCACAGCCCAGGCTTTGTGCACGATGAAGAGACTGTCTTCCAACTGCAGCAGCGACAGACCACCATCTACAACCCAATACTGAGACAACTAGCCCATACAATTCTCTTTCAGTTTCACAATCTTCCACTCATCTCGCCTGTCACTAGAAACCTCTCCCCTGCTTGTCACAAATCTAGCTCTAGGTGGCTGGCCACACACTCTAACTTAACTTCAGAGGCACACTGTTTATAGCACACACAACCCAGCTTCTTCCCACCTGTCGGTCATCCCTCTGCACCTAGCTCAGTGCCAGTTATGAGGGCCTGACCTCTGGAACACACTGTCCCAGTTCAAATTCCAGCTCCACTACTTATTGCTGTGTGACCTCGAGCAAGTAACTTAACCTCTCTGTACTTTGAGGGTCCTTTGTGAATGTGTGTGCTAACATACATGAAGTACCCAGAATACTGTGTGGCACACAGCAACACCCATCACAGAAGTGGCAGTATTCTTAATGACCTATCAAGGCAGTTGAGAAGCCGCCAATCGGGAGTGGAAGAAAGCAGGGAAATGTCTAGTTTAGCTGCTCCTTTTACAGATGGGGACACTGAAGGACAAGCTCGCAGCCTGTAATGGGCAGGTGCAGCTGGCGCAGGGCACCGCTGGACCCCCACCAACCAACCCGTCCCCCTCCCTCCCGGCCAGCGTCTCTTCTGTCCTGAGCCCGTTTCTGCCTGTGAAGGGCAGGGTCAGACCTGTCCTGTGGCGGGTCCCTCAAACCCTCCCTGTCCTGACAGTCACAGCCAACAAGGGACAGGCTGCAAGGAACTCAGCAGAGCCGCCTAACCAGGCTCTGGCCACAGCCTGTGCCTCTCGTTGCAGCGAGGGCAGTACCCACGCAGAGACCAACCTTACTCCCAGCTACATCAAGCTATGTATCCAATTTCCAACCCTCACTTAGCAAGGAAGCGAGTGGCTCCCATGAGAAGGCGTGATGCCAGCACTTGCAAGGGGCAGCCAGCAGGCAGACGTGAAGGCAGCTGAGCAGAAACGCACGCGGCGTGCCGGGGGGCGGGGGGGGGGGGCGCAGACCTGCTGCCTGCAAGCATGTGACAGAGACAACTAACACTAACACTCTAGTCACAAAGGGTTAAGTATTTTCAAAAGCATAAAACTAATTTATTGTTTTAAAAATTCCTGTCAGTACAAAACCACTCGACACTGCTGCCTTTCCAGGGGCAGCTGGCACAGATGGCATGACCGAGAAGGGAGTCTGCTCTGCCCTAAGCCGCCGGAGCCCGCAGCATCCTGAGAAGCACCCGCTCCCTGCCCTGAGTGGGGCCAGCAGGCATGGCCTCCCACCACCGAGTCACCACACCTCCTGCCTCTTCTCGATGTCACCTTCAAAGTGGGTGAAACCCTCTGGCAAAAGCAACATCTCAGAAAGAAACACATGGTCACCAGAGGAAGGCCTGCGCAGTCTCATTAAAAAGCATGGGATTGCACAACTGAAATCTATGTAATTCTACTAACAATTGTCACCCCAATAAATTAAAAAAAAAAAAAAAAAAAAAAAAAAAAAAAAAAAAAAAAAAAGCATGGGGGCTTCCATTAGTCGCCTGTTCGCTTTAGGAAGCTGACTCCTGCATGCGTCTCAACCCAGACATCTTGTCAAACTCTCCAAGAAGAGAAACGCTTAGCAGTGCCTGCAAAGGAGCAGCATTTGGCATGAGCCGCACGACCGCTGGATAGCAGGCACAGCAGTTGGGGACCCAGACCTGCTGCGGCCACAGCACCTCCTCGACTCTCGTAAACAGCTGTGAAAATGCCACAGGCACAACGCCTGAGGACCACTAAACTTGTGGTAACATGTGGGCTAGAAGGGGACAGCGTGCCAAGTCAATGGCCCAAGCGCGGGCCACAGAGGGTGCCACCCCCAGTTCCTCAGGGACACACCATCAGCAGGGCAATGTGGTGCCAGCAGCACCACGACCGAGAGGGATGATTCTAGAGGTGTAGGACACCTCCCTGCCAGAGACAGGAGGTGAAACCACACTCGCCTGCAGGACAAAGCGCCCCTCAAACAGCTCCTGGAGGCCACACGACCTCCAGCGCGCCTGCTGTGGGCGGGGAGCACCTGTCACCAACGTGTTCACATTTCCGCCGCCAATTGTCTGAGCAGTCACACCAAGTGAGACCTGAGAGGACACAGAGCCTCACGTCCACTCAGGTTTTCCCACTGAACGGGGTTTCAGAACTGCTGCACTACCATCTGACTGCTTCTCAGTCTTGGGTGCTTCCTCTCTGTCGGTATCTCATGATAAAGGAAGTCAACAGTGGCTGGGTCATGTCCACGGCGCTGACAGAACCTCTCCACCTACTCACCCAGCAGGGGTCTGGACCATCTCACCTGAAGACTGACTGCGAAACAACTCACGCAAATGGTTGCCACTTGCAGTTACTTATCTGTATAACTCAAGATTTCTGCCACTGTGCGATCAAGATGAAAAATACCACTGTTTGGATGCTGAGACTGATGTAAGATTTTGACTCTCGTCTGTAATTCCTAATTTGAACTATATGAGTTCAATAAAGCAACTTTACAGTTCTCACTGTTCAACTTTCTATAGAAAGTGTTCAACGTTCTAAAACTTGTGAATGTATCACTCAGCTTTTATGTTTTAATCTGAACCTTAAATGCAGGTGCATTTGAATCTTAAAAAGGTACCCGACAAACTCAACATCCATTCCCAATAAAAATAAGAATAAACAGACATGGGAAAGAGTACTCAAAACCAGGAGCTACCAACACAGAGTAAACACCAGACTCTACATCAGCTGTTGTGAGAACGCAGGAATGGCTACAACTGTCTGACAACAGATCTGGCTACTGCACTAAGACCTAAAACCACAACAGGAGCAAAAGCACAGGGAAGAAAGAGACAAAAAAAATTATCCGTACTAGGAGGACCCACGACCATTAACTAAAAAGGTGTTACAGTGGGAGCAAAAATTAATGAATGGAGCTGGGTGAGTGGCCAGGCACAAGAAAATAGATACAAATTAGTAACTCACCAGGCGTGATCAAACAATATGGTGAATGTTTACACAAAAAAAAACTTATTACAATCAAAGACACATTGCTATTAATCCCCCTCAAAATACTCTCCCTCGCTTCGAACACACTTATCCCATCGTTCTTGCCTCTTTCTGAAGCAGTTCTGGAAGTCCTCTTTCGTGAATATCTTTAGTTGTGCTGTCGTGGCTGCCTCGATGTCCTGAATCATTTTGACTTTGGGGAAGAGCCAGAAGTCGCGCAGTGCAGGGTCCGGTGAATAAGGTAGATGAGGACACACTGTAATGTTTTTATGTGACAGAAATTGCCGTACCAGAAGCGATGTGTGATACGGAGCCTTTCATTGTGATCAAGAAATACAGTGAGTGCTGCTGCTGAGTGCCATCCAACGGAAAAGCAGGGAACTTCAATATGGGAAGAGGCCGTCGTCGAACCTTAGTAACAAAGTGTGTGATAAATTTCAACTTGTTCAGTGCAGTCAGCCGGTTGTGAGCTACAGTTGAGAGAAGGTGTGTTTTAAAGTGTGCCGTAAATCATCCTCTATCATGACAACACTCTGTGTCACACATGGCTTCTGTTAATGGCAATTTCTGTCAAATAAAAACATTATGGTGTGTCCTCATCCACCTTATTCACCGGATCTGATACCACGCGAGTTCTGTCTCTTCCCCAAAGTCAAAATGATTCAGGACATGGAGGCAACCACGACAGTGCAGCTAAAGACACTCACGAAAGAGGACTTCCAGAACTGCTTCAGAAAGTGGCAAGAATGATGGTATTTGTGTGTTCGAAGCCAGGGGGAATAGTTTGAGGGGGATTAATGGCAATGTGCCGTTTACTGTAATAAGTTTTTTCTTATTTAAACATTCACCATATTGTTTGATCATACCGCACACATGCTAGCAACAATCACTTAGAAAAGATAATGAAAAGGGAGGTCCATAAACACCACCAAATAGAACACATCCAGGAATTGTCCGAAAGGCAATGCATGTGGCCCATACAAAGGAAGTGACACACCTTTTTTAGAAAGAAAAGTCTTAATACAGAAAACAACTTACACTGGAAACACTACATGTCATTTTAAAAGTAAACATTCCCAAATGATTTTATGGGTTTAATGACATTCTAGTTACAATCCCAAAATGACCATTTTAGAACTAAAATAACTCACAAGAACAGTCCAGAAAGAAGAAAGGCATGCAAGGCCTGGTCCCTGAGACGACAGCTGGCTGGAGAACTCACTAAGGTGAATGACAGGTAGACTGCCCCAGAAGGACAGATGCCCCGCCCCCACAGGGAGACAGGAAGAGGGCCTTGCCAGCTGCTGGCGCCCCTGATACAAGGTGCCGCCCCCCACACCTGGGGCTGGTCGCAGCAGGGAACCCAGTCCTTAACCTGCTGTAACCACCAGAACTTTAAACCCAGACTACACGCCAAAATCCAGATTTCCAGTTTGTCTTGAAAAACCCTGAAAGCTGGCCCTGTGGGGCCACATCCTTCATGGTAACCATGACCATACCCCCAGGTCACCGGGCCATACTGCTGGGTCCCAGGCCCCTAAAATACCACCTACAGATCAGTTCATTTTAGAATGAAATCTAGAAAGGCATGCTTCGGCAAGAGTCAAGCTGTCCCATGCTCACATGTTAATAGTTCCACAGCATAAAAAGATTTCTTTTTTTTTAAGGAGGGCACAGCTCACAGTGGCCCATGCAGGGATCGAACCAGCAACCTTGGTGCTACCAGCACCACGATCTAACCAACTGAGCTAACAACCACCCCCCTGACAACAGTCTTGTGACTGCAGAAGAGAAACCTACTTAACATAAAAGTCAAGAGCTGGGCGGAGAGCTGGGGGGCTGGGGGACTGGGGCTGGTGCTGGGCGGGGCTTTTAAACAGATTTTGTTGTGTCCCCACCTGATGCTGTGCTTGCCTGAGGCTGGCCACACACACTCGCTGATGCATGCAAGGCCCCGGCTGGCTGCTCACTGAGCACTTTAAAGGCTTGAGATCCAAGAAGGTGGCCAGCGGCAGGCAGCCGATGAAGGCACCCCCCCCCATGGTGAGGGGCCTTCAGAATAGGAATCAGCTTCCCAGCACAGCGCCCATTCGCACCCCCGAAGCTCCATCACCAACATCAATGAAAAGGAGCAGGTCCGTCTGCCAGTACTTATTGCTGAAAACTGGAAGCCAGCAAACAGAACCGACCAAGGGATCCAGTCTGGCACAGCACTGGTGAAGGGCCCCCAGCTCGAGCCCCCCACCATCCCCACCCCCGCTTCAGGCTGACCCAGCTCAAGAATACTCCAAGGGGCCGGCTGGGTGGCTCAGGGGTTGGAGCTCCGTGCTCCAAACTCCAAAGGCTGCCGGTTTGATTCCCACATGGGCCAGTGGGCTCTCAACCACAAGGTTTCCAGTTCGATTCCTTGACTCCTGCAAGGGATGGTGGGCTGCACCCCCTGCAACTAGAAAATGGCAACTGGACCTGGAGCTGAGCTGCGCCCTCCACAACTAAGATTGAAAGGACAATATCTTGAAGCTGAACGGCACCCTCCACAACTAAGATTGAAAGGACAACAAGTTGACTTGAAAAAAAGTCCTGGAAGTACACACTGTTCCCCAATAAAGTCCAATAAAATCTTTTAAAAAAAAAAGAATACTCCAAGGACCGTGAAATGAATGTCTTTCAAAAACAGATACATAAGAAAAAAGCCCAGAATAAAATGTACCAAAATGCTGACACTATTTGTAACAGGCGCGGGGATCACAAGTGTTCACTGATTTTCCACAGAGTCACCAATGGATGTGGCTCTACATTTCATAATGAAAAGGTAAAGGTTTGAAAGGAGCAAAAACGCAGAGCAGGAAAGTCGGATCTCCTGTCTCCCACCGTCCCCCCAAATTGAGTCACGCATCACTCAGGCATTTTCAGGCCTTTCCAAACAGGCAGAACGTGATCCATTTACTTACACACGGCTCGTCAGCCCCACGGCACCGGCACAATTAAGGCAAGCGCGATCCCCCAGACCACCTGCAAAGGAAAAACCAGAAAATCAGTCTCAAACAGACCCTTTATGCTAATGTCCTTTAGAGTCCGGCCTGCGCTGCTCTCTTTTGTAGAGGAAGTTCCTAGAAGCCTGTTCTGCTGTTGGAAGGTTTCAGAGCATTGCTAAGTGCAGGGCCACCCCAGTTAGGAACACAGCGTCTCAGGGTGGCACTATGGAAGGGGAGCCTGAGTCAGACCCTGGCTCCTCGCATCCCAAGTGAGGGCACCAGGCTCTGCCAGCCAAGGGCCTGGGGAGTCGGGGCCTGCAGGTGTCCCCACTCCCTACTTGCTCCAGCTTGGCGCTGGCGGGCAGAGGACAGCGTGCACATGACCCCCAGTGCACAGGCAGCCCACGAGCGATCAAGGGACAGGTCCAAATGACCCAATGCTCTCCCTGCCCAATGAGAGGACAAGGGCTGAGAATTACTGGAAAACAAACATCCATGGTAAGCCATTCCTTAGGTAAATAATACTGATGAGAGTACAGCACAATTTTAGGATTTTGATGTATTTTTCATGCTTCCGCTCACTCACTCTAGTCCCCACAGGCATAACTTCAGCGTTATGCTTCACATGACCAACATTTGGGCCTGCCTGCGAGCAAACCCTGTGCTGGGGAAGCAGCCTGCGGTGGGGCCAAGACTGAGATGGGAGGAGGGCGGGCCAGCGGCGTGGTCCTGACGGGGACCAGGCAGCGCGCCTGGAAAGGCAGGCGGGCGTCACAGCCCTTCAGGCAGCAGGAGTGCCAGGAGCAGGTCTGAGAGCCAGCATGAGAAGGGAGGGGGGAAGATGGACAGGGCAGGGGGATAGGCACCACTCCTGGCACTCAAGGAAGACCCAAACTGCTCCCCGTGGACCCTTTGGGGACAGACTTCCAGTTGTCACTTATGTAATTTAGCAGGAGGCGAGTACTGTCAACACAGGCAACTCTCACTTTTTTGTGCAAAAGGCCATTCCCATTAAACATTAAATTTTCAGTCAAAAATAAAAAGCACATGGCAAAGAACACACCGCTCCAACTGAGGACCTGCCCCTTTGTCCTGAACAGAAGCCTGCCCCACCTGTGCTTGTCCCCTCCACCCCTGCCCTGGGCCAGCCACCCCGCCCCACTCAGAAATGGCTCCGCCCTGCCCCACATCTCTAAGTGGCTTGAACTTGTACACCCCCCGTCCTACCTGCTCCCTTCCCATGGTCACCCCACTCTGAAGGCTTCCATCCCATCCCTCAGAGGAAACCCCAGGGTGGGCTTCCAGGTTCTCTCCTGTCCTCCTCTCCCCGTCAACAACAGGGAGTGCTCCATGGGCCACTCCCTCCTCCTGGAAGCTTTTCTGTTTTCTTTTTTGCCACAACCAATTCTGCACCTCTCCTACACCAGCTGCATGTCCTACAACTCAATTCTGACTCTACCCCGAGTTAGCGCAGACCCACCAGTTAAGAGCTCAGTCCCACGAGATCACCCCCACTTCACACATCAGTTGCAAGTAGGGTCCTCAGCCCACACTTCTGCCAACTACAAACTCAGGTGTTCCCAAGAACCCCCAGTTTTGAGAGTTTGCTAGGATGCCAGAGAACTCAGGAGAGCGCTCCACTTACTGTTCCAGTTTATTATGAAGGATACAGGTGAGCATCCGGATGAAGACGTACATAGCGCTATGTCAAGAAGAGCCCTGAGTGCAGGAGCCCCTGTCCCCATGATCAGCAAGTGCCACCAACCCAGAAGCTCCCCAAGCCTCCCTGTTCAAGAGTTTGAATCTTTGTCACCTAAGTGTGATTGATTACATCCCTGGCCATTGGCCCTGAACTCAGTCTCAGGGGCTGCACCAAGAGTTTGGGGGTGGAGTTGGAAGGTTCAGCTCTCCAATCACAGGTACCTCATTAGCATAAACTCAGGTCAGAGGAAAGGGGCTCATGTGAGTAACAAAAGACACCCTGTCACTCAGGAAATTACAACAACTTTAGGAGCTCTGGCAAGAACCAGGAAGGACAGAGGACTGAGACGAGAGGCACTTCTGCGCATCCCTCACCATCCTTCACCTGGCTTCTCGGAAGCCACGCTCTCCGGGTTCTCCCCCAGTTACTCCAGGCGGCGTCCTCTCTCCCTTCCTCCAGCTCCTCGCGGGCACCTGTACCTGAATACCAGTGGGCACACGGACCCAGAGGTGCATGGGCACCCACACTCATCAGCTCCAAGGCTTCCCAGCTGCCCCAGCCTGCTCCTCCCCAGTCCTCCCCGGCTTCACAATGGCCAGAGGCTGGGAGTGTCCCTTGACGGCCACTGCTCTCACACCCAGTCTTTGGTGAAGCTGCTCAGCCCACCTCTGGGCAACCCCGGCCCACTCCCAAGTGTGTGCTGCACACAACTTCCTCCCAAAGAGCACGCTGTGGAAAGGTACCTACAGAGTGGGGCAACCTGACAGATACCACCTCAGCCAGTGACCAAGGTCACGTGGACTGCCACAGTCACACTGACAGCAGGCAGCCTCGACAGGATGTGATGACAAGGACCCTTCACCTCTATGGGCTCCTCCCCAAAAGCCACAAGCCCAGTCTAACCATGGGAAACACATCAGCAAACCCCCTTCGAGGGCCATCGCACAATGTGTCTGACCGGTCCTTCCCAAAACTATCAAGGGAAGTCTGAGGAACTGTCACAGCCAAGAGGAGACTGAAGAGAAGTGTGACTAAATGTCATGTGCCATTCTGGATGGGGTCCTGGGACAAAGAACATAGATAACAATAAATAAAGTGTGTGCAAGACAAGAAGAAAGTATGTAACAGGAAAAGAATATCAGAACAAAGGAAATCTGAACAGTTAGACTGCACCTCAGTTAATAATGTATCAGTGTTGGTTTACTCATTGTGACAAAGAACCATGCTGATGTAAGGCGTTAACTATAAGGGAAATGTACTCCAGAAAAGGCCTGCAGCACCCAACTGGGAGTCCTCTCCGAAGTCCAGTGCTCTGCCCCCCACAGTCCAGCCCTGGGTCCCGCAGGCTCTGGTCTGTTGGACCCACAGCAAGCTGCCTGTCTGACCCACTCTCATGCCCCTTGTGTCTGCCACGATGAACAGAACTACAGGAAACATTTGTGTTCCTGAAATGACACACCCACAAAACAAATTCAGCTAACTTTTTAACCCTAAACGTGCTATGAAAATGTGAAGTGGCAAAGTGTTATCAGAGAGCGCGCTCTGACAGCAGAGGCTAAAAAAGCTGCACTGCACACCCAGTCAGTCTTTGCTGCTCAAGGCACTACGGACCGCTCCCGAGGTCTACGCAGCCAACCAGCCATACCCGTTAAAAATGACAAGAATCAAATGTGTTGGAGAACCTTTGTAAACTGTAAAGCACCGTGAAATATATCACTTTACTTGAGTCTCTCAATTTTATAGGGCAAGTTTATCTTTAGCCCAATGTTACCAATAAGGAGCAAACTCAAAAAGATTAATAGAGAGAGAGAGAGGAGTGAGAGTGTGGGTGCCCTACGTGTGGACCCCCTAAGAGCCCAGCATTATGTGTGATCTCCATGTCACAGCCAGGGTCACTGAAGCTCAGGGTACAAATGAGCTTTTGCGAGACCACGCACAGCAAGGACTGGGGACCCTTTACAGACGCCCAGTGACACCACAAGGATATGGGTCCCACGGACGTCCCACAATCCCGCGGGTCCTGCTCGCCAGTGTGTGCGAGCCCCCCGCCCCCAACCTCATCTCAGGAGCCCTGAACGTGACCCAAGGGCACGACTATCCTCCTGAGTGGGTGCCACGTTCCATGGAGCTTAACCACGAGAGGAGCGCCGAGGCCGTACCAGGGCTGGCCGTCAACGCGCTCCCTTCACAACTTTCCTAAACCCGCTCTGCACGCAGCAGCCAGCGGCCGGGCGACTAAGGTCACCTCGCGAGTGAGTCACCGGCCGCCGCGCGCACCACGCCCGGGCCCGGGCGGGGCGGAGGGGCAGGGCCGCCCAAGGCCCAGCCTGGCGTGACCCCGACAGGCTTGACCCTGGCCCCGGGCCGCGTCCAAGCGCCCGACCCACCCAGCGGGGAGCCGCCTCGCCCCCTCCCCTGCCTCCGGCGCCCCCTCCCAAGCCGTCGGCCGCTTACCTCTCCGGGCGGCGGTGCGGGGCGCCGGGATGCAGGCGGGCCCCCGACCGCGGCAGCTCCTCAGTAAGATGGACGCCATGCGCCCAGCGGTGGCTGCTGCTCCAGCCTCCTGCTGATGCCTCCTCCTCCGCGGCGGCCGCGGCTCCTCGCCGGCCCGGCGGCGCCTCGGCCCGCCCGCGCGGACGCTTGAGAGCGGCAGTTAGCTCCCGGCGGCGGACGCTCAGCTCAAGGACCCGGCACCGGCGGCGGCCATATCCCGGCCCAGACGTCCGGCGGCGCGGGGCGGGGCGGCCGGGCTCCGCTCCCATTGGGCCCCTTGGGCGCCCGCCGCCAACCAGGTGAGGGAGGTCCCGGCGTGCCCCGCGGCCGACTACCGGTCCCGGCGTGCCCCGCGGCTCGCCCCCGTGGCGCGTTGCATTCTGGTTCTCGCCGCGCCGCCGCCCTGTTTGCGGACCGAACGCGCTGAGGCAGCTGGCGGCGCATGCGTGGCCGGCCCTTCCGCGTCCCCGCGACGGCGGGCAGCAAGGGGAGGAGTGGGGTCGGGCGCTGCAGCCACGCGCGGCAGACGGCCCCGCGGGGGCTCAGGGCCGCTGGCGGCCGCGCTTGTCTGTGGTCCGCCTCGGCCGCGTTCCGGGCCGGCGCGCGCAGCCCCGAGGGGCCCCGGGTCCAGGGCGACACGCCCTGCGCGGACTCCGCACGCCGCGTCCGCCACCCGTCGTTCCGGCCTGGCCTGCCCCACCCCCAGTACGCGGTGGGGCCTCTGGCATTCGCGTCTGGGCTGGCCGAGCCCGCAGACCCGCCCTGCTCCGCTCAGGCGCCGGCTCCCGACCTCGGAGGGCGAGCCCCAACCTCCGCTTCCCTAAGCTGAGGTCACGTTCGCAGTCGTGGGGGGTGTCGATGAGGTCACGCAGAGAGAGCAGGCTGCGGGGAATGTGGGGATACGAGGCTCCCGCGGCCAGCGGAACCCGGTCTTCCCCAGCAGGCCACTCCCGCCGCCTGCACCCCAATCCAGTGGCACCAGACCTTTCCCTGGGACTCGGGACTCGCACACTGCTTTCCACCTCCCAGCCTTTGCTCCTCTCCGGTTCTCTGTCTGGAAAGGGGTTTCCATCCTTCTTGCCCCATCCGCCTGTCCCTCCTGCTCGCCGATGGAATCCCAGGGCATAGCGAGGTGTAGGTCCTGCAGCGCACGCTCAGTGCACAGCTGTGCCCTGGGGTCCACGAGTATGCTCCCCAGTCTTCAGAGGCTGGTTGAACGGCACGTCCCTGCAGGTTTCCCCAGCACTCAGCCGTCACCATCTGGAAGAAGATGTAGCCTACCTGCGGTGGTTTTCCTGAACCAGAACTGCCAGGTGCTGGATCGGGATGCGCCTGGCGTTCCCATCTCAGGTGGGAGACAGGCGCGAGTTAGTGCGCGGCGCTTTGAAAAGGACGTGAACTGCCTAAGTGGGCAGTGGGCAGTGAGCGCTACAGACATCAAAATGCTGGAAACCCAGGCCTCCCCTGCCAACAAACAAAGCCACGCCCCTTCCCTACCCATCTCCCCCGGGGGCGAAAAGAGATAAAGAAGGGTAGGTCTTGCCTCTACATCCCAAGGTCAGGTGGATAGGCACTTAAGTGTCAGACAGCACTGGCATATTAATGCCCAAAGTGGAGGCGTATGCTTACCCTAGTGCTAGTAGCTGCCATTGGGTTGAGCCATGGAGGGGCAGGGAGGGAGGCCCCACAAAAGGGGCAGACGAAAATCAAAGCTGGTCCCTGGCAATGCTGTGTGGTCCCAGCTGCCCGGAGACAGGGCCGAGTAGGAGGCAGTGACCCATGGATGGACATGAGTGTCTGTTTGCAGGACTTAGAAGGACACTGGATTGAGAGGGGCTTCAGGTGTAAAGAAAGGTAGCAATACTGCTCACCTACCCTGGGGATGACTCACCCCTGACCCAGCCAGGTGGGGTGGGAGGGAGAAGCCAAAAATAGGGTCTCTACAGAGGGGCAGGGGCCTGTGTCGGGGGCTTCTGGGTACCATCTGCAGCCCAGTGAAATTTTTTTTTTTTTTTTAAGGAGGGCGCAGCTCACAGTGGCCCATGCCGGGGATCCAACCAGCAACCTTGACGCTACTGACACCACGCTCCAACCAACTGAGCTAACCGATTCCCCCCCCCCCCGACCCCCCCATGAATTTTAGAGAAATTTATTTTTCAACAATAACTCACTGGGTTTTCCACTTACCTAAAAACTGTGTTTGAAGTAGCCATTCCAAGTTTATAAAAATAAGTATAAACAAACAAAAGTATGGCACCCCAGCAGCTTGCCATGCACACTCTGATGCCAAATGAGTGGCCGTCATCCTGACCTGCATCTCTTCACTCTGGAGTCCAGGAATCGTGGCACAGCCGGTTTGTTTTAATACGGTGACTCTTTTTGTCTTTTTCTTTCTTTTTTGGGAGTTCCTTTTTCCTCTTCCCGTGCTCCCCACAAATCGTACACAACCTTCCACAGTCTCTCTGTTTCTAGGCAAGTGACGAGAGTCGAGAGAAGCGGGGCCAGATGTCCTGCAGCACAAACGCCCCAGCTAGGGGGGGTTAGAGAATCAGGTTAGAGGTGAGGTTAGGATTCTGGTTAGGAAATCAAGTTAGAGGGTCAGGTTAGAGACCGGATTAGGGAATCAGGTTAGGGAAGGGATTGGGTTAGGAGTCAGGTTAGGGGACAGACAGGAGGAGGACTCAGCAGGGCTTGGCTCTGTACTGAGTTTCCCCGAAAATACGCCCTCGCATGATTGTTCAGGATGACATCCCCTGAACATAAGCCCTAATGCGTCTTTTGGAGCAAAAATTAATATAAAACCCGGTCTTATTTTCAGGGAAACATGATACTTCAGCCACACTCAGGTGCACAGCCAGGTGGAGTTGGATCTGGCAGGCTGGGGTTTTTGCCCAAAAGTGTGAGGAAGAAAGCAAGGGCCAGTGGAGTCAGGTGTGTGTAAGAGTGACTATCAGGCTTGAATGGGAAGTTTAAACGGGAAGAGAGGAGGAGGTGGGGGCAGCTTGGGACAGTGGACAGTCGCAGGATCACTGGTCTGTGGGGCCTGCTGGGCCTGAACGGTGTAGTCGGGTACCAGACCGAGTGAGCTGGCAAGCGAGGGATGCTCTTTAATGGGCTGGTGGCTGGCTGGCACTGATTGGCTGTGGCAAGGGCTAAGGTGTGAGCCCAGGAGAAGAGCTTGAGGCGAGGCTGGAGGACAAGGTCCTGGGGAAGAGGGGCCAGGACACCTTTGCCTCTGGGCACAGTGTGGATAGACGTGCCTTCCTCCAGCTGGAAGCAGCCTTAGCCAGGCACACGCAGAAGGAGGGGCAGGGGCCGGCCGCCAGCCCCCTGTCGCCCGTTGGAACCACCAAGGTGGTGGTCCTGGGCTGGGATAGGAGACGGAGGTGTGTTTGCATCTTGGGAACCCCAGAACGGTGTCTATGGGAATGAGGTTGAGCTTACTGGCTCCCCACAGCAACACCATTCTGTCCTTGCTCTTCCTAACAGAACCCTGGGTTTACTGGAAAACACTATTTGCCAGCCTCCCCTGAAGCTGGACCTGGGACTTCAGGGGCAAGGCCATGCAAGTGAAGGTGGCCCCTTGATCCTTCTGCTTCCTTCTGCCTGCCAAGCACCGTGGGCAATGGACTGGAAAGAAAGGAGCCTGGACTGCCAACCTCTGGCTTGTTTTACACTACTGAGAAAACATTTACCTTCTTTAACCGCTGTTGTTTGAAGGGGTTTCTGTATATAAAGCTGGACTCAAGCATAATGGGTTCAAGGTCATATCCCGCAAGAGGCTGGATTGCTGGGTCCGCGTGACTACAAATGTATATTTTGGGTAAATCTTTAAAATGACGAGGTTTTAACTTTTTAATTTTCTTTCACTGTATTAAAGTGAAGTAACGTGGCCAAGTCCTCAGTGTACAATCGAAGTATTTTTCCATTATGCCCACGCCCAGGCAGCCCCCACTCCCATCAAGGCAGAAAGCTGCCGGCTCTCAGAAGGCTCCTAATGCCCCCTCCGACACCACCCCTTCTCACCAGAGCCCTGCTCTGGCGCTTCTACAGTCAAAAATCACTTTGGGGCAGCTGGTTGACTCAGCAGTTAGAGCGCAGTGCTCATAACACCAAGGTCGCCAGTTTGATTCCTTCATGGGCCAGTGGGCCGCGCCCTCCACAACTGGATTGAAAACGACTTGATACGGAGCTGAAGGGTCCTGGAAAAACACACTCTTCCCCAATAAAACTTAAAAAAAAAATCACTTTGCCTGTTTTTTCCACTTCATGTAAATGGAATCAAATAGTGTGTACTTTTTTATCTGGCTCCTTTCGCTCAACATCACGTCTATCAAATTCGTCCGTGCTGCGGGTAACGTTAGTTATCTTTCGTTCATACAATGTGCGTCCCACTCTAGGAACATACCACACTGTGTGTGTCAATGCTGTGTCGACGGACCCTCTGTTTTGGCCACTACGAACAATGTTGCTATTAATATTCTTGCACATGTTTTTTTGCCCTTAATAGGAAGAGAATTGCCGGTCATCGCCGGTCAGCCTGTGCTTAAGTTCAATGTCAGAAGATACGATATGTACCGACAGATGGTTTTTCAGAGCAGTCCTATCAGCTTACCACCAGCAGGGCAAGGCACCACCGTCATCCAGCTCCCCGCCAATCACTGCTCTTGTGGTTATTGTGCTGGTAATCATTCTGGAAGGTACGGGCATATTGTGGTTCCTTTTCCATTCCTTTCGTGACTAAGAATTTGGAGGCACTTTTTCATATGCTCTTGACCACTGAGACCGCCTATGAAGTGCTTGTGAAAGGCTAGATTTTTTGTCCTTTCCTCCATTGGGTCATCTGCCTTTTTCTTACCGAGTTGTGAGAGTTCTTTGTATATTCTAGATAGGGGTCCTTAGATAAATGTATTGCAAGCATTTTCTCCCATCCATGGATTGCCTTTTCAGTTTTTCATGGTGTCTTTTGATGAAGAGAAGTTCTTAATTTTAATGACTTGATCTCTCTTTTTTGGTGCTTTTTTATGAATGAAGAAATCTTTGCTACCCCAAGGTCATGAAGACATTCTCTTATGTTTTATTCTATAAATGTAACTGTTCTATCTTTCACGTTTAGGATTATGATCATTTGGAACTGATGTTTGTTTTGTATATTGTGAAGCAGATATCAAAGATGACTTTTCCTCTATGGGTACAGCATAGATCAAGCACCATTTATTGAAAAGACCATCTTCCTCCCCCTTCAGTAGGCACAACAATGGCCCCCAAAGATATCCACGTCCCTTCCTAATTCCAGAACTTACGAATGTTACTTTACACAGAAAGAAGGATTTTGTAGAGATGATTATATTTGGGGTTTTGAGATGGGAGACTATTCTGGATTACCCAGGGGGGCCCAATGTAATGAAGTGTCCTTAGAAATGGCAGAGGGAGGTTTGATGACAGAGGTCAAGTGAGTGGCGTGTTGGGGACTCGAGCAGCCAGTGCTGGCTTTGAAGGTGGAGGAAGGGGGCTTCAGCCACGGAACGCAAGCTGCTTCTAGGAGCTGGAAAAGGCAAGAAAATTAGCTTTCTCCTAGATCCTCCAGAAAGAAGTGCAGCCCTAATGACACCTCAGTGAGACCTGTACCTGATTTCTGATCTACAGCACTTCAGGATGATAAATTTGCATCATTTTAAGCCATTGCATTTGTGAGAATGTGTTACAGAAGCAAATAACTAGTATACCCCGTTGAATTACAGTGGCACTTGGGTTATAAATCATCTGGCCATGTATGCTGGCACTCTGTTCTGCTGCTTGGTCTTTCTGTTTATACTTGAGCCAATACCAAGTGGTTCTAATTACTGTAGCTTTCTAACTTGTGTTGATATATGGTGCTGTCAGACCTCTTGCTTGTTCTTCTTCTTCAAGGTTGTTTTGGAAGTTCTTGATGTCCTTTGATGAACAGAAGTTCTTAATTTTCGTACAGTCAAATGTGTCAATCTTTCCTTTGATAGCTAATGGGTTTTTTCGCCTGTCCTTTTAGAGAAATCTTCCCTGACCTAAGGTCAAAAGGGTATTCACTTATGTTTTCTACCAAAAGATTGAAAGATTTTCTTTTACTGTTTAAGACCTCGATCCACATCGAGTTTCCAGCAGTGTGGAAGTTGCCTGCAGGGTGAGGTACGAGCCCAGCTTCATTTTTCACCCCGTAGCTAACACAGCACTTTCCCAGTCCTCCTTATTCAATAGCCTCTCCTTCCCCCAGTCTGTGTGCCCCTGTCATATGTCAAAGTTCCATCGCGTGTGAGTCTGGCCCCAGAGTCTGTTTTCTCTTCCCTCCTTTTCATTGGTCAGCTGTTCCCTGTACCACTTACGCCACTTCCTGTCAGTCAGACCTGAGGCACACACAGTCGCCCAGAAGCAAAGGAGGCCCCGTGTGAGACCTTAACAAGTCAGTGTATTCACACGGCCCTTTGCCTTTTGGGAGAAATTTGCAAAAGTGCAAGGTTTTGACCATGATTAAGACCACTGTCTCTTTCCTTGCTGCCTACCAGTCTGGTTTGAAGTGCTCTCGTGAGGCTGGCATCTCGCCAGGCCAAATCCTGCTTGCGGTTCGCTGAACTTCGATGTATAAAGTCAGTGTTTTTGTCAACTTTGGAAAAATTCTGGTCATTATTTTGGCCAATAGTTTTTTTCTATCCCATTCCTACCTTTTTCTCCTTCTCAGGCTACAATATACATGTTAACACTTTAATCTTGTCCATCGAGTGCTTGAGAAGTTTTCTTCCACAATTTCCTCTCTGTTCTTCAGATTGGATAATCACTGTTGGTAAGTTCACTGACTCTTCTGTCACCTTCAATCTTCTGCCAAGCCAGCCCATCCAGTGATTTTGTCATTTATGTACGTTTCATTTCTAGAATTTCCATTTCATTCTTTTTCACAGCTTCCATTTTTGTTGAGATGCCTTTTTTCTTCACTCATTAGACCATATTTTCCTTTAATTATTGAGTATCTTAAAACAACTGCTTTAAAGCCTTTATCTGTCAAATCTGACACTGGACTCAGGGTTGGTTTCTATTGATTGCTTTATTCCTTGATTATGGCCACATTTTCTCTTTTATTCATATGTCCAATATATAATAAAAAGTCCAGTGACTTTTTATTATATATTGGTTATGTTGTGGATGTGTTCTAGAGTCTCTAGATTCTGCCATCTTCCCCTAAAAATGAGTGTTATGTATATTATAACCCGCTCTGGGGGAAGCCAGCCCGTGTCAGACGGAAACTCCAGTGCCCTCCCCACAGATGCCAGCTGTGTCCTTCTAGAGAAATCTTCTCTGTGTCACTGCCCCGTCGGCTCAGCAGTACAGCGTGTTCTGGTTGGACGCCATGTCTCTGGTAAGAGACGGCCCACTCAGAGACAGCTGGGGCAGTCAAGGCGGACCTCATGAGTTTCCTTCACTGGGCGTCAGTCCTGAAAGTGGCCAATGCATCTGTTTTGTCCATGTTACGGTTGTTTACAGTGGGGGGCAGGTCTGGTACAGGTTTCTCTGTTGTAGCCCTCAGCAGGAGCCTCAGGTTTGCTTCTTAAAAGAGATCCTTCCACATCTGTGGGAAAACTGCGGAGCTCTGATCAAGTCTGCGATTTAGTTAATGGCAAGGGACCAGTGTGGGTTCCTTAGTTTTGACCGAGCTACCACGGAAATGTAAGGTGTAGACTCCAGGGCAAATAGGTGTGTGTGGGGGGGATTCCGTATTAGCATTGCATTTTTTCTGTAAATGTAAAATTGTTCCACTAAACAAATAAAAAGGATCCGTCTGGCTGGAAAGGTGAGGAAAAGTGGGTTGGGTAGGAGAGGACAGGCTCCGCGTCCTGTGTGGCGGCCCGCCAGGCTGCCTCTGAGTGGCCACTCCCGCTGTCTCTGGTCAGTTCCAACTCGGGTGGCGGGCAAAGCCTGTCACCAGTCCAGAACTGAAGTGGTCCAAAGCGCTCCCCAAGCTGTTACTAGCGCTTACATCTCGCTGCCCGTTCAGGGCTCAGGAAGGGCTTTTATTTTCTTCTTTCTGCTGTTATGGGTTTTAATTTCCTGCGATTTTCATAATTAGGAAGAGAAGCGTTACCTTAGTACAAAACGCTCTTTCTTTAGCCAAAGTCTGAGTGCGTGGGCAGCGCTGGCTGCGGGCCCCGCCCTGGGTGGTCCTGGACCTCTGGCAGTCCCCGTGGAGGATGGGGGTAGGAGCCGCAGGAGAGGTGCGGGCGGCCTGGCGGAGGTTGCTGGTCTTCGCGCCATTGCCTTGGGTTTTCAGGCATCGTTTCCTTCGCTCGGAAGGACCCAGGAGCTGCGAAAACGGCTCGGTCACCCGGGGGGCGTGGGGTGTGGAGGCAGGAAGGTGAGCGGCGGGCGCCGGGCGGGCGCGGGCGGCGGGGCGGGCCCGGAGGGCGGGGCTTTGAGGTGCGTGGCCAATGCGGCGGGCGGGACTGTGTGGGGCGGGGCCAGGCAGGCAGGAGGCCTGCGGCGGACTGGCGGGACGGGTCTCTAACCCGTTGGCCGCAGCGGCCGTCGGGGCGTCCACATCCTTCCCCAGAACGTGTGAGCTCGGCTGTCCCAGCCGTGAGGACCCTGCTCCGCTCCCACCGTCCCCTCTGCCGGGCGTCCCCTGCGCGTTCAGGAGGGCGCGCAGCCGGGCAGGTGCGAGCACGCGCCCTGGGGAGGCGGGCTCCGACCTGACGCAGCCATTCCGTCCCGGCAGCCGCTTCCCGAAGGGTACTGCACTATTATCGACATGATTTTACACACAGAGGCCTCACAGGTCGTACAACTATTAATAGTAAGAGAGGTGTGGGTTGGATTGCATTCCTCAAGAGATTCGTTCAAGTTCCAACTCCCTGCCCGTGAATGCGACCTTATTCAGAAACAGGGTCTTTACAGATGATCGAGTTAGGTGAGATCATTAGGTGGGCCCTAATCCAACGACTGGTGTCCTCGTACGAGAAAACAGACAGGCGGGCACACAGGGAGAAGGCCACGTGAAGATGGACCCTGGGACAGAAGTGATGCTGACACAAGCCAAAGAACACCAGGGACCACCAGCCACCACCAGAAGCTAGGAAGAGGCAAAGAAAGATTTTTCCCGAAAGCCTGCAGGAGGAGCGTGGCCCTACGTACACCTTGCTTTCAGGCTTCTGGCCGCCAGAACTGTGAGAGTAAGTCTGTGTTGTTTTGTGGTACTTTAACTGGCGGCCCTAAGAGTTCAGCATTAGAGGGAACAAGGGATGGGGGCCTGGCAGTCCAGCTCGGGCAGCGTTGCTACCTGGCGATAAACACAGGCTATGAGTACCCTCCAGGTGACTCAGCCAGCCTGGGAGGAAGTCAAGGAAAGCTTCTGGAAAAAGAAGTGTCACAGCTAAGACCTGGCAGGGGGTGGTGGTGGGGGAAGAAATTGAATCCAGCACCTGTCTAGGGTCTGGGTGTGTGTCTGTCCAAAGGGTGACGTCCAGGGGGGAGTTAGCTTCACAGATGGGGGTGTTTTGGGGAGAGGCTGGGCTGGAGAGGCGGAGCTAGACTTCCTCCCCATTCCTGAAAGTCCACCATGAGGCTGGCCGAGGAGCAGGATTTGTGTAAGGGGCACTGGATTTTAAACAGGTGGGTTACATGGTCAATTTTGTGGTTTAAAAAAAATTCCCTTGGCTGGGTGCAGAGAATGGACTGGAGGGGCGAAAGGGGGGCGGGGCAGGGGGGTGAGGAGAAAGCTGCCCTGAATTCCAAGCGGGAAGTCCTGGCAGTGGAGGAGACAGAGCAGGAGGAGAGGAGGATTCAGGAAGTGGAATCCAGGGAGGAGAGGAAGAGCCCTCCGCTGGCTGGCACCGTGGAATCTCCAAGAAGCAAGCAGCCTTTGGGGTGGAGATGAGTCTGTAGTTGCCCCCAGGACCCAGGTCCTGGGCTGCGGTTTGCTCCTGGAGGTGACCACTGAGACTCTGATGACAGGCACCTCAGACCTCTTGGGGGTTCCCGTAGGTCAGTCCCGAAGGCAAACTGAGAGGGGTGGGCAGAGAGGGTAGGGAGGCCTGCTCAGGCCTCTCAGCCAGGACTTGGGTGGGGGGAGGTTTGCAGGGCTTCAGTCTGCACGTCCATCCCACTGCCTGACAGACGCTCAACAGAGGGTTGGCCCATGTGACCCGAGGAGCCTTGCAGTACTGTCTGCTGGCTCCTGCAGGTTGACCCAGTGGACTGAAGTGATCCTTGGGCTGAGTGCTAGCTGAGGCAGAGCCTGTCCTTGGGAAAGGCAAGCGTCCAGCTTGGAGAGCAGAGTGGTCATGTCTGGGAAGGGGCTGCTGGGAAGATCTGGGGTGGGAGGGCCCTGCTACTGCTGGCCTGGGCTGTGAGCCTGCTCTGGGCTGAGGGGAAGGGGCCTGCCTTCCCTCCCTCCTTGGAGGCCACCTGGGGCACAGGAGGAGGGGCAGCTTGAGATCACTGGTTTCCACTTGGAAGCCCTCTTTATTTGGCCAGGGATGGAGAAAGGCTGGGGTCAGAGTGCATGCATCCCCATGGAAACAGCAATGAGCCTGGCCCCTGGGGAACCCTGGCCCTAGTGGGGGATGGTGAGGCCAAGCTGGGGCCGGGGGCTCCTTTGGAAGCAGCTCTTACAGGGAGTCTGTGCCAATGAGCTGCAGGACCTACAGGGATGAGGAGGAGGGAGGCAGAGCACGCTTCAGCAGGGCCACAGAGAGAACATGGAGGGGAGTGGGTTATGCTTCCTAGAGCTGTGTGCTCGAGTGGGCAGTTAATAAATGGTGGGCAGCCAGAGGTAGTGAGGCTGCAGGCCTTGTGGCCAGGGGACTCCTAGTTCTGCTTGAGCCCTCGTTCCATGGCTACAGGGCTGGTTCCAGAGCCAGCAGGCAGGCCCGGGGTACCTTGGTCCTAAATGCCTTGCCTAGCTCAGCCTCGGTATGAGAGCCGAGGTGGAGGGCCTCTGAACCGCAGTGGGCCAGAGCAGGGCAGCCCTTGCCCTGTGAAAGTGCTCGTCTGTGGTTGCTGCTTTCTGTCGACTGGATTCTTAGTCCCTCCATCTGCTGCAATTGCTCCATCTGAATGCGGAGTTTTCATTCAGAGAAGTGACAAGAGTCTCAGAGACCAAAATAAAGTTTGGCCCCAGCTGCTGCCGTCCTCGAGTGCGCGGCATAGCCAAGCAAGCTCAAGGCTCCCTCTCCTGGCTCTCACCCCCCTCCCTGAGGCCTGCTTTCCAAGAACAGCACATAGTTTGTGTGTGTGTGTGTGTGGGGGGGGGGCGGAGGTACTGCCCCGGCTCAGAACTTCCAAGCTGTGTGCCAGCCAGTGCCCACTTGTGGGAGCCTCACAGGTGAGCACCTACAGATCCAGGCACCTACCTGTGGGCTTCCTGCAGTCCATGGGGCAAAGCCCTGGTGCATGGCGGGCTGGGGACTGTCCAGCTGGCCAGACTTGCTGTAAAGGCCTTAGGACCTCCGTGACACAGCCAGGCTGGGTCCAGGGAGGCCCACACTTGGTGGGAAAAGACCAGCCAGCCCCAAATAACTTTAAGGAAATCCAAACACACACTTGCAGGTTTTGAATAAATTTACATGTTGATTGCACTATTGTAAATGCAGATTTTTCTTTTTTTTAGAAGAGGAGCTTTCATTCCAAATCTGTGAAATCAAATGAGACCCGGTGCTCATTTGTCTCGTACTGTAGGGACTGAAAAGGTGCTGGGAGGCGGAAGTTTGCAGGCCGGTGCTCCAGAGGGGTCCAGGACCCGGGGAGGACACCTATTCTCTCCACAGCCAGAGGGATATGGTAAAGTGCAAATGTGAACGAGCCCCCACCCAGGGGCTCCCGGTGGCCAAGGGTGTCTCTTCTGGTCAGTCAGGACCCCCAACACCCTGCAAGCGCACAGCACACAGCAGGACCTCACCATACAGTTCTGGGACAGAAGGTGAACGATTCCATAATCCCTGTCAGCTGGGACGCTGGGGAGGGCCTTGTCCCTGCTCTGGTGGGAAGCAGCTGAAGCTCCTAGCTGGCTGAGTGCCAACTCCTCTAAAGTGAGTGTTGTCTACTAGAGTCCTGCACTGGCAGAACTGACCAGGCCTTTGTACCCCAACCCCTCAGTCACCCGATGTGGCCACTCCAGGGAAGGGCGAGACTGGCAGTGAGGTGTCAGGGCCTGAAAGTCCTGACTCTGCCCATGGGTCCCCCACTGCACCCAGCTCCAGGCCAGACCCGAGCCTGGAAGGTGGGGGGAGCCGCTGAACGCACGCCCTGCAGATACTCTGCAGGAAGACCCCAACACCACCGTGCTGGTCCTTCTCCGGCTAGCTGTTTGTGACCACCTGTGCCAAGTCGGTACTGCAGTATTCAGGAGCGCAGGCCTGGGGGAGGCTGTGCATCCTTCTCTGCAGCCCGGTAGCCTCCTCCACGCTCCCCTTCGCTGGGTCTCCGCGTGTAGGAGCCGGGGAATTGACCTCCGCCTTCCCTGGTGGGGCGGCACTATCAGGCCCGGCGCCTCCTTCCTGGCGCCGCAGCAGGGCCGTAGTGAGCACCCGGGCACCTCCCGCGCGGCGCGAGCGAGCGCAGGGCGCGCGGCGTGGCGGGGAGCGAGCGGCGCCGCGGGCCGACGTCCCGGGCCGGGGCCGGGCGCGCGGGACGGGCTCGCGGGCTCGCGGGCCGCGATTGGGCGCGTGGCCGTGACGTCAGCACGCGCCCGCTCGCTGCGGCCTCCGGCCTCCCGCGCCGAGCTTTCGGTTCAGCCGCTGCCTGGCGCGCGCCCGGCGGAGTAGAGGGAGCGGGGCGCGCGTCGGCGCAGCTGTGAGGCGGCTCGCGGGGTCCCGCGACCCCAGCCCAGCCCCCGCCCGTCCCTGGTGCCCGGGCCGCTGCCCCCGCCCCGCCCGACCGGCCGGCGCGGATTTGAAAAGCCCGACCGCAGCCCGCGAGCGCGGCAGCCAATCAGCGGCGCGCACTTTCCCGCGGCTTCTGCGGCGGCGGCGGCCCGGCAGCAGCGGCGGCGGGCGGGAGGCGCGGGGGCGGGGTCGGCGCCGCGCGCGGAGAGCTTCGGCCTGGCCGCGCTGCGCCCGCCGCCGCCCCCTGCCCTCCCTCGGCCCTCCCTCCCCGCGGCCCCGGTCCCCTCCTCACCGGAGCCGGAGCTGGAACGCCGCGCCCGAGAGCCGCTACCGCCAGAGGATGCGACGCACAACAGGTCATTGAGCCGCCGCCCGGCCGCCGCGGGCCTCGGGCTGGGGGCTGCGGGCGGGGGCCGGGGCGCGGCGGGGCCGGGGCGGGGGGCGCGCGGGCGGCAGTAACGGGGCCGGCGCGCGGGCGCGGCCATGTTGGGCCCTCCGCCGGCGGCTGCACCTGTGCCGGCCTGCGGGCCGGGCGGCCTTTGTTCGCCGCGGCGCCGAGCGGGCCGGGCCGGCCTTTGTGAGGCGCGGGCCGGGCCGGGGCCGGGCGGTGGGAGGGGCGCGCCTGACCGGCGGGGAGGCGCTTTTTGTCTGCTGAGGGTCCCCGGGTGACACTGGCGGGTGCTGGCCGTTGGTCAGCGCGGGCGCGGGGAGCCGGGCTGGGCCTTGGCAGATGGAGGTGCAGGGCCGGGCGTGGGGACTGGCCCGGGGCTGTGGGCGCCCCCCCGCCCCCGCCCGCGCCGCCCCGGGTGCCCCCACCCTCGCTGCCCCCGGCCCTCGGGGCAGACGAGGGGCCCCGAGGCCTCAGGACACGCAGAAACGGCGTCCCCGGTCCGCACGGCTAGCTTGGCCCCACTCGCAAGAAGGGCGGTTTAAAATCTCGGCATTTAAAAAACGCTGGTCTTGACTTGCGGTGGAAAGAACGCGGACCCATTGCAGCGTTAGCGCTGTGTGCCTCCCTGCCCTGTGAACGGTCACAGACTTGACATTCGAGTTGAGACTGTATCACGACGCCAGTCATTTTAGGCGGACCACTGGGGCTGTGGAGTGTGTGTGTGTTAATAGAACCTGGGAGGGGACCAGTTAGAAGCGAGTGAATTCAGAGCGGCGTTTGGGAAGTTCCTGGGGCACTGACAACCCGTGCTGGCACTTGGAAGGCTTTGACTTTTAAATGAGCTAAGCACCAAGATGCTCTTGTTTAATCGCTGAACAAGCTAAATGCCTTATGTTAGTACAGCACGTCCATTATTAGACTGAGTCTATCTCACGTACTTTAAAATAAGGTTATCAAGATGGAAAAGAAGCCATCCCTTGTATGCAGCTGGGACTTGAACTCTTTTATTTTCCAAAATGATTTCAGTGTTCTAGTTACACATTTAAATGTACCGAGAGCAACACTATTAAAAAAGCCTACCTGCAAACAGTAACACAAAGGAGACAAGTCGTGAAACACAGCCCTTGTGTACTTGGTGTGTACTCAACCCCACTACCGACCAGTTCAAATCTAAACCGCCGCCTGGGAGTGAAGAGGACTCGTGCCTTAAGCACGATTACTTTGAGTCATTTCCTTTCCTTTTCTTCCATTTTCTCAGCCGCCCAGCAGCCTGCAGTTTTAGGCCAGTGGTTGCTACAGTGAGGGCTTGCTGTGAAGAACTCTGCTCTACCCCCCCGCCCCGCCCCCCCTGCATTACCACCAGTTAGGCTGGCTCTGATTCCAGCAGTAAACATCCCAATAAGAGTACCAGATAAGTAACTTTATGAGTTTTAAAGAATGATGGACATTTTTTTCTTGTGTGTGCACGTACGTGATATATTCATGTGGAATGTATAAACTAACAACTCAAAATTTGTGGAGACATACAGAGAAAAACAATAAGGTAAACAGGCTACTAGATGTGGCTACCAGGCTTATGGTTTTTATGCAACCGATTTACACAGGGCTGTTAAAACAGTGTTTGCTCAAATGTGAGGAGGCAAATGAGGACTAAGTCCGTTGCAGGAATTGGAGGCCCTGTGGCGTGGCTAGGGAAGAGAGGGTCGAGCTTTACCTACTGGGATGTCCTCCTACGAGTGGTCCAACTTGAAAAGGTTTGCTCATATGGCAGATTGTAAACTAATTAGTTACTTCCTTTTTTATGTTTGGTGCTGCAGCATAAAACATGTAAAATGTGGAATTACAGTTACTGTGAAGTGCTGGTGAGTGGATCGAAAACACTAGTAAAATGTGTGCTATGTGAGCGAGGTACGGGATTCTTGTCACCAAGCACATGTAAAAGGATGTGCTAAAATGGTGCTGAAGTTCACAATACAAACAAGTTAACGCTTTAATCAGCAGGAACTGAAGATACAAGGCTTTATACTCATGTGTCCTCGTACACTGGGTTGTTGGGTTTTGGGGTTGTTTTCGGGTGGATGCTTGGGTACAGAACGTATGCAGTTTTGGATAAGCATCTGACTCTTCTGAGCCTCACTCTTTTCTTTTGCTGGACTGCAAGAAATGTGTCCTTGTTCCCCAAATATTTGATGCTCTGTCCTGATTCTAGGCTTTTGCGTGGACTGTTGTTGGGTGTGGACCACTGCTTGTCCTCCTTTTCTGAGTACAGAGTACCCCGCCTTTCAATGGCCACATGTGACTTTTCTCCCCTGCTGGGTGAGCTGTTGGAGGAGGAATCTCTAGCCTTGGGCAGCCCAGCTTCTGCTGGTGCCCCCTCATGGCAGGCACTCAGTAAATGCTGAATAAATGGGCATGTGACATGAGATAAACAAATAACCCATTTTAATGCCAGCTCCTGGCCTCTCTTTTTTGTAAGTCATGTTGAAGCAGAAAGGGACCCTCTGGAAGAAGCTGAGTGCGGAAAGTAAGGGGCTGGCCTAAGGTTGCCCTGCTTGAATCGGGGAGCCAGCAGCATGTTTGCCAGGCAGGCCTGTTTTCTTCTCCCTTTCTCATCACAACTAACTCAAACGTTAAAATAAAAATTAATTATAAAACACTGTAAGCATATACGTACAACAGTAGAACAGATGTGTACCTGCCAGTACGAAGAAGCAGACTGTGATATTTCTACCGTATCCCTGGGTATCACGGCAAGGTAAAAAGAATATAAAGTCTACAAAATAACAAAGCAAGAGGGGACGTGGGAGTTGTAGAGGATTAGGCTTATATTTTATAAACTGTCTTTATGTGATGCATTCATTTCTTTTCCAGGAATGATTATTTACAGTAAACATTTTGGGGAGAAAAAGACTTAAGTTGGTTACCCCAGGGACTCGCTGGCATTTTGCTTTTGTCTGTAGGTTGCAATGTAACTTTTGAAGGAGCTGATTGATTTGATGACATTTGGTTTGCTAGTTAAAAAGCGTCAAGACAGACCCCAAATTAGTTGTGTGTCTGCCTTCCAGGAAGCAAACGGCCAGCGATGAGTTTTCAAAGGATCTTAGTGTCTGTAATAGTTAATGGTTTCCACAAAGTACACGAAGATAGAAATTGCAAAGTGTGCATGAGCTGAGGAGTGGGGTGCAGAGAAACAGGTTTCCTGCTGGAAGGAGCTGGCACCTCAGTGTTACGTGGACTGGCTTGTCATCGGAAAAGTCAGTGATACGAATTAAACCTGTGACTCTGTTGGACGGTATATTTCTATCAGCAGTGTTTTCATGTTTCGATTGATTTTTCACATTTCGATGGAGCTTTCACGTGTGTTTTTGCTGCTGTTACGAAGTCCAGCAGATCAGAAAGCGTGTTTCTGAGTCCAGTTCTACCGCCCTCAGCTCGCTCTCTGCACCTCACCTGGTCTAAGATGTGCATGACCACGCAGGCCCCACTCGTCAGGGCTCTCCATTGCCCTTTGGGGGTCAAGACCAGCCTGTCCCTGGGTTTTCACCCTCTCCCGGCCCCTTCAGACCACCTCTTGCTGCTACTTTCCCCTTGGGCCTTTGCGTGGTCCGTTTTTGCCCCTCCCCCCACCCCATGTGCAGCCCAGTGCATGTGTGGGCACAGCTAGCTTTTCCTATTGATTCCTTCTCATTCACTGTCAGTCGGACGGCACTCCCAGAAAGCCCCGATTCCCGGCCTGTTGTGGGGTGCTGGGTGTCTCATTACCTGGGTGCACTCTCCGTGTCCCACCCCCACCACGCTGGGCCTCAGGCTGTCGCACTGCTGTCCTGCTGCCTGGAACCCTCCCCCTGGTCACCTGCATGCTTGCTCCTTGCTCCAAGCTCCCCCCTCTCAGGCCCCTTCCTTGCCCGCCCTGTCGCCAGCAGGCACAGCTCTTTGCCCCAGACATCCCGTGTTATTATTTGTCCATCTTCCTGGCGGCATTGATGTGTCTCCTTTGGGCTTTGATTACTCTCACACCCCCAGGCCTAGAAGAGTACCTGAGTGACCATCAGTCTTCCTGTAACTAATGAAGGGACCCTCAGCCCCTTGTACGAGGTACCTCAGAAATGGTGTGGATGACGAGTGGCATGAGCCTGCCCTAGTGTGAGGTTGGAAAGGTGTCACCTCACCGTGGACTGGTAACAGAGGTCAGAAAAGAGGCTCATGGACCAGTGCTGGAGACGGTGACCTTCCCAAGGCATGGGAGGCGGGGCAGGAAGAGCGAATAGATGCAAGAGGGGGCCGCCTGGGGCTCCGAATGAGGGAGAGTGGGCCCCCGTGATTGTGGGGTTCCCAGTTTGAAGGATTGGGTGCACCGTTGTATCACTATGAGCCAGTCGAAAGTGACAGTGGGCCTAGTTTCTCATCTACCTCCGTTCCTTCTCGGACAAGCTCTGACCTCACCTTCTAGCCGCAAACGTGGCCTCGCGCTTTCCTGCTCACTCGGGAGCGTGCTGTGTGGTCCCTGCATGTTCTGGCACCTTCACTGGCCCGCGCACCGCACTGCCCTGAGAGGTCGCTGTGCTGAGCATGCTCCGTCCCGCCCACCCGCCGGCCGGTGCCTGTGCCGGGTGCCGGGCTTCTTCCCAGCGGCCTTGTCTGTGGGTGCAGGGCCCTGACAGCTGCGCTTTGTGAGGGCTCCTGCCCTCCCTCTAGGGCGCGAGTTTTCCACGGCGAGGGCCCCTGATTTGTCTTCTGGGCTTTAGGCAGGGCCACTCAGTTAACATGTGAAGATAGCTTTGGAGTTGTCTGCTGTTTTCCTAGAGATTAATGTCGTAAACATGTGAATTCCTAGTTTTTTTAAATGAAAATATATGTTGTAAATAAGAGGCTTCTGTGTTGCTTTCCCCAAAAGATTTGAAGACAGAGTGCCTCCTGTGTGGAGTGGCCGCCTGAGTGGCTTTGAGCTGCGAGACCTCTGTACCTCATTGCCTCGAATCCTCTCAGCAGGAAACCCACTCCCAGATGTTATTTGTGACCCAAAGTCGCAAGGCTGGAAGTGCCTGGAGCACCAGCAGGACCTGACGTCCTCCGATTCTGTACCCTGGAGACTTGCTGTCCTGCCTGTCGGGGGACATTATAACCTAAGGCTGTCCGTCCTGGAATAGGAGGGTGGCTGTGGTATTATTTTAGTGTGGCAGTGCCATTCCCTCGTTCACTGAGCGGTACCTGTGTGCCAGGGACGAGCCAGACCCGCGTCCTTGGGGCCGCGACCTCACCAACCTGTGAGCGGTGTGAGGCGGCAGGAGCCAGTGGACAGAAGAGCACATCTTTGAAAAACCTGTGAAATAGTCTTGCCAAATAATTGAACTGTAATCTGATCAAGCCATTGTTGCCAGTGACCAATTTCCAGGAAATAAAGGGGCGAAAAGAGCACGTTGACCCTCACTGCAGGACGGTCAGAGCAGAACTCAGCACATGGCAACCAATGAGCCCAGCAACCGGCCTCTTCAGCAAGGAAACAAAAAGCGGGGCTGTGTGTGAGAAGACATTGGTAGCACAGACTAAACACCACTTACAGTATTTGAGACAATGAGAAAGTGGAACACTGACTAGATTTGTTACTAAGGGATTCAGATTTTTAAAGTTGCCATCGTGGTTTTATTGTATTTCAGAAAAGAATTTGTACCTTTTAGAGTGCATGCAGATACATACTGATGAAATGATTTGCCATCTGGGTGTGCTCTATGGTTCTGTCACGGGGGTGGGGGCAGTGAGGGTGACTGCATCAGCACCAGCCTAGATTGATGGTGGCATGGGTACCAGAGGTTCTACCTGTTGTCTCTCCCTCTGTGTGTATTTGGAATTTGCATGACACCTGCAACAAATGAAAGTCATGAAAGAAAAATGGGGTGCACCTAGTAGGTCCTGTAGGGAGATTTACCCAGTGGGGGGGCCGGGTGTCAGGAAAGACTTCTCACTGGGATTAGTGCTGGAGCAGAGGAGTGCTTGGTAGAAGGTGGGCTTGGCAGAAGGTGGGTGTGAGTGCTGCAGATGAGGGCACAGCCTGTGCAGAGACCTGTGATGGGTGCAGAAAGCTGGCTGGTGTCGCTGGAGCAGAGGGTGAGGGGGATTGCAGAACAGGCAGCAGAGGCCACCGGGTGGGGGGGGCAGGCTCTTGTAGGCTGAGGATTTTCATCATAAGAGCGATGGAGGCCCTAGATGGTGTGCGTGTGTGTGACTGAGTGAGTGTGAGTGTGTGAGTGCATGAGTGTGCGTGTGTGTGTGAGTGCACGAGTACATGTGTGTGAGCGAGAGTGCACAAGTGTGTGTGTGAGTGAATGCACGAGTGTGCATGTGTGTGAGTACGTGTGAGAACGTGTGTATACGCACAAGTGTGTGAGTGAGTGCGAGTGCCAGTATGTGTGTCTGTGAGTGTGTGCGTGTGAGAGTATGTGAGTGTATGTTGTGTGAGTGTGACTGAGTGTGAATATGTGACTGCAGAGAGTATGTGTGAGTGTGTGTGCTAGTGTGTGTATGTGAGTGAGTGTGAGTGTATATGTGTGTGACATGAATCTTTGCTTTGGAGTGCACATTTTTCAGCATCCTGGGAGAGCTGGTGATGGCTTAGGGCAGAGTGAGGAGTGGGGTGCAGGAGAGCAGTCTGTGGTACTGGCTGTTCAGGTTGGAATCTTTCCAGTTGTCCCCGCTTTGGGTAGGACTGCCCTCTTGATAGTCGGTGTGGCCTCATGATTTGCTTTGGACAATGAGAAGGGACATGCCGCTGCTGACTCGAAGTTCTAAGAGTCATGTGCTTAATCATACGTTTTCTGTCTCTAACTGTGGAAACACAGATACGTACTATGAGCAAGAAGGAAACCTGTGGGTGGAGCCAGGTGACAGGTGATTGCTTTTGGGCTGGTTCCAGCACCAGAACAGTCTGGTGGTTCCCAGAGTCGGGCCCCCAGGCTGGCAGCATCAGCCGCCTGGGAACTTGGTAGACATGCAGGTTCTCGGGCTCACCGTCACCCGCCAGCATGAGCTCTGGGCCTGGCAGTCTGTGTTCTCATGAGCCCGCCACCTGGTGCGGGCGCCCTCGGCACTGAGAACTCCTCCCGCAAGTGTGCCGGCTGAGAAGCCGGTTGGGAGACGGCTGTCAGTCCTGGTGAAAGATGGTTGCAGCAGGCCAGCATTGGAGTTGTAGGGGGAGAGAAGGAGACAGGTGGAAGAGGAAGGATTCTGGAGTCAAACTGACAAGGCCTGTTGTTTGGGAGCTGAGAGGTACTGGGGAGAGTGTCAGTCAGTGAGAGCCCCTAAGACTTTTTTTCTCTTTTATTCCCATCCCTCCACCCCCTTCCCCTATGGCTTGTTCCCTGTATCTGTGGGTTTGTTTCTGTTTTGTTTGTTCAATTGTTTTTGTTTTTGTTTTTTAGATTCCACATATAAGTGAGATCATGCGGAATTTGTCTTTGTCTGCTTATTTCACTCAGCATAATGCCCTCTAGGTCCATCCATGTTGTCACAAATGGCAGGATTTCATCCTTTTTTATGGCCGAGTAATATTCCATTGTACGTATGATCACATCTTCTTTATCCTTTTATCCATTGAGGGGCATTTAGGTTGCTTCCATGTCTTGGCCATTGTAAGTAATGCTGCAATGAACATTGGGATGCAGATATCTTTTCAAATTAGTGTTTTCGTTTTCGGATAAATACCCTTGAGTGGAATTGCCGGGTCATAAGGTAGTTCTATCTTTAGTTTTCTGAGGAACCTCTGTACTGTTTTCCATAGAGGCTGCACCAATTTACAATCCCACCAACAGTGCAGGAGGGACCCGTTTTTTCCACAGCCTCGCCAACACTTGTTCGTTGACTTATTATTGGTGACCATTCTGACTAGTGTGAGGTGGTATCTCATTGTGGTTTTGATTTTCATTTCTCTTATGATTAGTGATGTTGAGTATCTTTTCATATGTCTGTTGACCATCTGTGTGTCTTCTTTGGAAAAATGTTCAGGTCTCTTTCATAGCTTTTTGAATCTTCTGTTTGTGTTCGGAAGTCCTGTTACATGGATGTTTCATCAGCGTAATCTTCATATTTTCTTCCGTTTTTCTCCTGTTTCTCCTTGCTTCTCACCTTCTTCCTTTCCTCCTTCTCCCCCACTTTCCCTCCTTTTCTTCTCCCACTCCCTTCCTCTACCCTCTTCTTTTTTCTCCTCCTCCCTCCTTTCCTGTCTCCCTTGCTCCCTTCCTTTTCCCTCCCCTCCTTTCTCTTGTCCTTTTGGCAAGACTGTAGGACATGTATGATATCTAGTTGTCTTCTTTTGTCCCTTAGCAGTTGTGGAATGCTGTTATAGAGTGCTGTAACTTTTAGTTACTGTGGGAATTTTTTTTTTGCATTTATAATTTTAATAGATATTGCTACATTCCTCATAGAAGGTGAAAACTACAGAGGTGCCCAAAAAATGTGTACACATTTTAAGAAAGGAAAAAACTGTATTAAAATTGTAATAATATATATTGATAACAAAAGATGAATACAAGTCATGTTTGACTTCTGCAATTACAAGAGGTGCTCAGAGTGGTTCCCATCAGCGTAACTTTAATACAGTTTTTTTCATTTCTTAAAATGTGTATACATTTTTTTGGCACTGTGTCTGTGTGTGTGTATGTGTGTTTTAGTTATAGTTGACATTCAGTATTATATCGTTTTGGAAATATTTTTACATTTTCGTAATCTTCCTTTAAACACCTAAAGAAAAGCTTTAGATAACATATTTCCATTCCTCAGAATTAAAAAGTGTATGAAACTCTCTTCACTGCCCCAGCCCCTGATTCCCCAGCCCCCTGGTTCCCTGGCCCCCCGGTTCCCTGGCCCCCAAACTCCTGATCTCGTTGTTGTTCCCAGAGTTCTGGCCCCTGGTTCCCCGGCCCCCCAACCCCTGGTTTCTGGCCCTCCTGGTTGCCTGGCCCCCCAGTTCCCTGGCCCCCCAGTTTCCTGCCCCTCTCTTCCCTGTTCTCCTCCCTAGCTGCAGCAGCTGAGCCAAAGGTAGACAGTGGACCTGAGGCGTGTGCTTCAACTACAGTTCTTAGAGGTTTCTCTCATTCCCTGTCTGTCCCATGTGGCCCCCAAGTTCCCAGTCTTTTTTTGCTTTGAGTTCTTGTCTCAGCCCGTTTCCTTGGATGAAGGCTCGTTGTTGATGTGGAGGGAAGGTCTCTCTCCAGGAGGGGCTTCACTCAAGGCCAATTGGTGGGACCCCACGGTCAGTGTCGCAGGCACTGCCGCCTGGGTCCTGCACGTGCGTCCTCCCGGGACTGAGCTGTCTCCTGGGCCAGACGTGGCCTTCACACCAGCTGCTCAGACACTGAGTCCCCTGCCATTGCAGTGATGGTCCTTACGGAGGGAGAAGGTCAGTGTGTTACAGAAGTACGAGCAATGCGGCCTACGACACTTAAGGCCTTTCCCGTCAATAAGACATTGGACATTTAAAAATTGACTGAGAAAAATGGCCATTTTAGAATGTCCAATTCAGTGGCTTTCTGTATTTTCTCAGTGTCATACAACTGTCACCCCTGATGCCTGGACATTGGCATCGTGCCAGTAAGAAGCCCTGTACCTGTGACGGTCACTCTCTGTCCCCTGCCCCCAGCTCTGGCGCCCCCCCTTCTGAGCGTCTCAGAGGAGCAGTCACGACACCTGGGGCCTGGGAGCCCAGCCCGGCTTCCTTCTCTCAGCCTTGTCCACATCGTGGCCTCACTCCTCAGGGGGTGGCCCCTGGGAGGCCCGAGCACGTTGCCGTTACCCGTTACCAGCTGTTGGACGTTTGGCTCGTTTTCGCTTTTACTAGTGATGCAGGTTTCTGTGTGGACAGATGAGTTCAGTTCCATGGGTCTGTCCCTAGGAGTGGAATCACCAGGTCCTATTGTGCTGTTTAGCTTTTGGAGGAACTGCTAGACATTTGCACAGCGAGCGGACCCTTTTACGTCCCCCCAGCAGTGTATTTGGGGTGCAGAGATTGGACATACCACCCTGAAGGTATACGGAGAGAAAACCGGGAATGGGACCAGGGAACACTGCAGCTTGCATCTCACCACAAGGTCAGGCCCAGGGCGTGGGGTTGCAGGGGGGAGTGCGGCCCAGCGGGCAGCCCCACGGCTAGGCCGCCGCCCGAGGCGAAGCGTGGCACTGAGCTGCTCTGCAGCCAACACGGTACAGGAAACAGGTCAGTTATACAGCCCGTACTGTCGTGGGCACGTTTCTGTAAGTAAATTCTGTTCTGTAAAATAAAGCTGCTCACTAGAGAAGCTTACGGAGGAACGAGGGCTCCGTGTCCAGCCCTGTTCTGCAGCAAACTCCTGATCTCGTTGTTGTTCCCAGAGTTCTTTGATGGGAGAATGGGGGTCCTGTCCTCACTCAGTGAGGGCACGCGCCAAATATGTTGTGGGTAGATCCGTGTGAAGTGGAAAACGGGACTCGTGGGGGGTGTGTGTATGTATCATGTTTGTGAACTTGGGTTTTCCGGTCTGTCTGCTTCTGGAGGAATGGCTGGGAGCTTGGTCCCTCTCCTGGCTTGCCTCTGGGGGCTGTCCTGATGGCCTCCTTGCTGTCCCAGCGTTGAGACTTCTCTAAGGTGGACCGAGGGGGCTGCAGCTGGCATCTGGGCGGGGAGGGTGGGCGGGGAGGCTGCTGTGCCTGCCCAGGGCCTGCCGCCTGCCCAGCCTGCAGCGCGTCTTTCCCCTTCCTCTCCCTGACAGCGCGTCTGTCCCCTCTAGATTCTTCGCTCCGCTGGACTAAGGGCTATGCTTTGTCTCCGGACCTTTTTCCAGTGCTGGGCCAGGGCCTGGGGCCGCGAGGGGCTTTGAATGCTGATTGTTGTTGTGCGGGCGACCTCTGCCTCTGAGGGTGGCGCCCGTCCCCTCACACTGGAGACCCCTCCTCTGTCCACTAACTGTGTCCAGCCCCCATATGTCTGTGCTGTGGAATGGAAGGGATGCATTCTCTAATTCTGAAGCGCTGGGTACAGAAAGCGGCAGTGTGACCCTTAGCTCCCCCACACACCCCTGCTGCCCTTGGGCGCCCACTGGTGAGGCTGGCTGAGCTGTTCATTCGTTCTAATGTCCACGTTTTCATTTTTCACTGCAGTGCTTCCACGTTTTCTTTCCTTTTTACAATGATTATGTTACATTTGTTACCTTAAGACATTTTAAAGGGAAAGTATTATGAACAAGGGAAGTTCTCGCTATCAGCCTCCCTCTTCCAGCAGCACGTCCGCAGCGCAGATTCTCTTCCACGGTTCCCGGCGCCTGACACTTCCCTCTCTCTAATCTTTGTCCCTGTGGGCGTACACTTTGTGGAAATTCCTTTGCTGTCATTTCAGTTGAGGTCAGTGGAAGGAGCATGGAGAAATGTGAGGAAGGAAGCCTCCCGCTCTCGTTCCCTGTGAACATGGCTTAGAGTCGCCGCTCCTCCCTGCGGTTCTCCGTCCTGCTCTCGCCCTCTGGCTCTGTCCCTGTCCCCGCGGCAGAGCCTCTTCTGGCTTCTTTGCGAAAGGGGTGTGTGCCTCAGCGCCCTCGGCCTTGCGTGTCGTGTCGGGAAGTGTGTGTGCCTCACGTTTGAATGGTGGTGCAATGGGAGTTGTCTTCCCTTCACACGGTGGGCACAGCACCTTCCCCGCCCGCTGAGGCCACCAGGGCTGTGTCGCGCGGCAACCTCGCGCTGGGCTCTGGCGGTGAACTTACGCTTTATGGGCACCGAGGTTCCAAGGGTTTCTTTTTACCCTTCATGCCCTGTAGTTCCCATAGGAAGAGTCTAGGTGTTGATTTGTTGTTTTAGCTTGTTGAGGACGTGGGCACTCTGCTATTTATGTTAGTTTTTCACCCTCCCCACCCCACCGCTCTTTTAACCTGAACACTTGAGTTTCCTTTCATCTCTGGAGCTATTTCCATCATTGTCCCTTTGAAAATTGCCTCCCTGCCATGCCGTTTCTCCTGGAACTCCATTGCAACGTAAGCTCCCGGAGGGCAGTTTTCTTGCTGGTAACGTTCATAACGTGAAATTGGCCATTGTGACGATTAAGTGCACAGTTCAGCGGTATTGAGTACATTTCCGCTTTCTGCAGCCATCACCTCCGGAACTTTGATCTCACAGGACTGAAACTCTGTTCCTATTAACCACTAGTTTTCTATTCCTCCATCCCCCCTTCTTGTGCAACCCCCCTTCTACTTCCTGTCTCTATGGTTCTGACAACTCTGAGGACCTCCTATAAGTGGGGTCACACAGTGTGTGTCCTTTGGTGACTGGCTTCTCACTCAGCACAGTGTCCCCAAGGTCCTTCCATGGTGGAGCGGTGTCAGGGTTTCCCTCCTTTTTAAGTCCAACAGCGTCCCACTGCACGGATGGACCCCCTTTGCTTCCCACCATCCGCTCGCGGACACTCGGGCGGCTCCCACGCTTTCGCTGTAGTGAGCAGTGCAGCTGTGAACACGGGTGTGCAAATCTCTCTTCGAGACCCTCTTGCACTCCCAGGTGTATGCCCAGAAGTGGATTGCTGGGTCACAGGAAGGTCTGTGTTTAGCTTCTGAGGGCCCCACACTGTCCCACAGCGGCCAGTGCTTTGCGTTCCCGCCCACAGCACAGGGCTCCCTTTCCCGCGTCCCGCCTGCACGTGTGTCTGCTCCTTTGAGTGGCCGTCGTCCTGGGTGTGAGGAGCGTCCCCCTGTGATTTTGATGCAAAGCGTGGTGCTTGGCTGTCTTCTATTCCACAGATGGACTCCCGTGTTGGTCGTTGTACCAGCCAGGCTTCCCGGTCTGTGTGTTCGGGGATCTGGGCTGCGTCACAGGTGGAGTGTGGTCCTTGGGCGCGCCCACCGGCTGCTGCTGTCACCTCAGATTCTCCTCCGCAGGTCAGACTAAAGGGCGCATGTTTGCCCCACGCCACCCCTTTCTTTCCAGGGCTGACCCCCATTCTTCTTTCCCTGCTTTTGGTCTCTTTGCCTACTTGCTTTTTCGATGTTATCCGCTCGGTCCACCATGAGCTGGACCAGGAGCCCCCTCTGGAAACAGTATGGAGCGGCCCTAGCAGGACAGTCCTCCCTTTGTCCTGGAGCAAGACGGTTGCTCGTGCATGGGAAGCTGAGCGGGACAGCTGCTCCGGCCCCTTTCCCGTGTGCGCTCTGCAGTGTCCCCGTCTGCCTGCCCCACCACTGCTGTGTCAGTCAGGTGTGTGCACCTCAGCACTGGTGTTCTGGCTGGACACCTCCTGTGTGCGGCTGCCCCGTGTGTGCCAGTGTGGTGAGCTTACCCTCAGCCCCTCCCAGCATTTGTCAGTAGCAGACTCCGGTGTGACAGTCACGCAGTTTCCAGACAGGCTGCCTGTCCTTGGGGAGCAGGGCCGTCCCCAGGTCAGAACTGCCATGTGCATTGTGGGTCTCCAGTCCTTGCTGTCACTTGTCCCCCATATGATGCTGTGCTTGCCAACTTCCTGGAGGAGCCTCCTTGGTGGATGTCCTCCCCGCTGGAATGGGTACCTGCCTGCTTCTTGTTCCTAGTCGCCCTTTGGAGTGTTGCTGCCTTCACTGGGTGTCCCCAACTGGGGACTCCAGCTGTGTGCTGAAGACCCACATTACTCTGAAGCCACCGTCCTCCGCACTTGCCCTGTGGGGCTGGCGTGGCACCTGGATGGTGTTTACATGGAGGGGTACACACCAGGGCTCGGCAGTTGCCTGGACCTGTTCACTGCCGATGGCAGCTCAGTAAAGTTTACAGCTCTTTTGTCACAGCATTGAGTCTGGGCCTGAGCGAGTAGAGGGACTGGGGTGGCCCCCCAGGTGTCAACCATGGCTGACTCCTAGCTTTCTGCTTTCCCCCGACAGCCTGGCACTAATAGTGCGCCAGGCTTTGGAAGACCTGGTTTTACTGTGCTGAGCAGGTGACACTGTGTGTGTCACTGAACCTCTGCCTGGGAGGCCTCCTCAGCTGTGACAGGCCTGGCTCTGTGCTACCCCCACATGGCATGTCCTGAGCCGGTGACTGTCTCCCTTTGGGAGTGACTGAGCCGACCGAGTGATGTGTCCATGGCCACATTGCCAGTGAGAGTGGTGGCACGTCGGGAGGACCCTCGCCAGGTTTCTGTTTCTCTTGAAAGTCTGTTCCTGCTCATTTCCTTTCAGCTTTACCATCCTGTGATTTTGTGTCATTTTTGTGGTTTTAGGACTGCCTCCTGTGGCCTAAATCATTATCTAAAACATTGTGAATGGCCTCAAAAAACCCAAAACAAACTCCACAAAGCTGCATACTTATCTTAGGTTTTAAGTATGTTTCTTTCTCTTTTTCTAATACTGCAGTGTTCTGAGGAAAGCCTCTGGACTGAATGGAAGTCAGCGTCAGAAAAGGTCCCCTTTCTGTCCCAAAAGCTGTCAAGTGCATGAGGATGAAGCAGGCCCCGGAGCTGCTGGGCAGCGCCAGTGGGAAGCCTGCCAGCTGCGACATGAACCGCGAGTGCTCTGTGTTCCTGGGCAAGGCCCAGCTGTCCGCCAGCCTGCAGGACGGGGTCATGCACAAGTTCAACGGCCACGAGGCACTGCCCTTTCTTCCTGCGGAGAAGCTGAAGCTGAAAGACCTCGCTTCCCGCGTGTTCAATGGGGAGCCCGGTGCTCACGATGCCAAGCTGCGTTTTGAGTCCCCAGAGGTGAAGGGGGGGATGGGGACCCCGCCGAGCACCACCCCTGTCAAAAATGGCTCTCCGGAGATTAAGCTGAAAATCACCAAAACGTACATGAATGGGAAACCTCTCTTCGAATCTTCCATTTGTGGCGATGGCGCTGCTGCTGTGTCCCAGTTGGAAGAAAATGGACAAAAAGCAGAAAACAGGGCAAGGAGGAACAGGAAGAGGAGCATAAAATACGACTCGTTGCTGGAGCAGGGCCTCGTCGCAGCAGCTCTGGTGTCTAGGACGTCAAGTCCCACAGAGAGAAAGGTGTGTGTGCGTTCTGTCTGGGGTGGAGGGGCAGCGCCGCAGCCAGCCCCTGAGCGGGGGGCCTGTCACAACCCCGCCCTGTGCTCGGTGGCAGGGGAGGAGGTGGCGCAGGCCGCCACGGGTGTGTTCACGCGGCTGAAGGCCTCCTTTGGGTCTCACGGGGGCCTCCTGAGTCAGTCGCCAGGCCCAAGCTCGTTAACTCAGCGTCCAGATTCAAGTGGCTGAAAAGGGGAGAGCGGTTTCTGAACCCGGGGGGCGCCCCTTCCAGGTCTGGAGACCGTCTTTAGCCTGGTTTGGTCAGTGGGGGCATCTACGTGGGGCTCCGTGAGTCTGTCCTGTCTCGGGACTGCAGGTGCGACTGCTCCCTCCCACACGGCTCGCTGCCCACTCCGCTGTCGCCCGCACCGGACGGCTGCGTCTTACACATTCACGCTCTTGGTCCCCAGCACAGGACACACGCGAGCATTCACTCATCAGAGCGGGGGTGGAGAGCCCTTGCTCACCAGGAGGGAAGGCGGCACTTCCTGTCATCGTGTCTTAAAGTGACACTCAGGCTGGCCCTCCACAGACGAGGATGAGCTTATAGAGCAGCCCAGCCACCCTGGTCTCGGCTGAGGAGCTCGGGGCGGCCTGGTGGTGTCGGGCGCCTGCTGCCCACTGGGCTCTGGTCGAGGCTCGGGCCCTCCTGCAGGACCAGGACGGGGAAGCTTGGTGTCGTTACCAAGGCTGGTATACCTGCTTTAAAGTTGAGGAATTTTATGTACAATTTCCACAGATAGGAGGGGAAATGGCTCAAATTTCTTTGAAATTGTGCAAGTAATGAAGAACTTTGAGGGTTTAAGAAGTGGTTTTTGAGTGCTTGAGAGCTGTTCAGCTCTTGCTAATGTGATTCTAAAAGGCCCAAGGTTAGTGACCTGGGCTGGTGACCTTGGAGGTGCCCCTGTGGTTGTTAGTGCACACGGGGGACAAAGCTGGTTCCTACCTCATCACTTGGTTCTGTTAAAACTTGGGTAAATCACCTGATTTTTGATTCTCCATCTTTAGACTGGGGATCATAACACGTGTCCTCATGGGTTTGCCATGTGGCATAGATGACGTGATAGATGTCACATTGGGATGCGTGGGATAATCTGAGAGCCCACATTTTTGAAAGTATTTCATGCCAGCCCTGTGCCAGCCCTCAGCACCAGGCACAGTGATCTTTGTAAAAGAGGTTCAGCGTGTGCCCAGGTGTGCCGCCTCTGACGGGAGGCTCGGGGTCACGCCCAGGGGGATGGCAGGGGCCACGCCGACTGCTTGTCCCCTGGAGAACAGCACGAGAGTGTTGGGAGCAGGGTGCCCCAGTCAGGTCTTCAGTCAGCTAACCCCACTGTGTTCCAAGATGGAGAAACTGAGGCTCAGAGAGCCAGCCCATGACTCAGCTCAGTAGTGGTGGGGCTGAGACTGGCTGCCAGGTCCTCCTGATGTCCTCGTCACACTGGGTCCTTCCACGCTGTGGGTGCAGGTGCTTCAGAGGACAGGCAGACACGGGGTGGAGGGGCTAGGGGGTCAGGATGGCTTCGGGGTTCTGTGAGCTTTCCTCTTTGACAGGTGAGTAAAGCACCATTAAAGGGCACCCCCAGGCGAGGAAATAGGTCTAAGTAGAGATGCACGTGACGTTGAGCCCCTGCTGTGTGCAGACACTGGGCCGACCCCTCACTAAGAGCTGAGGGCAACAGTGCGATTTCGGTGGTGGGGTCAGGGCTGGTACCTGAAAACAGTGACGGGGATGCCCCTTCTTTCGGGGGGTGTGTGTTTGGAACCTCTAGCCTGACTAATCCTCAGTCTCCTGTGGATAGAGGGCTGGATTTAGGGGTCGTCATTGGGTGTTTTAGTATGTCTTCTGTTGTTCATTTTCAGAATCCAGCTAAGAAAGAGTCCCGTCCAAGTACCGGCCGAGACCAAGACCACCTATTGAAATACAATGTCGGCGATTTGGTGTGGTCCAAAGTGTCCGGGTACCCCTGGTGGCCATGCATGGTTTCTGCCGACCCCCTGCTGCACAGCTACACCAAACTCAAAGGTACTGCGTCTGGGCGTTCTTTCCAGCTTTCTCCTGCACTCGCTTTCTCCTCTCCATCTTCCTTCTCGTTCTTCCCTAAACAGCCCTGCTGTAGTTCTTTTCTTTTTCCTGTTTTTACTGTGTTGCAGTACGCACAACAGAATTTACCATCGTAACCACTGTCAGGTGCACAGTTGAGTGGCATTAAGTGCATTCACGCTGTTGTGCAGCCGTCCCCAGCGTCCATCCCCAGGGCTCTTCATCTTGTAAATCTGAAACTGTCCCCACTAAACAACTGCCCCCTGCCCCCAGCCCTGCAGCCACCATCTGCTTCCTGTCGTTTGGATCTGCGTTTCCCTGGTGATGGGTGATGCTGAGCGTGTGTCCGTGTGCTTGTTGGCCACTTGTTACATCTTTGCAGAAAGGACTCTATTCGAGTCCTTTGCCCATATTTGAATTGGGTTGTTTGTTTTTTTTGTTGCTGTTGAGTTGTTTGTGATTCATTTTTGCAGCTTTAGCTGCAGTTAGTGATGGATCAGCGGTGGTGCAGTGCTGTTCCTTTTTGTGTCTGGTTAGCTCTGTGCTTTTTGTCTGCTGCGTTAGTGTTAGACGTGAGGAGCTCTTCGCCTTGTTCTGCTTTCCAGGTTTTATGGTGAATAACTTACTGTTACTTAGCAGGGATTGCTTATTTTAGCATAATTTTCAGAAATAGCATATATGAAGTTTGAGTGACAAAAATGTTCCAGTTAATTTTATTAGGTCTGTGGGAGGAAGGGAAAAAGTAGAAATGATCATTTCTGGGGCCACGAAACGTGGGAATACAAACTGGTAGAGGGAACAGTAGAACATACTAAGAATACAAAGTTATTGATATAGATTAGAGCAGATGGTAATTTAAATAACGGGCAACTCATAAAACAGAAAATCTCATGTGTTTTGGAGGGAAAGACACACGATCAGGTGATTTGAGTCTTCTAGAAAGTTTTGCTAGAGAAAAGTTTCAATTTAGTTTGAGGAAGGTGAGGTGTAGTGAGTCCAGCCCAGAAGGGGGGCTGAGCAGGTTAGCTCCCCAGGCAACCGGCCCACCCTTCGGAAGTGGGACGGGCGCTTTGTGGCCTCAGCGGCACCAGAGCGAGAACGCACAGGGTCCTTCCCTCCTGGCCTTCAGCGGAGGCTGGAGCTCCCTGAGCAGCCGCGCAGCTTTGGGTCCTGCTGGCTGGCTGTGGGAGCAGGTGGCTCCTGGGACCGGGGGTGGGATGGGGAGGACGGTGGTGCCTTGCTGGCAGACAGATTTGGCTGGGGCGGTGGGACTCTGCCTCGAGGCTCAGGCACGTGGGGGCCGGAGGGGGTGCTCAGGCTGACCTTGGCTCTGACTCCGTGGAGGGTCCTTGGCACCCCAGCTTCCCGGAAGCTGGGAGCATCCAGACTTGGTCAGAGTCTGAGAAGAAACACTGGTGAGGCAGAAGCGGGGTGCCGCCCTCACGCCCCTGCAGCCCCAGCAGGCACACATGGGTGAGGTGTTGCCCGTTCTTCCCAGCTCTCTGGAAGCAGGCATGGCCCTCCTCACACAGCATCCGCGCGGCCTGTGGCTTCGTGTCTTTGGTTTGCACAGCACAGCACACGCCGACCCCTCGCGATTCCTCTCAGCGTCTGGGGGTTTCCGCCTCGTTTGTCTGAAGGCTCTGGCTCCTCAGCTCAGACCTGTGGAACTGAGGGTGCCCCGCCTGTCTGTGCCCAACACTGGGGTAACGACCTGCACTTGCTGTCATCGCCTCCTTCCCTGGCTTAGCCTCTCGGGACCACAGCAGTGTCTGCTCCTTCTCTTCTGCTTCTCCCGTCGGGGCCTCTCTGGGTAGAGCTTTTACTCCTTGTGGGAACATCTCCCAGGGGAGGCGTGGACTCTGCACTCAGCCTGCCGGGGTGCCACTCAGCTGCAGGGTCTGGGGAGGAATGGACTTCTTCGAGCCTCAGTTTCCCTACGTCTAGAAAACGAGGGTGGTGCGGACTCCATGGATGGGGAGCTGTTAGCACAGTGACGAGTGGGCCCTCGAACTCTCACCCTCTCCTTCACGCTCACAACCTGAATTTGGTGGCACTTGCTCCCTCTCCCCTGGTCGCCTCTTGGGCTCTTCCTGAAAACATTCCCGTTGACCAGTTACTTCCCCTGCAGGATCCTAGTGTTTGGCCATTTAATTTTAGTAAGTTTGTACCCATGTTTCGTGCCTTTATGTCACCGGCCATTCCCCTAGTTTTCACAACAATGCCAGTTGGTTACACTTGGATTCTGTCTTGATTGGTTTGTGAAATACTTGACTTATTGTTTGCTTGTTTGTTTTTTTATTTAAAAACCTTTCAAGCCCACTGTTCAAAGTGGAACAGTCCAGTGGACAGCCAACCTTAAAGGTTTTGTTGGACCTGCTCCATTTCTCTCTGTCAGCTCTCCCTTTCGCCAACCCATCTGGGTGTAGGCTGGGCACATCAGGGTGCTCCCCGCTAAATGTGCTAGCGGGGACCTTCCAGGAAGAGGCCAGCTTCCCAACAGACCCGGCCCCCCACTACACTGCAGGAGACATCACGTCCGTAATGGCATCCACCACTGCGGCCTGCTTGGACTTCCCCGGTAGGCGTCAGGATTTCCCCAAACGGCTGTGTCTTCATGCCGGTGTCGCCTATGGCGGTCACCTCTGCAGGCTCCTGCAGCCTGGAACAGCACTCCCTGCCCCTGCCCGTTCTCCACTCAGCTCTGCAAGGCCAGGCAGGAGCCCGTGGGAGTGTCATGGTGGGAAGGGCTCAGCTCAGCCCTTCACTGAAGGCCTTTCCGCAGGAAGTAGGGTGCAGCCCTGAAGTGCTTCTCTAGGAATTGTTCTGGGCTGTAGGGGAGGGAGCCTGGAATCACAGCAGATCAACTTCAGAGGACTGCTGGTGTGCATTTGAACAGCAGTGTAGGAGGAAGAGCGCTAGGATGAGCACCCTCCCGCTGGAAGGAGAGTCCAGTGCCCTTTGAAAAGAAAAGCTGGAGAAGACCATGGGGGTGAAGGAAGGCCACCTGCGTTGCTCGAATGGCGTCTGGCACCCAGAGCTGCTGGGGCTGCTCTGCCACAGCCCAGAGCTCCCCTTTGGGAAGGCACGTCCCTGTTGTCACTGGGGAACGATCGTGCTTGGGGCCCGGGTCCCCAAGCTCCGTGCTCCCTGTCGATCCACTGGCTCCTCCCACAGTAACTGTCTGCTTTCAGTGTATAATTAGCTGGCATTTCCTGTGAAAATGAGCTCCCTCCTAAAAACAATTTGTTGTGGATCAGTCTTCACTCTTTTTAATGCTCACGTCGTCCCCAGATTTGACCAGTGGGAGTCCCATTAAGTCCCTTTGAGCTGAGTCCTTCTGACACTTCTCCGTCAGCCTCTGAGCACTTCCTTCCACGTGACCCGACAAGAGGTTCCAGGCCACTTTGTACTTTGTTTGCCCCCCACCCTGGGATCATCCATTTCTCAGAGGAAACCTGGGAGCTCTTAGCGGAGGCCCAGATCAGCCCAGATCGGCACTGCCTGTGGTCATCACTGTGGGGGCACTTCTCAGGGCGGGGGGTCCAGGCAGTGCTGAGCCCTGGCCCCGGAGGCTCGGGGTCCGTTTGTGATTCCCCACCATGGGGCTTGCAGCTCCCGGGCCAGGGCAGAGATGGTGAGTGATGGTGTCCTTTGGGGTTTAGGGGTCCTTGTAGGGGAAGGGCGGGCATGAGGAAGGGACAGCCGTGTGGAGCTGGGAAGCGGGCACTTGTCCTGTAAGATGGAACCCGCTAACCCTACCCCCTATTCCCATGTTTTCTTTTTCTGTGTGGACTTCTTTTTATTTATCATGCGTGGGATTGTAGATGTGCTTCAATCTGGATCTTAGGAATGCACTTACATTTTTGAAACCGAAGTATAGTATATCTGCCAAAGAGAACACAAGTCGTGAACTGCAGCTCAATCTAGACTCTTGAAAGTGTAAATTTCCCTTGAAACTCAAAGTTAATACAAGTCGAATGGTGTCTCTGATACATGGGAACAGAGCCTGCCGTGGCCTCTGCATCCCGGGGAGTCCTGATGGACAGCAGCTTGGAGGCCTGCCCTTTCGGTTGGAGAGAAATTACACGTCTGATTTCAGCATCAGACCATAAAGAGAGCAGAACTCCAGTGCATGTGGCAGGCTCGCCACCCTGGCACGTCTGCTTCTGACTAACGGGTCTGGAATCAAGTAATTTTCTGCTGTGGAGATTTTTGTCAACACTTCTTCTATTTTATGGAGGGAACCTCATGGCTTGATTTTTAAATTCAACATTTTCTAAAATATGACAGGTAACCTGGCTTTCCCATGTGGTGGGGTATTTGGCAGTATACTTTCCTTACTGTTTTTTTTTTCTTTCTTTTTTGCTTGTTTTGTCAGCTACTAAGAGGGGTGTGTTAAAACCTCACACTGGGAGAGTGGATGTGCCTTTTCTAGTGGCAATTTTGTCAGTTTCTGCTTTACCTATTTTGGGACTCTGGTGCCCCCCAGAGACTGAACTAGGAAACTCAGGCACGGTGATGCTTGTCCGCTTGTTCCCCAAGAGCTCTGGTTTCTTGTCCCTGTGACTTTGTCCCTGTGCCATGTTCTTGCTTCTGGAGACGCCTAGCTTCTCTGCCTCCCTGGAGGTAGCTGAGTGTCTGGGACCCACACACGAGCAGGGACGGCAGATTCCGGAGAAAGGCTCAGGTCAGGGCCACATGAGGGGAACGGGCTGTGATGGGAGGAAGGACCAGCGCACCGTGTTAGGGTCCTGGGCTGTTGGTGAAGGCCCCGGCCGCTCAGCCCGGGAAGGAAAGATGACTCATAAATGCTGGTGGGACAACTGTTAATTATGTGGTAAGAAAAAACAATGAGATACTCACCTCCCAACTTGGACCAAAGTAAAATTCATATGGATTAAAGAAACCCATAAAAATAGGAGAAAATTGGGTTACACTGTTACCAAATTTCTAGGCAGGAAAGAACTTCAAACATGTTACATTTCTTTTACAAACTTGGGATCAGACTGTACTATGCTCTTGCGTTTTTCCACTTGACGTGGAAGGAGCATTTTTTGTGTCATTAACAGTTTATAAAAGATGATGTGCGTTCATATTATTTCATGATATGTACTGTAGCACAGTTTCTTCATTATGCAAATGTGCTGACATACAGCTGTATTCATTTTCATCACCAAGGAAAGTTCTTTCCAAGTATTCAAGTGCAATGGAAGAAGTCACAAATCACTTGACATGTTTTTGAATCTTAGCTGTTTTAAAGTCAAAGAAGTATACATACTTAGAAACAAATCAAATTGTACTGAGAGGTTAATAGTGAAAAACAGCCCCCTCCGCTCCCCAGAGGTAATTCTTTTTAATTTTTCCAACATTTTCCTCTAGTTTTCACTACTGTTTTTTGATTTATCAGTTAGATGTTTTCTGTTGACTTTCCATTATGGAAAATGAAAACTGATCTGTTCAATCATTTCCTGTTTCTTCCCCTCCCATATAATTAACTCACTGTTTTTATCAAACATGAGTGTGTACGTAATTTGACTATGTAAATATCAGAAAAACCAAGTTGTGTTCTGTAATTGTATTTTCTTTCTTATACAACCTTTTGTTTCTCCTGGATTTAATTATTGCCTTTCTTTTACAATTATATTCTTTGCTGTTCATATAGCCCTAATTTTTTTCAAGTATTCATGTCTCTGTCCTTAAAACTCATCCTGTTTCTCCTATTGGGGAAAAAAATGAAAACCTGTGTTTGACCGCCTTTTCTGCTAGTTGGATCTCTTCGTATTACCGTCTTTCCTTGCTGCCCAGATTTTCGTTTGGTGTGGCAGAGTTCTTTTCTGTCACCTTTTCCCCTGCGGCTCTCCTGGAATCTTCCTTTTCCTGCTTGAGTATCTGTTGCCGGCACGCTTAACCTTTGTACAGCAGCAATCTTAGACTTTCTTTAAGATGCTTTCCCGAGTTACATGCGCTGTTTTCAGTGATTCCACTCTGCGCTCTGTCTTGGGCAGTTTTCGTTTCTTGCTGGAGGACATTTTTGGCATCCTAAGGAAGTGTGCGTGGGAGGTGAACTTGAGTCCCTGTGGTTCAGCGTGTGCTTCTTCTCCATCCTCACACTTGGTTGATGGTTTGTTTGGCTGGGTGTAAAATTTTCTGTTGGAAAGAACTTCTCAGAATTTTGCGGTATCGCTTCATTTCCTTCTAGCATCCCGAGTTATCACAGAGTTGGCAGGTACCCATCACCCTGCTTCTGGTTTCCTGAACGTGGCAGCTGTCCTGTTCCCCTCCCCCATCCGCGTGACCGGTACCGAGATGTACCCTGGTGTGGGTGTTGGTTGAGGCTCTTCCAGTGTTTTAGTTCTGAGGCGCGTTCTTGTGTTTTTATGCTTTGCTAAATTTCCCTGTTTCTCTCTCCAGAAGGCCAGTTGTTTAGGTGTTGTTCCTCCTGGATTGGTCCTGTAGGTTTCTTAGAGGACTAGATGTTTTTCATCTTAATCTTTTTCTTCTTTCTGGGAGATTTCTTAACTTACCTTCCAACCTTCCTTCTTAATTTTATTTTCATAATCGTGTGTTAAAATTTCTAATAGCACTTTTTTTTTGTTGTTCTCTTTCCATAGCAAACTTGAGTTTTTTCTGTCGGTGTCATCTCTTCCTGGCACTGTCTGTGTTTGGGAATCGTTCGTGCTGGAGGCCTCCTTCAGTGCTGGGCCTGTGCCCTCCAAGCGGTGGGGAGCCCGTGTACGGGGTGGCTGTTAGCCTACTTTCGAGGGTTCGGCTGCTGTTGGCTGCTTAGTTGTGGGGGCATCTCCAAAAGATTCAGTGCAAAGGCTTTTCCTCTGGGTCCAGCAGCTCTCTGATTTCTTGTGGCCAGTGTTGTGTACGAGGGAATGGGGTCTGGCAGTTCTCCGATGGAGGACCCCCACCTTTCACTCACCTGGCCCAGAGATCTGACCTTACCACCACTTCCTTGTCTCTGCCTCATTCTGCTGCAGCCGGGTCTGACACCCTCTCTCTTGGGTTTTGGAACAAGTGTCTCTTTCCTCACCCAGTTCCCTTTTGGCTGCACTGTGGGATGTGGCTTCTTCCTTTCTGCTAAGGGTGACAGCACTGGACATCTTGGGTTACTCTGTGGCTTCAGGGCTGCCCTCGGAGGTCATCAGTGCCCTTACCCCACTCTGAGCTCTGAGAGAGTGGCCTGAGAGAGTGGGATTTGAACCCAGGCCACCTGACCCATTCTGTGCCCCTTCACTCCTGCCTGGCCCCTCTCTGTTGAATGGCCCTTTTGCTGATGTCCTCTCTTATTTATTGGGCATCTTGTTAAGTGGGTCTTGGAAGGGATGAGATAAAGGAGTGTGTTTAGGCAGCTTTCTTTCTCAGTCGGTTTTGAATCTTATCCAAATCTCTCGTAAATGCATTTCCCTCTTTGGCCTGGAGCATGGTGGGGATAGAAAGGGTAGGATTTATTCTGAGGTTAATACTTGAACAGCACAAAGTAAGACAACTTCAAAGCAGCTCCCAACTCCATGTCAGTAATTATTAATGGATTTGCCTAATTTCATCACAAATTCTAACTTTCAAGTTCTAACATTTTATTTTAAAAACTAGGTCAGAAAAAGAGTGCACGCCAGTATCACGTACAGTTCTTTGGTGATGCCCCAGAAAGAGCTTGGATATTTGAGAAGAGCCTTGTAGCTTTTGAAGGAGAAGGACAGTTTGAAAAATTATGCCAGGAAAGTGCCAAGCAGGCACCCACGAAAGCTGAGAAAATTAAGGTGATAGATGTTCCTTAAGTACAATTTTAGACCAAAAGTTTTATTTTTATTCTTGTTTTGAACTTACGGTTGCTTGAAATAGTGTAATGGCTTCTTACTGCTATTGTTTACTTTACCCAAGTATGCTGTCATAGAACATGACAGGTTAATTACAGACACAATGTATTCTTTTTACTTATTTGATGACTCCCAGGGATAATTTGTTTTATAGTTTCTATTTTCCTTTTATTATAGATATGTATATATGTTATATGTAATATGTGTGTATCATCTTAATTTAATGTGATTAAAGTTGATTTGTAATTTAAAGAAACAGTTATTGTATTGGGCTGAACTCTATAGCCTTCAAGTTAATTGGTTTTTATAGTTTTTGATTTCTAAATTTATGACATTCGAAAAGTATCCTTTAAAGTGGGTTAGCTTTTTATGTTTTATAATGAAACTTACAGCCCGTATGTTTTCTTTTCAGCTGTTGAAACCTATTTCAGGGAAATTGAGGGCCCAGTGGGAAATGGGCATCGTTCAAGCAGAAGCAGCTGCAAGCATGTCAGTAGAGGAGCGGAAAGCCAACTTCACGTTCCTCTACGTGGGGGACCAGCTTCACCTGAACCCTCACGCAGCTAAGGAGGCCGGCGTTGCTGTGCAGTCTCTGGGGGCCATGATGGGGTCCTCGGGGCTCACTGAAGAAGCTGCTGAGAACCACAAGCCCGGGAGAGAAGGGGGTGTGCCCATCAAGAGAAGGCGGAGAGCCAAGCTGTGGCGCTCTGCTGAGAGCCAAGAGAGTGAGCCCGGGACAGCGAAGACGACTCCTCAGAAGCGGGCAGAGGCTGATCCTAAGAGAGGAGTCGGATCTCCTCCCGGGAGGAAAAAGGCCGCGGCCTCCACGCCACGGAGCAGGAAGGGGGATGCGGCATCCCAGTTCTTGGTCTTCTGTCAGAAGCACAGGGAAGAGGTGGGTACTGTGATGGCTTCTGAGTTGTTGTGTCTTCCTTCTGGGGTGTTGGTGGATTTGCGGAGCACCCTCGGTGCAGAACTGGCTGCTTCTCGGCGTTACCAGCGTAGTCTGTAGTGAGCCTCGTGTGGGTTTCAGATGTAACAAAGAAGTGTTGTGAGGGGATGGCCGTTCTCACGCTGGGTTTAGACTAAAGTGCTCCTCCCAGTGTGGGTGAGATGGTGCTGGACAGCGGGACGTGGCTCTTAGGTTTTACAGGGCTGCCCTGTGCTAGAAGCTTCCCCGAGAGGCTGTGCCGAAGCTGCCGGCGGGGGTGCGGACGTGGTCACAGACCCAGCTTGGGAGGAGTGCTGATGTCCATGATATTTAAAAGGACAGTAATGTATCAGTGAGGCAAGCATTTGAATAATTTGCTTAGTCTTCATAGATGACACCATTTGGCAAGAACTGAGGGGTTAGGCCCCCGTTTTGGTTGTGTTCACTGCTGAAGTGAGTGGATTGGGAGGGCTTTTCTCAGGAATGTAAGGGTGGTGGAATGCGAACGTCTTTTCCAGTTTACTCTGTCTCATTGAGGGACTATCTCAATAGATGGAGAAGAGGCATTTGGTAAAATCCATTGCTCTGTGATGCATAGTTAGGCCAGGATGAGAAGGGAACTCCCCTAACCTGTGGAAGGGCTTCTGTCAAAAGCCATCAGCAAGCGTCATACTTACTAATGAAACTTCAGAAGTGTTCTCTTTAAAATCATAAACAAGACAGGATGCCTTTCTGTCACCACGTGCACATGAAATGTTGCAGTGAAAATACTAGCCAGTACAGTAAGGTAAGAAACATAGAACAGGCATAATTGGTTTTTTCCCCCCTTTCTTCTGCCTCCCCCCCACTCTGGTTCAAGCTGTTGTTTCCCAGTCTAATTGTGCAGGACGCAGCTCCCTGGCCCATGCTGGTGCTGGTGTCATGAGCCATGTGGGCCAGTGTCCTCTCAACCACAAGGTTGCCAGTTCGATTCCTCGACTCCCACAAGGGATGGTGGGCTGCGCCCCCTGCAACTAAAAACGGCAACTGGACCTGGAGCTGAGCTGTGCCCTCCACAACTAAGATTGAAAGGACAACAACTTGACTTGGGAAAAGTCCTGGAAGTACATACTGTTCCCTAATAAAGTCCTGTTCCCTTCCCCCCACCTCCAAAGCTAAATAAATAAATAAAAACATTAAAAAAAGGAAAAAAGTTATGCAACAAAAATACAAGGTACCGAGGAATAAATGGAACAAAATATAATATTTTGAGAAAAATAGTTGCTATTTTAGCAGACCTCAATGAATAGGGGTATTCTAATGATGGGTGGGAAGGTTCAGGATTGTGAAGTTGGACCTGTCAGTGCCCCTATGTTAGAGGATAGATCAGTATAATTCTAATAATAACACTCCCATTAGGACTTTCTCTGCACTTTTGAAGTGAAAGCCAAGGGAGCCACACAGAAGAGAAGCTACCCTGAGGGCTGGCCCTACCCAGTGCCGGTGACAGGGCAGTGACACTGCCCAGAACAGCCCCAGAAGCAGCCCCTGTGTGGCGCTGACACTTGGCTGTGCGTGCACCGTTGGTTTAGATGGTCCAGGGCACTGAGCGGCGTGGTGAGCGCGTCGCCGGAGTGAGTGCGGGGGCGGGAGGCAAGCTGGCTCGGGTGCGCATGCGCAGCGCCCTGTCAGGCTGCGCCGCCCCCGCCCCCCAAGCGGCGCAGGGCTCCACGGGCGACACCCGCCCAGCCAGCCACGCTCTGGCCTCTCCCTAGTCTGTTTCCACTTGCTCCAGATTATGAAAGAAAAGAGGATCCGGGAGAATCCAAGTAACTTTCCAGAGACTTCCCTTTGGCTTTTGGGGACCCAAATTGCTGTCAGAGGACCCTGCTAGTGAGTACTAAGAAAGGTGCCGAGAACCACCTGTTACCGCAGAGACTGCCAACGGGCGGTGCCCTGAAGACCGGCCCACGCGTGGGGCGCTCTCAGTGGGTGGGCCTGCGGCCTTTGGGCTCTGAACGTCCCTCCCAAGCCCTCCGCCCAGTTTTGCCGTTGCCATCACGCTGCCGTCAGTGCACAGTGAAAACTCACTTCCGCTTCAGAGACAGATGCGCTGCCAGCCTGCGGGCCTATTGAGGGGGTGGGCTGAGACCCACGGGCCCTCCCCTGGCTGGTCCTCAGTCATTTGTGCCATCCGAAAAGGGAGGACTACCAGGGTGTCCTGTGACTGTCTCAGTCACACTGTTGTTCCCCAGGTGTTTGTGCCGGCTCTGTCCTCAGTAATTCTGGACTTGAACCAGGGGGGCAGCTCCTTGAACCCCCGTAGAACAATCTGGGTCTTTCTAGGTTGTTTTCCTTTTTGGGAGTGGTGGCACGTTCCACCTAGGCTGGTTTTCTTTTGGTTGTTAGTTGATTAATCAGTGGCCAGGCCTTGAGGGACATACCAGGTGGAGCCTCCTCTCTGCTTCCTGGACCCTCCTTCTCTAGGGTCACTAGACAGAAGACTGTGACCGTCAAGGACCTTTGGTTGCCACTTGCTGACTGCTTTTTGAGGTCAGCTTCCGACTCTTTTCTTCCAAATGGAGAAAAGCATTACGCTTCTTGAAATAGGTTGAGTTCTCCTTGACATCGTCTGCTGTCAGCCTTTGTCCAGCAGGCTTGGCCCAGGCGTGCAGCCCACGGGTGTGCTTTGAGGTGTTCTGGAATACAACCGACAGGGTGTGCGGGGCCATCCACAGTGGGGGAGGGACAGTGGACAGCCCTGGCAGCAACCGGGGGAGGCCCCCTGCACAGTTCTCCGAAGGCCACAGTGTTAGGAGCAGTTTCATCAGCACAGGCTTTTGGCCTCAGTTTTCAATTTTTAAAGAATCTTTTCCACCTTTCCTGATCCTAATTTTATAGACCATTCAGGTTGAGCCAGTGCTTTTAGTCTTAGTTCTTTTTTTATTTTGCCCTCCCCCCGCCCCCACCCCCCACCCCCCGTTTTTTAAGCCATTGTTTCTCTGTCTAGTTGTAGGACACAGCTCCCTGGCCCATGCTGGTGTTATGAGCCTTGCGCTCCCCGCGGCTGAGGCAGTCGGTTGCCAGTCGTGGGTCGGCAGCTCACGGCTGCCAGCCACTCACGCCGGCTGCTGGCCACTTATGTCGGCTGCTGGCCACTTACACCGGCTGCCGGCCAGCGTGGCCACCAGCAGCTCACAGCAGCTCACGCCGACCTCCAGCTGCTCACGGCAGCCCAGCTCCAGGGAGAGCCGTTGTTCACAATCTCAGCTGTAGAGGGCGCAGCGCACCGGCCCAGGTGGGAATGGAACCGGCACTCCAACCGCCTGAGCCACCGGGCTGCCGCCCAGTCGTAGTTCTTTATGTAGACATTTGTAATAGTCATCTATTACTGCATCACAAGTTACCGCAAAACTTAGTGCCTTAAAACTGCGCCACACACTGATTGTCTCACAGAGTGTGGGTCAGGAATCCGGGGGCAGTGTTGCTGGGTGGTTCTGCCTCAGGGTGTCCCATGCTGTGTGCGTACGTGTGCGTGTTTGCAGCTTGTAGCCATTGCCCTGTGCCGTGTCATTGTGAAATCGTGACTGGTGAGAGGCCATGGCCTTATTAACCCAAGGTGACGAGGAAGGTGCTGTCTCTGCCCCCGGAGTACACAGTATATGGTGAAGGATGAGAAGTGAACAGGGGACCCCCACCCCCAAGGTGGACACTGTGGGGTGAGGTGGTGGCTGCTGTTACAGATGTGTCTCCTGTCCGTGGCACAGTGCTCCTTGAATGAACGACTGAATGAATGAAAGCAGCATTGTAGCTGAAACTTAAAAGGATGCCTGGAAGTCAGCCTGGTGGAGGAGAACGTTTCAGGGAGTGTGATCTGTGGAGATGTTAGGAGGTACCGCCTGCTGTATCCACTGCCTGCTGGGGACTGTCCACTGTGTAGCTTGAGTGCAGACTTGCTGGGGGAGTGACAAGAGTGGTGGGATCAGTGCCCAGTTGTGCGGACCGTGGAAGGCTTTGCCGAGCGGCAGGATCTCGTCCTGGTTGTGGGCTGGGCCGTGGTCTCTCTGGTTGCAGGAGGGAGATCTTTTCGGCTGAGAGTGGCAGCAGGGGAATGGGGAACAGAGAGCCAGGGGACGGGTTGCTGAGCATGGCGGTCTGGAGGGAGGCGGGTCGGGGCAGGGTGTTCAGGACTGGAGCTGACAGCCTGGCACAGACTTAGCTGCAGGGGGAGACTGGCCTCAAGGGGGTTAGGAGTCTTGTCTGATGAAGCGCTGTGAGCTCTGTTACGGTTCATCGTGATGGACGATCCCTGATGCTTGCAGGGTCCAAGGCCAGTAAAGCTGACCCCTCACGAGGGTGGTGGCAGGACAGAACCCTGCTGGGCTGGGAGAGGGCACCCCAAGTTGAGAGGAGGAAGCCGGTGTGGGGGGGCTGGAAGTGCCCAGGCAGGAGCCGAGTGGGAGTGGTGGCGTTAAGAAGCATGATGACTGGCCGGCCCGGTGGCGCAGGCGGTTGGAGCTCCGTGCTCCTAACTGCGAAGGCTGCCGGTTCGATTCCCACATGGGCCAGTGGGCTCTCAACCACAAGGTTGCCAGTTCAATTCCTCGAGTCCCACAAGGAATGGTGGGCTCTGCCCCCTGCAACTAAGATTGAACACGGCACCTTAAGCTGAGCTGCTGCAGAGCTCCCGGATGGCTCAGTTGGTTGGAGCGCGTCCTCTCAACCACAAGGTTGCTGGTTTGACTCCCGCAAGCGATGGTGGGCTGTGCCCCCTGCAACTAGCAACGGCAACTGGACCTGGAGCTGAGCTGTGCCCTCCACAACTAAGGCTGAAAGGACAACAACTTGACTTGGAAAAAAGTCCTGGAAGTACACACTGTTCCCCAATAAAGTCCTGTTCCCCTTCCCCAATAAAATCTAAATAAATAAATAAATAAAAAGAAACAAAGACCCAAATTGAACTTAAAAAAAAAAGAAGCATGGTGACTGACGGGCACAACAGTGCCTGGTGGTGTGTGGAGGTCAGAACCGGACTCCGGGTGCAGGAGGCGGCCTTGTGATGCCAGCAGAGGGCTGGACAGGAGTCAGTGGGGTGCTGGTGTCCAGCAGGGCCAGGAAGGACGTGGGGAGGGGTGGGGCTGCGTCTGTGGGGCCGCGTCGTGAGGACGGGTTGGCTACATCTGGTGGTACTGGTAACTAGCCAGCATTGACCGGTGACCCTATGTCACGGGAGTGAACACAGCACCCCCACTCAGCCCTGTTTGCAGAGCCGCTGGGTAGAACCATATTCGAACCTGGGGTCTGGCGCCACGCCAGGCTGGCGCTCTTGAGTCAGTCGGCGGCCCTATTTGAAAGCCCGTGAGGGCAACGGGTGTCCCACTCCTTGAGAGCAGCCCAGGAGGTGCAGACAGGAATGCCGTGGCTGAGTCCCAGGAAACCTTTGTTTACGGGCACTGATGCTTGGGTTCCCGTAACTTCCATTGAAAAGTGTAAAATCAGTTCGTCATTCACAGGCCTCACGACAAGGAGGGCCTGGGAGCCACAGTTGACCTCTGCGCACCTGCTCTTGACGTGGCTCCCACCCGTGGGTGCACAGGATGAACCCACGGGGGTCCTTTAAAATGCTGCCACGGCCCGCTGGGTTGGACTGATCTTGGGCGGGGCCTGAGACTCCCCAGGTGACCACAGTGGGGACAGCAGACCGAGTCTCGGGGTGCGTGAACCAGCTGCAGGCCAGGCCTGGGGGGGCCTGATGCTGGCAGCCCGACGGTGCAGGCCTGTGCCCCGTGAGGGCTGTTGCTGGCCTGGCATGGGGTGAGCATGCTGTGTGACACACCACCTGTATCCCATCCTTGCTGGCATGTACCCGAGAGGATGAGCGTGGGCGCTACGGCCAGCGAGGAAGCCAGGCCGGGACCCCACCCGTGTCCACAGGCAGTGTTGCCGCTGCACTTTCCTACCACTGATTTTTCAAGGATGCCTAGAAAGTTGTCATTTACTGATAATTGAAGGGTAGTTTTCCTGTTACCGTTTGTCCTTTCCTGCATGTGCATAGGTATAGTCGGATCTTTTGCAGCCGTGCTATTTCCATTTATGAGTTTTCAATGAGTTGCAACATCACGCACTCTTTTCTCTTTGAAGCCTCTCTGGGACGTGAACATGGGAATAAGTTCTGCAGGGCTGTGCGTTGGATTTTGTGCAAAACAAAACTCAAATGAGTGTCGGTGCTTCGGCTCCTTACCACACCGTGTCCTGCATCCCCAGGTTGTGGCCGAACACCCAGATGCCTCTGGCGAGGAGATTGAAGAGCTGCTGGGGTCCCAGTGGGATATGCTCAGCGAGAAGCAGAAAGCGCGCTATCACACCAAGTTTGCCCTGGTGGCCTCCGCCCAGCCTGAGGAAGACTCTGGTAACTTGGTCCCCTTGCGTGGGGAAGCATGTGTGCATTTCCTCACTCACTGTCATGAGCACTGTTCCCTGTGATCCCGGCTGGCCTGCTGGTCCCTCACTCTTGTGCCCAAGTGGGGTGGGCACTCTGGCCACCGCGGCCGGTGGGGTGGGGTGAGGTGAGGGAGGACGCTGAAGGAGGAAGGAAGGGAGTGCAGGCGGCCTCTGGGACTGCAGGCTTACGCGGCGTGGCAGGGTCAGACTTCAGGCCTGTGCCCCCAGGGACGCTGGCCTCCGTGGGCGGGTGGGGGTATTCTTGACGTGTTTGCCTGAGAGCTGTCAGGGTGAGGAGGGTGACTGGACTGAGCTTAAATATGGGTGTCCTCTGGTTAGGCTTCAGTTTAAAAAAACAAATAGTGGTGCTTTGCTTGGGCAGTGGCCAGAGAAGGGAGACTGCACTCTGTCCACTTTGGAGACAGTGTGTAGCGGTGGTCAGGTTTGTCATTGGCGTGCTTGGACACGTGTGGAAACGGGCGTTTTCAGTGTAAGAATAAGTGTGACGTGTTGGGCTGTCGATTTAAAATATAAAACATTCTGTATCTCTCAAGGTTCATCACTGAAGAGTTTTGGAGAGGCCAAACGTAAAGTGTTTCAAGACTCACCTGGAAGGAGACCGAGACCCGGAAGTAATTGGCGCTTGCTTGTGTGTCCTAGCTGTGCTTCTAGAGCAGCGCTGTGTGTGTGTGTGGCTGTGATTGTGCACGTCCCGTGTCACCTTTCTGTTTGTTCACAGATGTACTGATTTTGTAGGGCTTCCTAGATCTCTATCTAGTTAACATTAATACTGAGCTTTGTTCACTTTGTCCAGTGTTTGTTGCAAATGCTATAATTTGGAACAGTGAGGATGTTTAGTGTCTGTGTATTTCCTTTAAAAGGCAAACGTTGACCCTGACTCGGCATTAGTACACCAAGTCTAGGAAAGGGTCCCTCTTCTCTGACAGGCTTGTTTAGGAGTGAGGTGAGTTTTTCTGAAGCCAGTTTCAGCTTGCCCTTGAAGAGTGAGTGTGGATGTGATTGTGTGTCGTATTTTGTCATTTGGGACTGTCACCGAGTACTTAGTAGACAAGGGGGAAAGGTCCATTTCCGCCTTCAGGGTGTGTCAGGTGTGCGCTCCTTCCTGGAAGCCCGTTAGCCCTGCCTTCCAGGGACCCCAGTGCTGACAGCCAAGATGACGGGTCATATCCATGGTGTCCACCGTCCCATCGTCTCAGTGTTAGGAACTCGGACAGAGCCCAGAGTCCTTATTTCTGTCAGGAATGATGGCTACCTCGTCCTGGGCCGGGCGGGTCCTTCAGTAAAGGAAAGAGGAGGCACGGTGACAGCTGCTGTGGCAGGTGGCAGATGTGATTGAGGAGTTCTGGCCAAGTTGGGCCCTGTGGTGGCCTTGCTAGGGCAGTGGCTGGGCAGGAGCCACTGCCCCCACTCCACAGCTCTCTTCCTGGAGTCCCCTTGCAGCCAGGAATGGAGCTTAGTGAGTCCGCTCTGGGACTGGCGGCCGGTGAGGGCCAGTGCTCCGTGGTGCCAGGCCTGGGTACCGCCAGATGCCACGGGATTCAGGATGACTGCCCTCCCACGTGACATTTGATGATAGTCCAGGCATAAGCCCCGGAACTCTGGAAAGCAGTCATGCAAATGAAAATACTGGATCTGTATTTAAAATAAACATGGGTGTGTTCGAACTACTCATCTCTCCAGAATTTGCACTCGTATCCTGCCTTACTTATCCCAGCAATACTGTTCGGGCACCTTAGGCCGCAGACTGGCTGATAGTCCTGGGAACACCTGAGTGAGCATGGGGGCAGCTCTCCACACGCAGACAAGTGTGGTGTTGCTCCTTAAGCTGCTCCTTAAGGAAATGTATAAAATGAAGTCCAGCTTCAATTCCACTCGTCTTTGAATGTTAGCAAGTAAAGGATTTTTAAGAAAAACTGGACTATATTTAAATTGAATGCTGTAGTGCATTGGAATATAATTATAACAAATACCAGGATTATGATCTCCAAGTGAGACGAAGGGTTTCCATTGATGTGACAGGTAATGGCCCCTTGCAGTTATGAGATGCAGAGCTGTGTGGGTGATGCAAGGCCCTGGGTGCCCACGGGTCTGCAGGACACCCATCAGGGCTGGGTTTGCACTGAGTACCCCCCGGGAGCTGCTCAGTGCTCGGGAGAGCGGCTCCTGGACTGCTTCTCATGTAAGTCTCCCCCCTCCCATTCCAAGGTAACTTAAATGGGAAAAAAAGAACCCACACAAAGAGGACACAGGACCCCACTGGAGATGCTGAAGTTGAGGATGCGCCCAGGAAAAGACTCCGGACTGACAAGCACGGTCTTTGGAAGGTAATTACATCCGGTTTGCCTGGCTGGAGGACCACGTGCCATGTGACTCTTAGCGCAGGCCGGAGGGCCAGCAGTGGGGCAGAGGGATGCAGGGGGCCACAGGGTGCCCGGTGGTGGGAGGGGCAGGGTGGCTATTGTGCTGAGTGTGGCAGGGCTGGCTTCTCTCAGGGCACCTTTTAGAAGGCTGTGAAGAGAGCAGGTTGTGACCTGCCGGGACTTGAACACAAACCTCTGCTACTTGGCTGACAAAGAAAGACATCCGTGCACCTAGAATGACACTTGATGTTTAGATCCCACCCAACTGTCACTAAAGTGTCTTGTCTGTAGGCTTATTATTCAATGTGTAAATGATGAGTTGGTGTGAAAACATCAAATCTGTTAGCTATGCATGATACTTCAATAAAAAGTTTAGAAGTCCACTAAAGGCATTGGAAGTAGACTTCAGGAAGTCCTCATTTACCAGTGATCCAGGCTGTTACTTGCTGGGAATAGGAAGCGGCCGGTGGCCCAGCTCCACAGAAAGGCGGCCCAGGAACTTCCAGTTGTAGCATATTCCAGCCAGCGCCAAGGCCACAGTTCACCTGATGCCTGTTGGAGAGGGACCCTGGGCAGGGTCCACGTGGCCGTGGGTGGTGTGGCCTGCAGTGCTCACCCCTGAGGGAGGGCAGCCCTTTTCGCGGTGCTTCACCCAGCAGTGCTGTGTATCTCAGCTGCTTGGACATCTGCTGGGACATCGGGTCACCTTCGTCCTGGGCTGAGAGCTCACGCGGGCTTTGTGCTTTGCACGCACAAAGTTTATGCCCAATGGTGGTTCTGACTTTTGTCTTTTACGGATGTGAGTTAAGGAGCTCCCCCTTTTATTTTGCTCTGCTTGAAGAATGGAAAATAAATGTCCCACGTTGCTGTCGTGTGCACATGTGGCCACCGCATCATTCGTCTTGTTTGTTTAGCGCCATCTTTGCGGTTCAGGGGAGCAGGCAGGCCCTGTCCCATGTTCCCAGCCCCTGTCAGGTGCGGTTAGCATCAGGGTGCAGCAGTGAACTGGGAGCCGCCTCCCGCACCCGCTGATGCTGGCTGCTCTTAAGTATTTGTAGAAATGACTTACATAAAAAGTGACATCTGAAACGTGACAGTTCACGTTAAGTAGCTAGGTACAAATGTTTTCACTTATATCTCCGGAAGTGGCACACGACACAAAAAGCCATGGTGTCTCCTCTGCTTTGGTTTTTATAAACCAAAGTGCGCCTCAGCGTGTCTGGTCCCCAGTGCACGTGTGTAGTGCCAGCTGCCGGCATACAGCCCTGTGCCCTCATAGCCCGTGACCGCCCCACCCCGGGGTCCCGCCCCCAGGTCCCGCCCACAACCCCTTGTCCGCCCTTGGGGTCCCGCCCACAGCCCCGTGCCCGCCCCTCTGGGGCCGCCCCCCTGGGGTCCCGCCCACAGCCCCTTGACCATCCCCTCGAGTCCTGTCCAGGTCCCGCCTGCCGGTGTGTTACGGAGAGGCCCTTTTCAAGCACATCGTCCCATTTCTGAGCGCTAGATAGAATGTCAGGGTCCCTTCTTTCCTGCCACTTCACAGTTGTAATATGTGCGTTTATTGATGTCTCAGAATTGTAAATCCTCAGTGTAGTGACTTGGCGGTGACGTTGGCACTGACCTTGCAGGCTGCACTTGAAGAGGCTCAGGCAACCTGTGGAGCAGCAGGGCCACTTCCTGTCGGCCACACTTCACTTTGAATTGGGGAAACCTCGGGTGACATGGTGAATGCGTTCATTTGGGGCCTGTCAACCAGGGGGCTCGGGAGGCCCTGCCAGCGCTTCCCTCCCAGCAGACATCAGAGCCCGGGGCTGGGAAGCACCGTGACGTGCGCCGGGCATGTTTGCTTCCACAGGAAGAAGTCTCTGTCGTGAAACTTGTCAGCAACCTGTTAGCTCACACTAGATTTTGTTTTGTTTTCCCTTCCTCTTCTCCTTTTTCTTTTCTTTTAATAACAGAGAGAGATGATCACTGACAAAACAGCCCGGACAAACTCTTATAAGGCCATGGAGGCAGCCACCTCCCTGAAGACCCAGGCAGGTAATGTGGTCCACACCTCTTCCTTGATGGCTCCTTGCAGGTGGCCTGGGCTGGGCAGGCGAGGGCGGTGTGGGGGTGGGGCGGACCGGCAGCTAGGCTGGGGAGGGGTCAGTAGCCTTCAGAGGAAAGGACAGTGAAGCTGGATCAGGTGAAAAGGAGGCTCTCGTGCGATTGAGAAACAAACAGTTTTAATGTGTTAGTCGTAATGATTCAGCTAAGTTTCATTGAAGTTGCTTTTCTGCAGATTTCTTCTTGGCTTTATTGTTCTCAATTAAAATTACACTAGAGAAGTGATTTAAACCAGAAATGTCCAGGTTTCTTACTTGATGGTGTCAGTTGTTTCTAGAAGCTCCACTGCTTTTCAGGATCTGGTCCTCAATATACGTATGAGCGGGAAGTAAAGTGCTGACTTGTTATTTCTATTTCCCATGAAGAAACGAGCTTAAAATGTTTGTGAAAAATAACTGTCAAAACAATGAAAGGTAGAATCAGGCTACCTTTTACCTTTTCATTAATTATCTTTTTGATGTATCTGTCTGGTAGCTTATTAAAGAAAGAGTACCATCTCCACTTCTTAATTAGAAAAGAAAACAAAATTCAGGGAAAAGAGTAAATGAAGACTGGAATAGCTCTGATTTCCCTTTTTTTTTTTTTGCATGAGGTGCTGTAGTGGTTTTTAAAAATCAGTTAAACAGACTATTAAGAAAAAGACATTTGTGAGCAACTTGAACACTGACTAGATACTTGATATGAAGGAGTTGTTACTTTTAAGTATGCTAGTGCGATTGTGGTTTATTTAAAACCTTTGCGTGGGTGAGACTTGTCTGGGCTGTGGAACCCGGTGTGTGGATGGAGCCATGTCGGCCCCAGGGTGACAACTTTGGGGGCAAGGCAGGGGCACATTGGAGGTCACGGCGGAGTTTGTCTGTCTTTGTTTCCACTCAGACTCTCCCGCAGTAAACAGTTTGGCCCTTGGTACGGCAAAGGGGCCCAGAGGGTCACCTTCAGAGCTTCATTTATTAGAGGGGAGACGGAAAGTAGTGAAGAGACTGAGGGGCCAAGATTTCAGTCTTCACTTTATAAACCAAAATTATTTTGCAGCAACGAAACATCTGTCTGATGCGTGCAAACCACTGAAGAAGCGAAGCCGGGCATCTGCGGCAGCGTCCTCAGCTCTTGCGTTTAGCAAGAGCTCCTCTCCTTCCGCATCCTTAACTGAGAACGAGGTAAAATAATAATGATAATGACAGCCATGGCATTCACGCGAAGGCCATTCACTTACCCAAGTGAAGTGTGATCACGGTCAGGCTTAATCAGTGTAATATTGGTGTTCTCCACAAATGGAGGTGAGTCTTAGGGTCTATAAACTGTGTAAAAGTCTTGAAATGGAAAAAGTCACTCCTTAGCCTATTTGAGCACTTCAGATATCAGTACACACACACATGGTGTATGTATAAATGTACATGGATACATGTTAGGATCGACGCAGTTGTTCTTGAAATGTGTCTTGAAGAGTTGTGTTCTTTGAAGCCCTCACACTGTACCTTTTCACACGAAAGCCAGCCTGCTTTGTCCTGATGTGACAGTCAGCCGGGCTGACTCGGGTTGTTGTGCACTCCCCCAGCGGGAAGGAGGGTGGCCCACACACTACACCGCTTTCTGTGGCCTTGTGCGTTCTGGCACGTCCTTAGAGACATGAGTGTTGGTGGTGAGTCAGAACTACCATGGTCATTGCACTGCTAGTTTTTGGACGTGCAGAATACATGAGAGCAAGACAACAGTTCTTTGAGGCTGTTACTGTTATTGTATTGTGTGACATCTAGACTTCATCACAAATCTAAAGTCTTTGCCATGACACCGAGAAACAAAACAAGAAATAGCCTCCCAATGCAGATATGATACTTTTTTGTCCAGAGGGAGTTTCAGAGTCCTGCTTTTAGTGACTACCCAAGGGGCTTATTTTCAAGTTTTAATTCTTGTTACTTTGTTTCTGGTGATTCTTTGCTCAGTGCAGATATGGGTCCTGTTTTTAGAATACTGATGAGGACGTGCTGACCTTGGGCTTCCTTGGGACCAGGCAGTGAGGCAGGGGGTGGAGCAGCCCCTCGTCCTGTCGGGTCAGAGGCCACTTCTGACCTGATTTCTGCCCCGGTCCCTGGTGGGGACCAGACGTTCCCCTGCGCTCGCAGTCTCAGTTGCCCCCTCTCGTCAGACAAGGGGCAGGCCTTTCAGCGTGTGAGGTGTCTTCCGTTCCAGCAGTGCAGCCCGGGCCCAGGGCCAACAAAGAACTGCACAGAGGCCTGGAGCTTGCTCCGGGTCCTCGGTGTGTAGACACGGAGATGCCTCCGAGTGGGGTTTTTGTCAGGGACTCGCACTAGCCCAGCTCACGTGTCAGCACTGGGCCTCCTCACAGTTCAGTGTGTAGGTGACTAAACATCTCTTCCATCTGGGCACACCCAGGAAATGCAGTAAGGATTCTTCTCTGACCTTTAGCTTACTGAAACATGAAAAGACACATTCTATACAAAATATTTTTCCTTTTTTCCTTGTCCAAGTTCAGATACGTATGCTAAAAAATTAAATGGAAAGGTGGCCTGCAATTCTAAAGAATACTAAAAATAAAAGGTTTCAGCTCCATAGACCCTTTTGCTTAAGTTGGTTTTTCTTTGTTTAAAAACCTTTTAATGAGTTTTTCTTGCATCATCGTATTTTGTTCCACTTACTCAGTAGAGTTTTTACTTACACGCTTGTCAGATGCAATCAAGAGAAACACAGACTGCCAAAGTGTTGCCCCGTTGTTCCTGGCCTACGTCGTGTGTCCTGAAGGCTCAGGTGTAGAGTAGCACACCGTGGGGTGACATGGCGAGGGGGAGGACAAAGACACGTTTGTTAGACATGCCTGATGTCTGACACTACTCTTAACCAGCATGATCTCTGTGGCATGGACACTTGTTCTGAACTTGGGAAGACAGATGAAGCATTTCCTAGTCATTAGACTTAATTATTACTTCTTTCGAACTTGAAGTGGATAGATTGTTACATATACTTATGTTATATATTAAATATGTTAAAACCACCCACTTGCCTGCATTTTGAAGGTGACACATAAATGCCATAGTGTGCGTTCTGTTCCTTATATAAAAACTTTCAATTATTGGGCCTTTTCCATCAAGTCACTTTTGTGTGGCTTATGTAAATCTTCCATTAGAATTCATTTTAACGGAACGATACTGTTCCTTAAGGCTACTGCAGGAGAATGGGAAGGCTTGTCACATGTTAGCACTACTGAACCATGTCCTGTCAGCATTTATGACACGCCGTGCTTAATGAATGCCTCAGAGCGGGCAGTGTTATAAAAACACCCTCACACCGCAGGTCCGCCTCTGAGGGGATAGGTGACAATGGGACTTGCTGTTGGGGCTTCAGACCTGCCCCTTATTCGGGTCCCATGCCCTCTACATGTTTATATTTTTTCCTTTCCATCACCCTTGATCGAAATCAGGAATTTTCGTGGGGTTGGTATTTCAAGACATTTTAGGTCATGTGGTGGCTTAAATGCTTTTAAAAGGTGTATATGGTAAATAAAATGTATCTTAGAGTAGTTGCTATGTAGTACTGCCTCGCCCTAGGGAAGAGACGAGATGGGGTCGCCCGCCAGCATGACAGGCCTGTGAAGGAATGGGTGTGGCTTGAGTGCTTTGTGACGTCATTCTTATTCCCTTAGTAGAGCAAATTCTTATTTTTCTCACTCCACTGGTAACAGCTTTTATGGGAGCCACATCAGTCAAGTTGGATTTGAACCCAGCTGCCCTGTACTGCACTTAAAATGCTGTAATATTCCAGGATGTCTGCTTCAGTTGGTGCATCATCGTACACACAAAGTGACATTCCTGTCACAGCCATTTTATGGAAGATGTGTGGTAATCCTTTACTTGGTACAATAAACACACACCATGAAGAAAACAGATAACAAGTGTTAAGACCCAGGTAAGAGCGTGGTCAAGGCCATTGAGCAATGACATTCATCTCACGATAGGAACACGTCCACAGCCCTGGGACCAGGGTAGGTCCCCGCGGGCAGGTGCCCGTCAGCAGGGCCGTCCTGGACCGCGGCAAGGACACGGCCCTGCAGGGCTGCATCTTGTAGGGATCGTTTTTCTCCTCCAGTTCACAACTAACTGAATTTTTATTGAAAATGGCAGCATCTGTTTCTTCAAAAACCAAGAACAAACAGCACACATTAAGAGGGGTCCTTGTCAGCTATTCTCATTGCCAGTGGAATGGAATCAGGACTGTAGATACTCAACTAATTCCAACATAAAAGGCAGGACGAGTTTTGATTCTGTCGTTTTTACTAAACAGTTTTACTATGACACTAGACAGAATAAATTTGTAGGAACAAACTACCATTTGCAGTGTCACTGGGAGCCGTTTAGCTCTGGATCCAGTGGCTGCTGTGCCAGGGACAGCAGTCAGGTTGTTAGCTCACCCACGCCACCGTTTGCTTTTGTAGAACACCAATCATCTATTAAGTGTCTCAGCCTCGGGGACCACTGATGTCGTGCCCCCATCCTGCATGTTTGCATCGTGAGGACAGGCCTCACAGGCCCTTCCGCTCCCGGAGGCAGGGCGGTGAAGCTCACATCACCGAGAGTGGCAGTGGGGCCATCCCCAGCAGGCTCTTCCGATGGGTTTAACCTTTCATGAAAGTTTCTGACTGATACTTGTGTTCTAAGCCATTAAGTAATGTGACGCGTGTAAAAGACGTAGGGTGCCTGGAGCCTGGCCAGGACTCAGTAGTTCACTATTGTGACAGTAATGGTTACAACAATAAAGTAATAAAATCACAGTCATTCCATTTTTATCCAAAAGTATAAATTTTGTTTGGCCTGAAGAGCGACCCTCTTGACTGCACCCGCACATGAGGGCAGAACAGACCCGGAAGTGGCAGGCACTGGGTTTGCTTGAGTGACACCTTGGTACTGGGATGGCTGAAGGCTGGGATGTGTGGCCTCAGACACTGACTGGGTTGTGCTCTCCTGAAAGGATGTGAAAAAGCTCAGGAGTAGCGTAGGATTCTCAAAAAGCAAGTCACTATAAGTTTAAAAGTGTAAAAAAAAAAAAGGTATAAAAATGGCCCTGGTTTAAGAAAGATCAGCGAAAGGAAAGCTTGCCTGAAAGACCTCTGGCAAGTTACGAGGCTTGGTTTGACATTGCAGTGAGGTGAATTCCGGGTGGTGGCCAGCCGGCTACCAACATGCGACAGGTGCATGAGAAGTCGCCAGCACATGGTGCTTTCCTCTGCGAGGAGGGAGGAGCAGGTTGTCAGGATGTCTCGATGGTGTGTCCACAGAGCAGCATGAACTTAGCATCAGCTGAGCACACGGGGCTCCGTGGAGGAACAGTGTCCCCCTGAGGACACTGGGAAGGTGGCCAGTCAGGCACAGGCAGGTATATACGCTCAGCATTCTGCAGTGAGGGGCAGTCCTGGGTAGGGCACCCTGTCCGCCCCAAATGCCACGGCTGGCCTCACTGACGGACCCCCTGGCGAAGGGCTCCTGTTCTGAGTGAGCTTAGGACAGTGTGTCTGCACGAGTCCCAAAGCTTATCATGCTACTGATTTTGTGTCCTAAGAAGCCAAGACCGTGCAGATGCGGGTGCAGGTGCATCCTCGTCCCGAGTCGTTTGAACTGCCTGTCGTTGAGGTGAATTTTGCTTATGCTCCCAGAAGCAATTGTGGCGACACTGCCATCCATACACCTCGTGTGTCTGGTGAGGACAGGTAGCCGCGAGAAGGAACTAGAGTACAAAATGGGCGTTTGCAGCAGGTGGAAACTCGTCTGAGAACACAGAAGTTTAGATCACAGGTGTTCTGAAAAAGAGCAGCACCCTGCATGCCTGTGCGCGTGCTGCAGGGCTCCTGTCCCCTCCCGCCCCCCACACACACCTGCACGGACAGACGCCTGTCTGCCCTGTGCACGTTTGTCAGCTGATAGAGAAGTTCATTGTGTGCAGGGGGGATGAACTCAGGTGCAGCTGCATGGCAGTGGTCTTTGTACTATGCCTTATATCTATGACGTCTGCATCTCCCAGCTGAAAATAACCCCAGCGTCTAAAGGGATATTCCTAAAAACCAACAAGGAAGTTTCACAAGGAAGCGATTTCGGGGACCTCAGGCAGGGGGTGCACTGCGCAGCCTTTGGGGTCCTGCCCATCCAATGTACAGGGGCGGGTCGCCTGCTTCTCCGGGGATGTCTGTGAGGTACCCTAGTTTTCGATCTGCCTGATTCCTGGCTTTTCGTAGAAAGCTCACGTTTAGGTTTAAAACGGAGTGCTCAGGATGCCCATTTTAAGAGGTGTATGGGGTTGGGGACACTGACAGCTGAGTACATCAGAGGAAAGGATGGAGGAAACTGACGTCAACTTCAGGAACAAGTTTGACTCCCCTGGTCTCTGGCCCTGACCGGCTCTCCCAAGATTTGTGACCACAGGTGTGTGACAGTGGCCAGGTTTGAGGGCAGAGCAGAGCCAGGGTTTGCCCAATGGTGGGCAACTCATACCTACCAAGTAGAAATGTGCTAAGAAGATAAGTAAGATTGTGAATTAGCATCTACTTCCAGAACCAAAAGAAGTGCCCTGTGGGTATAAAGCAGTGATGTAAAAACGTACTTTGAGTGTTCTTGACCCAAGCCTGATGTGAGTGGCCGCTGGGCCTGTGGCGCAGACCATCAGGTGTAGTCTCAGCGTTTTTACGTGGACAGTCCTCCATCCATTAGGTCCCATCCAGCAGGAGGAGGGCTGCTCGGGGGCCACCGTCTGCAGCTGACGCCTCTGCGTGAGGGACCGTGTCTGTGAGGGTGGATGGAAGGAAGATAGGCTCGCTGTAACTCTGGCAAGTTTACCTGATTGCTTTTTCATTTGATTTCAAAGTTAACATGCTTCTGAAACATATCTAGCCCCTTTATTAACTCATTTTCAAGGTTTTTCTGGCCAGTAGAGGTTTATACATGGACCGGGTGACAGCCCTTTTGACGTGGTGTGAAACTAGCATTTTAAATGCTTTTAAAATCAAGAATTTCATCACCTCGGTTTTTAAAAAAAATCTCTAAACAGAAAAGTCATTCATTGTTCAGGACTGCTGTTTATCTTTCAGATTGTGAACCTAAATTAGTCTTGCTGAAAGAATTGCAATGTCATGTCTTTTTAGAGGACGTTTCTCAAAATGCTCTCAGATCTGTTGTTACTGGCTTCCCATTGGCTTTCAAAGTTGAGTTTGGTTTTTTAAAGAAATATGCTGACTCCTCTCTACTTTAATATTTTGGGTCAGTGAAATTGATTTTGATCCCTTAAGTACCTGTTTGTGCTGTTTTACCTAGAATATTAGAAATTACCACTGGTTTAATTGCCAGTGATGGAAAACAGACTGTCCTTAGCAGGTAGAAAATTAGGTGTGTTGTATCCATCTTGTTCCTCGTGCTGTCTGGGGAGGGGCATGCTCCTTTTGTCAGCTGATAGAGAAGTTCATCGTGTGCAGGGGGGACGAACTCAGGTGCAGCTGCATGGCAGTGGTCTTTGTACTATGCCTTATATCTATGACGTCTGCATCTCCCAGCTGAAAATAACCCCAGCGTCTAAGGGGATGTTCCTAAAAACCAACAAGGAAATTTCACAAGGACATTTGGGGCATTGTCACCACCGATGTCCCTCCAGCAGCGCTCAGTGACACTAGGAACACCCCATCTTGTTATATACCTTTGCAACTAGCTGGTTACACGTTACACCCACATGTATAATTTTTTCTGGCCCACATGTAGTTGCTGGATTTTTGCATATAATTTTTTGGCATGTACTTTGAAGGGTGCTAACCATTGAGGCATACTGTATCTTCCAGAAATGACTGAGGTGGCAGTGGGGGTGGCCTGGCCCAGCGACGGGGTCTCCTGAGCCTCGTACTAACAGAGCTGCAGAAGCAGCAACTGTACGTGCTGCGTCATTCATTGTCTTCAGGTCAGCTCTCGCCAGCCCACTCTATGGGAAGGCCGCGGCTGAGGGCACAGTTGGGACACAGTTGGGTTGATAGGATCACTTTAGCGACTCGCTCTGCCTGTGACGAAGGCTGGCTGTGACTACGGAGCGGCAGTGCGTGGCCTACTCTGCACTGGGTCCCCTTGGCTCTCGCTGGCACCTGCTTGGGCTCTGGGGCAACCCAGAAGCCAACTGGCTTAGGAGGCTGTGAGCGCAGTCCTGCATGTGAGCTGGACGTTTGTTCTCACGACTGGGACCCAGCCCTGGAGTTCAGGGGCAGCCAGGAAGGTTCTAGTCTGTGTCACCTAGTAGGGCTGCGTTAATAAAAGTTATTAAGAACCGTAGTATCTTAGATGATGAATGACTCATTTAAAAATTATTTTAAACCCACTCGAATATTTCACTGTGATATTTACTTGGAAGACCTGTTTGAGACCAGTCTTGATTTTAAGTTCATTAAATCTGCTGAGCACAGGATTCTTACCGTCTGTAAATCCTAAACACCATGTGAAAGTCTTCTAGTTATCGAGCTATTTCTTTACAAAAGCGTAACTTAAGCATGAAAATGTTGGTTTATAGAAATATTTATTGTTCAAGGTCTGTATTTGTATTTCAAAAATGATGTAGTATTCAACTTGTGAAGGGATTTGTTTTGTCAAAAAATTAAAATTTCACTGTGTCACACCCCTGAGGTGGCCTAGGGGACTGCTTTCCAGTCGCAGCAGGGAGGACCTGCCTGGGATTCGCATGTCACCCCTCATGGCCGCCTCGTTTCTAGAAGTTGGTTCAAGTATGTTCACCAGGTTACATTGTGTTCGTGAATGCCATCTTGCAAACCCCCGTCACGTGTGCTAAGGACGCTGCTTTCCCGGGAAGGAATGTGTTTCTGAGGCAAATAGGCGAGTAGATACTGTCACACTGAGTAGAGAGCAGAGAAAGTGTTTTCAGAGACAAGAAAACGTTGAGAAGTCAGGAACTAAGCTGCCTGGGCGCAGCTGTGGTGGATTCGGGAAGCATCGGGCAAGTTCTGAGCGTGTGTCCGCTCAGTCCCTCCACTTTTCTTTTTCCAAATGAACCCTGTTGGATATGGAATAGACCTTAGATGTCGTAGACTGAGATGTGGGACTGTGTTGGGACCGTACAGGGGACTGTGCCTTTCACAATCGCATCTCCGAGTAAGTACGGTCACGGGGTGCCCGTGGAGGTGGGGCCGCAGCTGGAGCCACGCCCCGTGCCCGGTGCGGGTGGCTTGGTGGGCGGAGAGCGACCCGCCTGCCCTCCTTCTCTGTCGAGTTGCTGGGCTGGGGAGGCGTGGGGGCGGAAGGGCGGGTCTGCACTGTGTCTGCAATGGATGTACTGTTGTAAGGTCTGTATTCTGTATGTGTGCCTCAGGGCCCGACCAGGAAACGAGCCTTCTGTGTGTCTTTCACATTTATATTTCCATTCAGAATGTGTACTCAGTGTTTATTTCCGCAAAACAGACTTTGTTAACTTAGGAAATATCGCCAAGTGGAAACGTGCTAACTTTTTCTGTAAATCTTAAATAAAAGGTGCTGTTCCTTCCTTTGACCCAGGACTGGTCTGTGTTTTCTGTCTTCCTCTCCGCACTTTTTCTTGTAGCTTCGAAACTTGTCCAGCCTCGCCGAGGGAAGAACACAGGTTGGCGAGCAAGGCGCCGGGTCTCCCCAGCCCACACCCAAGCCTCGCTCTTTGGGTCCTGGTGCCGGGATTCTCCATCTGGTCCGCCCGAGGCGGTGTGGCTGGTCCCCCGATGCCCGGTGCCACTGCAGCCTTGCCACAGTGCAGTCCCTGCTGGGGCCCCACATCTGATGCACGTGTCAGATTTGGAGTTTGAGCTCAGAGCATTTTCCCAAGTTGCCTTCTTTCTGGGTGTTAGTGTTGAAGAAGTTGGAGGCGCCTGGCGACTCCATCCAGGCAGCCTCACAGCGACAGTTTTACAGTGTAAGACTCCTGGAATTTAGTGTTCATTCCCGCTGCAATTTCCATCTTCCTGGAGAAGGTGAGGAAATCAAATTTAAAAGGTCGCTCTCTCTTAAGACTGTGTTATTATGGGATGTGTCAGACATCAGAGTGTTGAGGCTGGAACTGTGGCCACACACCTGTCACCCCCGCCACATACCACTCAGACCAACAGATCCGTCAAAAAAAGTCAGCAAAACCCTGTCTTCACTGTTTTTTTCTTCTGCTCCCTGTGACATCACGGAGCTAAATTTGGAGAAAGCTCATTGATAGGCTACAGAATTGGGCAGATTGCTGGGGGGGTTTGTTTTGTTTTTCGGTTTTTAATGTGGCCCAATTTCAACTTCTAGCTTTGTGTTCACTGGCAAACAGCAAGCCTGTAACACAATTACTTGTTACTGAGGTGTACAGGAAACTCAGTGTATGCTTTTGCTTTGTTGAAAAATTCAGTTTTCAACATTTATTTACCTAACATCAGACTAATACTGTGTTTTTTTAAAATCTGAAATTGATATATCAGAAAGTTTCCTAATTAAAGACTTACTGGTTTCTATTTAAAGATTTGTTGTTGCTGGGTCAAGTGAGGGAAAAGTCCTATGTACCAGGATGGGGAGAGGGACTAGTGGCCTACGGTCTCTGATAAATGGGCCAGACATTCAGGTGAAAGGCAGCCCCTCACTCAGACTTGTGTTAACAGGGCTGGTGGCAGGTTTCCCTTTGACTTTCCCACCCTCCCCTGTGGTGAGGAACATAGGCAGCGGGAGGGGAACAAGAACAGGACGCTGAGCTAGTTGCAGGTGTGCCGAGTGGCGCGCGGACATGCCTCCGAAATGCAGGACAGTCTGGTACGGCCATCGCAAGGCGAGCAAGGTCATGGTCTGGATGCTCACATGTCCGCGCTGCATTCTGGTTCTTTTAAAAATCCATTTGGTATTAATACCTTTCTCTTATCTTGAAGTAGTTGGACCCTAACTGGTCGGGGTAAGAAAGGTCAAGATTCTAGGTCCCAAAGTCCGTCTTAGTCCACCTACCGGAGCACATTGGGTTTTCACAAAAGTTACTTCACTGTTAAGGGCTATTAAATGAAAAGGGAATGTTCAACATTTTGCTTCTTATATACATATGTATGCTACAAATTAAATAGAATAAGTTCCATTTCTGAATTTCTATATAGCTTATCGACAGGCTGTGTTGTCACAAAAACAAGTTGATGAAGGACATTTGCCATAAAGGGTGTGTGTGGCCTGGGGCCAGGTTGGCGTGTCTCTGAGGCTGCTCTGTGACTAGTGAACTGTCACCCACCTCCTTCTTCTCCAGGTCTCGGACGGTGCGGGAGACGAGCCCTTGGAGTCCCCGTATGAAAGTGCAGACGAAACACAGACCGAAGTGTCCGTCTCATCAAAAAAGTCTGAACGAGGAGTAACTGCCAAAAAGGAGCACGTGTGTCAGGTGAGGGAATGGCTGCCATTTGTCCCTTACCGCACCTGCCTCCTGTCCCAGGTACGTGGGAGTGAGTCTGGTCGCAGCTTCTCTTCCCTCCAACCTCCGGTCATCCTATCGCCACCCACTGATGTCTGTTTTGAAGGCATGAGGCCACCAGCACGTCCCGGATGAAGGGCTCCAGGTGGCACCATGCACTTGGGTGCAGGATGTGTCTCCTATATGAATGACACGCACATGTGCAGACTTTGAGGGACGTGAAGTGTGTGTGGATGAGCGGGAGGTGCGCTGACACCAGGCTCCACCCCAGGCCCTGGCGCGCGCTGTGCGAGGGGGACGCGCGAAGGAAGGCTCTGTGTGCGTAAACAGCCTGTCACTAAGCTGCGGTGGCACAGGCTTGACTTGACTTCTGATGAGACGGAGCGACGGTGCCCAGTCGGCCCTGAAACCTGTGTTCTCTATGCCTGTGTGCCCGTCTATCTCCCTTGCTGCTGCTGAGGGTCCCTTTGTGGACGCACACCCTTCACTGTCTTAATCTGACCTGTGTGGGAGTGGCCCGTTCCTTTGCGGAGTGCGGGCGGGGAGGGGCTTGTGGTGCTGCGTCTCCTCACGTCCGTGTCCCTCCCCCGCAGCTGTGCGAGAAGACTGGCAGCCTGCTGCTGTGCGAGGGACCCTGCTGCGGCGCCTTCCACCTGGCCTGCCTCGGCCTCGCCCGGAGACCCGAAGGGCGGTTCACCTGCAGCGAGTGCTCTTCAGGCAAGTGCTGTCTTGGCTCTGGCTCACAGGGAGGGGCTTGTCCCCAGGGCATATATAGCCCTGTGACATCCCCTTGCATCTTCCCTTCACACCCGAGGGCTGGGCGCCTTTCCAGGTGCAGACCTGGGCCACCAGCTGAAAGCAAGCCCTGCTTCCCTGCCCGCCTGTCTCCCCCCGCCAGCGTAACACACAGGGGCTGCAGCCATTTGTTCCCCTCAGGCCATAGGTATGACCGCTTTCATGAAAGTGTTGCTCAAACAATACAGTATAGGACAGTATAGGTGGCTGGCAGAGTGACAGCTCACTGGCTGTGGGCTTTGCCATGCCCCTTCCCGAGGGTTGGTGTGAGTGCCATGGCTCCAGGGGTCGGCGTTACCAGTGCAGGTGGCCTGGTTGCTCACAGGACGCTGGAGTCTGAGGAACATGGAGTTCTTCCTGGAGGTGTGGTGTGGATCTGAGCTTCAGCTCAGCGGAAAGAACAGCTCCGTGCTGGTCCCTGACAGACGGTCCCTGCTTTGGTTCCGCCACCTCCGGCCTCACCAGCAGTCTGGGGTGATGGGAGCCGGGCAGCACGTCTGCCGGCACTGGTCACCTCCTGTCTGCTGGCCTGGCGTCCTGGTCAGGAAGGCCACCCAAGTCAAGGCTGCGCGGCAGAACACCACTTCCAGGGCTCCTGTCTTCCTGTCGCTGGGTGATGGCTGTCGGGGCAGAGAACGCCTTCACAGGAGGAGCCTGTCCTCCAGGCTTCTCGCTCGCTTGAGTGGGTCTCCTTCTCGCTGCCCGGTTGTACCTGCCCTGCAGGTGAACAGACCTCAGGCTGCGGCAAGGTCACCGAGCTGGCCGGCCTGCCCTGAGCCCGCGGGCACCGTCTGCGTCGGCATGGCTGGGAGCAGAGCCGGGCTGTTGTAGCTCGGCCTCCTCCCACACAGTTGCTGGGTCGCAGTGGCTCAGGGACTAATTCCTGTCCTTGCACCTCTCTTCCCTCCCACCCCCCTTTAACCGTTTGTTAGGGGTTCACTCGTGCTTCGTGTGCAAGGAGAGCAAGGCAGATGTGAAGCGCTGTGTCGTGTCGCAGTGCGGGAAGTTCTACCACGAGGCGTGTGTGAGGAAGTCCCCCCTGACGGTGTTCGAAAGCCGGGGCTTCCGCTGCCCACTGCACAGCTGTGCCAGCTGCCATGCTGCCAACCCGTCCAACCCGCGGCCAGCCAAAGGTCAGGCGCACTGGCGGCTCTGCCTCCCTTCCGGGCTCAGTCACGCGGTGTGTGGGAGGCGGGCGTGCTGTCTGTGGGAATTGTCGCCAACGCCTGTGACTCGAGTTGTCTTTGGAGTAACCATTTTGTTTCCGTTACTGACTTGACACAGGTTGGATTAGGGTTTCTCTTGACAAGGAACTGCGCCTCCCCCATCTCCCTTCTTTCTGCCCTAAACCTCACCTTGAAGACCCTTCATTTTAGAGAGGGACCTTTGAACCATTTTGATGGAGTCAGTTTGTCCTGTTTTAATGGTTCTCCCTGCACGAGGAAAATATTTTAAAGTCAAATCACATCTGTATTATTTTATGTTAGGTGTGTGGGATGAGGACGGCAGGTTATCTCTACCTGACACCGAGTTCTCAGCCACTGGTGGTTTTGCCCTCCGGTGGGCATTGGGCCACGTCTGGGGATATTCTGGGGGTGTCTCCTGGCATCTTGGGGTAGAGACCAGGGACGCTGCCGAACACCGCGCACTGCGCGGGCCGGTCCCACGGGCCTCACGCAGCAGTGCCCAGGCTCAGACCCGCTGACCTTGTGTTAGAGGCTCCGGTTTCTAATGCTTGACGGGCCTCAGACGTCGTTCCCAGGCGCCTTTCTTTGCCTCGAGGAAACGTGTTTTCATGACATCTATTAGACGTTCTCATCTTCTCCATCCTAGTTACTGTTTGCTCAAATACCTCCTGACTTCTAACGCGAGCAGGCGGCGTGTTTCTAGCCGCCTGTCCACTGTGCGGGGCTTCAGCGCGCGTCTCTTTGCTGCAGGTAAAATGATGCGTTGCGTTCGCTGCCCCGTCGCCTATCACGGAGGGGACGCCTGTCTGGCAGCGGGCTGCTCGGTGCTGGCTTCCCACAGCATCATCTGCCCGGGCCACTTCACGGCCCGGAAGGGGAAGAGGCACCACGCCCATGTCAACGTCAGCTGGTGCTTCGTGTGCTCCAAAGGTGAGGGCAGGCGGGTCGGAAGCGCGGGGCTGCTGGCCTGGAGCGGAGCGCGACTGCTCGGTTCGGGCGCACGCAGGCCCCGCCCCCACACGTGCACATCTGGGAGCCGCGTGCCCACCTGCTCTGCGTGGCGGCCACAGGTGTCGTGTTTTCACGTGTGCTGGCCCACCGCGACCGTCTCCGACTCGTGGGACGTCACTAGTGGTCCACCACTAGTGGGCGTACAGGCCACTGTTGAACCGACAGTCTGGGAGCTGGAGGGGTGAGGGCTGGAGGCGCCGCGCACACCTGGCCCACGGCTGAGCTGAGCCCGCCCTCCTTTGCAGGGGGGAGCTTGCTGTGCTGCGAGTCCTGCCCCGCGGCCTTCCATCCCGATTGCCTGAACATCGAGATGCCGGATGGCAGCTGGTTCTGCAACGACTGCCGGGCCGGCAAGAAGCTGCACTTCCAGGACATCGTTTGGGTTAAGCTCGGGAACTACAGGTGTGAGAGCGAGAGCCCTGTGCTGCTGTTCAATGTGTTCTTTTTACTTTACAGAGCTTACAGTGTTGAAGTTACTGCCACTCTCTCTGAAGAGTCTGTGAACCCTGTTTTTAATATTTATAATAGATGGTGGCCGGCAGAAGTTTGCCATCCCAAAAATGTTCCCCCAAATATTCAGAAAATGAAGCACGAGGTTGGAGAATTCCCTGTGTTTTTCTTTGGGTCTAAAGATTATTACTGGACGCATCAGGCGCGAGTGTTCCCGTACATGGAGGGGGACCGGGGCAGCCGCTACCAGGGCGTCAGAGGAATCGGCAGAGTCTTCAAAAACGGTACGGAGCTTTCCAGGCGGCGTGAAATGGCACCTGCGGGTGCTCAGCATGATTTCTGCTCTTCGAAAGTGTGGTTTCTGTAGGAAACCTGGACTGAGCCTGCCAGCTGTCCTTGACATTAGGCAAGAGTGGGTTTGCGGGCTGGCTTGTCGGCACAGAGCCGCTTTGGGGCATTGGATTGCGATTGGCGTCACTAAAATGCAGAAAAGTTGCTTCTGCATCTTTCGGTGCTGACGTGCAGGAGTGTCGCAGCCCGCCTCGGGGACGGTGGCGATGGAGGGAGCCTCCTGCCGTCCAGACCTGTGCCCTTGAGCACACACGGGGCGACAGCAGGTGTGGGTCAGGTGTGTGCGGGCAGAGGAAGCCACGCCCTCTGCCCACAGTGGGTGGGAAACGGGAAGCCAGGCGGTGAGGCTGGAGAAAGTGGTGCTGGGTTGGGCCGTGCTGGGCAGGTAGTGAGCGGGGTCAGGGTCAGCGTGCATAGGGAGAGCCTATCTAGGGAGAGCGGGACCGAGTCACGGCCGGCCGATGGCGCTGAGCGGGAGCCTTCTCCTGTTCTCTGGGCCCTGAGCACAGGGGAGGCACTCAGCAGCCCTGGTGACGATGGGTAGGGACCAAAAGGTTTTCACAAGGTTTTCACAAGGTGTGATTACGAGAAAGGTCTTGGAATTGAGAGGCCTCTGACTGTGGTGTTAGCCAGCTGGTGAGTGGGGGAGCCAGGGTTTCTGTCTCCTGACTCCGGAAGCCAGAGCCCCTGCAGAACTAGGCCCAGAAGCAGACCTGCCTGGTGACTGCCAGGCCACACTGCGGGTGGGCCCAGACGCCCAGCGTGGCTCCTGTTCTTTCTCATTCAGCCGGCTGCCCAGTCCTCAGTTCCCTTTATCCTTGAGAGAAACAAACTGCATTTTCATTTTTGATCTTGGGACAGTGAGTGAGTGTTGGTGCCTGGTGCTTTGTCGTTAGGTCACAGCCAAGCGTGGGGACCCTGGGGCTCTGTGCTGGGGCGAGCTGGCGCAGAGCAGCACCCTGACTTTAGCCAACCAGGTTTAAAATGTCTGCAGCCTTTAAAAGCCCTACCCTTTTCGGGTCGCTGTGCTCTCTGTTCTGGGAGGACTGGAGACTGCCTCCAGGATCCAGGGGGGGCAATGGGGCAGAACTTAAAGGGCAGATGTAGTTATTCCCTAAAGTCTTTTCCTTGTGTTTCATCGACTTTTCAGCACTGCAAGAAGCCGAAGCTCGTTTTCGTGAAATCAAACTTCAAAGGGAGGCCAGAGAAACGCAGGAGAGCGAGCGCAAGCCCCCGCCATACAAGCACATCAAGGTGACGCCAGGCCGCGTGGTACCCCTCGGCCTTGTCTTGTGTGTGTGAGGCCCGGGGTGGACAGCTGCGTGGGCAGTCGCAGGCAGACGGCATACGCTGGCCACCAGGCGTGTCCTTTTCCACGAGGGTGACGGGGTGGGTGCAGCTTGCCCTTTGAGCAAGAGGTTCAGCCCGGCAGTCCTGGCTGGTGCCCAGAGCACATTGTCGCCAAGCTCTGGAGACCAGCTGGCCCGGAAGTGCTCAGCCTGAAGCCTCTGAGACAAATGACCATCCCACCTCAAAGGGTGGGTGGGACGAGTCTGGCAGGACAGGGTGTTCCTGAATACGGCCCAGAATGGACTCCAGTGAGCCCAGGAGCCCTGCAGAAAGCGTGTCACATGTCCCCACGGTGCTGGAGGAAGCATAGCCAGGGCTCGGCTCTAAGGGATAGGTGCTCTCCTCGAAGCTGCCTGCCCTCGGTGAGCCAGTGCCAGCTGTAGCCCAGTGCCCAGGGCCTGGCGGCCTCATGACACATGTGTGCTGACGCCTTTTAGCCGGTCACGGGCTCCATCTTTGCTCCTAAAATCGGGGCCATAGTCAGCATGTCTGCGTGTAAAGGAGGCGTTCTCTGTACTAACTGCACTGACTGTCTTCTTGGGGTGAGTCCCAGGAGATGGCACTACTGAGTCAGAGAACCAGAGACTTAGATTCTTGGGGTGATTCTTGGGGTGTAGTTCCAGAGTGTTCCCCAAAGTGTCGAAGTTTGCCATCCCCCAGCAGTGAAGCTGTGTCACGTTCCTGCTTCAGTTTGTTTTCTCTGATGCTTTGTTTGGGTGCTCTTCCCGGTTAACAAGAAACAGTTCACGAGGTGGGGCTGTGCCCTTGGCGCCTCTGGGGGGCGCTGTAGAGAGTGGGTCTCCGCATGCCGTGTGCTGAGCACCATGTGTGTCGTCCTGGATAAGTGTCAGCTCTCCTACACAAGGAACACAAACGCTAAGATGAGAAACGGGGTGTGGGGTGGGGCTGCACTCCCGCTCCTGAAGGTCCAGGTCCCCCTAAGGCTGTCTGCTGCCTGGCCGGGGCCGGTGCTGTGACTGAGGCAGCTCACCTTTCCCGCAGGTGAACAAGCCTTACGGGAAAGTGCAGATCTACACGGCTGACATTTCCGAGATCCCCAAGTGCAACTGCAAGGCCACGGACGAGAGCCCGTGCGGCTTCGACTCGGAGTGTTTGAACAGGATGCTGATGTTTGAGTGCCACCCGCAGGTGTGCCCCGCCGGGGAGTTCTGCCAGAACCAGTGCTTCACCAAGCGCCAGTACCCTGAGACCAAGATCATCAGGACAGACGGCAAGGGATGGGGCCTGGTCGCCAAGAGGGACATCAGAAAGGTCTGTGCCGGGCTCCGTCTGCCGTTAGGAGTTTGGTTCACGGGTTGCTTAGACTTGGATTCGCTTACTGTACTTTTGCTCATGGAAGAGGGGATTTTAAAATGTTTTTGAGTTAGTACAATTGAATATTGTAGAACGTTATGTGAAAGTGACCATCCAGGTAAGACTCCTAACATCCCTTGAAACATGCCTTTGGTCAAAATTTTGATGTTGCTTCTGTGAAGATATGTGAAATGACCGGGTTCCGTGGACAAGCGGCCCTGGTGCTGGGGGCAGTGGCCGAGGGGACGTGGGAGGTCCCGGGATGGGAGGGACAGAGGTGAGCTCGCCGCTGCGCTCGGGGCAGGAGCGGCCACGTGTCCGTGTGTTCACTGCGCTGTCTGATCCCAGGGCGAGTTCGTGAACGAGTACGTGGGCGAGCTGATTGACGAGGAGGAGTGCATGGCGCGCATCAGGCATGCGCACGAGAATGACATCACCCACTTCTACATGCTCACCATCGACAAGGTAACGTGCCGAGGCTCCGTGCCACCTGTGGTCGCCGCTCAAGCCTGTGTTGCCCCCCCTTGGGGCAGGTGCCTGGAGGCCACAGCTGGCTGCCTGTCAGCGTGAGTGCTGTGTGTCCCACGGGTGCCTGGAGGACACACCGAACAGTCTGAACAGTCTGCGAAGCGTCAGGGAGGAGACGAGAGTGCAGACGTGGGAGTGACGCACCTTGTAGCTTACACAGTGCGGTCATTTTGTGGCCTAGCCTATGTTTGGGACATAGGCCAGCTGGCAAGGCCAGCATTCTCCGAAGGAAGGTGGGTGCGATGGTGTGTTTATGAGTGAGGACAGAGATGTCAGTGACGCGTAGCAGTGAAGGGCTCTTTCCAGGGTGACTTCTTTTAGAGGCAGCAAATTTATGCTTCCCTCTGCTGTCCCCCCTTTGAGGGGGTGATTAGCAAGATTATTAGTAATTGAAAGCCTAGGCCTGTGTCTCACCTTGTTGGGAAAAGTGCCACGCTGACCATTTAACACACAAGTTGGTTCCTGAAATGACAGTTCCCCCAAGGCACCTGGCGGAAGTGAAGGTAAAGGACAGACACTGAAACATTGCCTACTTGTGTTTCCTACGAGAAGAAAGCCGCGCGTAGGGGTCTACAAAGCACAGTAGGTGGTGGCCTCCTTAAGCAGACCCTCCAGGTAGAAGCGTCGCTTTTGGTGAGGACCAGAGGTAATAAGACCAAGTCTGAAAGGAAACACCGAATAAGGCTGTTAGAAGCAGTCAGAACCACAAGAGGAGATTAGAGGTCACAAGGAATCGACAAGACTTTGAGGGTGAGTCAGGCAGCTTGCACAGTTGAAACGGGGGTTAACATCCAGTCTCTGTGTCTGACCCAGCAGGTGGGTCGGGAGATCCTGGATGGCCACAGAGGGAGTGACCTGAGTGGCAGGTTGTGCTGAGGAAGTTAGTGACGTGGCAGCGCGGGAAGTGGGGACAGGTTACGAGTGGAAGGCGGAAACGTTTCAGTGAGTGGAGGAACTGGGACCCGTGCCACGTTTCTGGTTCAGAGATGAAATGTGGGAAAATGGAAATATTTCCAAATGTAAGCACGTGGTAATTAGGGTATTAACAACGTTTAAATATAGCTGGACAGGCAGTTCCAAAGTCCATGCTGAAGGCGAGTTTGCCAGCCTGGCCAGCACTGTCCAGAACCCCTGTGAAGTGTGGGCCCCCTGTGAAAACAGTGGCCCAAGGCCAGCAGTAGGTGATGGGCGGCGGGAAGGCCAGGCCAGTGCTGGTGACTGCTGACTGCCTCGGGTGGGGCAAAGACTGTCCTTAGCTGCCACTGACATCCCCGTCACTCCACTTAGCAAAATAAACTCCACGTGGATTGAAGCCGTAGGGAGGCCTGGGGTACCTTTTATAATTCAGGGGTTGGGAGGCTGTGTTAGGCTAAAACCCTGGATAAGTAAAGCAAAAGATTGGTAAAATAGTTGCAATAAAACAAAGTTTTGAGTGAGGAAAGGTACAAGAAGTAAAAATTCAGCTGTCATCTGTGAGGAAGCCCCTGACACACAGTTGCCCAGGGTCTGGTCTGCAGAATAGTCACGGACAGACCTGTGCAAACTGCCAGGAAAAAGATGCATGAAACAGTGAAGACCCACGGGGCCGCCCCGCTCGCTGACAACCCGGGGAAAACATTGGGCCTGTGGCCATTGACGGGATCAAGGGCCTTGGCACGCCTCCCCCGGGACGTGTTCTAGAAAACTCTGCAGACACCGGCACGGACACTTGAGTGCACTGCCTGCAGCCTTCTCACAGCAAAGGGGGGGGCCGGCTCGGCAGTACGCCAGTAGCGGGAGGTCCGCACCACAGCTTCTGGCTCAGGGAGCACCGGCAGCGGTGACAGACAGAGTCCAATTGTCACGTTTCGTGTAGCGAAGACAGAAAAGCACGTTCTGATACCATTTCTGGTTTTCAGCGTATGGAGAGTCAGGGTGCTCAGGCCAGCGGCTCCTGGCAGGCGGCTCAGGCCTGCCGCTGGCGTGGGGCAGTGCCTGGGGCCCACGGGAGCCAGACCTCACGCCTGTCTGTGTGGACACTTATTTATCCCCATTCAGACATCGTTTTGCATTAACTCAGAATTGGTGGCCTTATTGTAGGGACCCTCCGTCCCCTCACATGTTTCCTACCTCAGTTGCTCCCATCACAGAGCAGGGACCCCTCCCAGCCACGCAGTTGGTCTAAGACTGACTTTTAGGGTGAAGATGCCCAAGGCTCTGTTCTGATTTGTCCTCCTTTCCTGACACTGGGCGACTGTGTCACCTCTGGATTTTGCCACAATAGACGTGTGTCCTTGAATACGTGGGGACTGCCCAGAGCACAAGAGCAGAGCCACTGTGCTCAGAGGAGATTTTCGTCTCAGCACAGTTCCTGCCGCCCTGGGCGGCCCTCGTGTGTCATGATGTGAAGTCAGCACCCGTTGTGTCACTTGCCTTTGCTCAGCTGCTTGGGAACCTGGCTTGTCTGTCTGCATTTGCGCCTTGGCAGTTGCCTGTTTTTGTCCCGTGCCCGTCTCGTAGTTGGGTTAGTCTTGTTCTTCTTTCTCTGTGAGTGTCCTGTGTGCTGTGGGTGTTGGCCTTCAGCTCCGAGGTCCTCACAGTGCTTCTGGCTCCCTGGCTTGTCATCTGGCGGCTGGTGTTGGGAACAGGCTCCCTGCCCCCTGCTCACCAGGGCTCGGTCCTCTCCACGTGGGACAGACCCACCCTCCATGAGCGAGAGAAACGGGACTGGTTTGGGGGTCTCCTGTCTGAGTGGACACGGGAGACCACGGTTTTCAGTGCGACACCAGCGACGCTCCTGATGGTGGAGACCCCCTTACGTGAGACTGTGATGGCTGAGAGCTGAGCCGTGTAAATGCTACTTGAAACTTGAGTTGTGCCTTACAGGACCGTATAATTGACGCTGGCCCCAAAGGCAACTACTCCCGATTTATGAATCACAGCTGCCAGCCCAACTGCGAGACCCTCAAGTGGACAGTGAATGGCGACACTCGCGTGGGCCTGTTTGCTGTGTGTGATATTCCCGCAGGTACGGCGCCTTGGGGGGCTCTGCACAGTCTCCTGGCTGGGGGTGGGGACAGGGGCCATCTGGAGGTGGGGTGCATTCTGTAGTGTCTGTTGTAAGAAGAGAATTGCAAAGGCACTGAGCGCAGTGTAGGCGTGGGCGAAGCAGGAGTGAGTGTGGTAGAAAGCTGGCAAAAGCTTCCGGGTGTTACTAGACGGTCAGTGTGTTCTGTGCGCTTTGTCTCCTGTCACTCAGGGACAGAGCTGACTTTCAACTACAACCTCGACTGTCTGGGGAACGAGAAAACGGTCTGCCGCTGTGGGGCCTCCAACTGCAGTGGATTCCTAGGGGACAGACCGAAGGTAAAGTCACCGCCCACGCGTTTCCAGCTGATGTCAACATTTCAGACATCCGGGACACGTCCCTTTTAGTCTTGTTGCCACGACAGGCAGGAGGGTCTGTGCTGGGTGTGGGCGAGGCCCTGGGAGCTGCTGGCCTTTCTGTCCACGGAGACGGCCCTTTCCTCACCGCATGGTGTGCTGGGCACCCCACACTGGCTCTTAGTTCTGGGGCCAGAAGGCCCAGTGGGTGTTGTCAGGGCTGCGCCCCTCTGAAGGCTCTGTTGGCATCTGTTCCATGATGCTCTCCAGCTTCTGGGCGCTGGGCAGTCCTTGGTGTCCTGGGCTTGTGGCTGCACCCCTGCAGCCCCTGCACCACCACGTGGCCTCTCCCAAACGTCTGTGTCTCGTTCCCTCCAATGAGGACAACGGTCAGATTGGCGTGGGGGCACACTGCCCCAGTGTGGCCTCACCCGTACTTAATTACATCTGCAGTGACCATGTTCCCAAGAGGTAACATTGCGAGGTTCCGGGGCACATGTTCAGCCCAGCACACTTACCTGCCGCCCAGAGCTGGGCTGTCCCCATGACGTCTGCCGTTTCAGCCCCTCATTAGTTCACATTCACGATGAAGTTCCCAACAGAGGAAAGCGAGGCTGCAGCAGGGGGCAGGCTGAGCTCGGCCCCTCTGGGTGGCTGGCCTTTGTGATTTCACCTGCGCGTGCGTGTCTCATCAATGGGCTGCATTTCCTTCTTCGTTCTAGACGTCCGCGTCCCTGTCTTCAGAGGAAAAGGGGAAAAAGGCCAAGAAGAAGAGCCGGCGTCGCAGAGCAAGAGGCGAAGGGAAGCGGTCCGAGGATGAGTGCTTCCGCTGTGGCGACGGCGGCCAGCTGGTGCTGTGCGACCGCAGGTCCTGCACCAAGGCCTACCACCTGCCCTGCCTGGGCCTGGGCAAGCGGCCCTTCGGTGGGTCCCTGCGGCTCCGCGTGTCCCCGCGCCGGGCCTGTCCTGTTCTGAGAGCGTCCCGTCACATTTGTCAGATTTGCTGGTGGTTCAGGTCATGAGTCCCCAGCCCAGGGCGTCAGGGCCTCGTTCAGCTGGGCGTGCGTGACCGTGGGCCAGCCGCACAGGGGGACCCAGCCTGAAAGGAGCAGAGCCCGGCTGGTATCTGGGGGAGGTGGTGGCCCGAGCAGAGTGTTCCCCAGGGGCCCCGCAGACCATGGCAGGAGGCGTATGCACAGCCAGCCCTCCACTCAGGCAGCTGCTGGGCCCGATGGGCACACACCTGGCTCCCCGTGCGGAAGACCAGCGCGTGGCCTCCACCTCCTGCCACCACCGAGTGTCAGGGTGACCACGGGCATCAGTGGGACAGTAGTAACTAGTCTCAGAAAAAATTAAAAACATAAAGAGGTCTTTACAAAGACAAGAAAGCAAAAAGGTGTAGAAAGAAAAGTCAAGCATGTCCGTAAAGAAAAGAAGACGTTTTTGGGTAGCAAAAGACAAAGCCAGGTTAACAGACACACCAGACAGAGATGTCTGACAACAAAGCCTTTAGAATCAATGCCAGGAGGGTAAGTGCCCCTGTAGAAAACCGGTCCAGGCTACAGACAGGTGGGCACAGGACAGAAGCCATAGCTGTTGGGGGCAGCACAGCTCAGCCTTGTTGGCTGGCGAAGTGCCACCCAGTGGGGACGCGCGACCCGACACAGAGGCCTTCTGAGTGTAGTGCCAGCTTCTCTACTTTGATGGTTGGTTGGGAAGCGGTCTCTTGTTTGGATCTGTATCCATCTGACTAGACAGAGGCTTCGCAATTCTTTTCAGCGATTGCGGCACTTCTGTCTGGTGACCTGTTGTGTTTCGTTGCAGGGAAGTGGGAATGTCCGTGGCATCACTGTGACGTGTGCGGCAAACCTTCGACTTCATTTTGCCACTTTTGCCCCAATTCGTTTTGCAAGGAACACGAAGACGGGACAGCCTTCAGCTATACCCAGGATGGGCGTTCCTACTGCTGTGAGCATGACTTGGGGACAGAGTCCATTAGAAGTGCCAAGGCTGAGAAGCCCTTTCCAGAACCCATGAAGTGCAAGGGGAAGAGGAAGAGAAGGAGGTGTTGGCGGAGAGTCACCGAAGGCAAATAGCGCCCGGCAGGGATGTGGTTAGATCCGAGGGCGGCATTGGGCGCCAGCTTGCCTTGTGGGCAGGGGCCGCGCGTGGGACTGGCCCGAGGACCCAGCTGGAAGCCAGTGCTGGTGACGGTCGGTCGGTCGGTCGGTCGGTCGGTCGGTCGGGCAGGCCTCCTTGGGAGGGAGCGCTTCCCCACCACGGAGCCATGCTCAGCAGTGCCCGCTTCGTCTGCACTGATGCGTCTGAGCCGCGTGCTTCGGAACGTTCCGGGACAGACAAGCCGGACACAGCATTACGGCTGCACTTGAATTTCGGAGAATGTCAAGGTCCCTCCCGCTCTATTTTCTTAGGTTAAAGATATGACTGTGCATTGATGGCATGTGAAATGTTTTTATCTCACCTGAAACGTAGAGTAGTGTTCTTGCTGGAGGGTCCCCGTTCTCTAATCTTCACGATGTCACTGGGCCTGCTTACCTGTCATCACTCAGGAAGGACCAGGGTGGGGCCTGCTGGGCAAGGACTCAGACCCTGAATTCCTTGGGAACCATAATTCTGATCGTTATTTTGCTTTTATGAAACCGCTGTTATTTTTTTGTACTAATGTGAAATTTTCCCTCAAAATGCTTTTTCATCCTGGTGAGAAGTTGGCCCAGGAATGGTTAGCGATAGCATTGTAAGATTTCCCAAGTTGCTTTTTTTCTCTTCACTGATTGGAACTAGTGCCATTGCCGTGTGGCCACGTCCCTGTGCCAGCTTCTGGCTCCCACTTGGGGGAAGACTTTGTGCAGTTTTCTCATTTGGCTTTTCTTTACCAGTTTCTGGCTTTTGTTCTCAATATAGTGTTGCCAAACCTGTCTCACTCATTACCACCGACTGAAACGTGTATTTACTGACGCGGCCCAAGTCCTGGCAGCCCAAGGAGTGGTGCGGTGCCTCGTTTAAAGTGCTCACTTCGGGAAAGGGTGTTGCGTGTTGCGTTCTGCTCCGCAGCACTTGGGCCCTGTGCCACGCTCCCTCGGAACCCAGAGCGTGTGGGCCGCGTGCATTTCCAAGAGCTGCCCTTTCCAGTGTCTGAAGAGGGACCCCGAGTTTAGAAGTGCTGTCATCTGAAGTTCCTTCCATTTCATCCCACGTCGTGGGGCTGCTCACGGCAAAAGTGAGCTGTGCTGGTCAGGGCACCACCTACCTGCCTGACGCCGGTTACACGGCCCCCTTAGAATTCCATTGCCTTCCGTTGTTAAAAAGGCCTGGCCCCAGGAGATGAGACCGTTCTGGGAAGTACTGTTCTCTGGGAGACACGATGCTGCTTTTCCGGAGTTGCTCTTGACCCTGGGAAGTTGGGAGCGTCCTGCCAGGCCCCCATGTGCCCTCGGGCCTGTCTCCACGTGTGCCGTGGGAGGGACGGGGGCACTCGGCCGAGGTGCTGTTTTCTGGCCTTTTCTTCTTCAAATGGCCTGAGGAGAACATCTGTTCTGTAGAAAGTTTACACAACTGCTCTTGCAAACTCCAACTGAGGTCGCCTGCTCATTTCTCGTCTGGTTTTGCCTCGTGGAACTGCAGGGTGGCCTTGGGCCCCAGGCCCCTTCCACTGCTCCTCCGTGGTTTTGTGGCGTGAACCAGGGTCGGGGTCTCGCCAGGCCGTGACCCTGGTGGAGTCTGCTCCAGGTGTGAGGTTCCCTGGGGCCTGTGGGGTGCACATCTCCCGAGCGCTGGCTGGTAGGAGTTGGCTGTCCACGTGGCCCTTCCTTCTGTCGTGACCCCGAACAAGGAACCACACGCAGAACCAAAAGGAAAACCCGGAGCTTGGCCATCTGTCAGCCGCTTCTGCGTGTGTGGCTTGTTCTCTGGACATGGACTCGGTTGCTGAGACGTGATTAACTGGAGTATTTCAGTTGGTCTTAAGGAAATCCTGGATCGACTTCCAGATTTGTGCTCCTTTATGCCATCACTTGGGAGGCTGTTCCAGGGACCGGCCCGGAGTGGCCTGGCAGCGTAACACACCTGCGTGTTGCCTCTGGGCACAAGTGGCACCCAACACCTGGCTCTTTAGAGCCGAGGGCCCTAGGTGCGGGCCAGTGTCGTCCTTTGTCCCTTCCTGCCAGCTGAGGGGCTTCGGTGTGAGTCACATCAGAATTGGTTTTGCAGTGCACTTTGGGGAGCAGATTAACTTATTTTTGTATTTGACAGTAGTAAAATCTTGGGATTTTGAGTCACTTTGATATTATTTCCAAATTCTTTTATGACCTTTCTGAAAGAAAATACTAGGAAAATTTTCAATATGGTTACCCTTTCCAAAACTGTTCAACTAATGAACAGATTAACACTAACTTGGAACCTCTTTAGAAAACCAATTTGTGAACCTGAGCACAAGTAGGCTTTTGGAGCAGCCCCCGAGCTTGCAGGGCCCGGCCTGCCCACACCCTCGGTCTGAGGGAGTGCTTGTTTGGGGGTTCAGTCTTGCTGATGATCAGCTTCTGCCCCTTGTTATGAATGAGAAGCCAAAACAGAAGGAAACCTGCTAAGGCACCTCAGGATTCCTCCTGTGCCCACGTGAGTGGCCGTCTGCCCACGCCAGCCTCTGGGAGCGTGGGTGCCTCTCAGCGTGTGGGCACAGGAAGGGGCCCAGTTTGGCCGTCATAAAATGTGACCACTGTGGGGACTGAGCCTGGCACCCGCAGCACATGGTAAGGCTATCCCGTCCTGTCCTCCCAGGAGTCACGTGGACACCCAGCCTCACCCTCATCTCCTGGGTCCCCTCCACACTCAGGTCTGTGCTGACGCCTTTGAAGTATTTATCTTGACTCATAAACATATGTATAGTGCCCATCTTCCAGAACTACCTTATTTTTAGGAGTTAAAGACAAGCCTGTTTTAATGAAAGTTGACAAACAACTGAGTTGCCAAATTCCTGATCCTAAGAGAAGTGTAGTGTTTGATGCGTGTCATTCAGTAGTGAGATGTTGTGTCTGTGGCCTGGCGAAGTGTGAACTTACGTCAGAAATGAGCTGTAAGTCGAAAAGGTGTCTAAACTATATACAGCGTGAGGTCAGGCTCCTTTTAGGAATACTGGGTGCTATCACCAGTATGATAGACATAAAAACTTGAAATTCATTTCTAGGGGGAATATACTGAAATGTAGATTTGGGAATTACCAGTTGGGGGGGATAGCATTTAAAATGGGAAGTTGTGTTTGGAAAACTGTGTATGATGAGTATTTTTGTATTAAAGAAATTTTAAAGGCTTTTTTCTTAAACTTATTTTCCATGGGATTGCATTTTGACGTTTGGGTTTTCTTCCACTTTTCCCGTTACTTTGACTTGTCGTTCCCAGGCATGTGGCAGAGTCCTCTGACACCCCCTCAGAGAAGGGCTCCCGTCCTCAGACCGCCATTCTGCTTTTGACTTGCCAGGCAGAGGCTAACGCGGCCTTGGGAAGTATAACAAATACCGAAAACAGTAAGTGTAGTTCCGATTTTGGAAAAATTGTTTTTTTATTTTAAAAATAGTAAGTTGGTTCCCAACACCCCATTAAAGGTGATGTGGTCGGGAGAGGGGGGAGCTGCTGACCTCCCAGGCCTGCGGCTGGCTGAGTCCCAGGCTCCGACAGCGCCTGCGGACAGGACGACCGGCCGGAGCACAGCTCTGGGCTCCCTGAGTGACTCAGCTGGTCTGACAGTGAACACAGGCAGCGAGGCTGGTCTCTGCTCAGAACTATACAACAGCCATACAAACAGCGGTGGTGAGCGTGGCCCGGCCACCCCCCGCCTTGTCAGCCAAGCCGGGCACCCCCTTTGGTCCCCTCAACCTCGTGGGGCAGGGCAAGCGCTGCACGAGCCAGGAAACGCCTTCCCTCACGGTCAGTGGAATTTTAAGAAAAATAAAAAAGGTAAAAGTCAACCAGGCAGAAGTGTTGCTAACATTAGGAAGTAATAACGTTTTTGGTTAACCTTAACATTCAAAAGTGTAATATTGAATCCAAAAATGTATCTTAGATCAACAAAAAGTAACCCACATTAAAATTTAAAAAGAGTCCAAAACGCCAGAGGCGACTGCAGCTTGCGCAGGCCGGGGGCAGAGGTGGCGGAGCAGGCGGCCCCTAGGACACGTTGGCCATGGGCTTGTACTTCTTGAAGCGCGTCCACTGGCCCGTGGCGTAGTTCATCTCGAACACCGTGTCCACCAGCATGGTGGTACTGCCCTGGCCGTCCGACTTGGGCAGGTCCTCCGTGTGCTCGCTCAGTTTGATCTGGATGACGTCACCCTGCTCCTGGCACGGGTTCTCTGTGGAGGGCGGGAGCTGCTGGGGGCACCTGGGCCAGGGAGCCTGTCCCCCACCCCTGCAGGGCCCACGTCCCGCACCACCGCCAGGCCGGCCGCAGGGACCCACCTCGGGAGCCAGCCATGAAACCCAGGATGAGGGCCTTCTCCGGCCGCGTGACTTTGTTGGCCGTCTTGAACATCTCTTGCGCGGCAAACATCTGCTCTCTCTGCAAGTGCGACGAGGGTGTGAGTGCCTGGGCCCCACCGGCCCCCACACTGTAGGTTGTGTGTGGGGCGAGGCCACAATACCTACCTGATGACCCGCAGCCCCTCAGGGGCACACCTACCGTGAGGGACAGATTCTTCTTAGGCTGCTGCTGGGCGGGGGGCTGGGTCTGCGGGGCCACCATGGCCACCGGAGGTGCCTGGGCCATGGGGGTAACAGCTGGGGGCGTGGTGGGCGTCAAGGGTGAGGTGGGCGTCAGAGGTGAGGTGGGCGCTGTGGGCGTGGGCGTGGCCGGGCTCAGGCCGCTGTTGTACAGGGGAGCCCTCTGCTTGAACTGCGACGGCAGCGCCGGGCTTGGGGTGCTGGGCTCTTCGGGTTGCCGGCTGGTTTCCCGTGAAGATGGGGCTGTAAGCAGAGTGAGGCCTGGTGAGGGGCTGGCAGGACAGGGACCCCCGACTCCTAGAGATCACGGGCAGGCCCTGATGGCAGGAGCCAGCAGCAGCACCACCAGTGGGTGTGGGCACAAGCCAGGAGCCCCGCCCTGGAGGCAGAGGTCTCGGGCCTTCCCAGGCTAGAAGACCACACATCCTGGCCCGGGCCCGTTTCCCGGCCTGGCACTGCTGCGAAGACGGAATGGCAGCTGAGCCCACTAACCCAGTCCTCGTTTCCTTTGATACCTTCTCCAAAATTCTGGACCTGGCAACCCTCCCCACTCACAAGCTGGGACTTGCTCCTACTGAGCGGTCCCAGGGGCAAAGCAGGTGACAACTGTGGGTTTCTCTCTGTCAACTGTGCCAGCCAAGAAGCTCTCCCTTCCTCAGCCAGCAACAAGGAAGCACCATTTTGTGGGGGGCACCTTGGGAAGCCTGGGCCCGGCATACTGCCCACGCCGGTGAGCCTGTGCACGGAGCCCCTGCCGCTTGCTCACCTGGTGGGGTCTCAGAGCTGGGGACATAGGATGAGGCTGGGACCACGCTGGGTGTGGCAGGCAGGTAGCTCGTGGAGGGCAGCGCAGGCTCGTTGTTCAAAGCCCCGAGTTTCTGGAAGACAGAGTTTTTGGTCCCTCAAGGAGGAGGCCCGATGCTGGGCTGGCAACTGCATGGGCCTTGGCGCCTCATCCCCGAGGACATAAACCTGGCCCCCAACCGGGAGCGCCTGGGCTGCTGTTTGCTTAAAGAGCCTCCAAACCAGCCATCTTCGAGGAAAGAAGCAAGTTCAACAATGTTTTTCTTGTCACAAAAGCACATGATAAAGGGAAGACACAGTGTAAGCAAATGAGAAAACAGCTCTGCAATAGGAAAGGAACCCATTACCCAGAAATGACCAATGGTGACAGGCCTTCTCCAGGCCCTGCCCGTGGGGACCCCAAAAGCGAGCTCGCTTGGCGGTGCAGCCGCCCCAAGGGCACCGGTCTTCTGAGCAGTGGAGCGAAGCGTGTCCAGGAGCCACGTCTGGCAGCCCGGCGGCCCTCCCTCCCCTGCGAGGCCGGCACTGCCGCACACGCATAGCCGTGCGTCCGTCCACACACCCACGCACACACACGGACGACGTATGCACGGACGTACATACTCGCCGACAACACGCTCTAGCGGCTGGCACGCGGGGCCAGAGGGGGCGTGGGCTCTCGCCGTGTGACGCGCGGGAGGGCGAGACGGCAGGCACGGGGGCGCGCCCGTGGGAGCCCTACCTGCGTGGACACCAGGCCGGCTGCGTAGTCTGGGGTGGCGTTCTCGATGACCGTCTCTTCCTTGGCTGGCTTCTCCACCACTTCCGTATCTGGTGACAGAGTCCCTCTCAGTGGCGCTGGCGCGGCCCCCAAGCGGGCCCTGGCCCTCCTGGCTCAGAAAGGCCCGAACCGCCCGCCATGCCGGCCCTTCCAACAGGTGCGGCAGAAAACGAGCGCTCAGGAAGAGGGCTGCCAGCGGCCGTCACCTCTTCAGGAAAGACGGTCTTGTTGAGACATGCAAGGCACCAGTGAACCCAGAAACGAGGGGACGGGCAGGGGACACGCCCCGACCTGACCTGACCTGACCTGACGGGCGGCCCGCTACGCACCCAGCGTCTTCCTCCTCCTCTTCGCCTCCCGGCCGGCGCCGACCATGTCTAACTCGGAAATGTCGAGCAGCTGCCGAGACAGACAGGAGCCCGCGCTCAGCGACAGCGCGAGGGGCTCTGGCCAGCGCTGCGGGGCCCGCCTCGGCGGGGAATGCCCACCTTCACGCCCCTCTCCTTGCGCAGAGGTGTCCTCGAAGGCGGGATGGGCGTCCGGTTCCCGGCCGGGCTGAATACACTGGGGGTCGTGGGGCTCCTGAAGGGCGCCTGCTTCGGGATGCCTTTGAGTGGGGCTGCGGACAGGGCCGTGCCCGTCAGGGGCCCAGTGGCAGTGGCCGGCAGGGACAGCCTCTGTGCAGCCACCTCCACCGTCTCCACTGTCTGCCCCAAGCAGGAAGGGCCCGCGGGGGGGGGGGGGGGGTCGCCCCGCCCCTTGCCCCGCCCCCATCGCCCCGCCCCCGTGGCCCCTCCCCCCACGGCCTCGACGACTCTGCTGTCTCTATGAGGCAGGTGGAGGTGACGCCCCAAGAGGCCGGCGACCCCGTCCTTCAGGAGCAAGAGCCTGCCCTCTCCTGTAGCCAAGCACTCGGGCACTAGGTCGGCCTGCCCAGAAGGGCGAGGCCATCCCAGCTGACGCAGGACATTCTTGCCCAAAACACTGAACAAGGAGGCGACCCTGCGTCTCCACCTGCACAGACGAACTCTTGCACCTCCGGCCGAATTGATGTGCTGCAGGCTCAATGCCCCACACGCAGCGGGGTCGCCCTCCGTTTCCCCAAGCCTGGCCCCGCCCTGCGTCTAAGGGAAGTCATTGCACAGCCCAGGGACACTTCCCTACTCCTGCCCCAGAAGGCTCAGGCCTAAAGGGAACGACTGACCCTGGGGCATTTCATTCCCCATTAAGGGCTGAGGCTCACGCGGGGAGGGGCCATGCTCACCACCCACTGGCGGCCTAACGTCCCCTCCCCGGCATGAGAACAGCACCAGGGGCCAGCGACACAGCCGCTGCAGACAAGCAAGGGTCGCATGGTGGCCCCTTCCTCATCCTAGCACACCCGTGCATACCCTCCAGGCCTTCCTGGAAATGGGCTCTGGCCGCCCCTCCCAGCGCTCCCCGGGGCCTGCCATCCGGTCAGAACTCCTGGCTAAGCTAAGGAGCCGGGAGCCTATGGTTGAGGTCAGAGCCTCGTATCTGCCGGGCAGGTGGCTGTGAGCACTGGCGAGCGAGCGCAGAGGCGTCCAGCCTGAAGCGCAGGCAGCGGCCTTACTCGTGGTGTCCATCTTCCGCAGCAGCCCCCGGCCCTTGGCGTGGAAGGGCACGCCCGCACTCCTCTTGAGCTGCTGCGCAGTCTCAGTGGCTGCAAGGAGAAGGTGGTAGGTCAGGCTCACCCACACGACAACGTGCCTTCCACCGCCCGGAACTACCACGTCCGCAGAGGCCGCAAAGGCCGCTTCTCTACACAGGGGCTTGTCCGCAACCCGAGGAGCCCACGCACGTTCCAGCGAAGCCGAAGGGACGCTGACGGCTTTCCATGTCCCCACTGGAGGTCACCCGGCAAGTGTCTCCCACACACACTTTATGAGCCACCATTTGGGAAAACACTGAATAAATGACCAAACATTTTTAAAGTCAAATGAGGTCACCGCGACTCAAGAGGTGACGTTGCAGGAGCAAAGGCCTCTGCAAGGCTGCCTGCCCGTCGCTGGTGTAACTCTGTTGGTACAGATTTCATTTCTGTGACAAAGATTACAGACGCTGTAACCTGAAAATTCTGACGTTTCTAAAACAGAGTTATAGAACACAGTTGGGCATAGCAATAAATAAATTTCTAAGAAAACCCAAGAACTTTCTGTAGAACTTGACTGCCTTGAAAAGACAGTTCAGGCACCATACAATCTGAAAGAACTCTAAGGATAAAAAGTACAGAAATAAGACAAAAGCATGATTTGCCCCAATGTGCGCGCTCCCCGGGGCAGGCAGGGACCCTCGCTGGACAGGGTCCCACAAGGCTCAATGCCCGCTCCCTCAGGTACCCCCAGACCCATGTGGGGACAGGGGCCACTCACATTTCTGCAGAAGCTCTGCTCTCAGCGTGGCGCTCTTTGGTTTCCTTTTTAACTGAAAATGTTTCACTGGGGGAGTGAGGGGTCCGGCGAGGGTGGTCAGGGCGTTTTTGTTCAAGTATTGGCACTCCAGTGGCAACATGGCCGACGCTTCACACTCGTTCACTACTCGGTCAAGAAACAAGCACGTTCGTTAGGAGGTGCGGGTCCCTCACACAGGCCACGGTGTCCACGGCTCACAAGAAAAAGCCAAAATGGACTCTCCTATTTATAGCCATGGACCTTCTGCTTTGTTTTCAAAGCCGAAGCAGCATCCACAGGACCGACCCCCGGTGTTGAACTCTGCCATCACGCAGCCATCATGGCCACTGTGTGGGACACTACCAGCAGCCTCCTGGACTCGGCCGAGGCCTGTCTGCTTGAACAGCCAGGAGACACGTGGGGGAAGGCGCTGTAGCCGCCCCACAGTTCACAAGCTAAACTGTCCCCCCGGCAGGACCAGGCCCCCGGGGGCCGAGAAGCCCACCTGGAGCAGAAGACAGAGCACAGCCCTCCTGCCCAAGAGACGTCACCCAGGTGACCGTGGACCATGCCTGGACCCTGGAGGAAGCCTTGTCAGGCTGAGCAGCAGGACAGAGCCGCTCGGGTCTGCTTCCCACACGCGGGAAGCGTCTGTGGTGTGCTGGCCAGTTACAAGTCCAGTGACAGCATACACAGGGGGAGAGAGGCTCCCTGGTGGGTGAGGAGGCACAGGTCCCACCTCCTGGCCGCCTGCCCCAGCTCCAAACCAGGAAAGAGGCTTGGCAGGAGCGGACCTCCTCAGCCCTGCACTCTGACAGACACAGCAAGTATTTTCTAACTGGTGTCGGTTCGTGTCCTAAACAAGTGAGCTGCTGCCATTATCAATCCACGTTTCTGAGCGTCTGCTCTGTACGCACCAGAATGTTCTAGGTTCTGGAGCTACAGGCACAGTGCGTGCGTGCCCTTGTGGGCTGAGCGGGGAGACTCGTGAACATGGAAATAATAACAAATTTCAGAAAAAAACAAGTGCAGTGAGGATGGGGCCTTGTCCCTCAGATGGGCAAAGAGCTGGACAGCAGCACGTGGCCGGGGGTGGGGTGGGGGGTGCACAGGTAACCCGCAGAACCACCGCGCACGGCGCAGCACACGGACACCCTAGAGACAAGTTCATTTAGAAGAGGTGTCTGAAGGGAAGCCGTCTGCCCCTCCGGCACGGTGGGCCCACACCTACCCTTTTCTCGTAGCTCCCCTAAGATGTCCTGAACGTTGGGGTTCTGTTCTTCAAGATCAAGGTTGAGCGAACCTGTGTCGGGGAAGGACTTCAGAATGTCAGCCACCATAAGGACCCAGGGGTCCGAGTCCAGGGTGGCCAGCTGGATGATCTCCGTGAGAGCGCCCTTCATCTGCCAAGAGAGGAGAGACGGCGGTCCTGAGGGGCCGCTACGCCCCCGCCCCACCCTGGCGCCACCTGCCCGTGCATGGAGGCCGAGCTGGGCAGAGCGAGCGTCCAGGATCCTTTGTTCCCACACAGAGGAGGCCCCTTCAGGCCCTGCTGTACCTCACGGGGCAGCGTCCCACCTCTGGGCAGTGGCCCTCACGCCCTGCCAGGACCCTGTGCCCCTGCCCCACAGCCACCTACTCCCTTGGGCTCCCACGGCCTCTGCCAGGTCGCAACACCCACTCCTGTGCGTGCCCCCACCTTGGCCTCCTGTTGGGGAGGCTGTACCCCAAGGCCCCCACAGCAGCACCCAGTCTCCTCATGTGCTGATCCGATACGAAATGTGAAGGCCACCCAGGATGAGCTGACACCTCCCAGCTCCTGCCTTGACTGCGCGTTGCTAAGAACGACGCCAGGTGCCAACACCCCCGCCGTTCAGGAAACCTGCTCATGGAGAGCTGGGCCCAGAGTAGTGGTGGACGGGGGGCAACCTGGCGGGCAGGTGGCCCTGACCCGCTCAGCAGAGCAACAGGCCAGGGTCTCAGCTACTTGTGGCTGCACACAGGGGAAGGAGTGTGCCAGGGAGGCGTGTGGAGCTCCTGTCACGCTCCGTGACCTGCCAGCCCCGCATTCGCCGAGGCCTCCCTGTGGCACAGAGGATCGCCGTCGGGGGCCGGGGTCAGCAGGCGACCAAGAGAACAGGAACCTCCTGGGGACCCTCAGGAGCAGGGCCAGGCCCTGCACCTCCCACGGCTGGGCGCCAGGCTCACGTTATTCCCTCCCCACGGCACAAGAAAGAAAAGAAACCCGGGAGGCTGGCATGCCCGAGGACCAGGCTGATGTGGCGCCCCCGCCCGTACCCCTCAATGCCCAGGAGCTGAATTCCCCTCCCAGTACTGCGCTGCCCACCCCGGAGGCCCAGCACCCAGGGATTGCTGTGGCCAGTGGGGTCCCCTCCACACGTGTCCACCCTGCCCCTCGTGGCCATACTTCCTCCGACAGGTGCCAACAGTGTGGAGCGGAGCGACAGCCAGCCATCTGCAGGGCACAGGGCCCTCGCTGTCTGAGCCTGACATGTCAGAGGGCCAGTCGGAAACTGGACAGTGCCCCTTACACCTCCCCTCCCACCGAAGTTCTGTCCTAAGAGGCCTGTGGCCAGGGCCTGTCACCTCCACACCCAACTACTGCCACCTCTCAGCAGGTGCCTCAGTCTCACCTTCATCTGACCCTCAACGTCGCAGCAGAGGACGGAGCTTGCAAAATGACAAACCGGACCCCATTCATGCTCCGGCTTAAATCTCATCGCCAGCCCGTCACTGCCCTGGGACGCACGCAGCCCCAACCCGCTGCCCCAACACCTGCCCTAGTTGCTGCCCGCGCCCCCACCTCCGTCCGGCAGGTGTCAGGAATGAGCCCGAGCGGGCTGCGCGTCGGGTCCACTGTCCCGGCGCGGGTGGAACCCCACTCCACGCCTCCGACCCGCACAGGCCCTCACTCTGGCCTACGGGGCAGTAACTGCCGCCCTGAGCCCCAGCTCACCACACCGAGCACACTGCACATGCCGCCCACTCGAGGACACACGGGTGTGCCATCGGGGGAGGGCTTCACGGCTCTGGTGTCCTCACTGCTGTGGGGGGCCTGTCGGCCACACGCAGAATGGGTGCCAACTGAGCTGATGCTAAAAGGCCATCTCTTGAAATACGCAGAAGTATGTTCTTTTGATATGTGGCAAAATGGCAAACATTTCTATATTAACATCTGTGGTGGGGGCCCCGTCTACCACCTCCCCTTTTATTTAGCTGAGTTGTAAGCTCTGTTCTATGTTAAAAAAGCAAAAAGGTATGGAATGAAAAGTTAATTTTATCTATCACTTACTACAATAAGTTAAGGTAAAAACATGTCCCTGGCAAACTAAAATTATGTAACAAAAAAATTATACCAAAGTCTGTTTTAAGTGGCTCAGTAAAGATAGCAGGTTCCACCCAAAGCACTAAGAACAAGAAACACACACAGACCGTGTTGGAGGAAACGGGCAAGTGCCTGCAGGTGACAAGTAGGAGAGGAGCAGCAGAGCAGGGCCCACCTGAGGCCCTGGCTGGCCATCATGTCCCCACATGCCAGGAGTCCGAGTGCCCGGGAAGCACAGCTGAGCTGTCTCTGGAGGACACGGGCTGGGGACAGCCCTGCTGAGCCAAACTGGGCTGGCCCGTGTCCGCCAGTCCCTGACACAGAACAGGGCTCCGGCCTCCCTGACACGAAGCTCCTATAAACAGTTAGGCCATGCCAGGGAGTTTTAAAACTCTCTAAAACAAGGGCATAAAGCAGGGAAATGAGTTCAAGACAGCAAGACGACAGAAGGTGACAAACCGTAGAAGGATTACACCCAGAAACACGCCTGTGATGCTGGAAGCCTCTAAGAACGTCACACTGACAGGCCCTCACGAGGCCTGAACGGACGGCGAGCTGCACGGCGCTCTCGGCCAACAGGACGGCGTTCCTCTCAGTTACTCTGCACCTTTGGGGCGACCCACTCAAATTCCAGAGCGACTGTCTTCACAGCACATGACAATCTGATTCTAAACTTCCCATGAGAAAATCAGCAAATGTAAGAAGAAAATTTGAAAAGGTAAAAAGAGATTAATCGTACCAGATATTAAAATGCATTATAAATGCCTCATGATTGAATACCTCTCATTTTATTCCCATGTAAACTTCAAATGGACCAGATTTCAATTTGAAGAATAAGACCATAAAAGTACTAGAAGAAACCATAGAACTCTTTCTTTTTTATGACTGTTAAGTGAGAAAGCCTGTCTCTGTCAGCATGAGTGTAAACCAAGGACCATAAAAGACAAGAATTAACACAAAAAACTCCAAACCCTATAAATGAAATCAAAAGAGAAAACGACAAACTGGGAAAAAATACTTTCAAGTCCTATCACAGGTAGTTAAAACACACAGGCGCAGGCGCACACGCACACACACGTCAATCCTGCAAGTCAATAAAATTTATCATTAGAAAAATGGTTCAAAACCTTAAAAACACAAAGGATTCTCAGCTTCATTCAACACAAGAGAAATGAAAAATAAAAGTAGGTCGACACATCCCGTCCCACTCGTGGGACAGGCAGGGCAGGCAGAGCAGGGCTGGCCTGTCAGGCAGGAGGATGGCAAAGCACTGGCAGCACGTGCTCCCGAGGCCGGCCACCGAGGGCCAAACCTGAACCTGCCGCTGCTCCCCCGGAAAGCTTGGGCACATCCCCAGCCTGTGTCACCGGAGGACAGTGTCTGGCCGTAGCGACTCTTCCCCGGAGCCGGTGACCACACACTGCCGACTAGTGCCTCAGTGGGCACGAGCTCTAGTCACTCACTAAGCAGGCTTTTGGCCTGAGCACTCAGCACTTCCCTGTACAACTTACTGATACGCTCTTAGTAAGGAATTACGCGGGGAGAACAAAGATTTATGTGTATTTAAAACCGTCTCAGGTGTTCTGAATCATCAGGTCTTTTCATTGCTTAGGTAAACTACAACTTAATATCGCAAGCACTCAGTTTTGCTTCCAACCACCCTACTTTCTGTAAGTGCCTGTGATAATTAAATTTGGAATTAAGTATTGACTATGGTCCTACTTAACCAAGCACATGTTTAACAAACTCCAAAACTTAAACAGGAGCTTGATCTTAACGTGAAGATAACTACGGAATTCTTCGTAAGGGTCCCTGAAGCCTCTCAAAGCAAATCTCTCTCTTGAAACTAATTAGGCCTATTTAATAGGCTAGAATTTTGCGGTTTGGGAAATAGATTTTTAATCCAGATGCCCCTTCCAGAGGATGAAAACCTACTAGTGATGGTACGTACGCAACCTCACCGGGCTGAAGCAGTCTCAGGCCAGAGGACTCCAGCAGCAGCCACTCAAATACTTCTAGAAAGGTCTTTTGCTGCTCGGACAATCCCCACAAGCGCCACAGTGACGGGGAACCTACATTACAGACACATGCTTTATAGACACCACGCAGGCACATCTGGCCGATACTGCAGCATTTCCGTTGCACTGTAAGCCCCAGGCTCTGGCTTCCCAGAACAAACCCAGAAGGCTGTCAGTGTGTAAGTGGCACAACTTGTTGAATCTTTCACGTCTGCCTTGGCCTAACCGCTTCCCTTGGTACTGCTTCCCCTAAGATCTTCTGGGTCCCTTTGGTAAATGCTGTCTCCTTTCAAAAGCATTACCGGGAGACCTGAGACTCAATCCAGGAATGTTCGAGTCTGCCTTGTTGGGAAGAACTTCTGACTTACTATAAAACCCCTGATACTAACTCAGAGTTCATACAGTAGCCACCTTTCCACCACGCGCCCCCAGGAGGTAAAGGCTTGGGGCATCGCAGCTGACAACCAGAGAGACTGTCCAGTAGAAAAGATCTCCGGGTGGCCGGATGGCTCAGCTGGTTAGAGCGCGAGCTCTCAACACCAAGGGTGCCGGTTTGGCCCCGGCATGTGATGGTGGGCTGCGCCCCTGCAACTAAGATTGAAAACGGCGACTGGACTTGGAGCTGAGCTGCGCCCACTACAGCTAGATTGAGGGACAACGACTTGGAGCTGATGGGCCCTGGAGAAACACACTGTTCCCCAATATTCCCCACTAATAATAATGATGATAATAAAGTGTCCAGCCTCGCCGGAAAGGACCGTACCGGGTGCTGTGCTACGGGGCTACAACGCATGGACTCTCCTTTTAAAGGCGCGCTCGCCCACACCTCATCAGCTGGCTGGGCATCCCAGCCTGTAGGAGACGTCATGCTAAGTTCCCCCAGAGCAGACGCCTTTCCCAAGATGGGGCCAGGCCAGTAGAGTCAGCTCCTGCTATGCAGAACCCTACGTGTATTCCACCGTTGGCATCGTGTTTGCATTCCTGGGTGTATTGATCTTAATTTTCTTATGACAGCCAGTTACCATCCCTACGTTTTGGGTTGTACGCTCACTGACCTTGACTATACCCTTGTAAACGAGAAACGCTGGCACAGAATCGTCATGATCCAATGCTTTCGCACTGTGGCCTCCTCAGGGAACACTGGACGGTCACCCGATGCCTGCCTCTACCTTTGCTAAAACTGACAACTCCAGTTTTTCCTGTTAGCAATTCCTTGAACATCCACTGTTAATTTATAAAACCCTCTGTAAAGCCACTGTGGCGGCGATCAGTCCTCTTCAGAATGACCTGCCTCTCGGCCGTTGCAATTGCCATTCCAGGAGTTTTGCACACCACCTACTGGGGACATGGTCCATCGTTAGGGAAAACCGTGTCTCACAGCTCCCTTCTCAAGTTGCTGGTTTGGACCTACATGCCTTCTCCTTTGTTTCCAACCAGGCACTGAAGCCAAATCTGTGTCCTGGTAGAATGAAGTGCTGCTAGTTTTTACGAAAAGTCCATCATCGTGAGTGTGAATTATTCCTTTTATCTTACGCTAGAAGGATCTTAACCCCTGTATTGACATCTGATCAGTTGTTCAAGTGGAAGGACCTGTGTCTCCACTGAGATGACTCAGAGCAACAAGTGAGGTAACACGGGCGGCTGGGAGCTGTGTGTACCCTCTTTATGGACATTTCCAATGTGTACTGTCCTTGTCCCAAGGGCTTAAAGAGAAAGGAGCAATTTCCAATACAAGAACATTTCTCTCAGGTAGGAACACCGTCCTGACAGCAGTCCGTCTGCCAGCTTAGGGCTGTTACTTCTCTGCCCTCTCTCAGGACTGAATGTAACTCAGTCATTTGAAGGTGACCTTCCTTTTGTCGGTTCCTTGTCCTTTACCTCATGTCAAGGTCAAAAAACTGAAACACACTGTAAGTGGTATCAGAGAAAACGGGTCTTACCTTTTAGGTATCTATCAGCATGGATAACACTTAACATCATTTGGGAAAGTAAATGATTCCGTAAATTGTATTACTGGAGTTAAGGTTTGCCGTGCGATGGGCTGGCGCTTTCTTTAAGGTACAAAACCTTTCTTCCAGGTATCACCCACCCATGGCACTCCTGCCCGCGTGTAATCTCTTACCGAGTGGGAGAAAGAGATACAAGCACCCAAACGGTTTGTTCCTTTAGACAGTGACAGAGGACACTGTCTCCAGTGACAACATCAGAGATGCACTCTGGTGACGAACCCGAGTGGCAGGTGGAGGAAGGCCCCGCCGTGACCACACCCACGTGACTCGGTTCCTGCCCCACCACTGATCATTTCCTTGAACATGCACCTTTGGTCTCTGGTAGGTGCTACAGAGGACATGAAAAGTGTGGGAACGGATCCTGTTCACTGAGAACTTGAATAGAGAAGCTGTCATCTGACGGTTAGGGAACAGCCTGACTGCACTGGCAGCTGGTCTTACCTTCTCAGCCGTTGATCCAGAAGACGTGGCTTTCTGGCAGACAGGCTGCCCGTGTTCTGGAACCTAGAAATCAGCTTCCGGGATCCTTGAGAGCACCTAGCTTAGCCCAGACACTGCGATAAACTCTATCCTGAGGACGGGCAAGTGGTAGGGAGATTGAACTGTTCCCTTTTCGCCTCTGAAAGATGCAGCGCACTGATGGGGCGGAGCCTCTAAGATCTCCCTTCTCCCGGGGTAACGTTTCCTTAGGTGGAACCACGTTAATACTGAGGTGAAAGCTTAGAAATTCAGAGGTATTGGGTCTTTACCCATATTAACCTGAGCTGCTTACTTAATTGGTGCTACACATTAGTACTATATTCATAAGGATTTTGTTCTATTAACTATTACAGATTTCACAGTAATCTGCATGGTAAACAAACTATTTCGCCTCTTTGTAAACCTGAGTATGATTCTGGTACTTCTGTGGATGTAAACGGTACTTTATTCCAACACTAATTCATGTACATAGCAAATAAATCCAGTTGTATAGTTTTCAAAAGCCATCAGTAAAAAACATGTAAAAGCACGTCAGGATTTCCGTCAGTTCCATTCCTCTCAGCTCTTCTCAGATACAGCTGAATCCTCACCATTCCAAGACGGCGCAGGTGCAGAACGGTGAGATTAATATTTGGGGGGAGGCAACCACTCCCTCAGAACTGCAGGCACTGCGCTGGCCCTGGCACTGCTTAGTTGGACACAATGATGTGATATCTAATGACAACAGTTAGTGGAATGGCTCAGCCACTAGAAACAGCAGAGCTCGACAAAGATCTTTAGTTTCCCGAGCTCGAGCAGTCCTCGACAACAGGAGCGCTTTAGATTACGTGCCTGCAGCCCAGGGAGGACTTTGTGCCATAGCTAATGCCTCTTGCTGGATAAATTCCACTTTCCAGGTAGAATCAGAAACAACCAAGCTTCTTAAACTCACAAAATCCCTTAAGGGACATTCCAGTTTCACTGCAAGTGCCATTAGCTGATTGGGTTAAAATTTTGGTTCAGAACTATTTTAAGGTGTGGACTGCAAACTATTCTCATTGCTGGTCTAATTGCATACTGGATCTCATGGTCTAGCTGTTGATGTCCTGTACAGCCAGGTGCTTAAAACCCCACAAAGACTTGAGGAATGGCTGCACCAAGGAGAGTGACCCATCAAGGCACCGCACCCCCTTAGATTTTGTAAAACCATCATGGCTAGAAAAAAATGTTTTCCTATTATACGACAGATTGTCTACTGACCCAAATCAAAAAACTAAGCTGAGTAGACACCCAGGACTGAAGACTGTTCGCCAGTTGTGCTGGTTTTCTTGATGTTACAAATTGATTGCTTTTATTTGTTCTTTAACTCCTCCCAAATTGTTCTAGCCATTTTACTGGAGAGTGTTAAAAAAAAAAAAAAAAAAAAAAAAAGAAAGAGAAAAAGAAAACAACCCTATAGCGACAAACCTAACTTCCAAGAATTTCTTTGCGTCTAACAGATGCCTGGGAGACCTCTTCTAAGCAACGGCCCTAGTTACTCTACTGGCTACTGCGCCAGTCAAATCCAGTCTCTGGATCTGAACCGAAACATGGGCTCTTCTTGGGTCTCCAGCCTGCTGGCTTTTGGACAGGAACCACACATGGCTACCCGGGGTCTGAGGCTTGTTGGCTACAGATCTTGCAACTCCTCAGATGCGACAATCACACAAAGGCGATTCCTTTTAATAAAGGCCCTTTGGCGTATTTAGGTAGGTACAGGGCGTACACGCGCATGCACACACACACCCCTAGAGCTTCTGGTTCTCCGGAGAAGCTGGTCTAATAACAGCGTGGAACACACCCAGCACGGTCATCTAGGCCCCCTGCATATGGTCCTGTGCACAAAGGCTTAATCTTCAGAATGACATCCCTAAGGTATCAAGACCCTTAAAGAACTGAAAAAAATAACTAAGACAACTAAGTGAATTAGGATGTCTTAGAAAGATTTTTTTAATACCAAGAAAATAAATAAAAATGCTTTTTAGAAAAGTAAATTACTCATAATGGCCTAGTTCTTTTGCTATCTATATCTAGCTAAATGAATCCTTTATTATAATTTTCTGTAATACGGACAAAGTCCAAGGACAAACTACACACACACACACACACACACACACACCACACACACACACACCAATGAAAGAAAGCTATACCTATATTGGTCTGGACAGAAACAGAGTTTACGGATAAAACACTACCAGACATAAAGACCCATGATTCAGTTTACCAGGCAACCATAAGAATTCTAAACTTGCATGTACCTAGTAACATAGTCTCAAAATATATGAAGCTAAAGTTGATAAAACTATGAGGAATAGAGAAGTCCATAACCATAGTAAAGATCCACAAACCCCTCTCACTAATTGATAAAATAATTTTTAAAAGATCAGTAAGAGTACAGTAGACCTGTACAACACAATTAAACAAATTTGACATAATGAACACATACTGGGCAATGGATCTCAAAACTAGAGAATAAACATGCTTTTCAAGCTCACTCACAATGTTTACAAAAACTGACCACATACTATGCCATTAAGCAAATTTTAAATTTCGAATGACAAGTTATTAGACTACATTCTCTGACAAATACTCAATATACTAGAAATCACTAATAAAAACTAAAACCTCTCCCCCCTTTGATGTATAGAAATTAAAAACATTTTTAAATTACACAAGCATTGTCAGTGAAGAAATCATCACAGAAATTAGAAAATACTGTGACTTGATAATAAAAACACTATCAAAACTTGTAAGATGAAACTAAAGCTGTGATATAAGAAAATTTATGGCTTTATATGTATATTTTAGAAAAGCTGAAAAACAGAGGTCAGCATCCATCTTAAGAGATTAGAAAACAATAACAAAATAAATACAAAGAAAGCAGAAGAAAATAAAGTGCACAAATTAGTTAAACAGAAAACAGAGTATCAATAAAGCCAAAAATTGGTACTTCAAAAAAGCTTATAAAATTGACAAACATCTGGTGAGATGGATCAAAGAAAAAAAAAGGAACATCGCTGTACATGCTTCTGATGTTAAAAAGATATTAACTATTTTATGCTAACAAATTTGAAGTTTTAGTAGAATGGTCAACTCCTTGGGAAAATACAACATCAAACCTTTACTTAACATAAAAACAAAACTCAATACTCAAAACTCTTCCCACAAAAAAAATCCAGGTCCCCCAGATGGCTCTATTACTAAGCTCTACCAAACATTTAGGAAGAAATAATTCCATTAGTAAACAAACTTTACAAAGAAGAGGAATATAGAGGATACGCTGTAACTCCTTTAATAACAGTAGTGTAACTTTAATACCAAAAATCAGACAGTCTGGGAAAGTAAAATTAGAGGCTAATCTCATCCATGAACAAAAACACAAAATTCCTGCACAAAATATCAGAACAAAATAATCCAATATAAAATGACCAAGTTAGGAATGCAAGGTTGGTTTACGATTAATCCTGTCTGTTAATGTGGTGAGTTACACATCAACAGATACTTTAAACATCTGATTAAAAATTCATTCATGTTCACACCATACACACACACACACACACACATACACACAAACATTTGGTAGAACTTAGTAATAAAGCCATCCGGGGGACCTGGATTTTCTTTGTGGGAAGATTTTTGAGTACTGATTTTTGGTTTTATGTTAAGATTTGATGTTATATTTTTCTAGGGAGTTGGCCATTCTACTAAAACTTCAAATTTATTACCATATATATATATATATACACACACATACACACACACACACACACACACAGTGTCAAAACAATGTATACACATTTTAAGAAAGGAAAAAACTGTATTAAAAATGTAATACAGAGCGGCCGGTGGCTCAGGTGGTTGGAGCGCTGTGCTCATAACATCAAGGTTGCTGGTTTGATTCCCACATGGGCCATTGTGAGCTGCGCCCTCCACAACTAGACTGAAAATAACGGCTTGACTTGGAGCTGAGCCACCATGAGCAGTGGCTGACTGGCTCAGCTGGTTAGAGCGCAGTGCTCATAATAGCAAGGTCACCAGTTCAATTCCCACATGGGTCAATGGGCAGTGTCCTCCACAACTAGACTGAGAACAGCTTGACTCAGAGTTGGGGGGGGGGAAGAAGTAATACAATGAATAACGCTAGCATTTATTTGATTAACTCTGTCTGAGTGAACGTCATACTACACATTGCTACATAATTCAATTCAACTTCAAAAAGTAATACATAGATAACAGCTCTTATAATGTGTGTACATTTTTCTGGCACCCGTGATATATATACATGTATATGTATATACATGTGCATACATGTGTGTATATATGTCTGTGTGTGTGTATATATGTACATATATTTACACACACACATATATATATATAAAGCAAGGGTTGGCAAGGATGTGAGAACTTAGAACACTCAAAAATCACTGGTGTAAAATGTAAAAATGGTGCAGCCACTGCAGAAAACAGTGTGGAAGTTCCTCAAAACGTTAACCATAGTTACCACATGACGCTTCTAGGTATATACCTGAGAATTGAAAACATATGTCCACACTGAAAATATAAAACATATGTCCATAAAAACTTGTCATGAATTTCCACAGCAGCATTATTCGTAATACTAGACAAAAACTTGAAACAACCCAAATGTCCATCAGCTGATGAGTAATTGATGAATAAAATGTGGTCTATCAATATAGTGGAACTTCATTCTGTCTTAAAAAAGGAATGAAATATTGACGTTACTAATCTAGATAAACCTTGAAAATATTATGCTAAGTGAAAGGAGCCAGCCAGTCACAAAAGACCACATATTATATGATTCCTTGTAGGGTTTCCAGGTGGGAATTCCCACCGTTCTCAGGAAATTTTTTTGCTTTCTTATTCCTGAATCCCGAGAAAAGTTGGTTGGGAAATCGCAAAAATCGGCTCCTTGAACCCAGTAATACCCACAATGGGAAATAAAGGTACTATGCACAATGTATCTCTTAAACATTTTCCCTATTTATCGCTAGGGTTTCCGGGAGGGAATTCCCACCCATTCTCGGGAATTTTTTTCGCTTTTCCATTCCCGAATCCTGATAAAATTTGGTGGGGAAATCGGGAAAATAGGCTCCTTGAACCTAGGTGGTTGGTAGTATCAGCTATCACTTTGTGGAGACGATTCATCGTGGAGAACAGAAAACAGTTTATATCTCAGGATTTGGGAACGGGAAAGTGGAAAAAAATCCTGAGAACGGGCGGGAATTCCCACCTAGAAACCCTAATTCCATTGACATGAAATGTCCAAAAGAGGCAAACCCACAGACACCGAAAGTAGATTAGTGGTTGCCTAGGCTGGAAGGTGTGTGTGGGGGAGAAGCCTGCTAACAGGTAACAGAGTTTATTTTGGGGTTGGTGAAAAATGTTCTAAAATTGACTAAGATGACAGCTGCACAACTCTGAATATATTAAAAACCAATTCAACTGTACATACTGAATGGGTGAATTCTGTGATGTGTGAGTTGTCTCAATAGAACTGTTACAAAAAACTCATTCATGATTAAAATAGTTTTTTTTTTTAATCTAGGAACAGAAGGGAATTTCCTTAACCAGTAAAAAATATCTGCCAAAAATAATAGGAAACATACTTATTGGCAAATATTCAAAGTTCTTCCAGTGTTGCTGTCACACAGCAACCTAGCCGACTGTCGCCCCATGTCTTTCCTTGAGGAAAGACGGGTCTGTGAGACTGTGCCTTTCTGGGACTTTGTTTTATCTTGATGTTTTACACCTCATGTCTCTCTGTCTGGTCCCCAAAAGATGGTTTGCAGCCAATGATGAGTAAGATTCCCCATGGGGGGGCAACTTAAGCCAAGCAGAACCATGTGGGGACCCCCAATGAGCTAGCTGCCTTGGAAGATCTGGGAAGGGGCCTTGCTTGCCTCCCCTTCCCGCTGCCTAGAAAAAGCCACTGCTGACTCCGGCTTTCCCCTCTCACCTGATTGTGAGAGCGATACAATCAGCTCTCCCCTCTAACCCTACAATTAAGTGTCAGCATGAGAGACCTGTCCCTAAGGAGGACATACCACCATTGTTAAGACACCATGGGACTTTCTGTTTCGGCTGTTTACAGGCAAGCGTGATTGGTTTGAATCATTTTTCTGGTATGATGTATGAGATTCACAGACTGTGGAAAAGACAATGCTACTTCCTTGTATGATAATCAATAAAAGCCACCAGTCAGCTCGATTCTGGGCTCCAGTCTTTCAGAACTGTGAGACCCCTGGCCTTCTGAGATTTAACTGCATTAAGTCTCTGTTTCTTTCTTCCTTAAAACTTAACCCAACGCCACCCCTTCTCGTCCCCTTACAGCCTGTGTTGCGCTGGACGCGACAGTGTGGCCAGAAACAATGTACTGGAGTGTCCTGGTGAATGCAATAAGGCAAATGAATGAATGAATGAATGAATGAATGAATGAATGAATAGCAATTGGAAAGAGAAATAAAATAAGAGTTAAGTGCACAGAAAAATGAAGATTCTACAGGAACATTATTGCAATTAGTAAGACTAGCACAGATGCTATTCACAAACTCATCTAAAAATAAAATTTTAACGGATATTTATATCAGCACGAGAAAACATGAAATATCTAACAGAAACTGGAAGGCGTCTGCTGAGAAAATCATGCAGCTTTACAACAAATATTAACATTAAAGACGATCTAGGAGCTTGTAATGCGGGAGCGGTGTTCTCTGGCAGCCAAGTCCGGCAGGGGCAAAGCCAAAGCAGGGCCTGGGGCTGCTCGGAGCACGAGGAGCCTGCTGGGCCTGGTCCCTCCTCTCTCAGGAGCACACCCCTGCCAAGGTCAAGACTGTTCACGTATTTTTGAAATAACAAGAACCCAACTGTTTCTGGATGCTCACGGAGGTGTCCAAGAGAGGACTCAATCCGGAGCAGCAGTGACCAGGTTGTCTCCACGCTAAAACAAACGAAACGCAAACCCAAATATTAAAGATGTAAGTTGAGATATGCCTATATTAATAATTCATGAGAGTCAATATTATTAAGACGATTTAACCCCAGAATGAACTATAAATGCAACTCAGTCTTAATCAAACCCCAAGTTGTACGTGGGCGTACGTGTAACCTGAGAAGTGAAGGTAACACACACGGAAGTGCAAAGGGCCAAGAAGAGCCACAGACCCTGAAGAATAAAGTGGGCGGGTCTGCGCCGTTAGCTATCAAGACTTACTGAGCTAGAAAGTGGCACAAAGAGGCTTAGTGTCATTAATACGTAGCCTACAGGAACAGAGGAGAGCCCAGAAACAAACCCACAGCCTAAGTGACAGCGCAGATCAGCAGGCTGCCCCTGGGGCCAGGTGGGCAAGGCTTCCGAGGCGCCTGCGTGCGCTTTGGGTGGCTTTGCGGGACCCCCGCCTGAACTGAACAAACTGGCACTTGTGCGTGCGTTCGCGCTCACAATAAAACAGGCACAAACCTAACATGCAATCGTAAGGGACCGAACAGGAGTGGGGGAAACGTCCAACAACTACGGGGTTCACTGCACGAAGAACCCGCAACACGCCGTTCCCGGACAGGCAGTGTCACCCGCATCAGGATGCTGCAGAAACGGGCGTGCGGCGAAGCCCGGGAGTACCGAGGGACCTAAGTGTGTGGCCACTCTGTGGGCTAAAAATAACAACACGCGGTCCACAGTCACTGGAAAGTTCTCCGCAGGCCATCGCGGCCAGCTCTGCCCTCTGCGCGGCTTTCAGGGACCCAGGGAAACCCGGACAGACTCGCACCCCCACATCAGGGCACTAACCTCCGCGCCCTCCCGCAAACACGCACAGGCACGCACCGCCACCGGCGCTAACAGGTGGTGCCCTAACAGGTGCCCGATGGCGGCTCGGGGTTCGCATCCATCCCCGCTGCCCTGCTCCCCAAACTCCCCTGCAGGCCGAAGGGCTCCGCTTTTCCTCACCCAGAATAAGGGGGCCTGTGAGGGTGACGGTCGGGGGAGGGGCAATGAGGGTGGGGGAAGGGGTGTGCCGTGAGGGGAGCCGCTGGAAAGTTCTACCGGGAGCGCGGAAAACCCAGTGCGGCCTGAGAAGGGGGGCTGTGAGGGTGGGGGGCGTGAAAGTGGGGGGCTGTGAGGGTGGGGGGGCTGAGGGTGGGGGGCGTGAAAGTGGGAGGCTAAGGGTGGGGTGTGTGAAAGTGGGGGGGCTAAAGGTGGGGGGCGTGAAAATGGGGGGCTGTGAGAGTGGGGGGGCTGAGGGGGACTGTGAGGGTCGGGGGAGGGGGTGCTGTGACAGGGGGGCTGGGGGGACAGTAAGGGCCGGGGTCTCGGGTCTAAGGAGCACGGCCGCGAGGTGGAAGGCAGGCCCTGCGCCCCCAACGCCGCCCGCCTCACCTCGTCCACCGTGCGGCGCGGGAGGTGCAGCGTCCCAAGCAACAGCTTGAGCTTTACGGCCGACGAGAGGCTGTGGAAGCAGAGGCGGATGTTGTCGATGACCGCGGCCGTGAGCAGGGACGCGATGCTGGGCGGCGCCCACAGCTCGTCTGTGGCCCCCAGCTTGTTGTGCAGCCACAGGCCCGTGTCGCTCTCCCGCATGGACGCCATCTTGGGGGGGGAAAGCCGGGCGCCGCCGCCGTGCCGGCATCTTATGAAGACACCTACGCGCCCATGGCGAGGACCCCCAACATGGCGGCGCCCGCCCGAGCAGGCTGCGGTGACGTCACAGGCGGGGCGGGGCCTCGGCGAGACGCTTCGTGGTGACGCCCGCGAAGGCCTGCCGGCCGCCCTTGAGTAACATGGCGGCGCCCACGACCGGCTCTCTGAAACAGCCGCGGAGGGTGACGTCAAGAGAGACGGAGATGTCGCGCCGGTGTGGCGTGTGGGCGCGGCGGCTCTGGGCCGAGGCTCTCGACTGTTCCCGCCATGGATCCCAGGGCTTGAGCAGCGCGGGCATCCGGCTCAGGCCTCCCCACGCCTCCCGAGGGAGGGGTCCAGGTCAGACAGACATTTAGGAGCGCCTTTGTCAAAGAGAGCCAGGTCCAGCTTTCATTCATTCCTTCAGCAGTCCAGACGGGCTGAGCACCTACTGTGTGCCTGGCACTATGCTGCGCTCATGAAAGGGACGGAGAATTTCCCTGGGAGTTTATTTGAGCCAAATCTGAGGGCCGGCTAGAAGCAAAATCTCAAAGGACTGAGAAAATGCTCACGGAAGAGCAATTTTGCAGTTCTTTGTATGCATTTAGAATGGAAGGAGAGAAGGTAGGCACGTGGAATCCACAGGTGGCAGGTTAGGAGGCGGAGAAAGCCAGGCGGGCAGTTTCTGGGACTGGATAAAAAGTAAGACGGAGAGACACCGCTTTACACGGGTGGGTGCAGGGCAATTAACACTAAACATTTTGTACAGAGCATGACTTAGGGACACAAAACGGAATCTAGTCATTCTGATAGCTATGTCAGTCACAGAGTGACCGTCATGCCAGGGCGTCACGTGAAAACGTGGAGTGTGACCACCTGGACGATGCTTCCTGGGACTGCAGGAGGGGGCACCGCCCCCCGTCTCGAGCATAAAAGATCAGAGCTCACTGACGGCTCCTCGCTCAGGCCTCAGCCGACCAGCTGACAGCAGCACCTGCACTCGTCCCAGAGGCGGCGCTTGAAGCCTCGCCTCCTGACCGTGTCACCAGCCCACCTGCCGCCCGACACTCCGCAGCCCAGCACCGGAGGACTCTCGCTGGACACCGGACTCTCTCATCCTTCTTTCCTAGACTCTGTTCGCCTCGCCTCACCCTGTTACTTGCAAACCCGTGTGACCCTCCTGTGTGAAACCGCCCTCCCTCGCTATTGGAGGCTGTCCCCGACCAGAGCCTCGGTTAACGCCCGTGGGAAACCAAGTCAGCAGGGCTAGATCCACGCTTTATTCTAATAAAGTCTGACGTTGTGGAAAGACACCAACGTGTGTGAAACGGCTACCGTCACAGCCACGTCCCACTCACGACACATTTACAGCACAGACAGATGGTATGCGGGGGGCAAGGTAACAGGACTGCCGTGCTCTTGCTCTGGTGCCAGCAGTTGTGCCTCTGAGGTGTCTGTAAAAGAGAATTACTCTGACATTTCAAAGGTACGTTATCCTTGATGAGCCCAAGGTAAAGACCAACCTTTGCTAAGGAAGCTGTAGTCCTGGCACGTGACTACCCACTATGACCTGCCCAGTTAGGGATTTATGATCTGACCGTGTATGGTTACTGTTGGTCACTGAGCTTGTCAGGCCTGCCACGTAGCCTGTTGTACGTTCACATCTGGGTGCTGGGGGTACAATAGTGAGACCCAGACCTTTGCCTTCGTGGGTCCCGTGACCCAGGGGAGTGGGCAGTCTACAGAGGTGAAGGTGGTGTGGACAGAAGAGCTGGGCAGGTGTACAGGGAGTGATGGGAGTGCAGTTTTATGCAAATTATGTCTAAAAGGACTGGGGCAAGCTTTCTCAAGCCTGGCCAGTCTCTCTGGTCCCTAGTACCCCTGTGATTGCCATTTGCCAGGCAGCTGTCCCAAGAAAGGGCAAGTGGCTATGCCTGCAGCTGCTCCACGTCCTCAGGGTCAGCTGCAGGTGGCCTTCCAGGTCTGACATCTGCACCTGCCAGGTTTGGGCCTGCGTTTTCCAGATGCCCAAAGGGGGATCAGTGGTCAGGTACCTTTTGAAAGGGAATCAGCCCTGCCTTGGGGGCAATGGGGTGCTTACCACCCGCAGCCCTGAGTTAGTCTTGTGCATAATCAGTGAAGGCACAAAATCAGGGCTTTAACCAAAAGCTGAGTGCCCCTCCGTCTGGAGGGGGGCCCTGTCCTGCCCTGGCCAGCCCCTTCCCACCAGGCCAGCTTCTTCACCTGCCTCCAGTGGTCTCTGTCACAGGGCTCACAGGCGCCGGTGGGCCTCTAGTGGGCCAGGACAACAAACTGGAGGGACTCCCTAGTGCGGTCACAAACTGAGATGAGTGGGGACTTGTTTACCGTGGCACAGCCAGGGCCACATCTCTGAGGAGGTGACACTGCAGCTCAGGGTGAGAGAGGCTGCAGGCAGTGAGTGGCCTGCACACGGAGCACCTCGGGCTCAGGAGGTCTCCCCACCACATCCCTTCCCTGCGCCCCTCCCCTATCACAACCTGGACCTCACCTCCCGAAACAATGCTTGTGCCCACATTTTCCGTCTGACCTCCCCCTGCCCTTCTTGCCCATAGGCTCTAGCCTTCTACTTCATCGAGAACATTTGGGGAACGGGGTTGGGGGCACCTACTGCCTTGCCCTTCTTTCTGTACCTGGGCCGTGGAGAGATCAGCAGTTAGACCCCTCAGACCAGGGTCCTCATTGGTTGGGATGAGGCCCACCTCTGGTTTTATTTCATTGGAGTCTATTTTTCTTCCTTCCACCATCAGTCCCAAAGCTCTCCTGTCCTCAGACATCTCACCCCTACTCTAGTGTGTTTGGAATATGTCTTTGACAAACGTAAAGAGTTCTTATGTGTGTTTGTGTCTTCAGTGGACAGAGATGGGATTGTACCGAGTCTCGTGTCCACCACATTTTCGTCTCCATTCCCCTAGGATTAAACCTTCACATCGCGTCCACTTGCCCACCTTACAGACAATCTATGATGAGGACGCTTGTACGAGTCCCCCAAGGACTATGGGTAAGGGTTTGGGAGGTACAGGCCCAGAGAGGGGTATTGGCCAAATGGCACCCCTGTAATGTCATAGAGGGCTGCCAAGGGGGGCTGCACGTCCCCTCCCAGTTGTGTGCTAGAGCCAGCTTGTACAGGCTTGCAAGAACTATTGTTAATTTTCAGGAATTTTCTAAGCCTGTCATTCAAAACAGCCATTATCAAAAATTAAACTTTATTGTATTCATTTTATTTCTTTACCTTTTACAAGGCATTTTACTTCATCTCACTCTTGCCCATACTCTAGATGTTATTTACGTCCAGTGTAACTGAACGGGGGAAATGCTGTACATTTTGTTATAACGCTGATGAGAAAAAAATGCATCCGCAGCCTGGGCCACGGTCTCTGTGGAGTGTGCACCTTCTCCCCTCATCTTCTCTGGTCCTCCCGTTTCCTCCCGCGTCCCAAAGATGTGCTCATGAGGTGAATGGTGTGTCTACATTGTCCCAGTGTGAGCAAGTGGGCGTGGGTGCACCATGTGATGGCAGGGCCTCCTGTCCGGGGCGGGACCCCCCTTGTGCCCTGAGCTGCCGGGACAGACTCTGGCCACCTGTGACCCTGAACTGGAATAAGCGGGTTGGAAAATCACGACCTTCCTTGTTTTTATTAATTGTTCTTAAATGTATGTGGAGCTCACATTTACTTCAGTGTTTAATATTAGAAGTGTTTTGGGTGTTTATTTGGAAGTTTGGCGATGTGTTTGTGACTAGAAATATGCCGTAGGAACTTAGCTCTGGTTTATACAAATTAGCCGAGGGTAAAACTGGTTTCCTTATACGTCGTTTCGCTTCAAGTCGCAGTTTCCAAGAACCTACCGATGATGTTAGGTGAGGACTGCCGGTAGCCCAGCTGGAGTGCTGCCCAACTCCTCCCAACTCTATGTTCACTGAGGTTGCACGGGCAGCTCGGACTCAGCCATGGTGGGCGTGTTTACACCCCGGGAACGGGCAAGAGCTACACATCAGGGCAGGACTGACTGGTTGATTGTCCAGGCTTAAGAAAGTGATGGAGAAAATGCTAACAATGAAGAAAGCATGTTGTGTCTGTTGTCATTACATTGTGAAGAGCTCACACACACACACACACACTTGAAGCAATGTTTCTTCCAGTATTCAAGCACTATTACCTGATTCAGCAAAAGAAGTCCCTCATGGCACTGACTAACAGGTAAGGTTCTGGAGTAAGTGATGCTAAAGCTAAAAGAAGTTTAAGTTAAATAACTAAGTTTTTGAGGTGGAGAAATAGTTTTGCAGGTGATTAAACATCAAATTTAGTGACAATGCACTTACCGGGGAAGAGCCGATTGGAATAAAACCCCGTATATCAAACAACGCTTGAACTGTAACCATTGCTTGACTGAGATGAAAATCTTTGTTAACTGGATGCAAATGTTCATAGCAGCTTTATTCATATTCATAATGGCCAAAAATTTGAAACAATCCAAATTGCGTTGACCCCATTTGTGGCTTTCTGTGGAATATTCAGTGCTTGGTGTATATGTCCTCAGTCTCATGTCCTTGAAATCAATTGTGAGTCATCAGGAAGAATTCTGCTTAACCACTGGGTTAACAAAGAGAAGACAGACCACTAGAAGGAGGCATTTGCAATATCAAAAACCATCAAAAAGCACCAGTGGATTAACATTTAGAATGTAAAAAGAAATGCCTGTAAATTGGTGAGAAAAAGACAGGCAATCCAATAGAGAACTGGGCAAACGATAAGAAAAGGCAGTTAATAGGAGGGGAACCAGATCCCTGAGACTTAACAAAGAGATGCTTAACTTATCACTAAAACCTGAAAAATCCAAATTAAAATAACATGATGCCTCATTACATCTATTTATTACATTGCGAAATTAGAAAGTCAAAATTTTTGTTTTTAGATATGGATATCTAATTGTCCCAACACTATTTGTTGAAAAGACTGTTCTTTCTCAAATGAACTGCCTTTGAACCTTTGTTAAAAATCTGTTGTCCATGTATGTATGGGTCTATTTCTGGACTGTTTTCTATCCTGATTTATTTTCACTATCTAGCTGTACACTAATACCACACTGTCTTGGTTACTGTAGCTTTATAATAAGTCTTGAAGTCAGGTAGTGTTAGTTCTCCAACTTTGTTCTTTTGCAAAGTTATTTTGGCTATTTTTGGTCTTTCACATTTCTATATACATTGTAGAATCACTTGTCAATTTCTAGAAAAAAAATTTTGGGCACAGAGTTGTTCACAGTGTCCTTTATTATCCTTTTTAATGTCCATGGGATCTGTAGTGATGTCCCATGTTTTATTTTTGATGTTAGTAATTCGGGTCCTCTCCTTTTTTAAAAATTGAGATATAATTGACAAACACCAATATATTAGTTTCGGGTGTACATAAAAATTAGTAGAAACCTCACCTGAAATGAAGTAGGGAGACCAGAAGAGGGAGCTCTCACTCCCCAGATCGCACTCTGTTGTGTTATAATAACCCTCCCAACTTCCTCTTCCTGGCTGTAGAAGTTTCCTTCGTTTTCAGTGATTGCTTGTGGCCCACCAACCATGGTTGCGTGTTCCAGATTACAATTCTTCGTTGTTTCCAAATAAATCCATTCTGCTGGAGAAATATCTGGCTGAATTTTTGTTTAAGGTCAACATACACAATAATAATGATTGGATATTTATATATATTGTCCTTTATTTTTTTTCTAGTTTACCTGGCTAGAGACTTCTTGATTTTATTGCTCTTTTCAAAGAACCAGCTTTTGATTTCATTGCTTTTTCTCTATTGATTTTCTCTTTTCAGTGTCATCAATTTCTGCTCTAAATTTTTATTTCTTCTGCTTACTTTGGATTTAATTTGCTCTTGTTTTTCCAATACACTACAGTAGAAGCTTAGGTTATTGATTATAGGTCTTTCTTTTTTTTAATATATGCATTAAATACTACAAATCCCCTCTAAGCACTGACTTTGCTGCATCCCACAAATTTTAATGATTCATTTTCATTTTGTTCAAAATATTTTAAAATTTCTCTTGTGATTTCTTCTTTGACCCATGAGTTATTTAGAAGTATGTTTAATCTCCAGATATTTTGGAATTTCTCAGCTACCTTTTTGTTACTGATTTCTAGTTTAATTCCGTGTGTCTGAGAGCAGACACTATGTTTCTATCATTTTCAACGTGTTAAGGAGTGTTATGGCCGAGAGTGTGGTCTGTTGAGGTGAATGTGCCACGTGAGCTTGAGAAGAACGCGTGTTCTGCTGTTGCTGGAGGGCGTGGTCTTTGATGTCCACTCTATCCAGTTGGATGATGGTTGAGTTCAACCATGTCCTTACTGATTTTTCGTCTGCTAGACCTGTCCAGTCTGACAGAGGACCCTGAGTCTCCAGCTATAACAGTAGGCTCTTCTGTTTCTCTATTATTCTTGCCTTAAAATGTATCTTATCTGAAATTAACCTAGTGATGCCAGTCTTGTTTTTATGAGTATTGACATAGTCTAACTTTTATCTATTCTTTTACTTTCAGAGCTATTCTTTTACTTTCAGCCTTTCTATATCTTTACAAATTAGTTGTGTCTTGTAAACAGCAGAGAGTTGTGTTGGTTTTGCTTTTTTTTTAAGGTGACAATCTTTGTTAACTGTAATATTTTGTCCATTTTCATTGAATAAAAATCATTGGCATGTACTCTCCTTTTGTATCTTCTTTTGATTTTTTTTTTAAATTTAATTGGGGAATATTGGGGAACAGTGTGTTTCTCCAGGGCCCATCGGCTCCAAGTCGTTGTCCTTCAATGTAGTTGTGGAGGGCGCAGCTCAGCTCCAAGTCCAGTTGCCATTTTCAATCTTTAGTTGCAGGGAGTGCGGCCCACCATCCCCTGTGGGAATTGAACCAGCAACCTTGTTGTTGAGAGCTCACGCTCTAACCAACTGAGCCATCCGGCCGCCCCTTTTGATTATTCTTCATCACTCATTTTATTACACACACATTAAAAGTTATTTACTCTGAGTTTTTTTTTAGGTTGGTGCAAATTAATTGTGGTATTTTTAACCTTTTAAACTGCAATTACTTTTGCACCAACCTAATACCATGTTTTCCCGAAAATAAGACCTAACCGGAAAATAAGCCCTAGCATGTTTTTCAGGATGACATCCCCTGAACATAAGGCCCTTATGTGTCTTTTGGAGCACAACTTAACATAAGACCAGGTCTTATTTTCAAGGAAACACGGTAGTAGTTTTGTTAGAAATCACAATGGGTCTACTTAGCTTATTACAGTGTAAAAATGAATAATACCAGCTTCCATTTATGATCATATGGTCTACCACTTTAAACATCAAAAAAACTGGACACAATGCACCAAGTGGAAAATAAATCACAAGCAGCCAGCAAAAAATAAATAATTAAAATTAAAAAACTGGACTCAATGTGAAACAGTGCTTTTCAGGCAGGAGATAACACGCAGTGCACGGCAGTGATCGCAGAAGGAGAACGTCCAGGTGAGTTCTACTTGAGCCCAGCCTCTCTCTGGAGGAATGTTCTAGGCTGCAGGATACAGCTGGCCAGTATCCTGACTTGAGGAGACAGAGCAGACTTTGGGGAGCCCCAGCTGACTAGGACTTTTAGGGCAGAGTACCGGGGAGAGCGTTGCATAGGGAAAGCAGAAGCTCTGGGTTCTACGGTGTGCCCCCTGCATGGTCTGCGGGGTGCTGGGCCGCTGGGGGGGTTGCCTACCTCGGGAAAGAGCCCCTGGAAGGGTAAGGCTGGACAGTGCTCACTCAGAGCACATGTGGCCAGAAATCGGTGTTGTCCCCACCAGCCACAGAGCACTGAGTCCTCAGAAAGCTCTTGCCTCAGTAGTGGGTTCAGTCGCCTAAAGACTGTTCTGAGCTCACTAACAAAACTTGATGACCCAAAAAGATCAGATTATTTCCAAGTAGCTTGACTGCATTCCAGAACAAAGCTCAGACATATATCCAGGAACGAAAATCTCCAGGACATTGTAAAATTGACAATATCTGGCATCCAAGAAAAATTACCCTAAATGCAAAGAAGCAGGAAAACACAACTCATAATGGGAGGAAATGGTTCTGTCAGCACTGAAAGGCTGGGCTGACTTCTGGTCTCCCTGCTTCACGCGAGGTGTGTCTGTCTGACCAGGCTCAGAACCAAGTCCCATTTGGGGCCACAAAGCCTAGGTTCCCACTTCACTCCCCGCCCTGTTCAGCTGTCAAAGCCTCAGCTGAATCAACTCGACATGACAGATACCAAATTCTGCCCGTTGGACCCATGCCTCCCAGTCTCCCCCAGGCCAAGCTTGATGCCACCTTTGCCTCCTTTCTTCCACACCCTCTGTCCACTGGCAATGCCCCTGGGCTCCACCTCCCCACCTCAGTGCCCCCTTCTGGGAAGGCGGGTGCAGGGGTGAGGGGAGGGTTAGTGCAGGGGGCAGGTGAGGGCATCCTGACTGCTGAGAGTCGGGGTGGTGGGCCTGGGGACGCATCTGCTCTGGGAGGAGAAGGTCCCTCAAACACTGTCCCTGGCAGATACCAAGGCAGGTGTGAGGCACCTGACCCAGCGCCTTCACGGTCCCTGAGAGCAGCATTCCGATGCCCCTGGGCCCACCTCAGTCCCAGAGTGGGGCGGCCAAGAGCGTGTGGAGGGGTTAGGGCTCCAGGTGTCGGGGTGTAGGGCATCAGAGGGGTCCACTTCCCAAGCTTCCTGGCATCACTGACAGGCCATATTTACGCTGACAACTCTCACACTTCAATGTTCAGCCCCTCGCGGGCTCTGAGCCCAGGCCTAGAGCGTCCACATCGCCAATGCGCAATTTCTGACCTGAACACCAGCCCACCTGCATTCTCCCTGCACCCACCCCTTCACTCCCTCATCTCCGAAGGCCCCCTACCTGCCCCCCACCCCTGCAGCCAGCCCAGCCCACATATCCAGTTACCCAGAAAGCACTCTGTTTCTCCCACCGTCAGCCTCCACCTCCCCTTGGTGGCAGTGGCCTCCCCATGTGCCCTTTGTCCTATCTTATCCCACCCAGGCCCGGGCTGTGCGGTGGCACCTCTCTGCCTGTGTGAGCAGGTCTCACACTTCCTGAGCATTTTCTGTGAGTTTCCTGTGAGTTTCCAGGTGCTACAGACACATCAGGGAGCAAAAGTGACAGGCTCGTGCCCTCCAGGCCTGGCAACAGGATAGAGCCCAGGCTTTTCAGCGGCAGCTCCACCCACAGTTTGGGCCGGGTCACCCTGGTGGGGGTGGCCTGCACCTGCAGTCTGCCTCGCAGCACCCTTGACCTCTACCCAGTTGATTCAGTGGCACCTTCCCTTCAGCCAGTCGTGAGCCCACAAAATGTCTCCAGACAGCGCCACATATCCCTGAGGGCAAAAATGCCCCCCAGGAACTCTGGAGACAAGGAAAAATCAACACATGGGGTGAACTGTAGAGTGAGTCAGTGGGTGAGAAGTGTAAGAAAATGAAAACTGTAGATCAGAGGAAGGGGAGCTGGAGAGGATGGGGTGGTACTTTGTGTTGAAGGTCCGTGTCCCCCCAAACTCATTTGCTGAGGCTGTAACCCCCAGTGTGGCTGTAATTGGAGATGGGGCTTCTAAGGAGGAAGTTAAGGTTAAAGGAGGTCGTGGGGGTGGGGCCCCAACCCCACAGGATTAGTGTCCTTCTTCTAAGAGACACCAGAGAGTTGTCTTCCTCTCTTCCACCCTTTCCTCTCCCCTCCCCCTTCTCTACTCCCCTACACACACACACAGACACACACAGACACACACACACACACACACACACACACACACACACGAAAGGCCACGTGAGGACCAGTGAGAAGACAGCTGTCTGCAAACCAGGAAGCGAGTCCTGACCAGACACCAAATTGGCTGGAACTGTGAGCTCGGACTCCCAGCCTCCAGAACAGTGAGAAAAGAAATGTCTGTTGTTTAAGCCTCGTCAGTGGGGTTTTTAAAGCGGCCCACATGGACCAAGACAGATGGAGTGGGTGGGCCACTTTCAGCTTTCCCGGAGAAGGAAAGGAGAGAGGGAAGGAGGGAGGGAAGGAGGGGAAGCTCCAGGTTCTCTGCAGGAACTGGAAGCCCAGCTCAGGGAAGGCCCTGGAGCAGGAGCAGCCTGTCCCTGGCCTGGCAAGAAGGCGTGGCTTGGGCAGGGAAGGGGTGGGATGGGAGGCTGCCAGACAGAAGGCCTCCCAGCCTCGTCAGGACTTAGATTGTCACTGGGGTGAGGTGGGATGTGTGGAGGGCTGTGAGCAGGGACGAGACAGTGTCTGACAGCGATGTAAAGGTCACTATCACAGCAGCATCATTCCGATAGCTGAACCGTGGAAGCAGCCCCAGTGTCTCCCCACGGATGAAGGCTAAGCACACACAGTGGCTGTGACTCAAAAGGAAGGAAATCCTGACACCTGCTACAGCACGGATGGACCTGGAGTACAGTGCTCAGGGAAAGAAGCCTGTCACACAAGACACACATTGTGAGATCCCACTTCCCTGCGTTACTTAGAGCAGTCAGCTCCATAGAGACAGGAAGTAGATGGTGGGTGCGTGGGGCTGGGGACACCGTCAGTCTAGAAAGATGGAAGAGTCCCAGATGACGGAGGGGATGTTCACGACAGTGTGAATACTTAATGCCACTGAGCTGGGCATTTAAAAATGGTTAAAATGGTATATTTTATGGTACATGTATGTACCATAATTTTTAAAAAAGCTGTAAGAAAAGGTCCTTCTGGTTCTTACGGAGGCTGGACCACAGGGGCAGCAACAGGATGACAGAGGTGACTAAAGAGTCCCGCTGAGGGGCAGAGTGGCCCTGGGTCAGCGTGCATGCGGAGGACAGGACTCTGCCTGCTCTGGGGGTGGAGGGACAAGATTTCTAGGACTGTCTGTTGTGGGTTCTTGTCATGCAGGGTGTCACGCGGGGTCTCTGGTCCTGCTCCCCACATAAGAACACAGGACATAGTGAGGTAAAAAAGGAACACCCATGGAGCCATAGATAGGGGAATCATACCACTATAGTCTCGCTGGCAGCTGGATTGGAGACACAGGAACCTGCCGTCAGCTTCTCTGCCCTCCAACCTCACTTGCTAGCTGTAATCTGCCTCTCTGAAATCCGCAATCCACAATCCACGCTTGCTAGCTCAGCCACCATCCGCTGCTAGCGTAGCCACGGCAGTTATATTAGTGGCCAATGGCTAACCAGTAACAGCTGATAGCCAACTAGTCACAGCTGATGGCCATCTACTACCCGAGCCAGCACCTTTCCACGTGAGGCCGAGAGCCTGGAAACTGCTCTCCTCGCTCTGTCCTCACAGTTCTGTAGGTTCCTTCTGAGCATCTGTAGGAACCACGTTGCCCTCACCTGACATGGGACCGCTATGGACAGAGCTGCTGTTTTATCTTGGGGGGAGGATGGCATGTGGAGGGTTAAATCAGACCAGTTTTGGTTTCGCTGACACTGAGAAGTCTATTCTCCAAGTGCAGATAGATGGCCAGGGGCATCTGGACTTGGATGGGTACCTGGAGCTGCATGGCTGGTTTCCACAGCGGCGACTGGATAAGGTCAGAAAGGGTCGGGTGTGGTGGAGAAGAGGCCCAAGGACACGGTCATGGGGAGGGGACACCTAGAGGTGGGGGACACAGGACTGCCCAGCAGCACACAGCAGGTGGCAAAGGTTTAGGGGGAGGGGCCGCAGGGCTGCCCACGGCCACGTGGGGAGGACCGAGGATTTGTCCCTGGACTCCAGGTGGGTCAGGGCCGGACAGGAGTGGGCTCAAGACAGAGAGGAGAAGCTGGACAGCGAGGAGAGGTACTGGTAGGAGGGGCGCGACGGGCTCACGAGGTTTGTTTTGTTTGGATATGAAAGAAATCACAGCCTGTTTGGGAAGAGAAGCGTCGATGGACAAGGAAATTCGAGTACCTGGGGTGGAGGGAGGCAGGCTGGGGCGAGGGGACACCCTGCAGGGTGTGTGTGGGGGGAGCACTATCGGCCCGCACTCAAGACCCAGCAGCCCCAGGGCCCCCGACCGATGGCCCTGTCCCCTCGGTAGGGGCGCACGGTCGTAGGGAGGATGCGGCAAGGAGGTCGAGGGTGTGCGTAGGGCAGTGGTCGTCAAGCTGGGCCGTGGGATGAAACGAGCCGGAAGGAGAGGATCCCGCGGTGCGGGGGAAGGTGCGCGATGATGGATCGGGTATCCAGACATTGGGACAGCGGACCGGCGACCCCTCTGTAAACAGGACGCCTTGGACTCGCTCTCTGCGATGCCGAGAAAAGCCTGGTTCCATTGCACCGCCGCCCGAGGTCTAGCCCGAGCCTCGCTTCGGGGGTAGACTGGTTCCCCTTGCGCACTTGGGCGCAGCCGCGTGCGTGTGCGAGGAGAGGGCGACAGGAGCAGGCCACAAGCTGGAGGAGCGTGGGGCCGACAGGTAGAAAAAAGCCAGTGCAGCGCTGCGTCCTCGGAGGGCACGTCCCATCTGCCGCGCCGTGCCGGGGCCTTCCTTGCCTGCGCCCCGGCGTGGGGCCCCGGACCAAGAAGCGCACGGAAATGCGCACGTCCCGCAACGCGGCGCGCGGTGCCCCAGCCCCCGGCTCCAGGCCTGCCAGCGTTCCTGGACGACCCCCGCCCGGCCGCGGCTGCAGCGCGACCCTGTCCCCGAGAGCCCGAAACGGGGCGTTCGGCCCCGCGTCCGCCCCAGGGGCATGAACAGAGTGGCGGGCATGAGCACGGCCCGCGTCCCTATCCCGTGCCTGAGCAACTACCGACCGAAGCCCGGGGGTGCCGGTAGGGGGCGGGACGTAGTCCTGGGGCCCCTTTCCCCGGGGTTGCGCGGCCTCTGCGCTCGTGCTGGGCCTTGTAGAAACCAGTGGATGCCAAGTGGCTCAGAGGGGCCGGTCTCCCCGCGCATGAGCCCGGCGGGAACCTGAAATCCGCGCGCATCGGGAGCGCATGGGTGACACAAAACAACTCTGTGCCTTCACAGGAGAGAAAAGGGTACGGAGAGGTCTAGCGACCACTCCAAAATCACACAGTTGGAGGGAGGCGATGGAATCTCTAGGCTGGGGGAGGGGGCAGAAGGAGAGTGGTAAATAGGCGTCCGGCTCCGAGAGGTGGAGAGGAGGGGTCGGAGAAAGGCCGGGCCGGAGTGAGGGCTGGAGAAGCCCAAGGGCCTGAGTCGCTCCGAGACCGGATCTCCTGGGACCACACCGGACCGGGGGGAGCAGAGGTGCGCCTTTCCTGCACTGTCCTCCAAGTCCCTCGCGTGTAATAGCCCCTCCCTCTGGATCGGCCCCAGGGACACCCCAAGCTCCAGCCGCAGATCTCCCGCTTGCTCAGCTTTGCTCCCGCCCGCGATGGCTCAAGGTTCCGCCAGACGACGCCTCCTCCAGGCAGCCCTCCTGACTCCATCCTGTGGTCCGGACCATGCTCCAGGCACAGCCTCTCGCCAGGGTTGGGCACGCGGAGTCCTGAAGCCACCTCGGTCCCTTTAAACTAGCGGTTCTCGCAGTCTTGGGGGGTTTCCATGACGACGACGTCGGAAGGGGGGTGAAGGGGGGGTCAAGTCGGAGCGCATGCGCGGTGCGTGCCGGACGCAGCACGTCTTCCCGAGTCGCCCGCGTAGCTGTCGTGGGGTCCCTGAACCGCGGTAAGGACGGGTTGTGGGGGGTGTCGCTGGGACGGGTGTGCGGGGTGGGATGTTCGGGCGATGGGGGTCGGGGTGGGTGTTCGCAGGATGGCGGCAGGGTGGGGACTGCGCTGGGTCCAGGGGGCGGGGTAGGTGTTCGAGGGGTGGGGGGGCGGAGTGACGGGTCGCGGGGATACGGGCGGGGTGGGGAGTTGGCTTGGGCCGGGGGATTGTCGCAGAGGAGGGTGGAGGGGCGGGCGCCGCTGATCCCTTTCTCTCGCTGCAGGGCGGCCGGCTCCCTCCGCTCGGCCATGGCCCCCCCGCCGCCGTTCAGACCCCCAAGACCGTCGCGGCTGTTGCTGCTTCTGCTGACCGTGGCGCTGCTGGGCTCCCAGGCCCGCGCCGAGCCCGCCGCCGGGAGTGCGGTCCCCGCGCAGAGTAAGTGCCGCGCGCCGGGGTCCCTCGGCCCCGACCCCACTCGGGCGTGCGAGAAGCCCCGCCTCACCTTTGTTCCCGGGCGGTCCCCGAGCCCCGCCCGCAGCCCGGCTCTCCCTCCGCCCCTGAGGTGGGAGGTGGGAGATGGGGGGCGGGCAGTGGCCGGCTGCTTTGGTGGGACCCGGGCTGGGGCGTCCACCTGGTCCCCGCGCTGACCCGCGCCCCCGCAGGCCGCCCGTGCGTGGACTGCCACGCGTTCGAGTTCATGCAGCGCGCCCTGCAGGACCTGCGGAAGACGGCCTACAGCCTGGACGCGCGGGTAAGAGGGCGGGACCCACCAGGACCTCAGGGCTGCGTCCCCAGGCTCCTCACCCCGACCTGTGGCGCAGCGCCCTCATCTGGCTCTAGTTATCCGTGGGACATTTCTGGGTGCAAGTGTCACCTGTGAGCACCCCGGTCAAATGCCCTGCACAGTTTCCAGACCCCCTTCCTCCCCAAGGCCTCACTGGGCACTTTTCCCTGTGACCCTCCCACAGCCAGACTCTGAGGAAGAATCGCCAGCCCCAATCCATCGTGGGCGGGCGATGAAGCCCAGTGGGCAAAAAGGAAACAGGCGGGGGGGACGGGGGTGTTGGGCATGGTAGGTCACTTTGGGCAGGGCGATCTGGGAGGTTCCCCACTGCACAGCCTCACCTATGGAGGGATGGGTGTGTGCACGGGGTGCTTCAGGGTAAGGGGTGCGTGGGGAACCCCCAAATCTGGAATGAATAGTGCCCCGCCCGCTCCCCACGTGCTCTTCTGTGCTCCAGCCAAGGAGTTTACATTTATGACAGAGACAGGTACTCTTTCTAAAAAAGGAGGTGATTCCTATAAGTAGAATGGGAGGCCCCACCCTGGTTGCCTTTTCTGGCCAATTTTGAAGGGCCCAGACAGACCTGTAGCATCCCAGGATCTGAGGGACCGAGTCTCTCTGAGAAGAGCTAGACTCCTGAGAGAAGCGGTGCCCACCCACTCTCCAGGATGGGGTGGGTGTTAGGGGGTGGGGGGTCCTGCGAGGGAGCAAAAGAGTTGGAGAAGCAGGGAACAGTAACCGGGTGAGGGGTGAGCACACAGGGCCCCCAGGCAGGACGGATGCACACATAGGACCTGCAGAGGGTGCAGCGGAGAGGAGGGGGCGGAGGGGCAGAGGGGAGCAGTGAGGGGAGCAGGCCAGGAGGGCAGCAGGTGGTCCCTGCAGTAAGTGGGGGGTGGTGACAGTCAGGTGGGGCTCTGAGAGTCAGGGGCTGGTGGACGCTGGGCTGCCAGTGGGTTTCGGTGGGAAGCCAGGAGATGGAGCTGGTGGGCGAGGCTGGCTGTGTCACGCTCATGGTCCCTTGTTGCTTTGCAGACCGAGACCCTCCTGCTGCAGGCCGAGCGCCGGGCCCTGTGTGCCTGCTGGCCTGCTGGGCGCTGAGGACCCTCATCAGCACTGTTTGCTCCTCAATAAACACCCAGCCCGGCACTCCTGTGTCCTGTCTTCCTGGTCCAGCTACCAGAGTCCCGCTGCGTCGTCTCCGGTTTCTGGTTGGGCCCGTCTCTGGGCCTTGATTTCCCCAGCTGTTCCAGGCCCTCTTGGCACCTATCCCGTACCAGTGGCAGTGCTGAGCAGACAGGCACATCCAGCCCCACACGTGGACCTGTACCCACAGGCACTGCGTGGCTATGGTAGTCCTTCCAGGCACCCGTTTCCTTGCCTACCTGCCCTCATTTGAGGAACGGGGAGCGTAAAAGCTGGCTTGGTTCCTGGAGTGGCTGCCCCAGCACTGAGCTGCTCTCCAATGCAGTGGGTGGTGGTTATCGAGGCTCCCTGGAGGCCCAGCCAGTGGGCCCCACGTAGCGGAACCTGCTAAGGCCGAGAAGCTCAAGGCTGCCAGGATAGGGAGGGTGACTGGGCAACAGAGAGGGCACCTCCCGAATGGGAGGCCTGGAGCCTTCCCCACAGCCTCCACCCTGCCTTCTGGGTCCCTGCTGCAGCAGCTCCCAGCCTAGCCCCTGGACAGAGGGACTGCTGGATGGGGATGTGGGCGTGAATACAGGTGTCACACCCGTGGCATCAGGCCCAGATACACACACACACACACACAAATACACACACACTGCCCCAGCTCCAGGCAGGAGGCCTCAAGGGGAAGCAAAGGACCCCCTCCCTCCCTCTATTCATTCTGAAGTTTTTATTATGAAAGCAATGCTGTGAGACATCCAGGAGCACAGTGGGGCTACGGTTTTCGGAAGTGACTACTGTGGTTCACTCTGCCTCTCGGGGGCTTGAGTTCCCCGGGTGTGGCCGCCTCAGCGCAACACGGCACCCTGTGCTGCTGCCTGAGCAAGTATTGCAGGATGGTCCTGGTCTACTGCCTGAAGACAGCCCAACTTTAGCTCACAAGTCCCCACCCGACCTGGGGCTTATTAATTATCCCCTCCAGGCCCCAGCAGGACCTGCCCTGCCCTTCCCCCACCCCCACTGACCTCCCAACGTGTGATGTGACCTGTTCTGTCCTCAGTGCTTTTGTGCCTGGAAGCCCAGGCATACAGGTATTGGGACCACAGTGAAGAAACCAGAGTCCCACTTGAGCTCAGGTGGGAGGCCAAGTTACATGCCTGGCGGCCATGACGCCCGTGGAGTCCACAGCAGGCTAGAGTGACGGGAGAGGTGCCGAAGCCATGGCAGGCCTAGGCCGGCCCTCAGGCCTGGGCACCAGCCCCAGAACAGGAGCAGAAGGCTGGTGCTCACGTCTGATTAACTGACCCCAGTCACGTGGCCATTCCTGGGTGCAAGGGGGTCCCAGGATGTAGGCTGTGTTCTGGGCTTGGGCTGCCAGACTGAGCAAACATAGATACAGTATTCAGTATTTATACTGAATATTTTTCAGGATGAGACAAAAGTGGTTTTAGATGAGCGCTTTTTAGAGTAAGTACATTCCAACAATATTCGGGACACAGTTATACTAAAAATTATTTGTTGCTGTCTAAAGTTCAAATTTAGCTGGGCATCTTGTATTTTGGGGGCAGCCATGAGCCCTGGCACAAATTGGGGTTTCAATTACAAAAACCGATGGGGACAGCTGAGAGTGCTTGCCATAGAAAGCCTGTTGGGAAGTGCCCGTGGAAGGAAGTAGGGGCTGGAGCCAGCACCAGGATGTGGGTGGCAGGGGCAGTGGGTGGGGTCTGGAGGCTGCTGTGCATGGTCCGTCCAGCACGTGGCCTGCGGCTGCAGGGGCGGGACAGGGTCAGGAAGGAGTGGGGTCGGCCCCCTTGGGAGACTTTGGGGGCTTGAGCAAGCAGGGACTCGGTGTGACATCTGACCAGGACACTGGCTGCTGGTTGAGAACGGATTCTGGGATGACAAGGACAGAATTGGCCCATGAGGAGGTGAGGCTGAGGCTGCGGGTGGCAGCCTCGGCTGCGGGACAAGCAGTTGAATTGGAAAGTAGAGCCAGTGACATTCGCTATTTTCAGGTGGGTTTTGAGAGAGAGGGAGGAGGGGCCGAGGGATGGTGTTTGGGAGAAGGGGAAGGACAGGTCGGAGCAGGGTAGGCTGGACAGAGGCCCAGGTGGTGACGGGACAGATACTACTGGAGACGGGGCTGGAGAGAGAAGGTTGGGCCACAAGTGCTGGCCAAGATCTCTGTGGCCTGAATGGACAGGAGAGGCGAGGGACCCCTAGAGGATATGGGCAGCCATGAGGGCGTGGGGAGGAAGGTAAGCATGTCACTTGCTGCTGAGGTCAAGCAAGGTCCAAAGCTGGATCACTGCATTTGGCAACTCTGGTCACCGCTGACCTTGACAAAGGTTGGTTAGGGGCGGGGAAGGCCCAAATGGGGGTTTCATCGGAAGAGCAGAAGTGGAGAGCCAGCACAGACGACTCTTGCAAGGAGTTTAGCCTTGCATGTGGCCAAGGCCGGTGGCACCCAGGGTCTGCCCTAGAGCTGGGATCTGTCCTGACTGGATGTAAATGTAAGTTGCGCTTGGCTAAGCAGAGACCTGGGAATGCATTACCTGCAGGACGCTTTTGTTGCCCTGGACTTGACGTGTCATTGCCTTATTGTCACTGTCTGCCTTTATCACACCCTCACATTCTCCAGCAGTCAAGCCATCTCCCCATGTCCCCTGCTGGGCCCTTGCCCCCCTGCTGCCAGCCAGCTAGGCACTGCCACTGCCCACCACCCTCCATTCACTCTTCAACTTTGGAGCCACTGTTTCCTAGACTGCATGTCACCTCCCTGTTGCACGTCCTCAAGTAGCCTCCCGGAAACAGCGTGGTAAGGTGACTTCCTGAGCTGGCCCGTCTGAAGGTACCTCCTGCTGACACGTTCAGTTCATAGCCCTCCTACCTCAGGGCCTTTACACGCGTTGTCTCCTCCTCCATGACCTGCCTCCCGCTTCAGCTCCTTCTCCCACCTTATTTTTCTTGGTCCCAAAGGGACACTGGAGTGTTGACCTGTCATGAGGAGGTGATGAGCAGCTTCAGTCGACGGGCCTCCAGCTGCCCACAGTGGGGGCTGTCAGGAGCTTGGTCCCTCCCGCCCTCAGGAAGCCCTCACTCTGGAGGTGCTGGACAGGTTTTGATCAAGAGTCTGGGTCCTTTAGCTTGGGGAAATCTTCCTTTCCTTCTCCTTCCCTTTCTCCTTCATCATCTTACTGAAGCTCCCTCCCTTTCTCTGTGGACACCTTGTTCGTTGCATAGAGTGTCTTCTCATCTGGTCCTGTTTTTCTTCTTTCTTCCCATCACCTGGCCTTTTGGTTCACTTCCTGCAGCACTTCCACATGCCTTTGTCATCCTGCCCAGTCTCATTTCCCAGGGACTACCCTGTGATCCTTGGCGAAGCTTCTCTCACTCCAGAATTTCCTGCGACCAGGACAGGTGGCACCCCACCATGTCCACGATCCTGTGGGTCTGCCCTGGGTCTGCCTCTGGAATCTGGGCAGGGGTCTCGCTGCACACACAACCCCTCATCGGAGACCCAGCGGAGCTCTGGTGGTGGTGCCCGAGGTGGTGGAAATTGACATGGTGGGGCAGTCCTGGGAGATTGGGTAGGAAGGGGACTCTGGGGCAGCAGAAGCAGAGGAGTAGGCGGGATTTCACCACCAGGCAGGGTTTGGAAGGAGGGTGCCGGGAGAACAGACGGTCCACAACAGTCCAGTCTTGGATATTTTGTCTGTAAAATGGGCTCCTGATGTGGCCTGAGGGTGTAGCCTCCCTGGGGCAGGTGTGGAACCCTCGCCTCTCAGGGGAGGAAACTGAGGCTCAGAGTGGCAGCCTGGGGTCGCTCTGCTGCCTGCGCGGTCTTCCACAGCCAGGCCACCCCCACTCTAAGTGCATGAAAGCGCAGATTCTGATGTCTCCAAGACCTTCCCGGTGGCTGTCCCTGGAGTCCAGCCTGTCCCTTCCAAGCTGAGTCTGGCTGCACCCTCCCCGTCTTGTCCTGGCATCCAACAGGCCCCTCTGGACCAAGGGGCTGGAGTACTGAGCTAGCCAGGTCACCAGGACTCCTGGGGACTTTCAGGGACTTGTGGGGGCTAAAGGGTGAGGTCAAGCCACTTGGAGAGAGGGCCCTCTGTAGATGCAGAACCGAGGGGCCACCAAGGTCACAGTGAGTGGAAGCCCATGCCCCTCCCTCCATCCTTGGGCCTGGCTGTGAGACCCAGAGGAGGGTGGCCTCAGTCTCAGGGTCTGGTGGAGGGATGTGTGGCTGGAAGCCAGCAGAGGCTGTGGCCCTGCAAAGGCTGGGTCACTCTGCTCCATGAGGCCCCTTCACACCCAAGTCTGGGGTTAGTGGAACTGATCCTCCCCTTTCCTGGCCCCCATTACCACGCAGGATAGAGTGCTCCCCAAATCGGTGATCTGGAGCTCAAAGGCCACATTCCCTCCCCTTCCTCTGAAACCCCTTGACCCCTCCAGGCACACCTGCACCACATTCCTGCTTTTCCTGTCTGGCCCCCTGGCACGCTATTGGCAGGGACACTCTGCCTGGCCAACCTCAGGATGCTGCAGAGCCTGGCCGGTCCCATTATGCTGGTCAAGGTCTCCTGCGGCAGCGCTCAGGCAGCACGTGCAGGGGATTGTGAATGGATCCCCGAGTGCCTTTGAGATTTTTCGTGATTCTACTTCAGTCTCCTGGAAGGTCACAGCCAGGCCCCAGACAAATCCTGGCATCTCATGGGGCTGACGTCCCAGCTTGGCTACCCCTCCCCCACGGTCCTTGCTTGGCAGCCCCAGCCGTGGACTAGTTCAGCTCCTGGGTCCGGGGTCCTCCCTCTCTCCACTCTGCTTGGGTCCCTTAGCGCGACGTCCGAGTAGTCCCTTCTTGGCCTCTAGGTGACCGCAGCTGGGCCCCACCGCGGGCTGACAGTCCTCAGGCCTGGACCCCTAGGCCTCACCCCCACGTGGGTATGGTGAACTCAGCTCCAGGTCACCCCCAGGGGGATGACGGGTGACGAGACAAAGGGGGTGCAGAGCAGCAGGAGGCTGGGTTTGTGAAGTGCTGAGGGGTCTGGGATTACATGTTTCCTCACCTCCACCCTCACCCGTGGAACGCAGCGTCGGCGGGTCGGACTCGCGGGGACCGGGAGGACACCGCCAGAGCATCCCCCCTGCACCTGCACCGAGATCGTAGGGCGCATGCGCGGGCCGCGGAAGGCAGGGGCCGGGACGGGAGGGGTCCTGCGGGCCCCTGCACCCCTGGTGCCTGCAACACGTATCCCTTGTCGGAGCGAGCGGTTGCTGCGCGGCGCCCGGCGACGCGAACATCAGACCCCGCTCAGATTGCGTTCCCGCTCCTCCAGCCCGAGCGGCCCCGGGCGCAGGTTCCCGGGGACGCCGGGCGGGGAAAGCCGGGGCGCCCCCTCCCCATGGCCCCGGCGGGGCGCCGCGTTCAGACAAAGGGGCGGGAGATGGAGATACTTTCGTGACTGCGCCTGGCGGCTGACGAGCAGGAGGACGCGGCGGGGTCCGGAGGCCCAGACCCAGGTCCGGGCGCTCCCAGGCCCGCGCGGAGCCGCGGCGGTGCGGAGACGCAGGGCACCGGCGGGAGGCGCCCTGCCGGGATCTCCACTGAGCGCCCCCTCCGGGCGGGGAATCCCGGCCGCGCGCTCGCTCGGCCCCGGCCACCTCGCGGGGTTTGGTCGCTCCGTCGTGCCCCTGGTCGCCCCCGCCCGGCCGCGCCGCAGCGCCCAAGTGTGCCATCGGGCGGGCGCGGAGGCGGCGTCTGCTCCCACCCCCGAGATCACATGGTGACCCTCGGCAGCCAATGCAGTGGACGCTAGGACCCTGCGGGACCCCGGGCGCCGCGACTGCACCGGCGCCGCCGCATTATAAATACTTCTCCAAAATGCGGCGCAGCTCCCAGCGCGCGCCCCGGCCGCACGCCGCCTCCGCCCCGCGCCCCTGAGCCGCCACCGCCGCCGGTCCGAGGGCGCCGCGCCCTTGCCCTGGGCCCGGCCCGCGTCCCCGCGCTGCGCCGCCCGGCCGGGTGCATGCATTGTGAGCCTCCCGACATGGTCTGCGAGACGAAGATCGTGGCCGCCGAGGACCATGAGGCGCTACCGGGGGCCAAGAAGGACGCGCTGCTCGCCGCCGCCGGCGCCATGTGGCCCCCGCTGCCCGCCGCGCCCCCGCCCGGCCCCCAGTCCTTGGGCGGCGCGGGGGGCGCGGGGCCGCCTGGGGGGCGCGGCCTGTGCATCCGCGAGTTCCGCGCGGCAGAGCAGGAGGCGGCGCGCCGCATCTTCTACGACGGCATCATGGAGCGCATCCCCAACACGGCCTTCCGCGGCCTGCGGCAGCACCCGCGCACGCAGCTGCTCTACGTCCTGCTGGCCGGTCAGTGCGCGGGGACCTGCCGCAGGCCGCGCCTGCCCGGCCTCTGCGGGGACACGCGCCGGACTCTCTCCGCTCCGCTCGCCCCACCTCGGGCGAGCCCGGGAGGGAAGCGGCCCCTCCGCCCCCTCGCGCGCGCACGGACACGCACCCGCGCGCCTCCCGCATTCTGCGGCGGCCGGGGCGCGGTGGCCTCTAGCAGTGGGGTCTGTTGGGGCCGGGGCTGCGGGCAGGGGAAAGCCGGGGTCTCCACCTGCGTGCCCGCCTCTCCGTCCCCTTCCGGTCACCCGGGTGGGGGCGGGTGACGGCAGGTAGCGCCGCGGCTGAGGTTCGGCGCCTGGCGCGTGTAACTATATATAATCCGCGGGGCGGGGGAGGCTGCATCGGCGGCTCCAAGTGCACATTTATGAGGGGAAGACAGCCAGCTCCGGGGTGCTGGGAGGGTGTGTGTCGAGGAGGCGGGGCGGGGGGGTCCGTCGTCCCTCCCGCCGCAGGGGCTTCGAGGCCTTTCCCCAAGCTCCACCGCAGGATGGTGCTTCTCTCCATTTCACAGATGAGGAGCTTGAGGCTGGGGGCGGGGTGTGTGTAACTCTCCAAGGTCACGCAGCAGAGGCGACTTTAACTGCAGGCAGCCTGGATGGGGCTGAAGTAATCTCAGTCCTCCCTTCCTCGTCGCTGTCCTCACACACAACCCAGGGGCTGGCCCAGGGAGGGCTCTCGGTTAGGGCCCTGGGAATGTGTCTCCCCACTTCTCAGGAGTGGGATGGCCTGCAGGAGCCTGGCAGGGCTGCTTCATGCTTCCCACCAGGCCGGAGTGAGCATGGATGTGGGCAAAGCTCCTTCCCCAGCTGGGGGACCACATGGGTGGTGGGCGAGGGCCGCTCCCCAGGAGCCCTGCTTGGGGCTGCTCCTGCCAGCCACTGAGGGCAGCCTGCCCAGAGGCACTGCTGTGCTCCCGACACTGTGTCGTATAGGGTGGAAAGTTTGAGTGATAATCAGGAAAGATGAGCAGGAACAGCCAAGGTGACCATCTCTGCACCACAGAAGCCAGTCGGGCCTAATTGGCACATGTGCCTACCCGGCTTGTTTCCTGGGGGCCGCGCTGCGTGCTCACCGTGCTCCCCTCTCCCCGCAGCGCTCTGCTTTGCCGTCACCCGCTCGCTGCTGCTGACGTGCCTGGTGCCGGCGGGGCTGCTGGGCCTACGCTATTACTACAGCCGGAAGGTGGTGCTGGCCTACCTGGACTGTGCCCTGCACACCGACATGGCCGACATCGAGCAGTACTACATGAAGCCCCCCGGTGAGTGCCAGGCCCTGGGGAGAGCCAGGCAAGGGGCGCCCATGACCTGAGGCTTCCAGGTGACGGAGGTGCAGAGTTGGGGGTGCAGTGGGCTGGCAGGGGCTGGGGGCAGAGCTAGGGGCCTGCTGTTGGGCCAGCGTCGTTGAGTGTCCACCTGAGCCCACCGGGCCCTGGGCCTCTGTCTTCCATCCTCCGAGGGCAGGGTGCTGAGTGGCTTAGCTGGCCCTGGGCCACGTCATGCTGGCCCTGCTCATCACGCTGCCTTCCCATGCACTTAACTGGGGGGTGGGGGTCTGCGTCACCTCTTGTTGGTCCCGTCTTGTCCAAGGCGCTCACTGGTGGAGGGGGGCGCAGAGGACCCGACAACTGGAAGAGAACCTGAGGAAGGGCAGAGGTCACTGCGGGGGCAGGGCCCTGGGGGAACATGGGTCTTCGGTCTTGGTCTCTGGGCCACTTAGTGAGCCAGAGGGTCTTGCCCCAGGCCTCTGGGGAGGTGTCTGTAGAGGGACAGGCCTGCAGTCTTCCAGGCTGGCCCGTCGGCAGGCTGGGTCCTGGGAGGCAGGGCCACTGGTTCTGTCTATGCCTGGAGCCAGAGATGAGATTCTTCACATCAGCCGTCTGGGGCATAAGGGTCTCCCAGGTGCTGGAGGGTCCCCGAGCTGAGAAGAGAGGACAGGGTGGGCCCCAGTGGTTGGTTAGGGTCTAGCAAGAGCCTGGTCAGTGCCAGGGAAGGGCAGTGGGAGACCAGAGAGGCAGGGAGTGCTAGAGCAAGAGAGACATTCTCTGGCACTGCCAGCTCCTGTGGTCACCAGCTCCGGCTGAGCCAGCCCATCCTTTGGTAACTGGTCCCGCCCCCACCCCTGCCCTGCAGCTGTCTGGACGGCCTTGGGAATCTTTGGTTCTCCTTGACCCTTTCCCAAGCCCAAACAAAGCATCTTGTCAGCCTCCATGGAGTCCTAGCTTCAGCCTGGCTCTGCCCGTGACAGGAGGCGGCACACGGGTGAGACCTACCTGGCTGGCACCAAGGCCCAGGCCGCAGGAGCTGAAGGGCGCTCGGGTTGGGGGCCAGGTGTGGTATGAGGACCCTGCTCTCAGCCCTGCCCTCTTTGGACTGCAGTCTCTCTGGCTGTGAGACGGGGTGGGACCCTGCTTGGTCTTCCCGAGCAGCCGTGGGTCTGCAGGAAGCTTCCACAGGGACAGAGAGGTTGGCTGGAGAGCAGCTGCTGGGGCCATGCTGGCTTCGTGGGAGCTGCTGGTGCAGCTGGGAAACAGGCTTGGGGAGGGGCGAGGCTCCCAGAACTGTCATGATGTCTGGGTGGGCCTGGTGGGTGGGGAGAGCCAGAACCTCTGCATGTTGGACAGTTGGGGGCAGCGCTTCCTCAGCATCCCGCTGTGCGGTTCCCGAGCTTGCCCACTTGCTAGGTCTCAGGGTGTGACAGTGAAGACGACAGGATGCCTTGCAGAGCTGTGGGCAGACAAGATAGTGGGGGACCCCCCGGGGACAGGTGGAGGGTTGAGGAGTGTCTTCCGGGCAGGGGTCAGGTAAGGAACTTTTAGGGGGAGAGTTGAGCTACTCAGAGGGAGGTTGGGGTGGGGTAGGCAGTGGGGGTTGGTGGGCGGGAGGACACAATGACTGAGAGTGGCTGGAGTGGCCATGTTTAGGGCGCGAGCAGGCTGGCTTGGAGTGGGCACCCCCTCCCGGCCAGCCTTGCCTCTTGCAGCCCCTGGGCCTTCAGGCACCGGAGGTGACCCGGCTGTCCCTGTGGACTGTGCCCTACGCCGAGTCCTCTCCCCTCTGGTCTTCATCCCCTCTCCCCTGCTTGCTTCTCTCCTCAGCTCTCTGAGGCCTTCCCCACCTTCCTGCCCTGCATGGGGCTGTGATCGGTCCAGGCAGTGGGTAGGGATGGCTGGCCTGGCCCCCGGGCTCGCTGCCCAGGAGAGGCCAGGGTCAGTGAGGGGGGTGTGTGGTGCCCTTGGCCATCCTGGGCTCCCCGCTTGGATTTCTCCAGTGTCCACACAGACCTTCCCCTGAGCCTGCCAGAGGCCCGGCTCTGTGTCCTGACACAGGCAGGTCATGCACCCTGCAGCCCCTGACCCAGGGGAATGGAGGCCACAGGTTTGCCCTGAGGACCCCGGGATTGTGGCTCCCAGAGGTGGCCTTGCCGCTGTTGCGTATCCTCCCAGACCCCTCAGCCCCCACTGTAGTGTCCTGGACATTCCTGCATGGCACCTGCCTCTCTGCGGCCCCCTCCTGAGGACATACGGTGACGAGTGTGGTGTGCTCCAGGTGGTGGGGAGCCAGGGCAGGTTGGCTGCACCCGCGGCCTCTCCGAGGCCATCTGGGGCCAGCCAGGCATTCAGTCTTGGGGTGGCTGGGCAGGGGAGGGGCCCGCTCGGCTGACGCCCGCCCAGGTCTTAGGCTCTGGGGCAGGGACTCGGCAGCCCTGACCGCCCTGTCCCCCGCAGGCTCCTGCTTTTGGGTGGCGGTGCTGGACGGCAACGTGGTGGGCATCGTGGCCGCGCGGGCCCACGAGGCAGACAACACGGTGGAGCTGCTGCGGATGTCTGTGGACTCGCGCTTCCGTGGCAAGGGCATCGCCAAGGCGCTGGGCCGCAAGGTGCTGGAGTTCGCCCTGGTGCGCAACTACTCCGCGGTGGTGCTGGGCACGACAGCCGTGAAGGTGGCTGCCCACAAGCTCTACGAGTCGCTGGGCTTCAGACACATGGGCTCCAGTGACCACTACGTGCTGCCCGGCATGACCCTCTCGCTGGCCGAGCGCCTCTTCTTCCAGGTCCGCTATCACCGCTACCGCCTGCAGCTGCGCGAGGAGTGACCGCTGCCCGCCTGCGCCTGCTGCCCGGCCGCCCCGTCCGCCTGCGCCCGCCTGCCCGCCGCCCGGGCCTGCTTTCAGACGCTCACCTTGGCGTTCCTGTTGGGTTTTTCCTTTTTCAACATCATGCGGTTCTCTGGCTGGTTCTGGGGGACGGAGCTGTTGCTCAGCCATGACACTTCGGGGGGTGGGCTGTTCGCAGCCACGGCCCCTCGCCCTCCCCAGCCTGCTGGGACCATGCCCTGAAGAGTGACAGCATGGAGCACCTCGCCCTCGCAGCTGCCTGGCCCTGGACTACAGGGCTGTTCTGGCCCATGGCCACTGGGGCAGGCCGCGCCTTGCCCACCGAGCACAGAACCTCTGCAGTGAGGCCCGGCCCAGCAGACCCCTGGCCACCGGCCAGGCTATGGCTCAACATCGGTCCCTGGGAGGCGTGGCCTGCTGGGCCAGCCGGCCGCTGTCCCGTGGGGCGCTGAGCTGGCCGCGGGCCGCTTTGCTCTGTGCATGCTGAGCACGTGGCCTGGCTGCAGCATGCCGCACGCCCACGGCTCCCGCCCGCCCTGCCCAGGCTGGGCCCAGGCTGGTGAGCACCCCCGCCCCAACCCTGAGCTCGCCCCAGACAGCCACCTGCTCTCTGGACGGCCTGACTCACAGCCCCATGCTTCACCCCGTTTAGCTTTGCTTTCACACCAAATCACCTTTCCTTTTGGTCCCAACCCCTCACCTGCCCGGGCTTTGCAAATTGGCGTCATCACCCCCATGTGGTTCCCATAGCAACCTGCTGCACACCTGTGAGCAGGGCCTTTCAGGAGAGCAGAGTGGGGAGGCAGTCTTGGGGTCACCTCTCCCCCAGTGCCAGCTAGATCACGGTGGCCTCTCCCCGACCTCCCGAGGACCTCCCCGCCTCACAACCGACAGGCTCTGCCCTGTGGATCTTACTCACCCAGGCCGCTGCCAACACCACTGAGCCCACAGCTTCTCCCAGCCTGAAACCAACCTATTTTTTAATAAGTTATTTAGACAGAATAGCATTCTGCATGTCTTTAATACGTGGGACAAAACAGTAGTTTATACCTTCACACACACACACACACACACACACACACACCCTTACACACCTGTGTGGTCTAGAATATGCACTCTTTATGGCCCAGTTTTGTGGGGGTGGGTGGCCGGGTGGGTGGAGGTTTTCAAAGTTTGAAATCTGGAGGGAGACCCTAATTTAGCATATTTTCCCCCAAAGAGCATTCCTGGTTTGTGAGAAGGCTGTGGGCCACTCCTTATCAGTCCTGACGTGCCACTGCCTTCGGGAGTAGCAAGTGGGTCTCACCGTCTAGCGAGGCTTGGGCCGGCTGTGCTTCCTGTTTCTTTCCTGAGGTTGGAGGCAGGGCTGTTGGGCATGGTTGGCCTGGACGGGGAGAGGGAGGTGGTGGTCAGCGGCACCCACACGTCCAGCTGTAAGCCTGAACCCGGCTGTGGTGGCAGGAGGGGCTTAAATGCCTGCCAAGACCCCTTCATTTGGGGGCTTGGGGCAGAGGACAGTGGCAGGTGCGGCCGGGCCACTGAACTGGGTCCCACATGAGGGACCACAGAGGGGAAGTTTTTAAAAAGGCACTTTGGAAATCAGCAAATGAATGAAAAAGCCCAGTTTCCCGAGGAGCCTTTTGTGCTGCCAGCAATTGAGGTATTTGCAGAACACTGTACAGACCCCGCTCTCCCCTGTACATACCCCTGGTGGCGCCCGGTCCCTGCTCGGGGATGGGAGTTTTGTAGACTGTACAGAAATCGGCACCCTATTTTCTTGCAGCTCTCAGATTTTGTTAACCTGGATTATACAGACAGACGTAAAGTGTTTTAGCAAAATGAAAAACAGTGTGCCTTTTTCCTCTTTCAGTTTGGTTTGGTTTTGGCTTGAGGCAGCCTAGTTGCCGTGGGGTGTATTGGGAGCTGAGGCTGGACTGAGGCCTGGTGGGGTGGGAAGGGCAGGTGGGGACCACGTGGGGTCACCATGGTGGGTCATGTCAGTGGTAGCTCGGGGAACGCCACCAACTTCCTTTGATCCTGTGCCTTTGGTGTCTCTGGTCCCTGGGGTGGGGGTGCGTGGGTGGGGGCCACTGGAGCGCACAGGCCTTGGGGCTGCCAGGGTCGGGTTGATGTTGACCAAAGCACCCCTTGTGTTGCTCCTGGGCAGTGGTGTGGCCCTCTTCTGTCCTGTTGGCATCTGCCTAACACCTGTGTGCTAGGTGGGCTGCTGTGTCTTCTCCAGTTGGACGGCGCAGGGGGTGGAGACGCTGCCTTGATTCTTGACCTTTACTGCCCTTTTGTTGCTGCCAGGACTCGGGCGAGATGCCAGGAGGGGTGTGGCAAGGTGGTCTCATGTCCGGAAGCCCAATGCTCAGCTGCTACCCACCACTGAGGTGGGCTGAGGCACCTACAGGTGGCCTGTGCCCACCAGGCAGGGTGTGCTCTGAGCCCAGGACAAGGCCCTTACCCGGCCAGTGTGCAGCTCGGCGGGCCCCCGAGGACCACGAGGGGGCAGATGTCCCATCCTTCCCCTGGGTTGGAGGTTGGGCACACTCGTGGGGGGCCCTGCCCCCGGCCAGCTGTCTCCCTCCTGGGAGCTAACTGCTCCGAAAACATGCACTGAGATGTGAATTTTATACGTTTGTAGAAATTCTGATGTTACTTCTTCTACCTCTGTGAAGCGTCCTCCTGGGGTCCTGCTCAGTGATGTGTCTGGACAACTGCTCAGCTCGGTCTCGTCCTCCCTGCTGGCCTCCTGGGCCTCCCCAAGTAGCTGCCTGGTGAGGCCCAGGGAAAGCCAGCCCTGGGCCTGGTATCTGTGCTCTGGGGTTGGGGCTCCCAGGACTTCTGTTGTCTGTTTGGAAGCCTCCGTTTCTGGAGAAGCAGAAGGTGGCATATTCCAGAATGTGTTTGTTAGATGAGGCTGGAACACAGACCCCATTAGCAGCTCCAAGCAGTGGGATCCAAGGCAGCTGAGGCTTCCAGTACCTGATGACTCAGCACCAGCAGGCTCCTGGCATGTGGCTGGTGGGCCAGCTCCAGGGCAGCTCCCACTGTCCAGGTATGGGCTCTGCAGACAGCTGGCACCCCAGGGTTGGTGGTTAGCATGTGCCGAGGCCACCATGTGCCCTGGCCCTGGGAAGGGCCATGGCGGCATCTCCCACCTTGCACCCCCACCGCTGCCCTTGGGTGAAGGGGGTGGGGGCATGGGCCAGCCTGTGCTGAGGGGTAGAGGGCTGGCCCTGGGAGAAAGGTCAGGCTGGGAGGCCCTGAGGGCCAGGGGTGGCGCTGTTCCTGCTCTGGATAGGCTTCCTCAGAGAAGGCCCTGAGGGGACAGGGTGGGGGACGCGCCTCAGGTGGCTTCTTCGGGCGTCAGCAAGTGCTTGGGAGGCTCTCTGGACCATCGGGCCAGGCTCCGGCCCTGGGGGTACATAGTTCAATGTGAGTGCCTGCCCCTGCTTGCCCCGGGGGTGGCCGGCACTGTGTCACCTTCCTGGCAGTGTCCAGGGGATGGCTGGACAGTGAACCCTGAGCCTTGGGAACCAGGTGGGCAGCAGCGCTGCTGTGTCCTGTGTGACCTGCTGCTCCTACATCTGTTTGAAGCCACTTCTGTGAATCAGTTTTGGCCACGGGCCTGTGTTTCTGTGCTGGTGGCCCTTGCACAAGGCTTTTAGAATTTGTGATCTGGGCTGGGCAAGGGGCGGGCAGGTCCTACATTTGCCCTTTGGTGCCAACGACGTGCTTCATAGATGAGTGGGCAGCCAGGGCCTGGGGTGCAGGAGGATGAGCCTGACCCGCCATTGTGGGAAGCGTTTTCTTTAACAGCAATAATTAGCCATTTTGAAGAAGGGATGTGCCCGTGTGTGCCCACCTGCGTGCGTGTCTGCCTGCCCGTGTACGTGCACACGTGTGCACGTGTGCGTGTCAGTTATAGCATGTGCCTGTGTGCGTGCCTGCACATGTACACGTGTGGGGACAGGGAGGGAGCCTGGTGGCCGAGGGCCTCCTGCTGCAGCCTGGGATGGGGCGGCCGTGCTGTGCTGGGCCTGCCGTGGCCCCGTGGCCCATGAATGGAATGCTCCTTCAGGTGGAGGGAGCTGGATGGGTCTGCGTGGGGATGGCACGACCCGACGAGTCTGCCTGGGTCTCTGGGTGTGTGGGAAGGGTGGCCGAGACCAGGCTGTTTGGTCACGGCTGCGTGTCTTGGAGCGAGCGGAGCCCAGAGCCTGCCACAAGGCCTGATCCCACCTGCCATGCTTTACTGTTTGTGAGCCCCCAGGATGTGCCAGGCAGCCCCTAGAGGGCCCCAAGTGGCAGTGAGCCAAGTCCTAGAGGAGACAGGCTGCAGGGCCGGGCGGGTGGGCCCAGGCTTCCTGCGGGTGTGTGAGCAGCAGGGGTGGGGGTGCTCCTGCCCGCACAACCCCCCAGTGCTGCTGACTGTCAATAAAACCAGAGCTGGCAGAACCGGGCTTCCGGGCTTTCTTGGGTCCCCAGCCTGGTGCTGGGCTGGGAAGTGCTAATTTTCTGGGGACACTGGGCTCCTCCTGCAGGAGGCTGGACCAGGTGTGGGGGGTGACCTGTGGGGCCCAGTCGCCCCTGTCCCTGTCTGGCATCCTCTGCTGGGGGCTCCATGGCAGGCCTGGGTGTCTGCAGGTGGCGTCAGGCCCACTTGGGGAGGTGGGACCCTGGTACCTGTAAGGGGAGGTTGGGGGTCCAGGCCAGAGAGCAGGGGCTCAGTTGGCTCGGTGTGGACTGACAGGGACCTGAGCCAGCCCAGCCTGGACAGCTCTCCACAGTGACAGCCCAGCTCCCAGCACAACCCTTCCTGAAGGATCTGCCACTTCTGCTGTCAGGAGGGCGTCGGGAATGCTGCCTTTTCTGGGACCTTCTAAGTGGAAACCAGTGTCAGTGGGTCTTGAAGCCTGAAGGCGCCAGCACTGGGACACGTCCTCCCTGCGGCTCCATCCCTGCATGGCCCACTCTGGCCCAGGGCACATGGGCCATGTTTGGCTGGCAGTTCCCAAGGCTGGTCATTTGTTTTGAGCAAGACATGCCTTTTGAAACCCATAGTGGTCATGCCTCTGAGGTGACAGCGTAAAGACAGGCCTCCTAAGGCGTGGCCACGCACACATGACACACAGGCGGCTTGCTTGGAGGACCCAGCAGCAGCTCCGGGAAAGCTCTCCAGAGTCAACCCCTGAAACCAGTGACAATGACTTGGAGCCATGAGAAAAACGGGCCTGCGTACAGCAGACGGGCGACCGCATCACCCCGTGGACTCTGCAATGGAGGTGTCGCTAAAGCCCAGTCACCATTTAAACAAGAGCAGCCTTGGCACGTGCAGGACGGAGTGCCTTTGCCCAGACCTGGAGCTGCGCCTGGGCGCCTGTCAACATGTTCACCCCGCTCCGGACGGGCCATGGGGACCTGTGCCCCATTTGGAGGGTGGCACGTGGAGCCCGGATCCAGACAAGGAAGCGAATGGGAGAGGCCTCGGCCCTCATGGTGTCAGGGTGGTCTGGAAATGGGACTCCCAGGGCACACTGCCAGGGGCTGTGACAGAGGGAGGAGAGTGGTGTTGGTACCAGGCTCAGCCCAGGCTGCAGGCTCAGCTGGCACATGTATTAGCCATGTGCGCTACAACCGTTGCTTGCCTCAGTTTCCCCACTGTGCAAGTGGGTGTCATGTCGGCACCTGTCACAGGTTGCTGTGAGGCTTTGGGGGGCATGGGTTGGGCCCTTCCCTTGGCACTGGGGGGGTCTGTGAGAACTGCTTTCAGAGTACACTCGGGGTTGGGGGGCGCCAGCCTGTTCCCAGGGCCTGGTCACTGGCCTGCCTGAGGCTTGTGGAGAGACCGCGGGGCCCTGGCAGCCTGTTTGGGATGCTCAGCCCTGACTCTGGCCGAGTGGCTCAGGGCTGTGGGCATGGTGTTACCCACCCACAGGTAGAACTTGCGCAGATGGGACGAGGACAGCTTTGTATATGGCATTTACTCCTAGGGGTGACCCAGAGCGGGGACTTGGTCCTGGCCATGTCCTGCTCTAGCCACAGAGCCAGTACAAAACTCCAGACCTGACCTTGGGGAGGCCACACAATGGGGCTGTGGAAACCAGTTCTGTCCTCCCACTGTTGCCTGGGGCTACAGACAAAATGAAGGCGAAAAATGCGCGTGCGGGGGGCCGGTGCTGACGAGAGGCCCAGCGGTGGCCAGGCGGTTGCTTGGAGACTCAGCAGGGCGTGGACGTGGCTGAGGGCCCAGGGCCTCCTGCAGTGGCACCAGGTGTCCCCACGAGCGGCCAGCACTCAGACTCACCTTCAGGGGCACCTGTGGGCAGCAGTCACAGGTGAGCACCAGGCCTGGGCCAGCCCTTCCCGGCACCTCCCAGGCCCACGTGCAGGGGGGCAGGGCCCAGGGCACACAGGCGGCCATGTGCCCAAAGACGCTCAGACACAAGCATGGCAACAGTGCCACAGATGCACACTCACGCACACTCGCAGGGGCAGGCACACAGGCTCCCAGCACATTCACCCCCCAGTCACGATGCCTTGACCTTGGCTGAACCGCCACCTGACCTGCCGCGGCCTCGGTGCCAGTGAGCATGCCTGCAGGACCAGGACCCGGCAAGCTGCCCTAGCTGTGTCGCCACCTCGGGCCCTGCTCCCTGGGGCACCGGCAGTCCTGAGAGGTGCCAGCTGGTCCTGGAAAGCCCTGGGGGGTGGGGCAGCCACAGCCCCCCCCCTCCCCCGCCGCCTGTAGGACTACAAGGGGGTGGGGCTCCTGGGCTTCCAGGAAAGTGAGGCCCCTCCATGCCTGCCTGCCGCAGCCGCGAGCATGGACCCCCAGAACAGAAATTTCTGACCCTTGCTGGGCCTGCAGGGCGCCTGTAGGGCAAGGGGACGGGAGCTGCAGGGGAGAAGTTAACGTAGGGCTGTGCCAGTAGGGCCTCGGGGGCACAGGTGGCCACAACCCCAGGGAGGGAAGAGTGAGGGGGGAGGAAGTTGGCAGCCTTTCCTGCAGGCCCTTCCCAGCGGGGGGTCCCAGGTGCCCCAGAGTGAGGGCCAGTGGTAGGAATGTCTGTCCTGGGGGGGCGTGGTGTGCACAGGCTTCAGGTACTCCCTCCTCCGCCTTCCCTGGGCCTTGGGGAAGCCCCCGAGGCAAGCAGCCAGGAGTAGGGCTGGGCCCAGGCTCAGCGGGCCCTGGGCTGCACCTGAGGGGTGGGCGTGGCCTTGGAGGGAGGTCTGCTGACACTCCTCCTCTCCTCAAGGACACCTGGCTCCGTGCCCGTGCCCGAAGCCCCTGGGGACACACTGTGGCTTCTCACCAGGCAGAAGGACCACACCTCGTCAGCCAGGGTAACTTGGCTCCTGGAAGGACAGGTTGGGGAGGGCAGCCATGGGGGGCTCAGGTGCTGGGGCCAGGGCTGGGCCACGCCCTCCATCCTGGCTCTCTTGCCCTCAGGGAGCTGGACTCTCCTCTCTCACCTGGCAGCAGGGAAGGCCTGTTGTGGGGGGGGCAGTGTGACGGCCCAGTCCCCGCCCCTCCCCCTCACCTGCAGCTGTAGCTCCAGTGCCCGCACATGCTGTAAGGACTCCATGGTGCCTCTGACAAGAGCTAGGACAAAGGAAAGAGGGAGGGGCAGCTCCAGCTCTGGCAGAGTTGGGGCCATGAGAAGGCCAGTCCCCCCCAGTGCTCTGTGGCTGGTTCTGCCCCACTGGCCACCCTCCACAGCACCGGCACCAAGGCCCTTCCACTGCCCAGCAGCGTCCCGTCCCGAGGGAGGAGGGCCTCTCACAAGTATCTCAGCTGCTGGCCACCCCACTGCTCAGGCCGTGTGCGCCGCGAGTGCATGCAGGCATTGGGAGGGGGCAGGCACGGGGCGTGGGGGACAGTGGCAGACCCCCACTCAATTCCCTGTGAAGGTCCAGGCTGGCCCGCCCTGGGTCCTTGGTCACTGCGGGGCAGTTGTGCCCAGGCCCTGGGAGAGCAACAGCCCAGGCTGGGGAGGGGTCAGCTGGTTCGGGTTCCTCAGAGTTGGCTTGCCCCTTTAATGAACAAGTATTCCTTCCATCGTACTGTTGTCTGACATTTCAGTACAAAGATTTGGACAGAAGTACCCAAGGAACAGATGCCGTGCTGCCTCTTGCTCTGTCCTCCGCGCCCCTGGGGTAACTGGCAGACTCCCTGGGAAACTGGTCACTGGGGTACGGCAGTGGGCCACCAGCTACCCGAGGGCTGTGCCCAAGCTCTGGGACCTCGTTTCCTTCCTCTGCCCTGGGGTGCTGGGCAGAGGGCACGGTGGTGCAGGGGCGGGGGACGGACGGCATGGGCCCAGCCCCTCTGGCCCTGGTGTGCGCCTGCGGGGCCCTGCAGAGGGGCCTGGATTCCCTGGGGAGCTGCAGGGTGTCCAGGTACTTCTTATGGTGCCCCTTGCCCTGCCGGGGTTACACTGGGTGTGCAGACAACGCCAGGTCCTCCGTCTCCCTTCCTTAGTGCCGGTGGGACAATGTGACTAAATGACCCCTAGTAACTGCTGTGCAGAGGGGCAGTGGCTGTCAGCTGGGCTGGCTCTCAGCCCAGGGCTCTCCATGGGGGTCACGCCACACTGTCTAGCCTCCGTCCATGGCTGTGAGGGCAGGGGCCCTGGTGCTGGGAGCTCGGCACCATCAGCCTGGTGTTTGTTCTGGAGGCGCTGCAGGCGCGTTGTGGACACTCACCTTTTTAGAGGCAGCCACAGGCCCGCTCAACCCCTGGTGAACTGTCCGGCTGTCCCAGCACAGCACCAGGGACCTGCACCCCACAGGGAGCCACTAGGAGTCTCTCCTCACTGCCTCTGGTGTCCCAGACTTGCCCCCAGAACAAGGGGAACTAGACTGTTCATACAGGGGCTCCCTACCGGTTTGAACCTTCTCTTTTCTTTTTTAACCGATAGCTGAGCACACGTCATACCCACCAAATGGTTATGTATGCTCCCGTACGCTTTTGAGGCCCATCACCTCCAAAGGAGTTTCAGGGAACACAGTCTCCCTGTAGGTTGGGAAGGGGCCTGGGAACCCCACAGGCAGATCTCAGATGCTTAGCTGTCCATGAGGTAAAAGAAACCACTTTCCTCCGGGCTCACCTGCAAACTCGGGGACCTGAGAATCTTCCACTTCAAACAGCAGCTCATCATGAATTTGGGCGACCAACCTGGAAGACATGTGGCCAGGGAAGGCAGTCAGGATGGGGGTGGGGGGTTCAGCTGGGGGCATGCAGGGTGCCTTGGAAGGGGCTGGTGCAGCCTGCAGGTCCTGGCACAGGGTGACGGAGAGCATGGGGCGCAGCCGGGAGTTGGAGGACCCAGCCCGGGACCTGCTGCCTGGGGTCACCCCACTGTCAGCAGGACAGCCCAGGGAGGAGGCAGCAAACGTTAGAAGTGACTGAGAGCGGAGGCAGAGCGTCCAGAGTGAGGGGCGCGCCCAGGAACCTGGCGAGGGAGCGGTGGGCTGAAAGTCCAAGCAGAAGAGCTCCCTGGACTGCTACGGGGGGGGGGGGGGGCATTGGGGCCTTGACCACTGGGTGTGAGGCTTGCTGTGAGGGGTGCAGATGAATCTGGAACGCAGGTGACCCTGGGGAAGCTGGGATCACCTCCCTTTTGAATACTAGCTTAGGGAAAGGGTGATGGACAGGCTGAGCGGCCATTCGAGTCCCCTCCACCAGGTGAGTCCCTGCACTGGGGCCGCCTGGCTCTGTGCCCCCCCCCGACAGCCCCGGCAGGGAGAGGAAGGGAGATGGGGTCTGTAAGGGAGGGACTGGCCGTGAAGGGGCAGCTGCTGAAGCCGGCACAGGGGTAGACTGTTCTGGCCTCCCAGGGGGACACGCGTGACCTTGTGGCAGAGATGTGCAGGGGTCAGCCCCTGTCCGTCCGTTCTTCCTCTTCTTTGTGGCTGGGCGGGGTGTGTGCCCAGCTGCACCATTTCCCAGGCTCTGTCTCAGAGGGCTGGCCCTGAGGTGAGCACCCTCCCGCTCCCAGGAAGGCTTTGTGGGGAGCTGACGCCTGGGAGCACGGTGTTGTGATGGCTGGATCAGCTTCCCCATCATGGCAGCAAGAGGCAAAGGGCACGGGAGCGAGAGGGACGTTGGTCCTGCTGACCTGAACCTCTGAACCCAAGTCCCTAGGAGGTTCTCTAGGAGGACAGCCTGCCTCCTGGAGTGTGAGCTGCGGCAGCTGGGCCTGTGGCACTAGTGGCGGAAGAACACCCCCATGGACATGATTTTTATGGGCAGCCTCTGGCCACGGGCTGTCGGCACTGTCCCTCCAGGAGTCACACCAGGCTGGCAGCATTGGCACTGCCTTTTTAAACTAACTTCGAGGCCTCTGGTGGGTCCTCGGCTCCTACGGGACTTGGTCCTCACACGGGCAGAAGCCTCAGAACAGGTACTCGTCACTTTCCAGATCTAGCAGCAACGGTTTTCACACTTCTTGAAATGACACTGAGATTCTGAGCGGCTGGTGTGGCAGCAGCCTGAGAATAGGTCTGAGTCGTTAGTCACTTCCACATCACGCGCACAGCTGACTGCGATGTCACCGTATTCTAACTGTGAATCGGGACACAGGAAAGAAGTAGGCACAGATCCGAAGCAGGAGTCAGATCCCTGTTTCTGGGGCAGTGACTTCCCACGTGTCCTGCCCTGGGACCTGGGACGGGATCTTCTGGAACAGCCGCGCCTCAGCCCCTACGTGTGGCCTGCCGGGCAGCTCCTCGGGGCCCTGCAGTCCCTCCGGCTGCATGCTGTCCACCCTCAGGAGAGGCCAGAGCTGCTGCCTCTCTGCCCACCGTCCTTTCGTCCAGGAAACTCCGGGTCCTGCCACCCTCGCAGTGCTTCCAGGCTGCCCCCCACGGCTTGGCTGGTCCTGCTGCCTCTCCAGGGCTCCGGGCATGTCCTCTGCCCCTTTCTGAGGCCAAAAGAACAAATACCCTGTGCTGGGCAAGCCCTGGCCCCGGGTGCCCTGCGTGCTGCTCCACTGGGAGGTAGCCCGAGGCTACCCAGACAGCGAGCAGCTGACCGTCTCCCCCAAGAGCCCTGCTGCCCCCGTGCTCAAGGGCAAAGGAGCAAGTAAGTGTCTTCTTGAGGCTGCCAGGGTGGGGGTCAGGTGGGGCCCCTGGGCCCTCCCGAGGCACAGGGCAGGGGAAGGTTGCAGCTCAAGGTGGGAAGAACTGTTCCAGCTCTGCATGGATGCACGCTGAACCTGCTTCCCCTCTCTTCACACAGGTGTTGGAGCCGACAGTCTCCCAAGAATCTGTCCAGCTCCACCATGTTCTGACATCTAGAAAGGCCTTTGCACAGAGGTCCACGTGGGCAGACCCGCCAATACTGACAACCGAGCCCAAGACCAGGGAGCTCTTCAGGCGACGGCAGGGCCCAGGGCTGGAGGCTCCCCTGCTCCTGAGGCTCCAGCCCGTGGGGCACCTGGGGCGACTGGACCTGGCTCTAGGGGTGCATCCCTTGCATGACCATGGGCTCCCCAGACACGTGTTTCACTCATGCTGCTTCAGGCAGGCTGAGCTCACACGTAGCCCGTGTCTGTCCCTCTAGAACGACCCACAGCCTTTCTACTGCTCTGGGAAGGGCCAGTGGGGTTTAGGAAACACAGAGGATGAAATGCTGCCGTGCTCCACACCCCAAAAACGGAATGCATTTTGTTCTGAAAGCATTTCCTAAAGAAAATAAACGGCTGATGATAGAAAGATGACCAGCTGGCGTGTGAAGTTCCCGGTGAGAACTGTTTATACTGCCCTCAGGACCCCAAATCCCCATATACCAACCTATTTCCTTTATCAACCCACACATCATGAAAATGGACCAGACTTTTCTAGACATACAACGAACGTCACAGGTGCTGAACAACCTGTCAAGGTGGTGAGCTGGATGGGCTGCTTGAACCTGTCCCCAGCTACGCCACAGAAACAATGGAAGCGATTCAGGAACCAGTCAGGAGCCTAGCACAGCCTGGGTGCACATGGCAGCCTGCCGGGCAGGAGAGACTCAGTGAGAGGGCAGCCCTTGACTTTCTGCTCTTGCCTCTCGCCTCCCCCAGTCCCTGCAGAAATCAGAGACTAGCACACATACCAGCAGAGTGACTGGGGAGCTGCCAGCCTGCAGTGGCCTCAGGATCACACACCCCTTCGTGCCCCCAGCCCTGTGATGACGGCACAGGTATGGCCGCCAGCCCAGGCTGCTTCCCCCCAGGGTGGAAGATGAACCGTGGACCAGAGAATGCAAAGGGGGTGGCCCACAGTGGTCCAGTGGGGCTTGGGGACGCTCTCCTCCCCTCTCCTGGACAAGGATGCCATGCCATCATCCTGGGTGTGCTGTGCCCAGGACACACTGCTTTCTGTACATAGATGCTGACACTGCCGAAGGAACAGGCTCAAAAGTCAAAACGAACAGCAGGAAATATTTGAAGAAATATAGAAGATGGCTTTTTAAAGAGAGATGAAAGCTTTCAGATAAGGAAAACATCATGCCTTCAAAATGTAAAATGGTATCAGAAGCCACGGGAAAGCTGTAAGCTCAGATGGAACAGGGTGGCCCCAGTGGCAGGAGGAGTCCCGCTGGGCTTCGTGCCAGTGACATGCTGTCCCAGAGGGATTTGGGGGAGTGGGCAGGAGCCCCTTGGGGAGGGGCCACTGGGCCCCCTTCACATCCCATCGTCCAGGGAAGCTGTTGTCTACCCACCAGGAGCTGCCTGCCTAGCGGTGGGCATGCTGACCCACCTGGGAGGCGGGCCCCCTCGGGCAGTGTACGTGGGGACCAAGGAGGGTGGGAGGGAGATCTTCTGGGGTCTCACGCTCATGTCTCTGGGGACTTAGGTGAGCACCACGGCCAGGCCTCGGAGCCGGGATGGGTGGTTATGGGCTAGCACAGGCTGGGGGACGGGTCCTTGTCGTCCAGCTGCCTGGATACTCAGGGAGACAGACTGGATGGAGCTGTGGCTGGGGGCAGTTGTGGTGGAGCCCCCACCTTTGAGGTGTGTCTGAACGCTGGCTCTAGGGACAGGGACAGCAGCAGCAGGAGCTGGGTGCCTGGCACACTGACTGGGGTGGGTGGCAGTGACAGGGTAGGTGTGGGGGCAGTTGGGAGCCCCATGTCCTGAGGGGCTATGGGGTCCACCCACCTCCAGGGTGAGCAGCTGCTGTGCCTGAAGGGGTCAGACATGCACGAGAGGAGGGGCCTGGGGAGACACATTTCTGCATGGAGTGAACCCCAAGAGATCGCGCGACGCCCCGAGTGAACGGCGTTGTCACCGCACACTGCCATCAGCAGGCCCGTGGGTGCCTGGCCCAGCCCAGCCCTCCCAGGAGTGCTGGGAGCTCAGGCTCAGGGGTCCCTTTGCTGGGGGTGGTGATCTTGTCGGAATCGCGATCCAGACCGTGGCTGAAGCCACAGAGCAGCGGGCCTCCCACCCAAGCCCCGGGAGAGGCTGGCGCACACCGGGTGGGCCCGGGGAGGCTGGCACTCAGTCACTGACCTGGCCGTCAGGGTGGCGGAAGTGGCCACTGCAGCGAAGATGTGGACCATGGCCATCTTACAGAGGTCGGCGGCCGAACCTGTGGGGCACAGAAGGTTCTGCTACACGAACAAGTGAGGCCCAGGCCCCAGCAGGGCTGCCGGCACGGCCTCACCAGGCCGGCTGTCTCCGTTTTCTACGCTGTGCAACATATGACCCGTGCCCAGCAGCTTGGACAACCCAGGCTGGCCATCTCACGGCTCCTGCATGTCAGCAGCCCGACACGAATGCTGGGTCCTCTGCAGGGCCTCAGGCCGAGGTCAGCAGCGTGTCCTCACCTGGAAGCTCGACCAGGGAAGACCCACTACCAAGTGATCTCAACTTGCTGGGAAAATGACTGGGGTTCCCATTTTCCTGCTGGCCTTCAGCTGTGGGCCGTGTGGCTCCTGGAGGCGGCCCTGGGTTGCAGTCGGGCCGTGGGCCTGCGCCCCAGCACACAGTTTGTTCCTTCATGGCCAGCAGGAGGGCATCTCCCACTCAGACCCCTAATCCTTCTCTCAAGGGCCCACCTGATTAGGCCAGGCCCACCCAGGACGTCCCCCTTTTGATTTAACTCAAAGTGAACTGATTAGGGACCTACCTGCCTTAGATCTGCAAACCCGATCTTCCATGTAACACGGCCTCATCATGGGGTGATAGATCAGCATATTCACAGGTCCTGCCCACATTTGGGGTGTGTACATAGGGTACCGAATCCAGACTTCTGTCCCTCGCCCCAGCTAACAGAGTGGCTGGACGTGGACGTGGCCCCACCTAGCTCCCACCACCCTCCAGCGGTGTGGTCTTTCAATCTCGTTCAGCCTCAGCTTCCCACACAGTGGGAACAGTGTACACAGTGTACACAGTGGGGCTGTCGTACAGCCTCCCAGGCTTGGTGGGGATAAATCACATGGACAGTCGCACACTTATTCATCCAACACTGTCAGGCACCTCGCAAGGCGCTGGCCAGAGCACGGCACAGGCCTCTCCCAGGGCCAGTACATAGTGACCAGTCTGATCTTAGTGACCAGTCTGATCATGGGAAAACAGACTCAAGTTTGGGCTGCAAGGCAATGCCCCCACAATACTGACTTGCTTCTCCCAGCGCGCGGAATGTGGCAGGAATGCTGGGAGTGGAAGTCTGGTTTCTGGGGCTGACTTGCTAGCTGTGGGGGCTCAGGGCCCTCCGCTGGGGGTGGGATGGCAGGATGTTGCCACGTTAGGACAAGTGCACAGCGCCGGAGAAAAGGAGGCGGGAGCTGGGCTGCACAGAGAACAATGCATGTGTGAAGGGGAGACGCAGGGAGGTGGGGGCGCCACGTCTGGTCTTGTCGGTGATGTGTCCTCCCCCAGGGAGGCAGAACTGTGCTGCTGGCACTGGCCCCATTCGTCCAAGCCTCCCGCTCCATGTCTGCTGGGGTCCTGGCCACCTTCTTGCTGCAGAGCAGCCCCCAGGGACAGGCTGGGGCAGCAGCACGCTGGGGCTGGAATCCTACCGCCAGGCTTGCTCTCTGGGCCCTGGGGCCTCGCTGCTCCACTTGTGAACTATGGAAGCACAGGTGGGGATGACACCTGACTCCCAGGCTGCCCCGAGGACTTATCAGGACATAGCACGTGGTGTGTGGGGCCCATGATTATGGCTTTCTCTCACTCACCTCACCTCCATGCAGAGACCTGAGCTATTTGTGTGCTGTGGCTGAAGGTGATTAAGGAGTTTTCATAACTAGAGGGAAACATTGTGGTGTCACCTCTAGCCCATCTCCTGCTGTGGGTGCTGGGGGCTATGGGGCTCGGGGCTGAGAATGTGGGCTGTGGTTTGAGGGCTATGGGTACCGGAGGCTGGGGTGTCGGGGGCTGGAGGTGCTGGGGGCTGGGGGTGCCGGAGGCTCAGGGTGCTAGGGGCTCGGGGGTGCCGGGGACTGTGGATGCTGGGGGCTCGGGGTGCTGGTGACTGGGGGTGCCAAAGGCTGCGTGTACAGGGACCCCCTGGGTTGGATGCCTTACTTGAACTCATACCTGCCAGTTGTGAGGGGACCACAGAGACCCCGCAGAGGCCAAGAGTCAAGGGACAAGCTGCAGGTCACATAAACTCCCAGGACCTCAGCCCCCCTTTGCAGATACGGGACAGCACTGCTCAAGCCCTGTCTCTGGCGAAACGTCATAATTGTAAAGACCACATATGAGCACCTGCCTCCTTCAGGCGCTACTGCAGTAACTGCCAGGGAGGATGGGACCAGGAAATAGCGTCAGGATAATCTGGTAGGTGTCACCTGGCCCTGCAGCCACTGAAAACCCGAGAAGCAAAGGACCCAGCAGCTGAGGAGCTTGTACCTTGCACCACGAAGTTCACCGCCTGCCGCTCTGCCTGTGCCCGGAGCTGTGGGTCCCAAGCGCGGATCCCTGGCAGCGGTCTCCTTCTGCCCATGACGGACGCCACGTAGCCTGGGTCACAGGAAGGAACAGCAGGTGAGAGGCACACGACGCAGGCAGTGTGGCGCCCTGGTGGGCACAGCTTCCCTCAGATTTGGGCGCCGCTGCAGGCCTGAGTGCTGCTGGGCTGTCACAGGCCAGTGGGCTCTGTGGTGGGGGACTTCGCTTAGTCAGTAGCACATTTTGCACTCCTTTCCTTCACTGCATTTCAGAAATGGTGAAGCCACTCCGATGTCCCTGGCGTGGGAAGGAGCTTGGTAAAGGGGCTGGAGCGGAAGACGCAGCGGTCTCGGTTGACTACAGTTAAAATCCTTTGCTTTTGCCAGTTCTGTGGAGGATGTGCGCCCGTGAACACGTCACCTCACAGGGCGCCTCCCAGCAATGTCAGCGTTGGGAGAGGCCCCTCTGCCTGTTCCAGCCTGAGCAGGTTGGCTGTGTTAGTAGGGGACGCATGCGTCACCGCACCCTCCACGCCTGGCTCCCGAGCTGCTGACACGGCCTCCCTGGCATCGTACCTACAGGTATTCCTCCATCCCACCTCTAGTTACTGAGCTAGTGTCCATCACCTCTAGGCTCCCCCGGGGGCTGGCTGTGACCTCAGCCTCCCCTCCCAATCTCTTTTACCACTTTTTTTTGCTGGGAAACGAAGCCCAGGTTCTTTCCGTGCTTGTGGAGCGCCATGTGGGGTCTGGGTCCACCCCTCCTCCACCTGCCCACCCCAGGCACCACCTCTGGCTCTTCCTGGCCCTTCAGGTTGGCTTAGGCTCCGCCTCCCCATTCTCCAGGGGCTTCGGCCGCTGCTCGGGGCCTGGGAGCCCTCTTTGTTTCTTCCACACCCAGGTCCCATCTTTCCGACACTGTCTGAATGCACCTGCTTACTCATGGGTTATCTGCGCCCCTGGACTGCAGCTCCAGGACAGCCAGGAGCCCACGTCCCTGGCATCAACACAGTGCTGGCACAAATGTTTGTGGAAGAATTCAGTGATCATCTGAGGATTTCCTTACAGTGTCTGCCCAGACTACACTTCCTGGGTCAAAGACCTGCACATGTCACGTCTGGACACGGAACACCCCACGCCCCTTCAAGGTTACGGATGGGGAAGGGGGCCTCTGGCTCTGGGTCTTGGCTGAGCTTGGGTCCCAGCCCAGCACCACCTGCTGGCTGTGGAAAGGGGACAACCACACTGCCCAGTGAGTCCCAGCGAGCACCCCCAGTCACTTTAGGGAAAGCCACTGAGTGGGGCCTGGCTGCAGAGAGTGCCTGTGTTCCTACTGTTCGTCAGTCTGCAGTGATCCTAGCACCACAAACTCTCACCAACACCAGCTTCTATCACTGTTTTCACATTTCAAAATGGATAGCATTTTATTTGTCTCAAGTGTGGGGCTCCTGGGCTCAGGGACGTCAGGGCTTTTGGGGCTTCAGTGAGGACACAGTGGCTGCAGGCAGAAGCTGGGACATGCAGGCCTCGGTGCCCAGGAAGCCTGAGGCGGGCCCTGCACTGAGGCTGAGTCTGGACCCACACAGGCCCAGGAGCCTGTGGAGGGGCTGCCCCGAACTCATAGGTTTGTGCATGGGCTCCAGAAACAGTCACAAGCAGCCCCTGGGACAGTCCAGGAGCACCTGGACGCCGAGGGACACGCTACAGCCGTTTAGGAAGCTGGGCCCGGCGAGGCTGCTTCTCGGCTGATGCCAGCTTCTCACTGACGTGCAGGCTGAATGCTCCGCCCCCTCTGGACCGGCCATCGGGCCTCTCCACTGACTATTTCATGATATCTGCTCTTACATGTATGTCCTTCCTTATTCTTTCTTTCCTAAATTTCTTACGCCAGCTACCAACCATTTGTGTTCACAATGTTTTTCTTTTTAAAATACTCTTTTAAAAAGTATTCCTTCACTTCTAAGTGAACCGTCAGCTTGGCCACATCCCACAGTTTTTCACATGACATACTTTTACTGTCATTTACTTCTAAAGTTATTTATTGGGATTTCTTTTTCAATCCTAAATCTGAGGAATGCAATACATTTCCAAGTGGGTAGGTGGCTGGACGGCCACACATACAGAGACGTGAAACGACCTTTTTATTCCCCTGTGGTACAGAACACGTGCTACTTGATATTCTTTGACATTTGACATTTGTGACCAAACTGTGGTAAAATTTTAGAAACATACCATGTGCTTTTCGTAAGAACATGGGTTCTCCATTTTGAGGTGCAGGTTTTATTTCTATCCATTTATCATTTTCTAACTCAAGCTTGTTCATTTTCTTGCCTCAAGCACAGCCTGGTTCTGGACCCTTGTCAGGTGGAGCCTTTTGGTCCCATTTACCAGCCAGGACGGACACTCACCCAGTCCCCACCCACCCGGGCTCTACAGCCAACCCCACCCCATCTGTCCGGCGACCCACTGAAGGGGCAGGGTCAAAGACCACCCAGCTGTTGCAGGTCAGGCGTGGGAGGTCAGACCTGCCAATTGCTATGGCTACCGGTGGCTTACCTGTCTGGTGACACCAGGCAATGGTCGCTTGGGCAAAGTCCTTGATTTTCCTGTACTTCTGCAAAAAGCTCTCCAAAAAGCGGGCGGCTTCCGAAACGGAAACTCCAAGGCAAGCAGCCAGCCGCTCCTTCCCTGTGTGAACAGGGACACCACGATCAGGGGCAGCCCTGACTCGCACCTGCAGGGACCGAGAACACGAGCCGCCAGGAGTGACCACCACACACGAAGGGAGCGGCAGAGGGCCCTTGGACGACTGGGTGGGGCGGGTACAGCTGGCACCACTGGTCTCTTCTGATTGGTCAGGATGGTGTTGGCTTTGGCTTCACAACTGAGTGTGAGGTGCTGGTCAGCCTGGGCTGGGCCTGGAAAACGTGTTTATTCAGCAATGCTGACTGAGCGCCAGCGTGAGGCCGTGCGTGAAGAAGGTGTCGGCCCTGCTCCCAGCCTGTCCAGACTGCAGGAAGCTGGACAGCAGCAGAGGAAGAGAGGAGGGAAGCTCCATGGCCAGCTTATGACAAACAGTAGCCAGAAGCTCCCATCCTTGGCATAAGTGAGACAAACACTTTGGTGTGGGCCCATGTTTGGTTCCTAGAGGATGCAGGTGCTCTTGTGAAGCTTCTAGCAAGGTCTCTGGTCGGGACAGCACTCGGAGTCCAGGATGGCACCCTAAGTTCCAGCACAGCTAGCTGGGTGCAGGTGCTGGGAACGCACAGGCCTGGGCCTACGTCCAGGTCCATCACCATGGGAGGTTCTGCAGAACCGCCTTGGGGAACCCACCTGACGTGCAACAAGCCCCATTTCTTCACCTATGAATGAGGAACACCAGTACTTATCCCAAGGGTGGTTAGGGGGACCCCATGAGCTAAGGCAGGTAAGCTCCACGCTGCCTGGCTCCTACCTGGTACCTAATGTGGAGTCATTCTCTTCCGTTTTCCTCCGGAAAAGAATAAACAGAGAATGAGAAACCCATGAGGACAGGTGTGGGAGCTTCTCTGGACAGCAGGATCATTGGCAAACCCTGGGCTCTGAGGGGCTACGTCATTGGAGGGAACCCCAGAGAGACAAGTGGCTGAAGCCCTGAATCCTGGGGGAGCACGACCGGAACCAGGAGTGAGCTTCTGCCTCGCACCAGGTCAACTCGGGGTCACACTACAGGGTTCCCCAAGGGCCTTCAGATCACATGGCCCAGAAGCCATAGCCCGGAGGTGGACATATGAGGACCAGAGAAGAGACCTCAAGAAGAATGGGACTGACTGCCCTCTTAGAGCTAGTCCTCTCTTCAGCTGGCCACGCCTGGCCCTGGCCAGCTGATGCTCTCAGCGGTTCTGGAGAGAAAGTGTTTACGTCGCCGAGAGTGAAGGGGCAGATGTTTGCTACCATTGCTTGCCCAGGAAGAGTGGAAAAGGCTGGGGTGCCCTGTTCTTCACAAAGTTTCTCCCAGAAAGGAGAGCTTTTGGAGACCAGCCCTTCTTCTCTGCCTGACTTTTCATCTGGCTGGAAATGAAAAACACTGCAATTTCCCTTTCAGGGCTTAAGACCACGTGATTGCTTCATGAATACATTACACTGAAGCAGTCCATCTGTGACTCTGTGACATTCCAATCACGGCCCCTCGGCTATGGCTCTCTGATGGAAGACTCCATTGGCTTTCAGAAAGGAACCAGATGGTGACTCGACAGTTCAGGCAGGTCTGGCTGGGTAGGACCTTGAATCTCCTCAACCAAATCCTCTTTCTTGTCTAATCTGTTGTTAAGCACAGTCGGTATTTCTGATATTGCAGTTTTCAGTTTTAGAATTTCCATTTGGTCCTTTTTATTTTCTGAGATTTCCTTTTTTTATTCATGATGAGCATATTTTCCTTTACATCCTTGAGCATAGTTAGATTAGTGGCTTTAAAAATCCTTGTCTGCTAATTCCAACATCTGAGTCATTTCAGGATGTTTCCTTGATTGCCTTTCCTCTTGAGTAGGGATCAAGTTATATTGCTTCTTCATATGTTTAGTAATTTTGGATTGGATCCCAGATAGTATGAACGATACGCGGCAGACACTCTGGATTCTGTTACGTTTTTCTCAGGCATACTGATTTTTTTTTTTTTTTTAAAGGGGGAAGTCAATTTTGCTCAAGTTAAATTTCAAACTTTGTCCCTCTGCACTGGGCAGCAGATGAAATCTCAGATCAATTCTTTTAGTCTTAGCTGGGCTGTCTGAAGTCTGCCCTAGTCATGCACAGTTTGGGGTTGGCCAGAGATCTGGACAGAGTTCATACTCAGAATTTGGTGTTCTTCTTTGGCTCCTTTCTTTCTGAGATTTCTCCCTTTTACTTCCCAGATTCTCTGGTTGCTCCAAACTCTGTCCTCTGGTTCTTCAAGCTAGTAGGATTGTGGATTTCTATCGGAGTTTTAGCCACCCACAGCACTGACTGAGGTTAGCCTTCGGGTGAAGGCTACAAATGGGAAATTCTCCCGATTCTCTCCTCTGTACCATTTCTTCTTCCTTCCAAGTGTCCACCTACCTCCAATTTCTGTGAGCTTTTGGTCACTTTTCAGTGCCTTCAGTAGTTGTTTATATTTTTTTATAATTTATAGTTGACATCTGTGAGAAGGTGGTCTGATGCCAGCTACTTAGCCATCCCCAGAAGACACAGTTCTCCTTCTCAGTATGTATGGCCGACATGTTCACCCGACAGGCTCCGGCTTCACACATGAGCGGGACAGACACCGCAGACGCACAGCAATCAGCTGTCAGGCTGGCCAGTGACAAAGGAACAGCAGAAATGGAGGCTTGGGGTGGGAACCCTGTTACTGTCAAGGCTAAAAGCAGCCAAATTATCCTTTTCACCAACATCACAGCTGATGACTCACTGCTTATTTACAAAGTAGAGCTCTTTTCTGCTCCAGAAAGAAATATAGTGACTACTAGAGAAAGTGCCAAACTGACAGAAGTGTAGACTGACTCGAGGGGCCCCAGGAGCAGTGGGGTGCTCACTCTGCCATCCTCATGAAGTCGTAGGCGCTCAGCACGCTCACCCTCCATCCCTCTATCCCAGGTGGACCTGAGGTGGTGGCCTCACTGCCCCACAACGCTGCCCAGTCAGTTGGGGGTGTGTGTGTGCTGGCATAGCACAGAGCTAGAGGACCAGACGTGGCGGCAGATGCTAAAGATGATGTAGGTGGTGCCAGGAGCTGCTCTAACCTACCTCCATCAACTGAGCCGGCAACCAGGCACAGAGAGGTAGAGGGCCTTGTAGAAGGTCACACAGCTGGGTGGGGACAGAGTCAGGACTCTGGCTAGACTGCCTGGCCAGGGAAGCAGAAGCAACGTTCTGTTTGCAGAGACGAATCTAATGGTATGTCTGCCACACATGACTGTTCCACACATGACTCTGGAACAGGTGGCAAGGCACCCAAATCTAATCAAATTGGCAGAATGCTACCTTTCCCCACAGGCAGAGACTGGGGAAGGTTTGGGAGCGCAGCAGAGAGGAGGCTAGGAAGGGGTGATGGGCCAAGCTGGTCTGAGGCGCAGCAGCCCAGTGTCATCCTGCTGTTACTCACTGAATGCAGTTCTTGAAGCCAAGTTCTTAGTCTGCTTCCCAAAACTGTAGGGCTGAAAGTCTACCCAGTTCATTAATTTGTTCAGTGAGCATTATCCTGCACCTGTCCTGCTCCAGGCAGGGGCGGAGCTGGCAGAAGCTCCTGCTTCAGGCCGGGGAGAGTAGGTCATGAGCGGATGAGCAGAGCTCGGCAGCAGCAGAGACAGCGCTGTGTGAGGGCGGGCAGCTCTGGAGGGACGTCCAAGGAGGTTTGAAAAGGGGCGAGGGGCAGATACTCTTTAGGGGCCTCTACGATCCTGCCTCCTGGTCTTCATGGCCTTGTGTGACCCCTGCCCTGGAGTGTGGGCAGACCTGCCACCCTCACCAATGGAACTGCGGAAGCAGGTGACTGTTGATTGCCTTATGTGAGAGTGCAGTACAGCTTGCGGGCATCTCTCCCTCCCTTGCTGGCTTGGAGCCTCCACATTGTAGACTCTGCCTACGCTGGGAGACCCATGTGGCAAGAACTGAGGGCTGCCTCTCTGAGCCGACGACAGCCAGCAAGAAACTAAGGCCTGCTGAGTGCATCCCCCAGGCCCCAGCCAAGCTGTGCCTGGACTCCTGACCCACAGAAACTGAGATAACAAATGTGTCACACAGTACTATTGAGAAGGGGACCGTGAGCTAAAACGGACGTCGTGGGGCAAGGGCCCCAGGGAGGCCAGCACACGTGCTGCCCTACGGTGGGAGCCGACCGGCCGCTTCGAGGAAGGTTCCAGACCCATCATCAGCCAGTCGCTTGGAAGCCTGGAAGAGGCCCTTTGGAAGCACAGGTGGCTCCTATGGGTAATCGACTGAGTTTGCCCAGATAGTCTTGCACCAGAAGCTTGTTCCGTTTTCCTGCCTTTTCTCTGTGAACAAAGGGTCCCCACGGCAGGGAGATGAATTCCCCAGTGTCTTTGCGGAAGCCCTGCTGCTCAAAGCACAACTGATCCAAGGGACAAAGAGGTCCACTTAAGGAGGGGCTGGCCAGCCACAAACTCTCCTGACCCTGCCTGTCCTTTGCCCTCTTGAAGGGACATCAGGCCCCACTGGCTCAGCACAACCAAGAGGGAGAAAGGAGTTAAAAAACCCCAGACAGCCATCATCAGAAGGTCAAAGAGAGAGGAGGAGGGGGAGTAGAAGGGAGCTGAGGCCAGTTCTGCCTTGGGCCCTCGGGCGGAAAGAGGGTGGGGGCAGAGAGGGGGAAGGGTGGGGAGGAGGCTGTCCTCCCAGGGCACAACTGTGTGACGAGGGTGGGCCCTGCCTCACCCCTCCCAGCTGGGTGACTTGGGTTGACACTCACTTCTGCACCTCTGTTCTCTCACCTGAAAGGTTGGCATGAGCACAGAGTGAGCTAATGGCTGTGAGTGGTCTGACTAGTGTCTGGTGTGTGGCACGTGTCACCAGAGCTTGTGTAAATGACATACAGGGACTCTCAAAATGAGCTGCACAGCCACAGGTGCACACAGGCCATGAGCAGGGCTCAGCCTACCTGCTCCGTAGACCACCGAGTACACCACCTTCTTGGTCTGCTCTCTGTCTGTGTGCGTCACGCATTCTGGGGGGACACCCTTCCTGTGAGAAGAGACAGCCCAACATCAGGCACACGGGCAGCCTGTCTGTCAAGGAGCCGCGGGAGCCCAGCCACGCAAACCGCCCCACAGCTCTCCCTCCGCAGGGTCTGACCGGTCCAGAGTCAGGCCATCCACGGGAGGGACACAGTCCTGTCTGCAGCAGCTGTCTCGGCAGGCCTCGCCCCCCACCCCCGACAGATGCCGCTGGGGAGGCCAGAGCAGCTGCAAGCCAGCCAGCTTCCAGAGTGACCACAAACCAGAACCAGAAAGTGTGCTCACCGAGGAGTGCCAGCCCAGCTAAGGAACGCCCGCTCCCAGTGCCAGGGTGCTGCAGCGGGTGGGCTGGGCCCCATTCCTGGCAGGACTGAGTGAGCAGCCACTGCCTGGGCTCCCACCGATGGACAGCGGGGGGCGAGGGGTGAGCCCCATCAACTCAACATCTGACTGGGAAGAGGAACCTGTCCCAATCTTTGTGGGCTGCGCTGGGCTGGGCCCTTCAGTTGGCAATGCTGCCCGCTGGCCCTGAGCCCAGCCATCAGCCCCACGTAAAAACTTCGGGTCTTGGCACATCTCTTCTCAGCATGTGAGCGGCCCTGGCGTGCACGTGGCTTTCCAAGCTCCCCAGTCTCCACGGGCCTTTGAATGCCCTCATTTCCCAAAGGACCTCTCCGCGGCCTCTCCTCCCAAGCTTTCAGGGCTCTATCATTTGCCTCGAAGTAAGTTTTGCTCCCCGACTGTAAATGGCTGCAGGCTGGTCGCCTCACAGTGTTTCCCAGGAGCGCCTGCTACTCTCCTGCCCCGAGTGAGTTAGGCGGAAGTGCCTGTCAGTCCTGAAGGCCCCCAGCCATCTTTGCGGATAAGTTGGCTCACTCCACTCCCTCTGGATCCAGGGACCTGGGCCCCCTGCGGGGCATGGGGCTGAGTCCCAGGGGGCAGGCAAGTGAGAACACCGTAAGCTCTCCTGCTGTTGCAGGTTGTCCTGTCCCTGATGCAGCAGGTGCTTGGCTGCTGGCGTCACTGTTTTGCAGAGTTCAGGCAACGTTGACTCGAACAGTTTTTGCTTGATTCTTTGATGTTCCTTTCAGGGGACAGACCCCCAGGGCTGCCTATTTCACCATTTTCACAGACACCCCTTAATTCATTAATTTTTGCTACCTGATTTCTTAGTACCAATGCATTTCTTTCTTTTTTGGACCTTTCCCTGTTGTGATAAGCTGTTTTGCCCACTTGTTTATCTACCCTTAAACTTGGTATTGTTAACAACTGTATTTAGATAAGAAGCCAAAAGCACCCACGCTCAGAACAAATATGCATCAACTCCCCTGACACCAGCCAGCCCAGCTCCCCATCTAGTTCCCTCTATTTTGGAAGTCCCGCAGGTGCTCCAAACCTGCTCAGGAAAGACACTGCTGATAAACTTACTAAGACTGGTGTTTCCTGCCCCCTCCCAGGGCCACCCACGATGCAGCAGACGACGCCTTGGCTCAGACAGATGGGTCTGAGGACAGACAACTGCAGGGAGGGCAGGAGGAAGCATTCTGGGGCAGGGCGCCTCAACCTAATCGCACAGGAGACCTTCCTTCAGTGTGTGGAGGGAGCTGGGAAGTTGTCTGAGGAAGCAGCAGGGAACTCTCCCAAGACCTGCTTCTTCCTCGAGAGCCACAGATGAGATCCAACAACACAATCAGCAAACAGGTGTCATGGACATGAACCAAATGCCATGCCCTGGTACCAGAGAATGTGCCTTCTTCCGAGCACATGTGGCATATTTGCAATAACCCACCATACCTCAGGGCATGCAGAGAACATTAAAAAGCTGCACAAAATAGAAGTATTAAAACAACACTGTGCACAGTGCAAGAAAACTAGACATTAAAAACAAAACCAGCCCTTCTCCCTAGAGATAAAACAAAAACCACTTTCATCAGACAACTTTTGGGGGAAGAGAAATACCAACAGAAATTACATAATTTCTATTGAAAACACTGCATGTCAGAACCAATGGATCCTACTTAAAGCAGTGAGGAAATTTCATAGCCCTGAGTGCCTATATTCATAAAACTGAAAGAATAAAAGTAGATGAATTTAGTTAGGACAACAACAAAGCAAATCAAAAGAGTGCACAAGGGAGATACTAAAGCTGGAATAAAGGCAGGAACAAAAGTGAAGGAGATAGAGAGCAGCTAAATAGTAAATCACATTAATAAATAAAAACCTTGGTTCTTTAAAAATTAAAATAGACAAACCATGAGCTGATTTAATCAAAAGGGAGCCAGCACAGATATAAGATATACATTAGAAACAAGGGAACATAACTACAGATATGTAAGAAGTTTAAAAAAAAATCCTAAAACATCATTTTGCACAACTCTACACAAGTAAATTTGAAAACCTAGGTGAAATGGACAATTTCTTAAGAAAACACAGTATAAAAATTGATCCCAGTAGACATGAAAGTTAAACAAACCAATATCCATAGAAGAAATAAAGAAAATTATTGAGGAACTACCCACATAAGAAACCAGGCCCAGATTGTATCACACGGGAATTCTATCAAACCTGTAGAGACCAGAGAGTCTGCATGCTGTATAAATTGTTTCAGAATGTAGAAAATGAAGAAAACCTTCCAAATTTATTTTATTAAGCAAGTATAACTGTTACACCAAAACATGATGAGTGTAACAAAGGGAAATTGCAGATCGATATGTCCTATGAATATTGATTGATATAAAATACTAAGTTGGATATTGGCAAAGAGAGTCCAACACAACATTGAGAAAAAAGTGCCCCATGGCCAAGCAGAGTTTATACCAGGAAAGCAAGGTTGGTTCAATGTCAGGAAATCTATTGATATAATTCACCACATTAATAGGACTGAGGAGAAAAGTACATGATTATTTACATAGTTGTTGGAAAAAAACCTCTGACAGAATTCAACACCTACTCCTAATAAAAACTCTTGAGAACATAGGAATAGCGGGATACTTGCTTAAAATGATAAAACAATACACCTCAACCCTAAAGCTAGTATCTCACTAAAGGTAACACCAGAGGTATTGTCACTCAGGTCAGATACAAGGCAAGGATGCCCACACTGTCACTGCTATTTAGCACTGTCCTGTGTTCTGGAAGTGTCAGCCCAATACTTAGGGGCATCGTAATTGGAAAATTAAAAACTACAACACCAAAAAAACCCCTGTCTCTAGCTGCAGATTTCCATTCTTGGAAATCCCTAGAGAATCAGTGATGAAATAATTCAGCACGGTAACAGGAAATAAAATTAACATAAGTCAATAGCTTTCATATAAACAAATAACAAGTGTGAAGATATAATGGAAGAGAAAACCTGATTTACAATATTAACAAAAAAGATGAACTACATAGGAAGAAACGTGTAAAACCTATATGAAGAAACCTTTAACATCTCCTGAAAGACACAAAGGTAGACTTGATTAAATGGAAAGACGTCCCTTATTCTTGATTGAAATGTCTCAACATCATCAAGATGTCAGCTCTTCCTGTGTTAATTTGTGAAGTTAAACTTTTTTTTTCTGAACCAATGAAAATTATAAAGAGAAATCAGGCCATAAAAAACCCCAAAGTTGGGGCCGGCGCAGTGGCTGAGGCGGTTGGAGCGCCGTGCTCCTAACACTGAAGGCCACCGGTTCGGTTCCCACGTGGACCAGTGAGCTGTGCCCTCTACAGCTAAGACTGTGAACAATGGCTCTCCCTGGAGCTGCGCTGCTGTGAGCTGCGTAAGTGGCAGGCAGCCGTGAGTGGCCAGCAGCCGGTGACCGACTGCCTCAGCCAGGCGGACAGCAAGGCTCATAATACCAGCACGGGCCAGGCAGCTGCACCCTACAACTAGACTGTGAAACAACGGCTTAAAAACCGGGGGTATGGGGGCAAAACACACACACACACACACACACACACATATATGTATACATATATATATATATATAAAACAAACAAAAAACCCATAGTAAATACAAGAGAATCAACTTTCCAACAAGCAATGAGATAAAAAATAAAACGACTGCATTTACAAGAGCGATAAAAACCCAAATACCTGACAAGTTTAAGAAGAGATGTGCCAGAGTTTTATGAAGGAAGGGACCTTAAGGGAAGGACAGAACACACACCCTGTTCTGGGTAGGAGAATGCAACACTGAAAAGATGTTATCAGATATCAATGGGATGTGGGCTGAAATCTTTATAAAGTGACTCTAAAGTCCATCTGAAAAACAACCTGAATGAGAACAGTCATGATGATGTTGGAAAGGGTGAACAATGAGGGAATAACTATCGGATCCGACAGGGAAAGCTCAGTACTGACTTTGATATAAAAACAGAAGTCAGCAGAAGAACACACAAAGCCAAAAACAGGCCAGAGACTATACAAATACGTGTCTATGATTTGGCATTTCAAATCCATATTGGGTTGCAATTCATTAATTATTTGGAAAGTTATAAAGTTAAATACCTGTTTCACTTCATACACATAATTAAATTAGAGACAAATTAATTAAAAAAAAAAAGACATGAAAGGATGAGGATAAAACACTGTATGGAAGAGAATGGGAAGCCCAGAAGCAGACGTGTGGCTCATGGGCCTTGGTGCACGAAGGGGGACGGTGGGCCCAGTGGAGACGTTCCCATACAACACACTGGGACAACTGGCCTGTCATGTTGGAAAACATCAAATTAGATCTCTGCTTTCATGTATCACAAAATCAGAGTCCAGATGGATTAAAAGCCTACACATTAAAAAAAAAAAAGGCAGATCTTAAATAAAGGTAAGGAAAACAAAGGAGAATGTAAGCTTCCGCAAATAGGAGAGTATTGATAAAAAGACACAAAGAATACAAACCGTAATAAGAAATGAATGATAAAGTAGTCTACATCATAACTGGGAGAAATAGAGTAATATCCAGAATATGAAAAGGGCTTCTACAGGTCATTAAGGAAAAAAACAATTTAACAGAAAACTGGGCAGAGGATATAAACAGAAAATCTTTAGGAGTAGAAATCAGAATGGCTGATGAGCAGAAACTCTTCGTCCTGTAAAATGCCAACAGAGCACAAGACATCACTTTTGACGGAGGAGACTGGCTGGTACTGAGAAATGAGAGGACACAGGTTCTGGCACTTGAGTGGGGCAGTCGCCCGAGCAAGTGGGGATTCTGAAAAACTGACTAAGAGGGAGAGTGCACGCTAACCCGTCCTCCAGCTCCTGGAAGCAGAGACACTGGTCTCGGGCCAAAGCTGGACTGCCCAGGGATGTCCAGGCTGGCCTGAGAGCCAGGCCTGAGGCTGGCCTAGCCCTTGGACAGCTCCTCCCATGGCGCTTTCCACTGAACAGGCTCACGGGGCAGGTGGAGAACAGCTTGACTTCAGAGAAAATGAGCCACAGAGAAGCACAGGGAGGGCCCCAAGGCCAGGGCTGTCCACTCCGGGTCCCGCTCAAGCTCAGACTTACAGCACATTTGCAAGGGCCACTGACCCTGCAGGCAAAACAGTCTCGATTCCCTAGTGTCCCCCGACAGCGCGTGACACAGGCACTCATTTAAAATGCCATGTCTACCACTCAGGTGTGTATTCCCCTTAGTTGAGATTTTTTTGGGGTAAAATATACATAAAATTTATCCTTTTAATTATGCTCACGTGTACAAGTCAGCAGCATAAGTACATTCACGATGGTGTGTGGCCATCACACTGCCGTGTTTCCCTGAAAATGAGACCTAGCTCGACCATCAGCTCTAATGTGCTTTTTGGAGCAAAAATTAATATAAGACCGAATTATAAATTTATAAGAATTATAAATTAATATAATTAATTATAATACTATAATTTAATTAATATTAAAATTAGTATTTTAATTAATAAAAATTAATATATCAATTTTTGCTCCAAAAAACGCATTAGAGCTGATGGTCCAGCTAGATCTTATTTTCGGGGGAACATGGTATTTACTCCAGAACTTTTTCATCATCCAAAATTGAAGTGCTGTACCCATATTTCCACTCATTTTTAACTGTAATTTAAAAAATTGTTAGGGAGAGTGACTGATTACTTTCACATTTTTCTACTATCGAGATATCATTCCTAGGTATACCAGTCACCCTTTTAAGGTGCGCCCTTTTAGTGTTTTTCAGTACATTCACACACGCTGTCACCATCACTACCTAATTCTAGGACATTTACAGTCACTCTCCACCCCCTCAGCCCCCAGCCCCTCATCCGTTTCTGCCTCCACGTATTTGCCTGTTCTGGACATCTCGTACAATGGAACCACATAATGTGTGGCCTCTCTCACACAGCACCGTGTTTTCACAGTCCATCTACGTAGTAACATGAATGTTACTCCCTGCTTGCTACGGCTGAGTGATATCCCACGACACGGATGGGCCATGCTCTGTTTACGTGCTCTTTTGATGGACACGTGGCTTGTTCCCACCTTTGGGCTGCTGTGAACGTTTGTGCATAGGTTTCTGTGTAGACAGATGTGCTCAGTTCTCCTGCGTAGATACCTCACCTGGGAGAGAAGGTGCCGGGTCACATGGGAACTCTGCGTTTAACTTTCTGAGATCTGCCGGACTATTTCCACAGCAGCTGCAGAATCTGACCCACCAGCAACGTCAGAGACCGATTGCTTTCATCTCATAGGAAAGCAAAAGTCAAGATCAGTCCTTGAGCTCTTTACTCAAATTTCCCCCAGGAAACACCCCCCCGGAGCCCTTCATGAATAATTAAGACTCACTGGAGGGAGATCTGATTGAGAAATACTGCCCACGCTGCCCCGGGCCCACGCTGCCCCGCAGACCACATGAGCCATGACAGTTGCATCTGTGGCCTCAGCAGGAAGCGGACCAGATGGCAGATTATGGCCTCGAGTCATGGGTCAGGGCTGTCCACTGCTCAGCTTCTGGGCTCCGACTCTGAGTTCCAGCCAGAGGTCGGCATCACTGCCCAGCCGTCGCCTCCCCCATGATACCTGCACCCCCTTCACGTGCTCACCTCCGGAGGTGAGTATCACTCTGGGGCTGCTGGGGCAATACTGAATCTGACTGGTTCCCTTCAGAAATGTGCACAAGCAGGGCACGCGCACAGTTCCATCCTACCCCAGGACAATGACGTTTACAGTTACCATTCAGTGAGCACCTACCAAGTGCCCCATACCTGCCTTCTGAACCCACCCTGCAAACTGAGCTGTTTGGCGTTTCCTTGTGGATGTGCGGAGACAGCCCCTTCCACATGGCCCACACGGGACTCCTGCTCCCGCCTCGCACGGGCTCCCCTCCCACCTCAGTCAAAGCCAGTCGCCCGCCCTGCTGCTCTTCCTGACACGCGCCCCTCCCCCACCCCCCACATCCCAAGTGATGTCAGTCATCGAGGACTGGTTCTGCCACCTCCACAAGCTGTCCCTGGAACGCCCGTCACCCCTCACTCTGGCAACACAATGACCCCTCTGCCTTCCTTGCCTTCCAGCCCATTCTCTGCTCAGCAGTGGATGGGCTTCTCCATAAAGATGGCAGATTGGTCACACAGGGCTACCTCTGCTCTCTCCTGAGACTCCACCAAAACAAAGCAAAGCAATTAAAAGGTGCAAATCTACCAGAAGGAAGAGAACAGGAGACGGGCTATCCACTTGCAGGCAAGAGATTGCAGCACATTCAGGAAAGACAGGGATAGGCTTGAGGGGGGTGCACACACTGCACCTGAGAGTGTGCAGGGGTGACAGCAGCGGCCGTGTCAGGTACAGCCCACGGAGGAGAGCGAAGTGGGGCTGAAAGCAGGGCAGGCGTGCACTCAGCGCACACGCACGTACAGAATGGCCAAGCAGCCTCTCGGACCCGCACCCTCACCCACCCCAAACAGTCAGCACGAGCCCAGCCAGGTGTCTGTTCTCCCACAGACGACGACGATGATCAGTAAAATGAAGAGGCTTCTCTGCAGAAATCGATAGCCCTAGAAAAGTGGCCTGTATATTTGGGTGCTTAGGGGTCTCCAGGGTGCTGGGCTCAAGAGCCGGCCATTCTGCAGACAGTGGCCCACTGGCTGACAATCTGCTCGCTGAACTCAGAGCTCTGGGCAAGCATTCTGGCTTCCCTCTGGACGGTGAGTGGAGACTCCCCTGCAGCTGGTCCCGACATGCTCCAAAGGCCCCTCTAACTGCTGAGTCTGCAGCCACACCCCCAGTCCTCGCTCACTCGGATGCCCTTGAAGAAGAAAACCCGTGAGGTGGTGTCACTCTTACTGCTAAACTCCTCCTTGGCTCTTCTTCATTTCTCTATGGGTCTGCTTTCGCTTATGATGCTGAGATGCCAGAGTCTGGCCTTAAAAACACTGAGTCTTCACAGTTAAAAACCAAAACCAGGAGCCTAAGGAAGAAGTGAAGGCCACACACAATCCCTGTGCCCTGCAGGTACAGGGAGAACCGTCCTTCACAGACCCAAGTGGAAAAGATGCTGACTGGCCAATATCCCATGAAGACCCTCCCTGGTTTCCTGTGAAATTCGAAAACTGGCACGCACCCTTGACCTGCCTGCTGCAAGATCCCCTCCTCTCTTATGCCTCCCGGAAGTCCCATGAGACCCCCACTCTTCAGTTGGTTGCTGTGTCCTGTGCAAATCATCTCAAAGGCCCCTGGAAAGGTGATGGTCTTCTTGATAAATCCCTTGCCCTGGGGTAATTCCGAAGTAAGCTAGCCCGCATTCCTGATCCGCACAGTAGGACGAGACCGGCCTGCTCAGTCAGCACAGCTGCGCTGGTGACACCATCTTCCAGGGCTGGCAGCCTGGCCCACCCCAAGGCTGTCTGGTGAGTCCTGGGCAGATCACTGGCGAGCCTGCTGGGCACTGCAGTCAGTCACTGCGTCCTTTCATCACACACAAATTCACACACACTGGGTCTGTCTGGGGACTTCACACTCTCGACTGGTCAACTCCATTTTACATCCACACCACGCATTTCAGTAACTGCCTTCATAATACACTTTAGTGTCGGGCAGGACTTGGTCTTTCCTATTGCTCCTCCATAATATTGTTTTTTCATGGTTATTGTGGATTATTTTGCATCAAAAACTGCAGGTTAGTTTGTTTACTTACTGAAAAAAGTCTTGATTTTGGGGGCATACTCATCAGGATATTCTCTATATTAATGGAAGGAAACGTAACATCTTGATAAAATTTGTGACTTCCTGTCTTCTCCGTGTTTCTCTAGGTTTTCTTCATCTACTTCTTGCATGATTTTTATTAAGTGTCACAGCTATTGTACTTTTTTTAAAAAACTTTTATTTATTTTAAGTGTGTTTTTCCAGGACCCATCAGCTCCAAGTCGAGTAGTTGTTTCAATCTAGTTGTGGAGGGCGTAGTTCACAGTGGCTCATGTGGGGATCAAACTGGCGACCTTGTTGTTAAGAGCACCGTGCGCTCTAACCAACTGAGCTAAGCGGCTGCCCTGCTATTGTACCTTTGTTGCACCTTTCCTTCTACTCCACTTGCTGACTGGCTGTTGCGTACACTGAGGCAGGCAATTGCACATCTTCCCGAGATGACCCTCTTGCTTCTTCCATCCAGCTGTGATGCTCCTCTCTTTATTACATCCACCAGAGCCACTGTAAGTGGCAGCATGACAGCAGTGGCTTATCTGCTCCTGAGCCTCACTGGGTGCTTTGGCGTCCATGCGCGAGCTTGCCATGGTTTGCTGGCTTGTGGGTGAAGCCCTGGAGGGGTCACATGATTGACTGCGTCCTAGTGCCATAAGGAGAGCCAGTAGAGGATGGATGTGAACGGGGAGTCTGCAGTGGGGCAGGAAGTTACGACATCAGGAAGTGTAGGAGGTCCCAGGAAAGAGGCCAGAGGTAAGAGGGGCCACAGGCCTGGCTGGAATTGGGGTTTGGGAGGGAGGAGGCTCAGCAGGGTCTGGGTCCTGGTGCCTAGCTCCCTCCAGAGCTGCTCAGTTGGAACAGTCCTGGGGCAGCTGGGGAACCTGCCGCTGAGAACCGGAGCTGCTGGGCTGGAGCTCAGCACCAGAGAGCTGCAGGCTCGGGATAAGCACTTGCCACATGCCTGCTCGCTCTTACCTCCAGGCCCCACGATGCTCTCACCTGAGGGAGGACCTCGCTCCACCTTTGCTCCTTTGGCCTCAGAAGCCACCCTTCCTTCCCGTGCTGTATTTTTCACCTCTCCTCAGAGAGCTCCGTCCAAACTCTCCGAGGAGGTCTTCCCAACTCCAGGGTGGGCCAGAGCACTGTTCGGCACCCTCTCTGCACCTGTATTTCTCCTTTATGACCTTTTAAACCTGCAATGAAATATTACGCTGCATTGCATAATGCCACCGTCCCCGAGTGTAGGCGACCTGTTCTCTCACGGCTGTATCAACACGATTGGTGCTCAGTTTGGTTGAGTGGACGAATGGATGGTCACTTTGGGGAGTAGATGTCCTTATTCCCATCTTATAAACAAAACAACCTGAATTCACGCTAGCAGCTAATGACACAGTTGGACGTGGAGCCCAGCTAGAACCAGGGGAGGGAGGAGGGCGTTCTGGGAGCTGGTGAGTGATGGAAAGAGGGCACGGGACACAGCTTTGGGAATCCATCAGCGGGAGGCAGTGGCACAGGATCTTCCCATTCCAGCGGGTGCAGTGGCTTGACTGGCTGGAGAGCTCAGGAGGACCAAGCCTGCTTAGCTCCAGCTCAGGCACATTCTGGTCTGTCCTCCCACATGACGAGCACTGGCTTGCTGTGTGGGGTTGGTCCTACTTAGGGGCAGGTGGGAGCAGTCCATCTGACCACAGCATACGCCATGCTTTCCAACTGGGCTTCGTAAGAATAAAGCTGCTGGTGTTTGGAATCCGCTCCCCTGCCCTGCCGTTCTTCTCAGGGGGTTCCGGCGTGGTGTTCCCCTCTTCCCCATCCTGAATCTCTTTGCTGCTGTGTCCTGAGGGACTGGGCTCCACGGACAGCCCTGGTGTCGGCGGCTTCACTTGGGTTATGCCAACAGGGGCAGCAGTAGGTGTTGGAGGGTGGGAGGAAGGAGGGGCAGGGTTCCTCACAGACTCCAGTGCCAGCTCCCATGGCCCTTCCCGGAGCCCCCATGCTGCAGGACCGCGTTCCTCCAAACGCCGCCACTAGGGCTGGTGTCACCCTCCACTGGTCTTTGCCCTGCCCCATCTCTGCAAAGGGCCCGCTTTAATGGTGATAGACCCCTAGAGGTTCTATCACCATTCCAAACACAGGGGGCTGAGAAAGAGGTGTGGAGCACTGACTCCCTAAAACCCCAAGGATTAGGAGCCACGGCTCTAGGATCAAACTGTGTGAAACGGTCCCAGTGCTGATATGGTGAGTGTGTGACTGTGGGCAGGTCCCTTAAACAGCTGCAGCCTGAGCTTGTTTCCTGTAAGTCTTGTCGCCTGCACACAAGGGCAACCCGAAGACTGTCTGCCCGAAGCCTCAGCTCACTCGGATGTTATCTGTCTCACGAGTTATCACAGGTGACAATTCTACCAAATGTCACCCTCCAGCCTCCAACAGACATCTCCTCACTGCCTGCCACCTAGTCCTGAAGCCAGTGCCACCTGTGATAGTAGCCTTACTTCTGGCACGAAGCCCTGTAGACACAGTGACAGGCCAGGCTGTGCTGCCATAATAAATCACTCCAGGGTCTCACTGTCCACAGTGACAACTGTCCATTTCTCATGGGCCTATGCTGCCATCACAGGCTGCCCACCACTTGTAATGCAGGCTGACAGAGTGGCCTCTGCCCATTGTGCCAGCTACGGTAATAAAAAGAGATCAAGACAAATCATGTGCAGTTTCTTAAAGCCTCAGCTTAGGAATGACACATGTCATTTTGGCTTACGTTTTATTAGCCAGAGCAAGTCACATGCCCAAGCCTGACACCTACTGGGTGGGGAAGCACCGTCTTCCCCGAGGCAGCGCAGCCCGGCCCACAGGACTATCCACCACAATTGCCTTAGAGAGAATATCTCAGAAAAGCACCGCAAAAGGTCTTAAGCAGAAGAAAAACAAACACGTTCCGCAGCAGGAAATACTTTTTCGGGTTTCGGTCTGAAAATATTGAGTTGAATGCACAGCTGGTAAGGACTGGCTTTCATCTGCATTTTGTAGAACTTCTAGGGAACCCCCTAATCAGGCAACTACACAATGATCGCTGTGCAGAAAGAAGCCCCGGGGCCATGTGGGACCCTGCAGTGCAGCACGGAGTGGCCGAGTCCAGTGCATTTGAAAATGCAAACGCTGGTCCCAGCTCTGCCTTGATGACTCCCAGATCCCTGGGTCTCAGGCTTTCATGGGTCAAATCGTAGCTTTACAGCTGATTCCTAAGACTTCTTCCAAGTCTCCATTTGTATACGTGGTCTAACAATTAAGTTCGCGAACTTGCCCTTACATTGGCAGCCCTGTACAAACAGCTCGGTCAGGTTTCATAACCTCGGTATATCAGTGTCTCACAGCTGTGTTCGAGTCGACATGTGGCAGTGTCTTGCTGAGTGGAGTTCATTATTGTTGTTGTGTGTTTTTGTGTGCCATCGTGAGAATGTCTGAGTTTGAATTAGAGCAACGAACAAACATTAAATTTTTTGTTAAACTTGGCAAGAGTGGAAGTGAAATCAGGGACATGTTAGTCCACATTTATGGGGATAATGCCATGGAGAAAATGACAATGTACAAACGGATTAAACGTTTTTCTGAGGGGAGAGAACGAGCCACTGCTGAAGAGAGGTCAGTAACGATCAGAACTGACGAAAACATTGCAAAAAGTCCAATTGTGGGTCAAAATTGTTGGCTGACTGGGAAAAGCATAGCAGATCAAGTAAACATCAATAGAGAAACAGTTAGGAAAATCTTAATGAGAAACCTTGGTGTGAGAAAGGTGTGTACAAAAATGGTCCTGAAGGAGCTCACCGATGAACAAAAGCAAAGGAGAGTCGAAGTTTGCTGAGACCATTTGGAGAGGCAAGATGATGTTTTGGGTCGTGTTATCATTGGTGACGAAATATGGGTGTACCAATATGACCCTGAAACAAAGCATCGAAGTGCACAATGGAAGTCAGCCAATTCTCCATGACCAAAAAATTCCATCAGTCCAAATCAAGAGTCAAAACGATGTTGCTAAACTTTTCTTCATATCAATGGGACTATTCATTATGAATTAGTACCAGCTGGACAAACAGTTAACCAAGTTTACTATTTGGAAATGCTGAAAAGGCTGCGTGAAAAGTTAGATGAAAACGACTTGGACTTTTCACCAACAATTCATGGCTCTTGCATCACGACAATGCACCAGCTCACACGGCACTGTCTGTGAGAGAGTTTTTAGCCAGTAAACAAATCACTGTATTGGAACACCCTCCCTACTCACCTGGTCTGGCCCCCAATGACTTCTTTCTTTACCTGAAGATAAAGGAAATATTGAAAAGGAGACATTTTGATGACATTCAGGACATCAAGGGTAATATGATGACAGCTCTGATGGCCAGTCCAGAGTTCCAAAATGGCTTTGAAGGGTGGACTAGGCACTTGTGTCGGTGCATAGCTTCCCAAGGGGAGTCCTTCGAAGGTGACCATGGTGATATACAGCAATGAGGTATGGAACACTTTTTCTAGGATGAGTTCGTGAACTTAATTGTCAGACCTCGTATGTAAGCTAGATATTCGTAAAGATTTGTCAAAGAAATTGTTATTCTTTGAAAATGTTACTGAGTATTTCAGAATATAATACCTAAGTGCCTTTTGTGTTTCAAACAATGAGGTGTTTACATGAAACAAACCTTTTAAAGAGTGTATTTGATCTCAGTGCTTCTTTACCATGTGCTCTTCTCAGCCTCTGTATAGAACATAAAAATCATTTCCACAGCAACTAATTACAGAGTAAGTCACAGTGCTGGGTTACTACTGTGGGTGGAGAATTAGAAGCGATCAGCATGCAGACATCAGAAGCTTCTTAGTTTTCAAGTCCTCCCAAGAACTAATGCAAACTAATAAAATGTGGCAAAGACATGCAATAGCCGATGTGGATGTGAGCTTCTCAAGCTGGCTTTCTGAGTGATCAGCTTAACACGAACCTGAGGAGAATGATTTTCTGCCTCCTACTTTAAACCTTCTTCAAAAATCAGTTGAGCATGTTTGTGCGGGTCTGTTTCTGGCTTTTTGTTTTCAGTTCCACAGGTCTATGTGTGTGTTCCTCTGCCAACACCACATCGGTTACTATATATTAAGTCTCAATATCAGGTAGTGATTCCTCTTGCTTTAGTCTTTGTCAAGATAGTTTTAGCTATTTTTTCTAAATTGGGGAATATCGGGGAACAGTGTGTTTTTCCAGGACCCATCAGCTCCAAGTTAAGTCGTTTTCAATTTAGTTGTGGAGGGTGCAGCTCACTGCCCTACATGGGAATCAAACCAGCCATCCTGGTGTTATGAGCACTGCACTCTAACCACTGAGCCAACTGGCCACGCCTCATTTAAGCTATTCTAGGGCCTGTGCCTTTTCATATGAATTTTAGAATAAGCTTGTCTATTCTAAAATTTGCTTGGGTTTTAATAGGAATTGCATTAAACCTATGTACCAATTTAAGGAAAATTGACACGTTTACTATGTTGAGTTTTCCATTCCACGAACACAGCATGTCTCTCCATTTATTAGATTTTGGATTTCTTCATCAGCATTTTGTAATTTATTTTTATTTTTAAAATCTTGATTAGCATTTTGTAATTTTAGACATAGAGATCTTGTACTTATTTTGTTAACTGTATACTTAAGTATTTCATTATCTTTGGAGTGACTGTAAATGGTATTGCATTTGTAATTTCAGTTTCTGCATGTTCATTGTCAGTTTATACAAATGCAGTTGATTTTGGGGTGTTGACATGGTGTCTTATGACCTTGCTGAAAGCATTTACTAGTTGTAGGAGTTAAATTTTTTTTCTTGTATATTCTTTGGGACTTTCTATATAGACAATCATATCATCTGCAAATAGAGACAGTTTTATTTCTTTCCAATCTGTATACCAGTTCTTTCTTTTTCTTGCCTTATTGAGTGGCTAGACTTCAATATTCACTATTAAGAAGTTGTTCCTTACTTTAGGGGGGAAAGTAGACTTTCACCATAAAATATGCTGTCAGCTGTAGTTTTTGTTGTAGATGTTCTTTATGAAGTTGAGGTTGTTCCCCTCACTTTCTAACTTCCTGGGAATTTTTATAATAAATGCATGCTGGAATTTGTCAAATGCTCTATCTGGGTCAATTGATATAATCATAGCATTTTTATTCTTTAGCTTGATCATATGGCGGAGTACATTGATTTTCAAATGTCTAATCAGACTTGCACACCTGGAATGAATCCTACTTCAACATGGTGTATAATTATTTTTAGACATTGTTGGATTTGGTTTGTTAATGTCTTGTTGAGGATTTTGCATCCAAGTATGTGAGTGATATGATCCGTAGTGGGGTTTGTTTTATTTCATATCTCTTTGTCTGATTTGAGTATCAGGGTAATGCTGGTCTCACAGAATAAATTGGGAAGTGTTCCTTCCTCTTCTATTTTCTGCTTAAAGTTGTATACAGTTGGTATTCTTTTTTTAATGTGAAACATTTATTGGTCTCTTACTATGAGTTAGACAATGAGATAAATGCTTTTCATACTTTAATTCAATTATATGCTATTATACTCATTTTAGAAATTTGGAACCAGTCTTGACATGGCTTCTTCTTTATATCCTTAGTTCTAGGACTTCTGTTCAGCTAGTCTTCAGATGCTTCTCCAGGTTGATTTTTCTATAATTTAGTTGTCATTTTAATGTGGTCATGGGAGGAGGCAAGCACAGCATTTACCTTCTCTGCTATCTTGACCGGAGCCTAGTTTCAGTTGGTGTTAATTCTTCTTTAAATGTTTGGTAAAGTACTACAGAGAAGCCACCTGGGCCTGAGGATTTCTTTTTCAGGAGCTTTTCAATTACAAATTCAATTTCTTCAATAGTTATAATAGCACTATTAAGGGTTATCTATTTCATCTTAGTTGGGGTTTGGTAGTTTGTGGTTTTCAAGAAATCGGTCCATTTCTTCAAAACTGCTGAATTTTTGAGCATAAAGTTGTCCGTAGTTTTCCCTTATTACCCTTTTGGTGCCTGCAGGATTTGTACTAATATCATCTATTCCCTTCCAGGTATTGATGATTTGTGTCTTCTCTATTTTTATTTTTGTCAGTCTTGTTAGGGTTTATCACTTTTATTGATTTTTCAAAGAATTAGCTTTTGTGTCACTGATTTTCTCTATTGTTTTCCTACTTTCAATTTCACTGATTTCTGCTCTTATCTTTATTATTGCCTTCCTTCTGCTTGCTTTGCGTTTATTTTACTCATCTTTTTCAAGTTTCTTGAGATAAAAACTTAGATTATAGATCTGAGATTTTTTTCTTCATATGTAACTTGAGCGTTTAGTGCTATACATTTCCCTCTTGGAGCTGCTTTAGCTGCATACTTTACTTGAAACTTTGACAAAAATGCTTTGCTGTAATACTTGGTTAGCAACAGCCAGAGTAGCTTTGGGCTCACTGAACAAAAGACATGCTTGGTCATCTATGCACACACACTCATCTTGAATCACAGATTCTTTCACACACTACGAAGGAGAATAACCAGGGCATTATTCCATCAAAGCATTAAGATGGCAACAGAGCTCAAGAGTGAATCAAATAAGCCAAATACTTTTTCTGTCTAAGCAGGAATCATCTTCTAAGGCTTTTCGTACTTCTGGTGAGAGGGCCAGGTGTTATTAAATCTATTACATGCTTTTAAAATGCTATATTATCTTATACCCTATCTGGAGGAAAAGTGAAACAGAAGAAAGGACATCTTCTGGGAGGCAGTACAGAAAAGACTGAGCTCTAAAGGAGGGAAAAGAGACAAAGATAAAGAATAAGTGGTGAGCACAAGAAAAGATGCTCAACACCTGTAGTCATGAGGGAAATGCAAATCAAAACCACAATGAGATACTACTTCACACCCACCAGGAATCAAATAGATAATAAGAAGTATCAGCGAGAATGTGGATGAATTGGAACCCATACACTGTTTTCAGGAATGCAAAATGGGATGGCTATTTTGGAAACTAGTTCAGCAATTACTCAAAAAAATCAAATATTGTTGCCAGTGTACTGTACATTTTAAAATGATTAAGATGATAAATTTTATGTTATGCTATTTTACCACAATAAAAACAATTAAACATAGAATTACTACATGACCCAGCAATTCTACTCGTAGGTATATACCCAAGTATAATGAAAACATATCCACGCAAAAAATTGCACATAAATGTTTACCAGAGTAGTACAGTAGTAGTCATAATAACCAAAAGGTGGAAACAACCAAAATACCCATCAACTGAGACTGGGTAAACAAGTGGAGTTTTTTAAACCAAGATGCAGAGAATACACTATTCTGCGTACTGGAGTATGACCTAGCCACATGAACGAGTGCAATGCTGATGTGTGCAGCCACGTGGGGCACCCTAACAGCATCATGCCCACTGCAAGCAGCCAGACAGAGAAGGTCGCATATTGTATAATTCCACATGTCCAAACAGACAAATGTACCGACACAGAGAATAGATTCCTTCCATGAGGAAGGAAGAATGGGGAGTGATGGCTGAAGGGTGTGGGGTTTCTCTTTGGGGTGACAGAAATGTTCTAGAATTAGACAGCAGTGATGGCTGCAAAACACTGTGAACGTACTATCATAAAAACCAATAAACTGTACACTTTAAAAGACTGAATTTTATGGTACGTGCGTTAATAGCACCAAGAAGGGCGTTTTCCCAGGAGCAGTGTGCCAGGAGAAAGCAGTGGCACTTGGAGGCACCGGGTCAGTGACGCTGCAGGTCAGCACAGATCCCTGCAGAGCCTGTGAGTGGGGTGGGGGTGGGGTCGGGCACACTGACTTGGGGCCTCAGTGCCAACTGCGCCCTGAAGAAAGGTGACCATTGTTTTAGATGGGAGGAGTTCCAGGCCTCACACTGAAAGAAGAAAAACCCAAGTAGGTAAAATGAAAGTTTGTTCAAAAGAGCCAGAATGTGCCAGCAGCGAGAAAGAACAGGGCTAAGGGTAGACTTGTTTTGTACCTGAAGAATACATGAGGGCTTCAGTGGGGTTGAAGGTAGGGTTTCCCTACAGGCAACCCTAGAGAGTTGGTTTTGTTTTTGTTTTTTTAGTAGAGGGGAGGGTAGAAGCCAACAAGGTATATTAACAATGCCAGAGTTACAGTGGAAAACAGAGGGGCACGGAGGGGGGCAGCACAGCCCACCCAGGGGGTGCCAGCCACCCCAACGTCTGGAGTGTGGTCTCGCCTAGTCAGCCTGGTCACGTGCAGTACGCAGTCCTATCTTGGCAACGGAGGATGTCTCCTCCTCTGAGGCAGGAAGCTTTGAAGGTGGTAGGAGGCCCTACAATGATGTACGGAGGCAGAGAGGAAAGAGTTCAAGCGCTCATGCCTGAGGACCTCTACTTTGTCCTTCAAGCAAGAGGGGAAGGTCCTTTGAAGATTAAGAGAGAAGAGTAGACATTTGTGGGATGTCAGAAAAGACTGGAGCAGCTGACCAGACGAAAGTGGAGACCATTCAGGGTCCCTGTCAGGTGGGATGACCTGAATTTAGAGTGAACGCACTCACCACCACTCTCTGGCTTTCTGCAGCACCTGGAAGGCGGAAGGTGAGACAGTGGACAGTAGGGCCCCTGAGGGCTAGAAACACACACCAGGGCGGGGAGCGGTCCAGCAGCACCAAGCCCTAATGGGTGGCTGAGGGGGCTGCACAGGGAGGCCCAGGGTCTGTCTGTTTTCTCTCACCTAGTGTCACCCAGTGGACTGCGACCGAGTGCCCAGGACGGGCCAGATGCAGAAGACCCTCCTGGGCTGCACCTTGCAGTGCAAACCACAGTGTGCTGATGGCAGGAGCAGGCACAGGACGGGGGCTGGGCTGCCCAGAGGCTGGGAGCAAGGCCATCGAGAACAGAGCTCAGAGGGCAGGAGCTGCGGTCAGAGAGCAGAAGCCAGGCCACACCTCGGCAAGATCTAGGTGTGAAATAGGCTGTGCTACACGAGGGCTGAGGTGGGTCAGGGTGGAGGCCAATCGTATTTTAGGGCATGGGATGGGAGGCCAGAGTGTCGTAAGGGCAGGGAGGGAGTGACAGGAGGAGGCCCCTGGCTCATGCAGGAGGCTGGGACTCAGCCTGACGCTCAGAAGCAGGAAAGTCTGAATTCCATGCCTTTCACTCATTGGTGACAGATCCTCACTGAGTCTCCCACACCTGCTGTTGCAGGGCAGGGATAAGAGAAGACTGGCCTGGCCCCCTGGAGCTGACATTCCAGTGGGGACAGATGGTAAGGAAAACGGGAATGCGTGCAGAAGCGGGGAGAGCTGTGCTGAGAGCAGGCAGGTCGGGAGGGCTCAAGGGAATGCCACGGTGGGCGGGGTGACAGATGAGCCTGAGCCACAGGGACATTTGGGCAAAGAGCTTCCTGAGCCCTCGGGAGGGAAAGATCTGCCCAGTAGCTGGAGAGGGGAGGCAGTGAGGGCAGCGTGGCCAGCACCTGCACTGGACAGGGGCACGCGGCCCTTCCCTGGGAGGGCTCTCATGTCTTCAGAAAAGACAGTGACAATGACAGAGAGGTGAGTGTACAGGAGGGAAGTGCAGGGGCTTGAGAACATAGCGCAGCTCTGGTGGAGTGATGTCTCTAGGATGACTCCTGAGGGTGACAGGTGACAAGAGGAAGTGGGATGGGAAGGTGAGGAGGTCCACAGGGGGAGCCACGCAAGGGAAGAGGCCGCGGGAGGAGGCGGGTGGCGCCTGCAGCTACTGAAAGCGGGCACTGTGCCGGCAGGAGCAGAGACCTTCCCAATGGCTGGCCCACGCAGGCCCGCTTCCTCCTCATAGCAGAACCTGACTTTGTTCCCGGCAGTGATGTCCCTGGCCCTCTTTGTTCTAGAGCATTCCCTCTACCAGCTTCCCTCGTGGCTATGCCAGCTGCACAGCCCGGCTCTGGAAAGCGCGCTGTAAGGGCTGTCCGCAGCAGCTCTGGCCCAGGCCTTCACCCTCCTGAGGGAGCACAGGGAAGGGTGGGAGGAGAGCCCACACCTTCCTCCTCTCCCGCTTTGGAGATGGGCAGACAGCACTAGTTCACAGCCACGAAGAAGAAAAGCCAGCATCCCAAGAATACAGGCACAGAGACAGGCCTTGGATAACACGGGTGAGCAGCCCGGCAGAACCCGTGGCCATCGCTGCTGCGATTCTCGTGTGTGAGTCACTGTGGGGCAGGAATGTCCCGTGCGGCCTGATGCGCTCCTGGCCACCCGCGGGGTGGGGTGCGTGGCTGTGACTGTCCACCCTGAGCAGGGAGCACAGGTGCCCACCATCCTGGCTCTGCTCATCCCGGGGTAAAGGGGGGCACGGGGACGTGTGATTAGCACTTTCCATTTTCCCAATATTTTTATTACATTCTTTAGCAATCGGCTTCTTTATTAGCGGTGAAAAGCTATGGGTTTTCATTATTAGGACACTCTTGGCATCCTACTTATCTACTCTTCTTTTTGAAAAGATTAACTGCTAGAGAAAAATATCATTTCTTTCTTATGAAAATAGCCTTGGGATAACTTCAGGCTTTTAAAATCATGCAGGCATTCCTGCAGATCTGATAACATTGTGAACCCATCTCTCTTACCACTGTGAAGTCAGGGTAGAAAATACATCATCTCTTTCAGATTCCTGGAATAACTTCAAAAGTTCTGGATCCCCAGATAAGTGTGCAAGAATGCGCAATTCAATCTGTGAAAAGTCTGTTAGACAGAGTTGTGCATTAATTCAGAATCCGCCAACAACGTCCCTCACTGGCGCTACCCCCCCAGCCCACCCTCAGCCTTCCCTCTCCGCCCGCATAAGGTCAGCAGCCCCTCCCGCCTGCCAGGGTCCTGGGCATCCCGTGTCTGCAAGTCCAAGAGACCACTTCTGCCTTATGAGGCGGCAATGCCTCCAGGGTGGGCTGTATCCATTCAACCATTCATTCTGTACATCTGAGTTTTGGAAAGGGCCTACTGTGTGCTGGGCCACGTGCTTGGGAGATGTTGCTGAACAAAACATACAACAACCCCTTTCCTCGTGGACCTTCCGCTCTAGGAGGGGGGGCGATGTGAGTGGATGTTAGAAGATGAGAAATGAAGTGACAGAGACAGATAAGGAGGTTCAAGCATAATGTCGGAGGTGCTGTTATTATCAGGGTGGTCAGTGTGCACCTCAGGAAGAGAGTGACCTCTGAGCAGAGGCACAGAAGAGGCAAGGGGGGAGCAGGTCAGTATTTGGGGGCGAGGGCTTCATGCTGGGCCTGAGGGGGAGCTGGCTGGTTGTCGGGGGACAGCAGAGTGGCTAGCATGGCCAGAGAGCCGTGGGGGTTGAGGGTGGGGGGTGCGACTGGGTGGGACCACGCCGCGGTCTGCCCTGTTATGGGGACCTATAATAGACACGGCGAAGAGAGGGGCCCTGGAAGCTGCGCTGTCCTGTGCTGTGCGTGAGAAACCTGCTTCCTACAAACATCTGCCTTTGAATGACTACATTTCTAAAGGTTTTAACCGTATTAAATGCACAGTGCGCCACAGCAACACGCAGCGCCTCCTACCAGGGTTGGCAATACCTGCTGCTAGGAAGGTGTGGCCTTCGGATGGGACAAACGTGGCCCTTGGGGAGATGGTGATTTCATCTTCCTCACCTGAATCGTCACAGCAAGAGTGCTTGGTGAGCGTGGGCATGGCTGATCTGTAGGTAGTCCTCACACAAAGTTATTTTAATTTCCAAAGTCAAAGGTGTCTAGATTTTGGATTTTTCTGAATCTTTTATTCATGTAATTTTAAAAGATATTACTACTGAAAATAAGTAGATTTTTTGTTAAGATTTTCTGCTCTGTCTAGAAATCTTAATGAAAAAAAGGTCAACCACCGATCCTGGAATGTATTCTAGTAGAGCCGAGAGGCTGGCTGAGCCTCCGAGGGGACACGGCTGCAGGGAGCACGAGCCCTAAGGAGCACCACTGAGCACGTGGCAAAGGGCGTCGCCAGCACAGCTCCAGCATCTTGTGGAGGCAAGATGTTGTGCATTTGAAAAAGGGCTGCTCGTCAGGCTTCATTGTTCTTTGCTCAGATTTGACCTTTTTCTTTTTAAGAAACATAAGCCTCAGTATTACAGTGAAGTAGTGTAAGGGAAAGAAGAGGGGCTGTCTGCTTTCATAAACACTTCCAGTCATTTTCAGACTTCAGCAAAAGCTGTTCTATTGTTGTTTTTCTTTAGTGGGAAATTGGTTGGGGGAGAGACAGTAGGAGGGAGCTACTGTCTTTGTATACCTATCATCTCCTTTAACTTGTGAGCTGCTAAAAGGGAGGTACACATCACTTTAGCTGCGTTTTATTTTTCAGTGTGCATTTAAGTCCTGATCATGCAAGTACAGAGAACTTCAGGAAAGCAAAGCAGTTAGGTGTATAGAAAAACAATCACTACTCTTGTAGGATTTTTAAAAATGTTACCCAAGATGTTAGCAAAGCAAAAAAAAGTGTTACCTTTAAAATTTTGAGGTTTAGTCATTTGAATTGGGTGCTTGGAGATACCTTGGATATTCTGCAAATAAGAGCGGAATAGCTTCAGCTGAAATATCTACTCAAATTAATCTGTACATTTAAGGGTATTTAAAAAGTGTTACATTTTATTAAACATTAACAAAATAACTAATGCCAACATATTATGCATAAGCATATTAATATGACTGCCGAACACTCACACATAATTTTGTGGGTATATCAGAAAGTGTATCAGCAAATGTCACAACAGTTCTTTTTCACTCTAGCCTGTGACCCTTATCGTACTTATATACAGTCATTCTTTTAGCAGCAGCCTAACTTATAAACTTAGTTAACTTAAAAATTCCTACAAAATATGCTAACCATAGATGTCTGTGAAATTTGTATATTGTATTTCCCTTTAAAAACTTACTTGAAGATGAAAATTCTGGTCTCTCTGTCCCGATCAGGCCCTCCTATGGTGCTCTTGGCACTTAGTACCGGCCTCGGGTACTTGCAGCATGCCCCATGGAAGGTCGCAAATGTGCCTGTGTGCCCTGAAAACCGCTGGGACCGTTTGTCAAGCACCTTCACACCTTTACAGGTTGGGGCAGTAGTGACAGGTCCCAGCCGGGTACTGAGAGGGTGGCCGTCCTCTACCTTGCTTCCATCATTCAAACCATGAGAATTCCTGCTCAATGGCCTTGAGGTCCTTGGCAGGACCTTGAACAGTGAGTGACGCCTGCACTGTCTGGCAAGTGAGCTCCTTGGACACTGGACTAGATCGGGCCCACTGTGCTACCGTGCAAACCGCGGAGCGTCTCAGGTGACATGCTTTAGGATCCCTGCAGCCCTGGGACGTAGGAAAGCAGGTTTTATCACCCTCACTTTCTGAGGTGAGGACACTGAGGTCTGGAGGGAGAGGCTAGTGACTCTCAAGTTTTCTGTACATTAGAATCACATGATACTTAAAAAAAAATCAAATGATAAGCTCATAATGGAATAGAGATGACAAAAAAAAGAGCCAGTGAACTTAAAGGTAGGTGGATAGAAACTATCCCATGTAAAGGAGAGGCGAAAACTATTGGTGGAAAACAAGAACAGAGCCTCAGGGACCTGTGGAGTAGTATCAAAAGCATTCTGCTATTTCAGCTCCTGAAGGAGAAAAAAACAATTTGTGCAGGAAAAAAAAAAAGCTCAAATATTTCCCAAATTTGGTGAAAGACATGTTTTTCAGATTCAAGAAGCTAAACAACCCTAAACAGGATAAATTAAAAGAAAATCACACCCAGGAACCTCATAAGCAAACTGCTGAAAACCAAAGATTAAAAACAGTCTTGAAAGCAGTCTGAGCCAAAGGACATACTGTAGAGAGCAGCCATGCGGATGGCAGGTGTGGTGAAGACCATCGGACCAGGAGACAACACATTTCGAGTGTGGAAAGGAAAGAACTGTCCACTCAGACCTTATGCTCCAGGAATGAACGTGAATCAAAGACATTCTCAAATGAATAGAAACGAAGAGGATCTGTCATAAGGAGACCTGTTCTAAAAGAAGAGTTAACAAAAGTTCTCGGGGCTGAAGGGGAACTGTCTCCAGAGGGAAACTGGAATCTCGGGAAGGAAGAATGAACAACACAATAGTCAGTATCTCAATAAATATACTAATTTTTTCAAGTTCCTTGAAATACTTATAACTGTTAAAAGCAAAAATTATCACACTTCCTGTGGGTGTTTACAATGTATGTAGATATAATGCATATGACAATCATAACAGAAAGTGGTGAAATTAAAGGAGCTTCAATGGCTTTTTAAAGTTTTTTATAAGTTACTTGAACTGGTAAAATATTAAATCTAAAAATACATTAAGTGAGGCGAACGTGATAACCACTACACTCACTTATTTGCAGAATCTAAAGAAAAGAATAAGTGAATGAACTAATCAGAAACAGTTTTGGAGACAAAGAGGAAAAACTGAGGGTTGCTAGATGGGCGGGAGGGGTGGGGGGTGGGGGGGAGGGGGAGGGGATTGGAGGGCAGTCGGTGACCACAGGATGGCCACGGGTTTGAAAATTAATCTGGGGAACGTAATTTGGTGGTTACCAGAGGGTAAGGGGGTTGGGGCGTGGGGGATGAGGGTGAGGGGGATCAAATGTATGGTGATGGAAGGGGAGCTGACTCTGGGTGGTGAACACACAGTGTGATTTATGGATGATGTGATACAGAATTGCACACCTGAAATCTATGTAATTTTACTAACAATTGTCACCCCAATAAATTTAAAAAATAAAATTAAAAAAAATAATAAAAATACATTAAAATTTAATATGTCTACTATAATTCCTATAGTAGTCACTAAAAATAGTATACAAAGAGATGTGGCCAAAAATTCCAATATATAAATTGAAATGGAATTCTAAAAGTTATTCAAAATTCAAAGGAGGCAGGAAAGAGGGAACAGAGAAACAAAAAATAGAAGGGACAAACAGAAAAATAAAATGGTAGACCCAAATCCTACCACATCAATAATCACATTAAATTTAAATACTTTAAATACACCAATTAAAACACAGCGTTTGTCAGATTGCACAAATACAAGATCCAACTATATGTTGGCTATAAAATATCAACTTTAAATATGAGTTAGATAGATTAAAAGTAAATGAATGAAAAAAGATATATCATACAAACAACTGATTGAAAGAAATCTGGAGTGGCTATATTAATATAAGACAAAGTATAATTCAGAATAAGGAAACTCACCATGAGTAAAGTGAATATTACATAATGATAAAAAGGGAAATTTACAAAGAAAATATAATAATTCTAAATATGTAGATATCTAACAACAGAACTTAAAACACACACAAAGCAAGAACTGATAGAACTGTAACACACAATAGACAAATCCACAATTACACTTAGAGACTTAAACACTCCTTCTCAGTAACCTGTGGAAATATAGAGATAAAATCAGCAAGGATACAGAAGACCTGAATGACACTGTCAACCAGCTTGACCTAATTGCAATTTATAGAACCCTATATCCAAAGATAACAGAACGCACATTTTTTTCAAGTGAACATGGAACTCTGTTCAAGATAGACCATATCACAGGCCATAAAACAAGACTTAGGAAATTTAAAAGAATTGAAAGCATTCAAAGTATGTTCTCAGGCTATAATAGAATTAAACTACAAATCAGTAACAGAAAGATATCGAAAAAACTCCCAGATATTGGAACATTAGACAACATACTTCTTAAGCCAGGAGTCAAAGTATAAAGGGAATTTACAAAATGTGTTGAATGGATTGCAAAAGAAAACACAATATCAAAGTTTACAGGATGTAGCTAAAGCAGTATTTAGAGGAAAGTTTTCAGCATTAAATGTTTATATTGGAAAATAAGAAAGGTCTCAAATCAATATCTAAGTTTCCACCTTGAAAAACTAAAAAAAGAGAGCAAAAATTAATCCCAATGCAAGTAACAGAAAACTAATAAATAGTTGAAATTAATGAAATTGTAAACAGGAAAGCAACAGAGGTAAATTAATGACACCCAAAGCTGCTTTTGCAAAAGACCAATAAAATTAATAAACTGCTACCCAAACTGTTCAAGAAAAAAAGTAAGGTAAAAATGATTAATTTCAGGAATAAAAGGGGGGATATCACTACAGATCACACAGACATTAAGGACAGTAAAGAAACACTGTGAGCTATGATATGTCCATAAATTCAACAACTTAGACAAAGGGGGCCAATTCCTTGAAAGATATAAACTATTACTGTTCACTCAAGAGAAAACAGAAAATCTGAATAACCTACATCTATTATAAAAATTGACTATAGTTAAGAACCAGCGCGCGTGCGCGCGTGAGTTCTCTCTCTCTCTCTCTCTCTCTCTCTCTCTCTCTCACACACACACACACACACACACACACGGATTTCCTCCCTTCCCAGTCCCAGATAGTATTAATGTTGAATTCCACCAAATATTTAAGGAATAAACAACACCAATTCTATACAATTTCTACCAGAAAATAAAAGAAGAGGGAATTCTTTCTAACTAATTTTATAAAGCCAGTAATATCCTAATAGCAAAACCAGACAAAGATATTTCAAGAAAACTACAAACTATATTCTCTCAGGAATATAGGCACAAAAAAAATCCTAAACAAAATATTAGCAAATCAAATTCAGCAACAGAAACAATCCATCACAACCAAGTAGGATTGATCCCACAAATCCCAGCAGTGGTTGGTTCAACATTTGAAAATCCATCAATGTCATTCACCATATTAATAGATTAAAGAAGAAAATTCACATGATCATCTCAATAGATGCAGAAAAAGCATTTGACAAAGTTAAACATCCATTCATGATAAAAACTATTCTTAGCAAACTAGGAATAAAAGGGATCCTCTAACATGACAAAGAGAATCTGTGATAAAACCTAAAGCTAGCATCATCCTTAATAGTGAAAGATTCAATGTTTTCTCCTTAAGATTGGGTACAGGGCAAGAATGTCTACTCCTAAAACTTCTGTTCAACGTAATATAGGAACTCCTAGCCAGCACAATTAGGCAAGAAAATAAAAAAGCACGCAGTACAAAGGAGGAAACAAGATGGTCAGTAATCACTGCAGACATGGTTGTCTAGGTAGAAGACCCTATGGAAACTACAAAAAGCTTCCTAGGAATAATAAATGAGTTGACCAAGGTACCAAGATATAAAGTTAATACACAAAAATAAATTCTATGTCTACATATTACCAATGAAACACTGGACATCGAAATTAAATAAGCAATGTCATTTATAATAGCACCCCAAAATAGAGGATGCCCAAAAAATGTATATACATTTTAAGAAAGGAAACAACTATTAAAATTGTGATATTCAATATATACTGACAACAGAAGATGAATACAAGTCACATTTGACTTCTGAAATTACAAGAGGTGCTCAAAGTGGTTACCATCAGCATCCAGACACTTGTGATTACGATGAACTACTGCTTGAGCAACGTTGATCAAAGGGTCCACTTGTATATATTTTTTTGGCACCACTGTATTTAGGTATAAATCTGTATGAAAACTACAAAATCCTGATGAAAGAAATCAACAAAACCCTAAATAAATGAAAAGATATACCATATTCATGGATTAGAATACTCAAAATTAATGTGCCAATGACTCCCAAATTCAACAATCAAAATCCCAATCAAAATCCCAATAGAATTTTTCATAGCTATCAACAAGATGATTCTATAATTCATGGGTCATAGATCTAAATGTGAAACTCCAAAACTTTTAGAAGAAAACTTAAGAGAAAACCTTTGTGAGCTCGGGTTAGACAACAAGTTCTTAGATATACACCAAAAGCATAATCCATAAATAAAACAAGTCAAACAACCCATGATGGAACACTTGGAACAATCCATAAAAAAAAAAAATTTTGGTTCCACCAAACTTTTAAAAACCTTTGGTTTGTTAAGGGAATGAAAAGCAGGCCTCATACTAGGAGAAATTTCTTGCAAATCACATTGGAGTCAAAATATATAAAGAAGTCTCAAAATATTCAGCAATGAGAGGTCCTTCCAGAAAGGTGGGCTGAGGAGCTCACTCTGATGTCAGTATCACCCTGACCCCAAAGCCAGACATCGATATAACATCCATAAATACAGATGCAAAAAAGTCCTAAACAAAGTATTAGCAAACTGAAGTCTAGCAACATATAAAAAGGACTATATACCATGACCAAGTGGGATTTATCTCAGGAAGGCAAAGTTGGTTTAAAATCCAAAAACAATTCACGTAGCAGTAAGATTAGAATGAATGAACAAAGACAAGTCATCATTGCAACAGAATGTTAAGAGCACTCAACAAAATCCAACACTCATTCTTATTAAAATATCTCAGCCAACTAGGAACAGAAGAGCACTTCCTCAGCCTAATAGGGCATCTACAAAACGGACTCACTGGGCGTAAGGAACTCAGTGCCTACAGCTGTACAAAACAGGACGTGTTCTGTCCCCAGCATGCCATGTCAGAGATCAGACTGCAGCTAAGGACCCAGCTCAGAGCTCTGGGTGAGCACTGCGTGTACTGGGGTGCCGGTCCCCCTGCAAACACCACTGCCCTCCCACGGCACAGAAATGCATGCTCTGCGTCCGTCAGGATCCCTTTTCTCAGCTCCCAGCAGTGCCTGGAGAGAGAAAGCGCTCGTCATGAAAAGTGGGCACACTCCTCGCACTTGTTTTCATGGTGAACTTTGTGTGTTTAAAAAAAAGTGAGAGAGCTGATCTAGAAAAACTCAGTGTTAACAGCCTTTATTTCCCATTCACCAAAAGGCAGAGTTCCAAGGTGACGTTTGAAGTTTGGCATTTGTGCAAAATGCCAGCAGTTGTAGGTGACAATGCTGAGCAGGGAACCGTCTGACCGTGAGGCCGTCCTCCCGCTGCCTTCCTCCCCCTGCATCGCCTGGGCCTGGCACTGTCGTCAGTCCAGTGACTGTCACCTTCGGTTTGGCCAAAGTTCCTAAACGGAAGATGCAACACAGGGGAGGTGGTGGAAAGACAGTGACAGACGGCAGCCCTGTCTTCCCTGGTGTGTCCTTGGAACCTCTGGAATGACAGTGAATAGCAGTGACCCGCAAAACAAGGGTCACAGCTGGCCCCCCTTCATCCTGGTCTGCATGTGATGACAGCAGCAGCATCTCTGGAGGCCACATGAGGCACCCTTGATAGGCTGTCGGGAACCGATGAACACAGGCCCCCGAGGGCAGGGCCACGCCTGTGGCATCACCCCCGTCCTCAGCACCTATGACCCTCCCTAGCACACAGGAGCAAGCAACAAATATTAACTGAATGAATGAAATGAAACAGAAGTAATTTTCACAATAACCCAGCAGAGAGGCATTATTTTTATCATTCCAGAGAAAATTGAGTTTTCCAGACGTGACATAACTTGCTAGAGCCACACTGCTAGGAACTGGGCTGGGATTTGAACACAGGTCTGCCTAAAACCAGGGCTCTGCTGCCTCTGGAGTTTGGTCAGTGCCAGGTGTTTCCTGAGATCATTTTTCTTAAGAATACAAGGCAAACAAAACCAGTAAAAACCATGGCAGCGAGGACAGCTTGTAGAGACAACAGAGTAAGGGCCCTTGGACATCCCCAAGATGTTGTCACCGCAGCACTGGACCTGATCTGAGCCCCCAGGGCAGTGCGGCCTGAGCCTGAGTGGTGCTGGGCGTCCTGTGAGTGGCTCAGGTGGCCTTGGCGAGTCAATCTCGCCGGGAATGCTCCTTCCCCTACACCCCTGGCCTGTTCCTCCACCTCCTCAGCTTCCCTTCCGTCATCACCTCCTCCATCCGTCCCTCTCTGACGCCCCTGTGCCTCTGGTCTTTCCCCCACTCTGTGTTTTCCACACTTTATCATCTTCCACATCATGGCTTATTTAGTGTGTTTGTTGTCTGTCTAATGCCCTCCAGTACCTCCAACTCCACAGGGGCAGAGGTTTTGATCCATTCAGCATGAGCACCTTGAACAGCCTGGCACACAGAAGTACTCAGTAAATGTCTGTGAATGAATGAATGAGGAGCGGCAGGAAGTGGGGCTGGAGAGGGAGGAGGGGGTCAGACACCAGGAGCCCGGGGGCAGGTGAGGAATCCAGACTTCACCCTGAGAGTGCTGGGGACAAATGGAAACTAAGAAGGGCTAGAGCACTGGGTTGGCACCTGAGGAAGGGCTTCGCCTGCGGCTGGACAGGGCTGGTGGTCCGCAGGGAGAGTGGACCCCTGGAGGGGCGGCGGAGGGCCAAGGTGAGTGGCTGAGACTGGCAGCAGAGCAACGCCCAGGAGGCAGGGCCCACGGGACCTGGTGACCAGCTAGACACACTAGTTCCTGCCTGAGTGACCAGGGCACAGAGGTAGGTGTGGTATAAGCTGGCAAAATCACTGGGACTTCTTTTTTTGAAAGGCCTGAAGGAAAGCTGAATGAAGAGAGATTTGAGGGTCGTGACATGGCAGTGGGAGCTGAAGCTGCTGGTGAAGGAGGAGCATGTGCAGTGGTTCAGAGGAGGGAGGTGGAGCACATCAGGCTGCACAGCAAGAAGAGGGTGCTGGGAAGGGTGACCAGCTGCCCAGAGTGGCTGGCCCACCCGAGAGGACAGGGGTACCGGCAGGAGGAAGGGCAGAGGAGCAGGGTGACTGGGTGGGCAGAGCAAGGGGCCAGGCCACCAGGGAGCGTGAGCCTCTGCCCGGCAGGGTGGGCACGGCGTGGGCCCGAGGGGCGTGGGGGCAGTGTGACTCCAGAGAACAGGCTCGTCTCCCTCCCCACTCTTTGGCCCTGGTGTCCATTTGCTTGTCATGATTCCCTGCTAAGTCCAAACTGATTCCCTGCAAGTCACAACTGGCGCTGCAAAAGATGAAATGTAATAAAATGAAAAACACAGCACGCAATGGTACATGCTCGTAGTGTACTCTGATTGAGCATGTGCCAATAAAAAGGAGATGCACTAGAAGGAAAGTACTAAAAGCTCCACTCCCACTGTGGAGTGGTCCATGGAGAATGAGGGGATGGCTCGCTTTACTCGAGACAGAACTAGGGAAATATTAAATCACTAAAAGTATAGAGATTGAAAAAAAAATCATTTGGGTTTCAAATAAAGGTACAGATTTAGCAATAATTATATGATTTATGAAAATCTTCTAATAATATTTTGATAGATATTTAAATAATACTATATGGGAAGACATTCATCAGCAAAGCAGAAAAATCACAACCCACAATGTAAAGACAATGTAAAGACCTTGACTGGAATGATTTTGAATTAGCTACTGTGACATTTACGCAGGCACTGCTGGAAACAGGGCTGAAACAAAGTATCAGGGAAGCAAGTCTGGAAACAGGGCTGAAACAAAGTATCAGGGAAGCACAGCTGGAAACAGGGCTGAAACAAAGTATCAGGGAAGCAGAGGCCTCTCGCTTCATGGGAGGTGCAGTCTGAGCCCCAAGACAAACGTCCTAAGAAGCTTTACCCAACAGCAATGAACGGCTGGACAATGAAAGGCAGAACACTTCCTGTTAGAACTAAAAGATAGATCATAAATAACTGTTACCTTTTCATTGCATTCAAAGGGATACTGGTTAAATTAAACTTCTCTCATGTAGTAGGTTTCACATTTGTAACCCTTATTCTGCTGACAACAGGAAGAAGCCATGACCCTGCCACTCGCGGAGGATGCTGGCTGTTCAGAGCCATGCAGCACTGCCTTTTCCGTTTTCTTTAAGATTTTCATTAAGAGCCCCCATCTTTAAGCTGTGATTAGAACCCCTCTTCCGGCCACAACGACTAGTTCAAGGACGACGGCCTGTGGCTATTGCAGACAGATGCTCACTGATGCTCGCTGAGGGCGGCTGTAGAAGACGCTTTCTCCTACTTGCCTAGAAGCTACAAGTTCACCCCCACTGGAGAGGAACTAAGGAGGTATCCCCACGATACTAAGGAACTAAGTATCCATCAAGGAACTAAGGAGGTCCATCAAGACCTGCTGGGATGCTGAGGAAGAGCGGCTAAGAAATGGGGGGGGAGGGACAGAAGATAGGCCGGCAAGTATAACTTAGGCTGCCAGATCAAACCTCACACACAGCCTCCAAATAATTAATATTTACATAATATATAAAACACTGGAGGCAATTCCTTTACCAAATGAATACAAGTTGTAAGAACTTATGCTGTATATTATTCCCTAGTATTTCCCCTCCGTAATATATTAACTATATTTAATACTCGACAACTAAGAATTGAGTCCCTAATTTTATTCATTCCTTCAAGAACATTTAGTGACTACCTGTCGTCTGGAGGAAATATTGAAACAACTCAAAGAGCCTAAGGAAAAGGAAGGCAATCACGAGAGCAAGGGAACCGGTTATATGGCTAGAACAGGATATGGCAGGTTAAGGAGCAGATACTCTGGGAACGCACACTACAATGAATCTCACAAATTAAGATCGTGTGAGAAGGACAAACAAATGGAGGGCTCAGAACCTAAACAGGCCCTGGCATTTATCAAAATCCATACATGACGGAGGAATTACAAAATATTGTAAGTTATCATGTATAATAACAAGTTACAACAACCAGCCATCCAAATGGAAAAATCATCAAATCTCACCTATATAAAGAGCAAATTCCAGGGGATTACAGACCCAATGTAAAAAGGAAAACTCTAAAACTATTAAAAGAGAACTAGAATATCTTTATGATCTCCATGTAAGGAAAGATTCCTTGAATGAGACAAAAAAAAAAGCATAAAGACTACAAATTTGATGATATTAAAATAGAAAACATTTGTAACTCAGAGACATAAAATAAAACATGAAAAAAAAAACTCCCAAAATCAAACACAGACTGGGAGAAGATATTTATATAAGTGAACAAAAGGCTAGTATCCTAATATATAAAGAAACTTTACAAATTAAGAAGAAAAAGACAAACCACTAAATTGAAAATGGGCAAAGGAGATAAATAGGCCTGTCACTGAAGAAACCCAAGTGACCAATTGTGGGGACAGAGCCCCAGAGAGCAGTTTCCAGCTCTCGGCCTCAAGTGGGGAGGTGCTGGCTCGGGTAGTGAATGACCATCAACTGTGATTGGTTGGCCATCAGCTGTAACCGGTTAGCCAATTGGCTACTGATGTAACTGTGCGGCTGCGTTGATTGGTTGGTTGGTTGGCAGGCAGAGAAGTGAATGGCGGACTGCGGACCCTGTGGCTACTACTGCGTGTGTCTCCCCCGGCCGCCAGAGAGAATATAGTGGTGTGACTCCCCTACCTATGGCTCCGTGGGTGTTCCTTTTTGGCCTCACTGTGTCCTGCGTTCTTATGTGGGGAGCGGGACCAGACACCCCGCAGCTGCCCCGCAGGACACCAATAAAAATGAAAATACACTTACCCTCATTAGTAATTAAAGAAATGCAAATTAAACTGCAATAAGACACGAATTCAGCTCACCAGACTGCCAGGACGTAAGTCGGGAAATACGGAGAGCGGGGGCATTTGTGGAGCTGTGAGCGCCATGTGCTACAGGTGAGTGTGAGCTGCCCCGCACCCGCGGACACACGTGGAGCCTCAGGAAAACTGGGCAATGCTACACAGCTTCTCACATGCTCAAGAATATTCATCGCAGCACTACTGTTTTCTTCTTGCAGCACTGTTTCCAATAGTGGAAAACTGGAAAATATCTAGTATATTTATACAAGGAAATACACAGGAGCCAAGATAAATGAGCCACTCCTGTCAATGTGGATAAATCTCAAAAACACAATGTCGCATGAAAACAGAAAGCTGCGTAAGGATAAGTACATATGATACCATTTATATAATGTTTAAAATTAGTATAAAAATCTCACCTGTTATTTAAGGAAATAGATGAAAAAGGGATGATACACTATAAAGTTGGGAGAGAAAGGGGAAGCGATTTGAGGACACACTTGGGAAAGGATGAATCGGGCTCTAAATGTATGCAGTGATGTTTAAGCTTTTAGGCAGATGATGGACACGCGGACGCTCATTACGTTGGGTCTGTCCGTATCTTATTCACAGAAAAGGGTCCTCTCACTGAGCTCTGGGAGTGGGAGGATGGGTGGGGGCGTCAAATAAGACTTCCTGATGGACATGTCCCCTGAGTTGATTTTGGAGAACTAACTAGGCAAAGAGGCCTAGTTAGGAAGATGTTTTCCTAACTGGAGGAAGATGTTTTCGGGGACCTCAGGGGACAGAAAAGGTATCTAAACAGATGTAAGCAGAACAATGGCTTGAAGGGAAGGGAAAGCATGAAGGGTCAATGAATCACAGATTATATCAAACCATTAACCATCATATGACAAAATCTTAGTTTGGCTCCAACTCAGTTACATACCAAAGAGCTATTATAGTACAAGCATGCTAACAAAATATTGCACATATAGTTAGAACAATAAAGAAAACTAAAGGGGAAAAGACACTCACAAAGCAAAAATTCAGCTAAAGAATGCCTGGATTTTAACATTTCCAATCAATACATTTAAAAATTGTGACATTAAAAAGTGTTTTTAAAAACACCAACCTAGAAGTAGAAAGACTTAGGATACTAAAGAATTCATGAAAATACAACGTGAAAGTTCGGATACCTTGAATTACAAAATGTTGATGAATTCTGAGCCAGTATCACGAGTGGCATTGCAGTGAAATGAGGACATTGACAAAAACTGGCCTTGTCATTGTAGAAACATTAGAAGGAACATCTAAAGCCACACCTGATAAGCAAGTATTAGATGATGAGGAAAGGGTAAGAATGTGGCCTCTGGCAAGTGCAATGAGAACGGGGTCCTCAGGCCTCTGTAAAAGCACGAGCATCCTAACAGGGACATATAAAACAAGGGGTGACAGGCAAGAACCCTACAGTATCTAAATCAGGGAAAAGGAGAAGACATCACGACTAGGGTGAAAAACGTGACAGTCCGGCTTGGGAAAGAGGCGTGGCCCACACTGTCACCATGCGGTCATCTTGATGATGATCCCAAATCAGATGACTTTGAGACACTGGAAGACGACTCAAGAGCGCATCACACATCTAGTTCTTCATTCAATAAATACTCAGCACCTACTATGTTCCAGGTACAGAGCCAGGCCTGGGGATATGCCTGTGAAGCAGGCAGAAAGGGTCCCTGTTCTCATGGAATTGACAGTCCACTGAGGCAAAGAGAGGCTAAAATACACTGTAATAAGCACCATGATAGGGACAGTGCAGGGAATATCTAGGAGGTCACTAGAACACAGTTCTGATAAATCAAATATTAATTCATGAACTGTTCAATACTAACAGAACATAAAGAATGCAGGGTTTCAGTTGGAGTAAAAACTATCAGATGAGAGCCTCTACTTCCCCTTGGGATGTATACAGTTGAAAAGCAAGTACTCCCATCCAAATATTGAGGAAAAGACAGATAACCCATACAATTACCCCTTTCTTAAGTCCAGCAGAGAACTGAGCAGAGCATGCACGTGAGGAAACCACCAAAGGCAGGGGAAACCCATCCAAAGCGATTAGAAAATAGTGCAGGACACTCATATAGCGCCAGGAATAGTTCCTGTTCCCACCAGTCATTCCTGGAAAACTCGTAATTCATGGGACCACAGGTAGAATACTCATGAAGGTCTTTCCTCAGGAGTGGGGAATGATTAGCTAGCCTTATATGAAGCACTTCTACAGACCTGCCTCACACATGATAAAAGCAAGACCAGAAAGCAATGAACTGTTTCCCAAATAACTTAACTCATCCCAGAACAAAGCTCAGGAATATTTACAGGAATGCAAAAAGGTCCACACCCAAAACAATTTAAAATCTACAATGTTTAGAATCCAAACAAAGATTACCAGGTACAAAAAATAAGGAAAATAGACTCGTAATGAGGATAACCATCTATTGAAACTAACCTATAATGGACAGAGATGTTGAAATTACAGACAAGGACATTAAAACAAAAAACAGTATAAACTGCATCCAAAATAATGAAAAAATTAAGTAGAGGCATGGATGGCATAAAAAAAGATCCAAACTGAATTTCTAGAAATAAAAAGCTATAATGTTTAATATGAAAAATATACTCAGTGGGATTAATATCAGATTTGACATGACAAGAGAAAAGATTAGTGAACTACAGGACACTGTAATAGAAACTATTCAAATTGAAACAAACAAAAAAAAAGTCCAAGGAAAAGAAGAAAAATGAGTTTCAGTGAGCTACGGGATAAATTCAATTGACCTAACATATGCAATTATAAGTGCAGTTCCCAAGGGAGAGGAGAGAGAAGGAGGAACATAACAAATACGTGAATAAAAATTGCCAATAATTTTCCAAATTTGACAAAAAAATTATAAACCCACAGATCTAAAAAAACATGAAAAGAATTACACCAAGGCACATCATAATCAAATTTCTCAAAACCGGTGATTATAAGAAAAATCTAATAACAGCCAGAATAAAAGACACATTACATGTAGAGAAACAGAGATAATGATGACAGTAGATTTCTTGTCAGAAACAATGAGAAGGGAGTAAAGTAACATCTTCAAAGTGCTGAAAGAAAAAACTTTCAACCGAGAATTTTATGCCTCACAAAAATAACTTTCAAGAACAAAGGTGAAATAATTTTCAGACATACAACAGACCCACTCTACAAGAAATGTTAAAGGGTGTCCTTTAGGCAGAAGGAAAATGATGCTAAGTAGAAATCTGGATATACACAAGGAAATGGTAACTGCATGGGTAAATATTCAGGACTTTTAGTATTTAAACCTATTTAAAAGAGCATGGTCTATTTAATCAAAAATATATTGTGGAATTTATAACTTAAAATATATATTAATAATAGCATAAAGGCCAGGAGAAGAGAAATGGAATTATACTGTTGTAAGGTTCTTATACCATATGTGGAATGATATAACATTGCTTGAAGATAGGCTGCAATAAATTAAAGGTGTATACTGTAAACTCTAACCACTAAAATAATGAAACATAGAGTTATAGCTACTATATAAGAAAGGTAAAAGAGAATCATTAAAAACTCAATGATTCCAAAAAAAGGGAGAAACAGAAGAAAAGGCGACCAAAGAACAATTGGGATAACAATTAGAAAACAAATAGCAAGATAATTGACTTCAATCTTATCCTATGAATAATAACATTAAGTGTAAATGGACTAAATAGCCCAATTAAAAGGCAGATACTGTCAAAATAGAGAAAAACCAAGACCAATTATATGCTTCCTACAGTAAATGTACTTTATAGATGAAGAGACAAATAGTTTAAGAGTAAAAGAATGAAAAATGCCATGCTAACACTAGTCAAAAGAAAACACAATGGTTATTTTAACATTAATATTAGATAATATTTTGATTAGTTTTATTATTTATAAAATTTTAAATGTATTTTATTATTTTAAACTAATATTTTATATTAGACAAAATAGATTTCAGAGCAAATAATATTACCAGGGATTTAAAAAGGTTGTTTCCTAGAAATAAAAGGGTAAATTCCTCAGGAGGACACAACAAACCCTACCAACCAAATCGCTATCAACAGTATCAAACAAATTGATTAACTGGTATTTATAGAACATTCCACCCTACAATAACAGCACATTCTTTCAAGTGCACATGGAACAGTTACCAAAATAGACCATTTTATGGGCCATAAAGCAAGTCTGAATAAATTTACAAGGATTCAAATCATGCAAAGTATATCCTTTGACCACAGTGAAATAAAATCAGAAATCAGTACTAGAAAGATATTTGGAAACTAAATAAACTTCTAAATAACCCATGGGTCAAAGAAGACATAGAAAGTGTTACTAGAAAGTTTTTTGAACTGAATGAAAATGAAAATACAACATATCAGAATTTACTGAGTTCCAGAAAGCAGGGGCAAATTTATAGCAGTAAATGCCTATATCAGGAAGGAAAAAATGTTTCAAATCAATAAACTCAGTTTCTACCTTAAGAAACTAGAAAAGGGAGAGCAAATTAAACCCAAAGTAAGCAGAAGAAAGAGAATAATAAACATCAAAGCATAAATCAATGAAATAAAGAACAAAATAATAGATAAAATCAATGAAACCAAAACCAGATCGTGGGGAAAAAAGTGAGAAGACACAAATTACCCATGTTAGGAATGAGAGAGGTGACATCACCACAGTATTAGAAAGAATAAGGGAATGCTATGAACTTTATGCCAATAAATTAATAATTTAGATGAAATGTACAAATTTTTTGAAAGACAAAGTATCAAGCTTCACTCAAGAAGAAACAGATAACCTGAATAGCCCTATGTCTATTAAAAAAGTTTAATTTGTAGTTAACTACCTTCCCACAAAGAAACCTCCAAGCTCAGATGGCTTTACTAGTGAATTCTATTAATCAAGGAGGAAATAAAAATAATTCTATACAAATTCTTCCAGAAACTTGAAGAAGGGGGAATACTTTCAATTCCTTGTTTGAGTTTAGTACTATCCTGATACCAAGACCAAACAAAGACATTACAATAAAAGAAAACTACTAACCAATATCCATCATTAAAATAGATGCAAAGATTCTAAACAAAGTTTTAGCAAATTTAATCCAACTATGTATATACAGAGGGTGCCAAAAAAATGTATACACATTTTAAGAAAGGAAAAAACTGTATTAAAATTGTAGTACAATGAATAACGCTACCATTCATTTGATTAACACCATTCTTTTGAGTGAACGTCATACTATACCATTGCTACCATAATTCAGCTTTGAAAAGTAATACATAGATAACATCTCTTAAAATGTGTACATTTTTTGGCACCTCTGGTATATATAGAGGATACTACATCAAGACCAAATGGGCTTTATTCTAAGAATGCAGAGTTGGTTTAACATTTGAAAAAATCTATCAGTGTAATCCACCAGACTAACCAATTTAAAAAGAAAAACCATATGATCATCTCAATAGATACAACACAGAATTTGACAAAATCCAATATCCAGATAAAAAAACCTCAGTAAACTGCTATTTAAGGGAACTCCCTCAACCTGGTTAAAGGTACTTACATAAAATCTACTACTAACAGCATTTTACCAATGAAATTGAGTGCTTTTCCTAAGACCTGGAACAAGATGACATGTTTGCTCTCACCACTTCTATTCAACATTGTACAGAGAGCTCTGGTCAGTACAACCCAGCAAGAAAAAGAAATAAAAGGAATCCGTGTTGGAAAGGAAGAAATAAACTTTATTCACATATAACATGGTCATCTATATAGAAAACCAGATGGAATCTGCAAAAAGAATTACTAGAACTAAGGTTGCAGGATGCAAAATCAAAATACAAAAATCAATTGTATATCTATATAGTAGCAATGAACAGCTGGGAATTGAAACAACACAATTTACAATAGTATCAAAAATATGAAATATTTAAGATAAATCTGACAAAGTATTCAAAAAGACCTCTACTCTGAAAACTACAAAAGCTTGCTCAGAAAAATTAAATGAGGCCCAAATAAATGAAGAGCTATACCCTTTTTAAGAGATGGAAGACTAAATATTGTTGAGATGTCAATCTCCCTAAATCAGGTTCTAGATTCAATGTAATCCCAACGCAAAACTCAACAGACTTTTTTGAAGACACTGACAAGCTGATTATAAAATTCACATGGAAACACCAAGGACCCAGAATAACCAAGTTAATTTTTTAAAAAGAACAGTGTTAGAGGCGTTAAACACTCCTGGTCAAAGTAAAATAAATAAGTCCTAGAGATGTAATGAAAGGAATGGTGGCTACAGTTAATAATATTGTTTGTATATTTGAAAGTTGTTAAGAGTAGACCTTAAAAGATCTTATCATAAACGAACAAAACAAATTGTAACTATGTGTGATGATGGATGTTAACTAGACTTACTCCAGTGATCATTTTGCAATATATGCATATATCAAATTATTATGTTGTACACCTGAAACTAATATATGTTATATGTTAATTATATCTCAATAAAAACACACTTTTTGTAGCATGGAAGCACCACACAAACATCACTACTACAAGCGTTTACAATCACCTCTGTGAATGCATCACAGAAGAGCTATCACATCCACTCCCTGAAAATACACTCTTTTCAAAGCATCATGCTTGTACAACTCATTTTTATAATCATCCTTGTTATTTGTATATTTAAACACTTATCTAAATGCATCACAGATTGACTAACACATCCCTTCATTTGAAAAAAAAAAAGAACAATGCTGGAGGAGTTACACACCCCAATTTAAAAACTTACCAGAAACCTACAATAATCAAGACATGATATTACAGACATTTAGATCAACTGGACAGACTGAGAGGACAGAAGTAAACCCTTGCACTTATGGTGCATTCCTTTTTTGACAAAGGTGCTGAGGCAATTAAATGTGGAGAAAGGATGTTCTTTTCAACAAATGGTACTGGGGTGGGGGGTTGGCCGAATGGCTCAGCTGGTTAGAGTGGGAACTCTGAACAGCTGGGTTGCCGGTTCGATTCCCACATGGGCCAGTGAGCTGCGCCCTCCACAACTAGACTGAAGACAACGAGCTGCCAGTAGGGCGGCCGGATGGCTCAGTTTTTTAGAACGTGAGCTCTGAACAACAAGGTTGCGGGTTCAATTCCCGCATGGGATGGTGGGCTGCGCCCCCTGCAACTAAAGATTGAAAACGGCGACTGAACTTGGAGCTGAGCTGCACCCTCCACAACTAGATTGAAGGACAACAACTTGGAGCTGATGGGCCCTGGAGAAACACATTGTTCCTCAATATTCCCCAATAAAATCTTTAAAAAAAAAACACACACAAAAAAAATGGTATTCAGACAACTGGATATCCACTTACAATAAGATGAATTTAGACATTTGCTTCACACCATATACAAAAATCAATTCAAAATGGATCATAACTCTAAATGTAAAGCCAGAAACTATAAAACTCCTAGAAGAAAACAGGATAAAATCTTTGTGATCTTAGTTTAAGCAAAGATTTCTGAGACGTAACACCAAAAGCACGGTCCATATACATGTAAGAACACACTGATGAATCAGAATTTGTCAAAATTTAAAACTTCTTCAAAAGATGGTGTCAAAAGAATGAAAAGACATACCACAGACTGGAAGAAAATATTGGCAAAGTATCTATCTGAGAAAGGACTTGTACCTAGAAAATATAGAGAACTGTCCAAATCCAGAAGACGAACAATCCCTAAAAAAGTTCAGATTTGACTAGATGCTTCACTGCACAAGAAAAATGGAGGGCAGGCAAGCACATGGCAAGATGCTCAACATTAGGCAATAAAAACCCTATCTATGAGAATGGCTAAAATTAAAGACTGGCCACCAGTGCTGGTGGGGATGTGGAGGGAGTGGAACTCACACACTGCCGATGGGGATGGCAAATGTTGCAGCCGCTTTGGGAAACAGTTTGGCGGTTTCTCAAGAAGTGAAACATACACCTACCATTGACCCGGCTGTCCTACTCTGGTATTTACCCAGAGAACCGAAACTATATGTCCACAGAGGACTGTGCATAATAATGACCCCCACTGGACACGATCCCCAAACTGGAAATGACCTAAATGTCGATCAACAGGCGAGTTGATAAACAAATTGTGTTACGTAGATTCAACAGAGTACTATTCAGCAATAAAAAGGAACGAACTACTGAAATACAGAACAACATGGCTGAATCTCAAAATAATGCTGAGTAAAAGAAACCAGACCCAAAAGACTCCATACTGTAAAATTCCACTTATATAATATAAATTTCCAGAAAATGCAAACTAATCTGTAGTGACAAAAAAGCAAGTCAGTGGTTGCCTGAGGACATGGTGAAGATTGGGGTGGGGGAGAGAGAGATTACAAAGGGGCACAAGGATACTTTTGGGGTGATGGATAGTTCACTATGTTGAGTGTGGTGATGGTTTCATGGTCATATACATATATCAAAACTTATTAAATTGCTTGTAATATGTATGTCAATTACACCTCAGTAAAGCTGTTAAAACTTTAAGTAGAGTTTCCTAATCCTGGTAAGATACTGTGAGCATGGTCTACTGAATGCTGCTGTAAAAATGGGACAGAATACATAGGGCAGCAATTTGAAGTCCTTATAAATGAATAGCAGCAGGCAGACTGAAGAAGCAGTTCAGTCATTTCTTTACCTTGGTCCTCTTGCCACGTGGTCCCAGATAAAGGGCCAGTGGCATGAAGTGTGCAGCAGACTAGGAATACTGAAGCCTCAGATTTCTGGCTAGAAGAGCAAAAAAACAGAGTGGCAAAGAACCAGAAATTAACTATGGATACGACAGAGAAGGAGGGGCTTGGAGAGACGGTGTCGCAGAGCTGTTTGTAATCCACTGGGTGCAGCTTGAAGCTGCACACGTGTAGATAGCGCCCTAAATGGCACACGAGCTTTGAGAACTGAACAGAGACCACGGCTCCATTCCCAGACTGCCCACTGGGTGGCCATCATTTGGGAATATCTGCATGAGCCTCAAAAGGCTTTGAAAACTGCACATTGGAACCACCGCTCACAGAGGCAGGTCACAACTTGCAGCCCGAACTAACCAGGCTGAATGCCTACTGAAACAAAAATACAAACATTTTAATGGGATTCCTAAACAAGACCCAGACTATCATAACCCAATATTCAAAATGTCTACGATACAGCCCAAGATTACTGGACACATGAAGAAGCAGAAAATCACAAATCACATGGCGAAAGACAATCAAAAGACACCAAAGACAAGATGATACAGATACTGGCATTATTTGATAAAGACTGTAAAACACTTATAAAAATACTCCAATGTACTTATCACATCTATTACTGAGACTGGAGTTTAATCAATTGAATCAACTATTCCCCCTCAGTTATTAAATAAACCATAACCCGTTATGCCTTCATTAAAATGTCAAAATATGGGAAAGATGCAAGCCAACCCAAGACAAAAACATTTTACATTTTTCTATTATTAGAAATAACCACAAAGCAGAACACAAAAGTGGGTGGTAAGAGATTCAGCAGTCAACTGGTAACAATAACTTTCTCTTGGCACATGTGTGTGGGAAACTGGCTTTCTGGAAATGTTATAATCTGGTTTTTAAAAATAGTAATCAGATGCATTTTGTGTGCTTTAAACAACAAAATGTAATTCAAGCTCTAGCCATCTTATGGCACCATCATGTAACCTACGTAGTATCTACGGACAGCTGGATTCAAGTTTTACATGTGAAAAAGATGAAGGCACAGAAGTTCTATGAGAAAACAGAGGTGACTCTAACTACTAATCTTGGAGCCGAGGAAGGACAACCTAAGAGGGCACTAAGGCAGAAACAATAAGGGACTTCAGCAGAGGGAAGTCACCACAGGTACCAGGACGGGCCCCTTGACAGGGCAGTGCCAAGAGCTGACAGCCCATCTCTAAGCACAGCTATTCAAAGCAAAAATGTAAAATGCTTTGACCTAGTAATTCCATACCCGAGCATCTCTCCACAAAACACAAGCACCAACAGACATACAGGACGCACAGGTGAGGCTCAGTGCAGAGCTGCTGGGAGAGGGCAAGGCCTGGGCTGAAGCCTGTGCCAGCCGGAGGAGTCATGACTGGAGGGCTGGCAGGGGACACAGACAACAGTGGAACGGGACTCTGTCAGGTGACCTGCACAGCTCCCACGAGTGGCTGCTGACAGAAAAAAAGCAAGAAGCCAAAAAATAAGATTCTAATTCTGGAAAATAACTAACGACAAAGTCATTCCATGTCTATGCATATATGTATAGATACATATTGGTCTGTAGAAGATTTTAGTATAAGTCTGGAGGAAACATGCATGCTACCATAGGCTGCCATGGGCACTGGGATTGAGGGTAGGGGCTGATACCTGGTGCCGTGAGGGAGTGTCTACAATAAAAACAGCACGTGATGTCATCTCACTCACATAAACATGTATGCTTGCGTGTGTATAAGGAGATAAAATAGAGGATGGTCACCAAAATGTTAACGATGGTTATCGCAGGGCTGTGGAGTTTGAGGTGACTTTTACTTTGTTTTTTTGTATTTTCATCTATTTGAATTCTTTAGAATTATCATATATTATTTTTATAATAAAAAAGCCATTTTAAGTGTGGCAAACAGAATTTATATTTAAAAAACTAAAGGGCAAAAGAAAAGTGGAGAAAAATAATTCTACATTTTACAAAGGGTTAATCTTTATTATATGGGAGCTTTTCTCTACCTATAGGAAAAAATGAAATCCTCTAGAGACATGGGCAAATGACTTGAACAGACAATTCACAGAAGAATAACTGTCTTATATAATCAAACTCAATTTTTAAAGGAATAGAAATTTAAAAATCAAGCCAGGGAATAGTAACCAAAGGGAGACTCCTTTAATTGGCAAGGATGGAGGGGACCAAGCATTTCAGGCATTGTTTGGTTGGGAATGTAAAATACTGTTTTTGGAGGAAAATTTAGTGATGTAAAGCTTTAAAACTACACAGATACTTTGACTCAGAAACCCCATCTCTAGGAATTTCTGCTATGGAAATACATCATCAGGAAAAAGTACCCCAAACACAGCATCTCCGTGTGAAACAATGAAAACTGGCAACATCAGGTACAGCACAAAGCAGCTGTTAAAACGATGATGCAGACTGTCTGTTAATGGGGGTGTCCAATGCACCCATTATGTTTGCATCTCCTCTTTCCACAAAGATTTTTCCACAAAGATTCCACAAAGATTATTTCCATCTGAAATAACCAAAAAATAAAGAAGTAAAACTAGAGCATCACTGAAAACCTGGGAGAGTGCTACCCACACACCAGAGATATTAGAAATTTCTGGAAGAGAAGAAAGCAGAACAAGAGATTAATCTGGAAACAGAAAAGAAAATAGGACCTTAGGACCCCTGCGGGGAAAAGCAAGGACCTCCATCAGAAGTGAGTTTTCCCATAGAATTCCCAGGTGAGAAGCAGCTTCAACCAAGAGAAAGGGTTCTGTGAGCGCAGGAGGTGGAGAAATGAACCCGAGGGCTGCGAAGTGTTCGTACCAGTACTAGTACTAGGCCCTGGATAAAGACCGCAGAAGAGCTCCTGAAGCAGGATATCCCAAATAAGACCCTCCCAGCACGGATTCGAGGCCCAACAGACAGCTGCTGAGTCAAGAGGCCTGCGAAGGGCATCCTACACGGAAAAGCCACAGCTCTGGCGCAGCCAGCGCAGGTCTGCCCAGTCCCCGCGCCTCTCTCCCGGGTGCAGTCACCCCTTCTGCCCGTGTACCGCAGGTACACAGTACACGTGAAGGCCCAGGTGAAGCGGCAGGATGCAGTCAGGACCACGAACAGAGAGGGGAAAAGACAGATTACAAAGGGAAGGGAAAGAGGACAGGTTTTTCATTCTATAAACTTCCATATTACCTGAATTTCTTTACCATGAACACACTTTCACATGTACATGTTATATAGTGCACATTTAAATAATTCATATATTTAATTCATATACTTAAATAATTAAAATATTTCTATCTAAATTAGATTCAGATCAATATTGATGTATAGTATCAAGACATCTTAAAATTAAAGAGCATAAAATAAAAATTTAATTTTTGTAGAAAACTAGTATTTTATACATACAAGTGCTTAGCAAAAAGTCTGGAAAGATAGACACCAAAATTTTAACCACAGTTAATTCTGCATGGTGGAATAACAGATGACTTTTATTAGGTGTTTTTTTTTTCTTTTTACATTTCTTTTCCATTCTTAAGGAACTCCAGTAATGAGAAATTAGTAATGAGTCATCTTTAATTCAAAAATACAAAGTTATTTAAAAAGTTAATTGCTTTAACAATATTTAGATTCAATGTAATCCCTTTCAAAATACCAATGGCATTTTTCACAGAACTAGAACAAATAATCCTAAAATTTATATGGAACCACAAAAAACCCCGAATAACCAAAGCAATCCTGAGAAATAAGAACAAAGTGGGAGGTATCATACTACCTGATATCAAATCATACTACAATCTATAGCAATCAAAACAGCATGATATTGACATAAAAACAGACACATGGATTAATGGAACAGAATAGAGAGCCCAGAAATAAAGCCACACTAATATGGTCATTTAATCTATGACAAAGGAAGCAAGAATTTACATAGGGGTAAAGACAGTCTATTCAATAAATGGTGCTGGGAAAGGCGGACAGACACATGCAAAAAAATGAAACTAGACTACCTTCTTACACCATATACAAGAATAAATTCAAAATGGATTAAAGACTTAAATCTAAGATCCAAAACCATAAAACTCCTAGAAGAAAATATAGGAAATAAACTCTCAGATGTTATCCTTAGTAATATTTTTACTGATATATCCCCTCAGGCAAGGGAAACCAAAGAAAAAATAAACAAATGGGACTACCTCAAACTAAAAGTTTTTTCACAGAAAAGGAAACCATCAACAAAACAAAAAGACATCCTACTGAATTAGAGCAGATATTTGCTAATGATACATCTGATAAAGGGTTAACATCCAAAATTTATAACTCATACAACACAACACCAAAAAAGCAAACAGTCCAATTAACAAATAGGCAGAGGATCTGAATAGACATTTCTCCAACGAAGACACACACAGATGGCCAATAGACATATGGAAAGATGCTCAACATCACTAATCATCAGAGAAATGCAAATAAAAGCCACAGTGAGTTACTATCTCACTCTGGGCAGAATGGTCATCAATAATAAATCAACAACAATAAGCATTGGTGAGGGCGTGGAGAAAAGGGAACCCTCGTGCTCTGTTGGTGGGATTTGTAAATTGCTGCAGCCACTATGGAAAACAGTATGGAAATTCCTCAGAAAATTAGAAATAGAACTACCTTATGACCCAGCAATTCTACTCCTGGGTATTTATCCAAAGAAATCCAAAACACTAATTTGAAAAAATACATGCACCTCTATATTTACTTCAGTGCTATTTACAATAGTCAAGATATGAAAACAACCAAAATGCCCATCAATAAACAATGGAATAATGAAATTGTGGTACATTTATACAATGGGATATTACTCTGCCATAAAAAAGAATGAAATCTTACCATTTACAACATGGATGAACCTAGAGGATATTATGCTAAGTGAAATAAGTTAGATTGAGAAAGACAAAAACTACATGATCTCACTTTATGTGGAATCTAAAGAGCAGAATAAATGAGCAAACAAAACAGAAATAGACTCATATATACAGAGAACAAACTGATGGTTGTCTGATGGGAAGAGGGCCGGGGGATGGGTGAGGAAGGTGAAGGGATTAGAAAGCACAAATTGTTAGTCACAAAATAGTCATGGGGATGTAAAATACAGTATGGGGAATATAATCAATAATGTTGTAAAGACTACGTAGGGTGTCAGATGGGTACTGGACTTATTGGGGGGATCACTTTATAGATTGTGTAAATGCCTAACCACTGCCCTGTACACCTGAAACTAATATAAAATAATACTGAATGTCAACTATAATATGAGTGTATATGGTCATAGGATGTAAAGCACAGCATAGGGAATACGGTCAATGGTACTGTAACAGCTATGTATGGTATCAGAGTGGGAGTAGACTAGACTTGGGGGGTATGGTATCATTTTGTGAGGGGTGTAAATGTCTAATCAGGTTGTTTTGTACACCTGAAACTAATAATAAAAGTCAATTGCTTTAAGTGCTATTAAAGCTGCATCCCAAGTGCAAGGGCATTGATAGCTTTTTTCATCAGCGGTGGTCTTGAACAATAACAAGATGGAGGTGGTCACCAGAGCATCAGATATTTCAGTACATTTCTGAGAGCCAGAAGTCACCTGTCCAGCACAAATCTGAAAATGAAGAAGGGCACGGGAACCGGGTGTGCCCTTTTGCCCTTAGCACAAGAGTACAAGACTCTCTGGATGGGGAGAACCCCTGACTAACTCGACAGTTCGTGACAGTTCAGCCATGTGTCTTGTTCCCCCACTATGTTCCCAAAACATAGTAGGGGCTAACTAAATATTAGCTGAATGAATGAACAGGAAAGGCCAGACTCTGTCGGCATGGGGTCCCCTCTTAGAACCGGGAAGCACACAGGCAAACACACATCTAGGCAGAACTTCCACCCCGAGGCCGGAAACGGGTGTTTAAGGAGGAGCATTCACATACCGGACGCTGGGCTGAAAGTCTTCCGGTCACCGTTCCAGTCTGATTCCAGGTGGAGGAAATGCAGCCCTGCATCCGTTCAAGAGAAGCAGCTGAAGCTCTGGTGGTGGTATGAAGTCAGGACCTGCCAGACCCTAGTTCTCTTCACCCACAGGCCCAAAACTCCCGACGTCCGTGGGTGTTAGAACAGACGTGTGATGGGGAGGGGGGCGCAGATCTCCCCTAAAGCCACCACACTGCATGGGATGTGTGGGTCTTTGTGCCACTTTAAAATCCTGTGTGTGGGGACAGGGGTCGGATGGGGGCTCAGCATGGACTCGAGGCGGGCTGTGCCTCCAAGACAGGGGCTGTGGGGCCTCAGACAAGTCACAGGGCCTGACTGCAGGCTCCTCCCGTAGGAAGTGAACAAGCTCTCCCTCAAGAGACTGCAGCAAAAAGACACAGTGATGATGTGTGAGCACGAGGTCAGAGCTGCCTCAGACGCCAGGTCCTGAGGTAAAAGGGCGCCTTCTATAAAGAGGCCTGAGTAAGAGCAAAATCCTGGTTCGTAGTTTCAAGAATATTAGATTATTTCATCATTAACTAAAATGTAAAGGACTCCTGCATCTATCTGAACTCATGGGTGAACCGTACTCCAAACACTTTTTAGCTTCCGTTACCTTTTTCATGCAAGCGAGTAGTCCGTCTACAAAGGTCGACTTGATCTTGTGAACCTAAATCACAAAGACAAAAGTAGTCATTTTCTTTGTTATAAGTTATTTAAATAGGAACAAGCATCAAAGCCATGCTTCATAGAGAGCTGGGCATGTACCACTGATGTCACCTCAGATGACTCCAGGAGGCCCTGAAGGCGCCTCATGTGGTACCCAGAATTAAATAACAATGACCCACAGAGAAAAGTGTCACCCTACCCCTTTTTAAATGAATTTTTTATTCTGGAATAATCCTTTTACAGAAAAGTTGCAAAGAGCAGTGGAGTGCTCTGGATACTCGTCCCCCAGTGTCACCTGTGGGGCCCCCTTTAGTCCTCTTTCAATCCTTCTGTTACTTCAAGGAACAAGGTCAGTGGCTATCATTATGCTCTCTAACAGCTGCCCAGCCCAGCAAAGGCAGCAGGACTCAGGTTCAGGAAATAAGAGGCCGATGGTATGTGCAACAGGAGAAAATGCACACGACAGAGAGAATGTAAGTAGCTAAGGAGGGGAAAGCGGACGTGCCAGTCCATCAGCAGCTGTTAACACAAGGTGGTAAAGCACAGCGGCGGAGCAATTTCACCAGGGGAAAGGGAGGGGGCTCTTAAGAGGGGCTTCTGAACTTGGTATGGAGGACGCCTACGTCACACTGAAGTCACACCAGGCACTTCCTTCAGAATTTTCATTAGTCCTCTTCCGCTGATGACGCGGAGCAGGGCTGATGCAGACGTGAGCAAAATCACGTCGGGTAGAAACAAGCAGGGCTAACACAAGGTCAGTGTGAACCGACTGTGGTCCTTTGGAACCAGGTCAGGGCTGCTGCAGTGATTATGGATTTCCATTAACAGCTCAGGTGCCATATGCTCCCCCTTCATCCCCAACTTACGAAAACAATGAGCTTACCTGCCTATATTCCAACATTATCTTGGGTAATGGATGAAGGTCCTTCAGAGCGTTTAACTAAAAAATGAGAATAAATATCACCAATATAATTCCTTCATTTCACTTTAACATTTCAAACACTGATTTTCATCTGGAGAAAGTCCTAATGAGAAAATGGTTTACCTTGAACATATTTTCCAAAACGCAGGTTCGTAATAAACTCAGTTTATCGAGTGTCTTAAGCTTCATGCCTTACAAAATCCTTGTTGTCCTCATGGGAGCTGGAAGCACTTCACATGAGCTTAGAAATAAGATTCCCCTGGAGGTTTAGATTAGTGAAATCTAAGTCCAGGGAGTATAAAATGCCAGGTGGGAGAGTAAACAGGGAAAAGCCTAAAACATGTAACTCGATAGTTTAGAAACACCCAACACTTGAATCACAACTATCTGGGCACAAAGTCAGGGGGGAAACACTGGGGCATGATGTGAGATTTTAAAATTGACTTCAAAGAGTCAAAACATGCAGCAAAGTACAAGATCATAAGAACACCGGTTTATTAAATTATCACAAAATGAACACACTTGGGTACTTCGCCCAGATGGAACATTCGAGGCTCCCACCAGGCCCCTGCCCCTCCCCCAGAGGTAACCACCATCTTGGCCCCCACCGTGGAGGCCCCTTTTAGCAGTTTGTGAACTTCGCATCAGTTGGACAGAGCAGTTCCTCCTCGTGTGGCTTCTTTTGTTCAACATTATGGTTTTAAGTTTCATCCACGTTGTGTGAAACTGTTTCATTTACTTGGATGCTGCATTCAGTTGTTTGAACGCAGGCCAATTATTTATCCATCCACCATCGATGGCAATGTGGGTTGCTTCCCCAGGAGGGCTATTCTGGGGCGTGCTGCTGTGACCGTCCTGGCACATAGATTCTGGTTAACGTATGTCCACACTAGTGAATACGGACACACAGAGGACGGAGATTGCTGGGTCACCGGCAGCATGGATACCAGCCAGTGCCGTGGAGTGTGCCATGTCCCTGCGAGCAGCACCTGGCAGGAAGCCCAGTTGCTCCACACCTCAGATAACGCACACCATTTTAGGCCTTCATGTAGCCGTTCTGGTAAACGGATGTGATGCCTCACTGTACTTTCAACATATATTTGCCCAGTGACTGGTAAAGTTGGACAGAATTCAAATATTTGTTACTAATTGTATATCTTCCTACATTAACCTCCTGTTCATGTCTTTTGCCCATTTAAAAAACTGTCTTTTTCTTCTTGATTTGCAGGAATTCCTTAGTCTGGACAGGGTTTTCTTGAGTCAGTTATATTTACTGCAAATATCTTCTACCCATCTGTGGCTTGTTTTTTACTTGTTTAAATGGTGTCTTTTCATAAACAGATTCTTAATTTTATTGTTGTCCAATTTATCAATATCTTTCTTTATGGTTGATGCATTTTGCGTCCTAAGAAAGTTTCCCACCTCAAGGTCGTGAAGATATTCTCTTATGGTATTTTCTACAATCTCTATTGTTTTGCCTTTTATATGTAGAGATACATTTCACTTGGAATTTATTTCTGTAAATGGTGTGAAGTAGGGGTCGTGCTGGCCCCTTGTCATTCACGTAACCAGCTCACTCACTCGTGACTTTGCAGTGCTAGCCCACTCAGAGGTCATGAGTTTCATACACACATATGGGGGCTGCTTGTAGATTTGCTCTCCTGGTGTCTTGGTCTGTTTGTTAATCCTTGAACCGACACTACATTGAGCTGGTTAATTAATTCGCAGTAATTTCTATTGCTTTATGACTACTCTTGCGATGCAGTAGACTAAGACCTCCAATAGAGCTTTATTTCCCCAAATTCTCTCGGTTCTTCTTAGTTTTTTGCATTTCCATATAAATTAAGGAATCAGCTTGCCAATTTCTACAAAAAGCTCCTGCTAGTGTTCTAATTAGGATCATTTTGAATCTATAAATCAACTTGGAGGAGAACTGATGACATAATTTTAATGTAATATTACGAACCACAGAATTGTATCACTCTGTTTGAATAAAGCCTGAGGCACAGAGTTCTGGCCAGCTATATAAACAAACAGGAGAGGCAACACTGGTGTCCTCAGAGCAGGCACTGCCCAGGGAGTGGGGATGGAGTGGGGGGAATCCTGACTCATACAACCAGCGTAGCTGTTTTTCTTAGAAAAAGCTATTCCTAGGGGGAAGAAAGTGCATGAAAATACTGAGCCAAGAAAACTGCTTAAGATAACTAACCCTCCTTATCCTGATACCTTACTCACAAAATAACTTCTGACCACAGTCTCCCTGTCTATCTCGAATGGAGCTGCCTGAGAACACTTGAAAAGAATTAAGTGTTTGATCTCAGAAAAGCTCTGGCACAAGCCTACCAGACTTGGTTAACAATTAGGGGCAGTGTGCCCCAGCTGCCTGCTGCCCCACGAGCTTCAAACACTCCCCGTGCTGGCTCCTGGCATGGCCCTCCTCTCTCTGTGGCCACTCCGCAGCCTTTCGTTGGCACCGCCTCCTTCTCTGGCTTCTAAATGGCAGTTTCTGAGTTCAGTTCTGTGGTTATCAGCGCTGGCTGCGTATTAGAATCAGCTGGGAGCTTCAAAAACATGCCGGAGACTGGCCGCCCAGCCCACAGTCTGCCTCCATGGGTCAGTGCTGGGCCTGGGCATGAGAGTCTTTCCGAAGCTCCTGCCAGGGTAGAGGACAGCCACCCCAGGCGACTTTAATAAAAGCTGGCTGACCAGCTCCAGGCGTGTATCCCAGTGCAGGACTTCTCATAGACCCACTGCTTGTGTGACACCTGTGTCCACGTCTCATGAACACTTCTTGACACGTCCAAGGTGGGACCCTTGACTCCCCCACGCACCAAACTGTTCCTCTCCCAGTTTCCCGAGTAGTGGCCATCTCTATCTGTTCAGGTGCAGAACTCAGACACCAGGAATCACCCATATCAGACTTCCATTCACACTCACAGAAGTTCCCTTATGTTCTAAAAATGCTCTGAAAACCCATCTGCCTTGCCCCATCTTCACTGCCATCACTTGGGCTACTGAGACATTGGTACTCACATACAGTGCCAGTCTATTAGTGTGCCGCCTGCATACCACAGACACACCTCAGCCAGGACCAGACATACCACACACCTGTGAGGATGGCCAGACTCCAGGACACCGACCCCACCACACGCTGGCGAGGACGTGGAGCGGCAGGCACCCTCCTCACGCCAGTGGGAGCGCAGACGGCACAGCCGCTCTGGAAGGCAGTTGGGTGGCTTCCTACAAAACTCAACACACTCTACCCTTGGATCCAGCAGTCGGGCTCCGTGGCATTTACCCAAAGGAGCCGGAGCCCCCCGGCCACACGGAACCCTGCGCACGGCTGCTTACATCCGCCCCATCCCGAATTGCCAAGCCTTGGAAGTAACCAAAATGTCCTCCTCCAGTAGGTGAGGGATAAATAACTGTGGTCCATCCAGACAAGAGAATGTTACTCAGCACTAAACGCGAATGAGCTGTCCAGCCATGAAAACATACGGAGGACCTTAAATGCATGTCACTAAGTGACAGAGCCCATCTGAAAAGGCTGCACACTGTGTGAGTCCAGTGACATGACACCCTGGAAAAGGCAAAACTGTGGAGACAGTAAAGACATCAGTGGTGGCCGGGGGTGGGGGTGGAGGGTGAACAGGGGAAGCAGGGGGGTTAGGGCAGTGACACCCCTCTGTGTGACGCCGTGATGGTGGGTACGTGTCATTACACCGTCCAAACCCACAGAACGCACACCCCTCTGTGTGACACCGTGATGGTAGACACGTGTCATTACACCGTCCAAACCCACAGAACGCACACCCCTCTGTGTGACGCCGTGATGGTGGGTACGTGTCATTACACCGTCCAAAGCCACAGAACGCACACCCCTCTGTGTGACGCCGTGATGGTGGACACGTGTCATTACACCGTCCAAACCCACAGAACGCACACCCCTCTGTGTGACGCCGTGATGGTGGGCACGTGTCATTACACCGTCCAAACCCACAGAACGCACACCCCTCTGTGTGACGCCGTGATGGTGGACACGTGTCATTACACCGTCCAAACCCACAGAACGCACACCCCTCTGTGTGACGCCGTGATGGTGGGCACGTGTCATTACACCGTCCAAACCCACAGAACGCACACCCGTCTGTGTGACGCCGTGATGGTGGACACGTGTCATTACACCGTCCAAACCCACAGAACGCACACCCCTCTGTGTGACGCCGTGATGGTGGACACGTGTCATTACACCGTCCAAACCCACAGAATGCACACCCCTCTGTGTGACGCCGTGATGGTGGACACGTGTCATTACACCGTCTAAACGCACCGAATGCACACCACCAAGTGAGCGCTGATGCAAAGAAGGGCTCTGGGGGGTGAGGACGTGTCAATGCAGGTTCACGGGCTGTAACAAAGGTACCATCGGGGGGGGAGGCTGTGCACGTATGTGGGAGACACGGTATATGAGACTTCTCTGCACCTTCGCTCAATTTTGCTGTGACCCTAAAACTGCTCTAAAAATAAAGGAATAAAACCATACCTAAGATAGCAGTTGCACCCTTACTTGAACTGTTCCAGGTTCCCCATGTCACCTAAAGTCTACAGCCGTCTCCATGGGAGAGGGAGCAAGGAGGGTGAAGGGAAGTGGGAGAGGAGTCTTCATTTTGAATTTAGAACCATGCTCTTGCATTGCCCAGGAAAAGTTCCTCTTCTTTGCACGCACAGAACAGTGTGACTCATTCAGTTAAATAAGACAGTAAGGCTAACGTGATTTACATCAATCACGTCTTCGTGAAAAAAGATGAAGGTCACTGTGTGGATCTGTCGACAAGAAAGCAATCACCACCGGGAGACAATTTTTCTTTCTGACAAGTGGGCTGTCTCAAAGCGCTAAGGAGCAGCCAAGGGGAGGCCAACACCACCAGCCGTGAGGACGGAGACCACATCAGCCCAGGACCCGGCTCAGGAGCGCCTTCCCAAGTACCACCACTGCCGCAAGCCTGGGCACATGCCACACTGGCCAGGAGGGTGTTGCGATCCACAGCAGGGTCTCCTCTGGCGGGTCCTGCTCCCTGCAGTCCTGGGCTCCATGAACAAACACCAGACATCCGTTCAGCCCACCCGGTGCGGCTCTGGGAGTCTGGTTCTGGGGTACAGTGAACAAGTCAGACGAGTCAAAGTTCTGTGCAGCCTGCACCCTCGTGGAGTCAGCGAGTCACGAAGGTAACTTTAGGGAATGGCAAGTCGTGTGCAGAAAATAAATCAGGGAGAAGTCATGGGTTGAGACTGGGGCCTTACTGTTGTCTGTCTGACCAGAGGACGTATTTCTGAAAGCAATACTTAAGCTGACAATCAGAAGTCAGCCTTGCAAAATCTGTGGGGGTTTTTAAACATGCATTCCTCTCAAGAGAACGAGAGCTAGAATGTTCCAAAACGAATGTGGGGACAGAAGACTGATGACCTTTCCCATTTCCAGGGTCTTGTGGGTACAAGAAACAAGAGCAGTTGTGACTGGATTGTCAAGAATTTGGTTTTCAGAGCAAAGTTCCACTGAATTGCTCTTGGTAGGACATCAAGCCAGTTGGTCGTTTCGGGGAACTACTGTCTGCCTCCTTCTTCTTGGTTCATGACTAGGAGGGCAGTCTCGGGTGGGAGCACGATCGAAGAGAACTGCTCCTGGTGGGTGCAGCCGGCATGTCTGGCCACAGGAAGCTCGGGGGGGTCTGAGCCTCGACTCATACGTGGCGTGGACGTGCTAGTGTTTTAAAAGAAAGGGGACCATTCTGAAACCTTACCACGGCTTCAGACGTGGACGGGCATCTCTGCAGCCCCACTGTGGGAAGGGCCGCCCTCGGGCTCAGCAAGTGCAGCTTCAGTTTGCCAAAAAGGATCTGCAACAGAAGAATTACACATGATGAGGGCCCCGGAAATGACAGAGACTGGACAGCAGGAAAGACATATAGACGGCATGTTACGAAATGCTTCAATGCTGAGTCAGCGCTTGTCTTGGCCTTACAGTCCCTACAGTGTGAGAGGACAGCGACAACTTACATACTTTTCAGATAATCAACATAAAGTACAGTGGCACCTCGGTTTTCGAACGTCTCCACTGATGAACATTTTGGTTTACGAACGCCGTTAATTTTATGGATCTATGGTATCATTAGATAGTAAAATTCATGCTAAATTTGCAGTTTTAAGGGTTAATTTATAGGTCTGGAATGCATTAATCCATTTTGCATTACTTTCTGTGGGGAAACCGTGCCTGGGTTTTCAAATGTTTCAGAACTCGGTCTTCCGTAACGGATTACTTTAGGAAACCGAGGTACCACTGTATTTATAAATTCAGAATTAATCTCCGTTAGTCCCTGAATAAGAAGCGCATTTTATAAAAGAATGCAAACTTAGTTTTACCTCTCGAAGCTGACTACTGCTTGTTATAAGAAATTGCTCTCCTGCAGCAAAATGGGCTTCCTGCTCCAGCTCCTTGAGACGTGACTGTGAATGTGATAAACACAACCTCACCAACAATTTTCACAATTTAAGATGACTGTATTTGTTCATTAAACAATTCTCAACAAAAGCTCTTACAAGAATAAAAAGTAACTTACAGGGAGCATTTGAAATCTTGCTTCTCAGTTTGGCTCAAATAAACTTACAAAAATTCTCTCTCTCTAAAAAAAAGTAACCTATAATTTACCAAAATGGACATTAAAGAATGCATTTTTTGACTCATGGTAGAATACCCAGGCTCGTAGGATCACTCTCCCCTAAAACTAAGGAAGCAAGCTGAAAGAAGCAAAAATAGTAAATAATCGCCAAAATGAGGGAGGGAAAGAATGAATGCTCCAGCTATCTTATGACTAGAAAGGGCATCCAGCATCACACTGTAAACGCTGAAGTATCCTACGTATCCCAGGCAGACGAGTTAGGACCACACTGCACGGTGGCCACACTGAGGACGATGTAGGGCCTTCCCTGCCGACGGCCAGCAGCCACCAGGGGGACAAGGGACAGTGCTCTGAAGAATGACACCAACCCAGCCAGGCCACGGCTGGGCTGAGGGATGCGAGGCACGGACGAGCCAGGGGGAAAAACCAAGCACACCTGTGTGACAGCTGATCAAGACAGTGCTGGGCAGAGCAGGGAAGCAGGAGAAGCCGAATGTACACACCCTCGCCCCTCACCATTCCAGTCAGAAGAAAAGAAGAAGAAGGCTGGGGCTTTATTATTATTTTTATTTTTCAATGATAGTTGACATTCTATATTATATTAGTTTCAGGCAGACAGCACAGTGGTTAGACATTTATATGACGTATGAAGTGATGCCTCCAATAAGTCTAGTCCCCACCTGGAAGGCCAGGACTTAAAAAAATAATAATTATAAAAGAAAAGAGAGCAGAGTCTGAATGAACCAACTCTGGTTAAATACTGTCTGTGTCTGCGTTCTGCTCTTTATCAGACAAGATCTGCCTTGAGCCTGAAATTCTGCAAGAAGTTTAAAAATAGGGGCCAAAGAAACTCAGAGCAGGACAAATATAATACAAAAAAGTAGTATTGGGCAAAACGAAGAACCCAGAAACAATTGCCTCCATTAAACTATGCCAAAACTCTGTAGTTAAAGAAACAAATGCTATTACTAAAAAGAAAAATAAGGAACAAAGCACTAAAAGACAGATAATGGACCCCTTCGGGGATAAGTCTACCTTAAGAAACAAAACTTCAGTAAACAATTCTCTCACAGAAATTGAGAGAACGCAAGCTTCCGGTTGAAAAGGCACAGTAAACTGAGACATTACTGCATTCCTTCTGTTTAAGTGCACAGCAGCAATAGATAAGCATAAACAGAGGAAACCAAAAGACGGTTTCCAACAAAACCAAACATGAGCATCTCTTCAGAGCAGAAACAGATGAGAAGTACAAAGCAGCGGGCAGAGCTGAGGCCAAGGCCCAGCAGGGCTCCAGGGCCCACGCCTGGCTGCAGGCCTCATTGGGCCATGAATCAGGGACAGAAAGTGCTCCAGCACGAGGGGCAGCTGTAGGGGTCCCCACTGCCACACAGCAACCCCTCCCAAACAGCACCCTTGCATTTGTTCACATTTCTGTGGATCAGCAGTCTGGCGAGGCTCAGCTAGGTGCTTGTGCTGGACTCAGGGCCTCGGGGGCAGAGGTTTGGACATCTTTCACTGGATTTTCCCCAAATATTTAGCCCACATAAAACACTGTGTTAACTGGCTTTTTCTTATTCACAGGAGTTCTCTAGTCTAGTCTAGTTTTGTCACAAGCATTAAAAACACAATAAAAATCCAGCAGTTTTTAAAAAGTAGGTCACAGAATTTTATATGGAAATGTAAAGAACCTAGAATAGTCACTACCACGTGGAAGAACAAAGATGGAAGACATACCATAGCATATCATACAGCTACGTCAGGAAGTACTAGCAGGATAGACAAATAAAGCAATGCAACAGAATGGAGTCCAGAAGAGATCCACACACATACACTGACCTGAGTTCTGACAAAGATACTACAGTCGTCCCCCAATTATGCCAGGGGATAAGACCCCCAGTAAATGCCTGAAACCGCAGAGTACCGAACGCTGTATGTACACGTATGCTATGGTTTTTCCTATACATACATCACACATACTATGATAAAGTTTAAGTTATAAATTAGGCACAGTAAGAAATTAACAACGGTAACTAATAATAAAGCAGAACAATTATAACAATATACTGTAATAAAAGTTAAGTGAACGTGGTCTCTCTCTCTCTCTCTCCCTTTCATGATATCCTATTGTACTTTACTCACCTTTTCACTTAAGGGAAGCATCTTATGGCTGCTCTTTGGCACATCTGAATTGCCAGCATCACTACTCTTGTGGTTTGGGGCCAAATACAGTAAAATCAGGGAGACTTGAACACAAGCTCTGTGATAATGTGACAGTCGGTCTGATAACGGAGGCAGCTACTAAGTGACTAACAGGCGGGTCTGCAGCAGGAGATGCTGGACAAAGGGATGATTTATGTCCCGGGGGGACGGAGTGGGATAGCAAGAGATTTCATCACAACACTCAGAACTATGTGTAATTTAAAACTGATGAGTTGTTTATTTCTGGAATTTTCCATTTCATATTTTCAAACCATGATTAACCTCAGGTAACTGACACCGGAGAAAGCACAACTGGAGTAGGGGCTGCTGTACTGTAATTCAGTGACAGGGACAATGATACTTTTAATAAACGATGCTGAAATAAATGGAAATCCATTTGGGAAAAAAATCTTAAAAGTACTTTGTACCATATAAATTGATTTGAAACAGATGATAGGTGCATATCATTAAAATAATTCAGCTTATAGAAGAAAACACAGGAGAATATGTTTACTAGAGGGCAAAGAGTTCTTAGCACACAAAAAACCTTAAACATTTAAAAAATAGTTCATTGGACTTCATTAAAATGAATATTCTGTTTATCAAAAGACACGGCTATTAAGAGAGTGAAAAGACAAGCCATAGACTCAGACTGGTCAGACAGTAAGTCATTTAGGCTCTATGGGCCACATATGGTCTCTGTCACATATTCTTCTCTATTTTTATTTCTTTGTTTTAAAAAAAAATTGCAAAAAGCATTCTTAAGTTGCAGGCCATATGAAAATAGGGGACACAATGGATTTGGCCCACAGACCATTGTTTGCCAACCCCAAACTGGGAGAAAGGACTTTATACATACACACACACACACACACATACACACAAAGGACTCACATACAGAATACGTGAAGAACTACACATCAACAAGAAAAGGTCAGTTAACATTAACTTTAAAATGGGCAAAGTCTTTGAAAAATTGGATCACAAAAGAGTACAAGGTCTGCCAATTAAGTTCGCGAACTTGATGCAATGATGTTGCTAAACATTTTTGATAGCAAAGGGATTATTCATTATGAAGTTGTACCAACTGGATAAACAGTTAACCAAGTTTACTATCTGGAAGTGCTGAAAAGGCTGTGTGAAAAAGTTAGACGACCTGAACTTTTTGCCAACAACTCATGGCTCCTGCATCACAATAGTGTACCAGCTCACACGGCACTGTCTGTGAGGGAGTTTTTAGCAAAACAAATAACTGTATTGGGTCACCCTCTCTACTCACCTGACCTGGCCCCCAGTGACTTCTTCCTTTACCCGAAAATGAAGGAAATATTGAAAGGAAGACATTTTGATGACATTCAGGACATCAAGGGTAATACGATGACAGTTCTGATGGCCCTTCCAGGAAAAGAGTTCCAACATTGCTTTGAAGGGTGGACTAGGCACTGGTGTCGGTGCATAGCTTCCCAAGGGGAGTCCTTCAAAGGTGACTGTAGCGATATTCAGCAATGAGGTATGGAGCACTTTCTCTAGGATGAGTTCATGAACTTAATTGTCAGACCTCATACATCCAAAACACCATCAAGCATATGAAAAGGTGCTCAGTATTATTACTCATCAGGGAAATGCAAATTAAACCCACAATGAGATATAACTACAGACTCAGCAGAAAGGCTAAAGTGAAAAAGGCTGACAGTAAGTACTGTGTTGTGAAGATATAGCAAATGGGACTGGAAAATATTACCACCAATTCAAAGAGGCATTTGGAAGTACTTACTATAGGTAAACATTTACACACTTAAGATCTGCACCAAGGGGATACTGGGAATATGAAAGAGCAGGCAGCACCTGGAATGTGAGCATCTGTCTCCCCACCTGGGCAACAAGCGGGGCAGAATCTGTCTGGGGTAGTTCTTTTGCAACTCTGGAGTCTGCCGAAGGCTTGCAACTTCCAGGGGAAGACTTGGCTGGAAAATTGCAGTTAATTTTGGTCAGTTTCAGCTAAACAGCAGCTACCCACCCCCTCCCCAGCCGCGGGCAGGCAGCTGTGCACGTGTTCCTGGAGCAGCTACCTGCCGCTTGCAGGAGCCCAGGTGGGCAAAGAGGGCCTTGTCTTCCAAATATCAGTGAGCAGATCAGTGATTGCTGCTTCTAATAACAGAGGTGCAGACCAACAGGTAGGGAGCCATTGCTGTTGCACCTCCCCCCTTGTTTCAAGCCCCACCCCTTCCAGCTGAAGTGGCTGCCAGGGGATTTAAAGGGCCAGTGCTCTTTTTTACCCCCACACATATTTCACTTTTTCTCGTCAGGAAGGAGCTAGCTATTAAAGACAGGACACTGAGAAACAACTGCACATACAAGGAAAATAGAAAGTGTATGCCCAGGGAACATCTCAGAAAAGACCTGAGAAGACCTTAAGTTTACATTTCACATTGTTCTCGACACAGAGACCACCTACAATAAGCAAAAAACCTAAAATAATAAAAATAATAAACACACAAAAAGAGTAAACCCTCAGGGAAAGGGAGAATGTGATTTCCAGAGATATGACATTATTAGATTAAAACATCCAGTGTTCAACAAAAAAACACACAAAGAAACAGGAAAACATGGCATATTCAAAGGAAAAAAAATCAACAGAAACTGTCCCTGAAAAAGACCTGATGGAAGACCTACTAGACAAAGACTTTAAAACAACCGTCTTGAATATGCTCAAAGAACTAAAGGAAGATGGAGAGAAAATAAAGAAAATAATGTGAGAACAAAATGGAAATATCAATAAAGAGATACAATACATAAAAGAAAACCAAAAAGAAATTCTAGAGCTGAAAAGTACAATAACTGAAATAAAGTATTCCTTAGATAGATTCAAAGGCAGATTTGGGCAGGTAGAAGAAAGAATCAGTGAACTCTCAGAAGGAACAATGGAAATTACTCAAGCTGAGGAACAGAAAAAAAAACACACAACCAAACAACTGAAGAAGAATAAACAGAGCCTAAGGGACCTGTGGGACAGCATCAAGTGGACCAGTATGCACTGTAGGAACCCCAGAAGGGGAAGAGAGAATGAAAGGGGCAGCAAAAATATTTGAAGATACAATGGCTGAAAACTTCTCAAATTTGTTGAAAGACATGAATATAAACATCCAAGATGCTCAAAACACTTCAAGTAAGATGAACTCAAAGAGATTAACACTAATACACATTATAATTAAATTTTAATAAAGCAAAGACAAAGAGAGAATCTTGAAAGCAGCAAGAGAGAAGTGTCATCACATACAAGGGCTCCTCAATACGATTATAAGTAAAATTGTCATCAAGAACTTTAGAGGCCAGAATACAGTGGACAGACATATTCAAAGTGCAAAAAGAAAAAAGGAAATTGTCAACCAAGGCTGCTTATCTGGCAAAACTATCCTTCAAGAGTGAGAGAGAAATTAAGACATTCCCAGATAAACAAAAGCTGAGGGAGACGTGACCAATGCCCTGGAAGAAATGCTCAAGGAAGTCCTGTAGGTTGAAATGAAAGGACACTAGACAGTAATTCAAAGCTGTATGAAGAAATAAAGACCTCCATAAAGATAAACACATGGGCAATTTTAAGAGCTGGTATTATTGTAACAATTGTTTGTAACTGCACTTTTTGTTTTCTACATAATTTAAGAAAAAAAATTATGAGTGTAAAAGTTAGCATCACTGTAACTTTAGTTTGTAACTGCAATCCTGTTTTGTATATAATTTAAGAGACTATGCATTTAAAAAGTGATTATTTTATGTTTTGGGGCACACCATATATAAAGATGTAATTCTGTGACAACAACTGAAAGGGGTGGGGACAGAGCTGTAAAGGAGCAGGGTTTTGGATGTTATTGAAGTTAAGACGGTATAAATTCAAATTATAGTGTTATAACATTATGATGTTAAATGTCATCCCCATGGTAACAACAACAAAAAAACAGCTATAGCTATACACAAAAGGAAATGAGAAAAGAATTCAAACATTTTACTACAAAAAAATCAATACAAAAAACCCCACAAAACAAGAAGAGACAGGAAATGAGAAACAAAAAAGCTATAAGGCATATATAAAACAAATAGCACAATGACAGATATCAGTCCCTCCTTATCAGTAATCACTTAAATTTAAGTGGATTAACCTCTACAATCAAAAGACAAATAGGCAGGGGCTGTCCTGGTGGTTCAGGCGTTTGGAGCTCCGTGCTCCAAACTCCGAAGGCTGCTGGTTCAATTCCCACATGGGCCAGTGGGCTCTTAACCACAAGGTTGACAGTTCGATTCCTCGAGTCCCACAAGGGATGGTGTGCTATGCCCCCTGCAACTAAGATTGAACACGGCACCTTGAGCTGAGCTGCCACTGAGCTCCCAGATAGCTCAGTTGGTTGGAGCGCATCCTCTCAACCTCAAGGTTGCCGGTTCGACTCCCGCAAGGGATGGTGGGCTGCGGCCCCTGAAACTAGCAATGGCAACTGGACCTGGAGCGGAGCTGCATCCCCTGCAACTAAGACTGAAAGGACAACAACTTGAAGCTGAATGGCACCCTCCACAACTAAGATTGAAAGGATAACAATTTGACTTGGAAAAAAAGTCCTGGAAGTACACACTGTTCCCCAATAAAGTCCTGTTCCCCTTCCCCAATAAAATCTTAAAAAAAAAAAAAAAAAGTAAAACAACTTCAAGAACATGTAAGTTTAACCAACTAAAAGTTAAAATACAGGGTCAGCCAGATGGCTCAGTTGGTTGGTTAGCGGAAGATTCCAGCACCCAGTGACGCATCAGCGTAGGTGAGGCTGGGATAGAGGCTGAGAGAAAGAGGTTCAACTATTAACTTACGGTTCAAAGAGAAAGCCGAACTATATTATTAGGCACTAAAGTAGAAAAAGTATAAAGAGAAGCAAAAAGGTAATGACTGCAAACGTCAGGACGGGGCTATTTGTGGCAGCAGCAGGCGGGGGTTCTCAGAGGAAAAGGGCACACAGCGCTTTGGGAAATGCTAGGCCTTGACCCAGGAGATGGTTATACCAGAGTTTTCTTTAAAATAACTTAAATGGAACATTTTAATGCTCTTTTCATGCATCTTTAAGGATCCCTCTGTATTTTTTATTTTTCACAGAAAGTTTTGTTTTTGCTTTTTAAAAAGCATCCAAGAAACACCTGAGTTCCCCTCACCAAACTACAGGGGGCAATGTCCTTGCAAGAACCTAACTTCTGAGACGGTCACTGTGCAACCATGACACCAGGCACACATCCATGGGAGGGAGGGCCACCAGATGTGATGCTTGTTGCAATCCTCTCTTCCTGTGGTGCCCCCGCAGGAGGCAGACAGCAGTGACAGCTCGGCACCAGTCTGGGGCCAAAGAGGAAGGAAGGAAGAAAAGGAAGGGAAGTGGCTCGAGAATGGCCATGGGGACTCATTATGCAGGAGCGCACTGGTCTCAGTAAAATCGTACCCCGAGAAGTGCTGAGGTCCTCTCCATTTCTTCTTTGTTCACCTTGATCTTGTGGCTTTCCATCACTAGATCCAAAACAAAGCAGACAGGTGTGCATCAATGCACCGTTTCTGAGAAAGACGGAAGGGCAGAGGGCAAGCCACACCCCCTGATGAGGGAGTAATGGCAGTGCCCGCTGACCTGGGTCAGGTGTCCATTCGGGCCAGTACTGGAGCCCAACAATGGGGGCAGTGGGCATGGGGACGCATACTGTCCAGCCACACTGGATGGAAAGTTGCCGCTGCCAGGGGAGGGATCTAGACAGCAGGCGCTGCAAGGCAGAGGACAGCCCTGCCACCGTCCTTCTAGAGGGTTCTCAGGAAGGCGCAGGGGTAAAGGACAGGACACCAGAAGCAGGGACAACTGCTGACATTACAACATCCAGACAGGCTCCTTCCCCAACGGCAGCTCTGAGAAGTGTGCAGTCACCCCTCGCCAGGGCCCCCGACAGAGCCAGTCAGTACAGGAGGGATCCCACATGACCGAACTGTCAGAACCTTCCAGTCCCTCTTCACCAACAGGTGATGTGGTTCAAGCCCTCTTGTTACGGAAAGGGAAAATAAAGGGCTTGCCTCCTCTTCAGTGCCCAGGTGATACTCTACCTACCCCTAAACAAGAGAAACAGTCATTCCCAAACAACATGAAGAATTTTCTAGAAAGATGGCTGTACGTCACCTTATAGTTACTTACCTGCCAAGATTGGGATCAGAGGAAGCTCCAAAGTACAAAATAGTTGCCATAAACCATAAACCTGTTTCATAAGAAGAAATATCAATGTTCTCTTTGAAATTACTGTTTATACCTGCATCTTGCTGGACAGCCTGCTAATTTCATTGACTAGAATTAAGGCAACTCCTAGAGGGGACGGGGTTGCTTCCTACGCAAAACCCCTCCTCTCCCTGGCTCTCCTGCCCAATGACACTATTTCCTTCAAATGCCCTAGTACTGAGACTTCGCAGGTAGGATGTGCCCCACACCGATTTTCTTTAGTTTTTCTCATTTTTACGTGTGATTTAGGTATTTGCGGACTCTCAGAGGAGGTTTACTGAGTTCCCAAGAATATAACTAGAATTTTCACTGATTTTGCACTGACGACAGATTAATGGGGGGAGAAGCGAGCTCTTCACATGGGGTCACCCCCACCAAGAGCATGAGACTGCTCTCCGTGTGCTCGGGTCACCTTCCATGCGCTTTCTCAGCTCCGTCTGCCTGATGCCATCTGAGCGCCCGCATCTGTCCTTCCACTGCCCTCACGGCCCTGACCTGCCTCTCCAGACCAGTCTCTGCCCTGCTCGTCATCCTCCAGGAGGGGCTGGCACCCTCCAGGCCACATCCCCTGGGCTCCTTCTCTGCTCCCAGGCTGGTTCCGCCCACGTGGAGCGGCAGGAGAAAGGAGGGGGTTTCCTCTCCCTACCGCCCACAGTGGACTGCCGGCTGCGGTCCTCTGCCTGCAGCCACAGCTTCTGTGTGGGGCCACTGCTGTCCCAGGTCCTCGTAAGGCTCGCCCTGAAAGCCCAGGCGTGGGAAAACTGCCAGCCAGTGCCTGTCCCCGAGGCTTCTCCATCCCTTGCTGGTTCTCTTACCCCTGCCCTCATCTCGTACACTGTCCATTCAACTCTTCAAATGCCCCCTGCTTCCCAATGAGACCTGAATGGAGCTGTGTCCATTTCACCACTAACGAAAATAAACTCAGCTTTTCTGTGAACTGTGGCATTAGAAACGTCCCACTTCAACTGGAGGCCTTTCAAAAAGGTTACAATTGGTGTCAACAGATAGAAGACACTTCTACAGCATCAGGCCTCATCATCTGGACCACCCCTGAGTGCGTGATGTGGGTTAACATGGCCTTAGAACTCAAGGTTTTGCTTCCTGCACATTTAAAGACACCGCACGCGTTGCTTCCTGTGAGTACGGATGTGAATGACAGCCACTCCTGAACAACCCGTGAATGAGAGTGCCTGCTCCCGGAAGTGATAACAAAATGCCTTGCCTTCAACTGAGAACACAGGTCCATCGTAAGTCTGTAGAGAATCCTCAGATTCGCACATACACTCTGATTCTTTAACAGATTGAAAGAATGAAAAATTAGGCAAACCCGGTAGCAGTGATCATCACAGTTTGGAAGCGGCACAAGTCACAAAAATGTTTACCAGCTAGGTCGCACGAGTCTTTCCATGGCCGATATCACCCATCTGTGGGGTCTCCGTCACCTCCTGTGCTACAGAATGTGCTTCTGACTGGGCAGATACAAGCTGCCTGCCACCCGACACTTCCTCCCAACACAGTTTCCCCTCATTGTACAGGCAACGAGCCACACAGAAGCCAGTACCCAAAGTGGAAAGGCCACAGGTGGCAGACAGGATGACGCGGACCTGGCCTCTCAGCTCCCCCGTACCCCCACCCCCACGCACAAGCCAAGAAGCCCCCCACTATCCACGCTCACCAAGCATCCTTGCCCGGAGGACACGCACAGGCCCTGGGAGGTGGACAGACAGGGAGGTGGGGTGACCCGCAGCCCCCACCAGTCAGTCTAATTCTCGCTCCCCTGACCGGTCCCTCCCTCCAGCATCTCCCACAGAGCAGCTCCCTGTGCCAAGTGAGCCCCAGACTGTTTGCTGGCCGGTCAGACTCAGCTACTTTGCTCCAGGCCGGTGGTGGAGACCGGCCCCGCACCGTGGTCAGGGCTGGCGCTCACTCCTGGCGATTGTGTGTAGTTAGTCCTGGCAGTGACTAGTCAGGAGGCAGCGTGAGCGCATGCACGTCACTTCTCGGCTGCGACCCGCGTGAGCCTTCCGAACAACCCCGCTGACCAGGTGGCTACCAGCCCTGAAGGCGAAGGCAGGGGGACAAGACCAAGCTCCTGGCACTCCCAGAGCCTCCCCGCCCATGTCCTCCTCCCACCTGCGGTCTTGCTGCTACCCACACAGGAGCCACTTGCTGGTATGATTCCCTACTGTTCCCACAATGCCGGTTCCAGGAATACCCTTTCCTCCCCTGAACTAGTCACACCTGCATCAGCAGCGCGCAGTGGCAGATCCTACAGCCAGCGGGCCCCACTGCCACCTGCCACCCCCTGTGCACTGCTCGCCTCCACAGTGCCACAGCAGACGATGGCTGGCCCACAATGTCACACGGGGTGGCAGGTGGGGTCTCAGCTCCCGCTTCCCACACAAGAACGCAGGACATGGTGAGGCCAAAAAGGAACACCCACGGAGACACAGATAGGGGAGTCATACTGCTATCTTCTCGCTGGCGGCTGGGTTGGAGACACAGGAAACAGGAGCCACACGATCTGCAACCTGCCGTCCGCTTCTCTGCCAACCAACCGAACCCACCTGCTAGCTGCAATCCGCTCTTGCTAGCTCAGCCACGGCAGCTGTATCAGTGGCTAATGGCTAACCGGTAACAGCTGACGGCCAACTAGTCACAGCTGACAGCCATCTACTCCCCGAGCCAGTACCTTTCCACGTGAGGCCGAGAGCCTGGAAACTGCTCTCCGGGACTCTGTCCCCACACATAAGATACAGGGGAAGGTTCTCCGAGGCTGCATCTCTTCTACCTGAGTGTGGATGACGGCCTTGGGGGAAGCTGCCAGTGGAGCCATCGAGGGCACGCAGAGGGGCAGGGCGTGGCTGAGTGGAAGAGGCCCACAGCACTGGAAGCACTGCCCCACCCGTCTGTGAGCAGGCCCGCCCTCTAAATTGGTGCTTTGTTCCTTATAGCCGCCCCAACCCCTAACTCATACCCATTATGCTAGGAAGAAACTAGACTTTCGGTCAGAAATCCAAACTTTGAACCATGGCCTCTATTTGACCTTGGGCCAGGTACATTAGGTTGACCTTTCTGCACCTCGGTTTTCTCACTTGTGAAGTGGGACTGAGACTACTGAGGTGGACGACTCCTTCTTTCAGTAGTAAGAACTCAGCTCTGTTTGCAGACAGCATGCGATCCAGGTAGGACTGCTAATGGCATGTCTCACCTTCCCCTCCAAGTGCAAACATGGGACACAGTGACACAAGTGACACACGATAAAAACGTTGTGGCTCACTGCTGGCCCCAGGCCCGTGTCCTGCTCCCTGGCTCCTCTCTTCCCGAGGCCTAGTTCTGCTTTCCTCTGAGCCTGGGAACCAGCCTATATTCTTCTGACGAATCTCCTAAATTAAGGGACATGAGCTTCTGTGTTTTCAATTCCCAGCCCCTGTCTGACACAGATGGTCTGGGAGATGAAGGGCGCAGGCTGACATCCCCAGCTCGGTGCCCAGCAGGCAGGGCCGGCTCACATTGCCACCTGCTTCGCTCCCTTGGTTCCCCCTTCCACCACCACTCATGCTCCCGCAGCACTCAGCGTGTTTTTCTGCTTTTAACGTGCAGCTGTTAATTTACATCACAGAGGCCTGACCACAGCGGCCGACTGTGGCCCCACTGTGCCCACTGGGATGCCCTCTGTGGGGCCGGCCATGTCTCGTGTCCCTCTGCTGGGCTCCAGCGAGGGCTCCTGAGCTGCAAACTCCCTTATTCTCCAGAAAGTGATTCCTAACCAGGGGTGCCCCTCACTGGTAGGGGAATGTGGACGGAGAAGTGGCATCACCAGCCCTGAGAATATATAACCAAGCAGCTCTCTGCTCACGTAGCTGGGTCCATTTAGAAGGACACGCTGTGAGTGGAGTTTCCCAGGAAGTTTCTCGAAGGACTAGAAATCGCCCATCCTTCTTCATGTCTTCCACCAGAAATGCCAGGGTAAAAGCATTTGGGCTGAACAAGCAAAAATGAATGCCAGTGATGTTTTTACTATTAGACGGTCTGTGAAGCAGAAGGAGTTTCTAGAGAAAAGTTAGGTTGTAGAAATGTTTGATATCTTAAAACAACTCACCACAACGTTTCTTGAGGAATTTCCATATGTGGTGCTCACATTAACAGTGATGGGGTTTTCAGAGTATTTTGCCACTAAATCTTCAAAAGAGGGTGCAGCGTCACTAGGATCTATAAGCCAGGCAGCGATTCTGGGATCCAGTGCTACAAAACCAGCAACTGAAGGAGTCATTGTAAAGAAAATGAGTCACTTTCCCTGTGTTTACAAGGTTCTCAGCTCATATGAACAACCCCAGTGCCACCATCCCCTCACATTACAGAGCTAGGGACCAAAGTGACACTGTCAGTAGCAGAGAATTCGAAGCCTTGGAAAGCGGAAGGCACAACCCAGAACCCACACAGCCATAAGGGGGTCAGACTCCCCACTAACTTGGAATGTGGCTCTCTTGAAATGTTGAGGTCAGAATCCTCAGCACACTTCTTGCCTCCGCTTCATCACCTTTCTCTCCCTGCTACCCAGCCTCTCACTGCCCCAGGCAGCTCTTCCCCTTCCAGCTCCCTTTCCAGGTGGTCCCCTCCTCCAGCCTCTCAATGGGCTGCCTTCCCAGGCCACCGCTGAGCCGCACCACACACGTGTTTGGGAACCCAAGTCTCCTGAGCAAAAGGCAGAGCAATGAGGGGCTGCCTGAGCGCACAGCATCTTCGTCACTGGGTCCCGTGCGAGGACATCCTGTGACAGAATTAGATGGGATGCACCGTGATGTGTGGAAAGAACCGTGGCGAGACAGCCCCGTGAGCCCAGGCAGTCACTTTCCCCCTAAGTGTTAGTTTTCTCATGAAAACTAGGAGAAGCGTACTATGTGCATCTGTGAGACACGCGTGAAGGTGCTTCTTAAAAAGTGAAAATGATATTCCTAACAGGTAAATTTCAGTACCAGCGTATTTTAGACACGGGGCGGGGAGATTATAAAGGATTGTATAGTTTATAACATAAATTAATAAATAAACCCGAATCCTAAGTGATTGCTTTTTCAAGTTCTTTTAACATTTTAATTGTCTATAGAAAAATAAGGAGTTTGTCTTTCAACAAATTGTAGGCTTAGATCATATCACACTGAACATATATTTTCTGGCATCTTTAAATCACACTAGTCGAAGGGATTTATATTTACCCAAGTAGCCAGCATCATGATGTTTTTGTTTGCTACCTGGGAAGTCTCTTATGTTGGCAGATTTGGGACTGTGGGTGAGAAGAAGTCTGCAGTCATTCTGGCTGTGAGTCACCCGAGCCAGCTATGCGTAACTTTACAGTGTCTGGTGACGCCAAGTGACCCACGAGGACTATTTCATTCCACTTGCCTTTTCAAAGCTCTAACGCTCCAAAATTAAGGGTTCTTATCAACATATGTTTTTGAAAATCCTTGGGGAAAGTTTGGCAGTACTAGGATGTTAGTCTCTATAAACTCTTATAACTAATAAGCTGAAGCCTGCCAGCACAAACCTCTCACTGGGGAGAAAATGCCAGTGGTTGACACAGAAATGCCAGCAAAACAGATTTAAAATGAGCTAAGAAAACAATAAAGTCTAAGAAAAATAAGTAAGTCAGAATTAGAAATACTTAGAAATTAGGTGACTTAGAAAAAGAAAAACTGAACAAAGAACTCAGGAAAGGAAAATAAAACAAAAAAAAATTCAGAAATAAAAATAAAATTGGTAATACACAAAAGCTAATAAATGCAATAGATAGTGCCTTAAATAAAAAAGATGGGAAAGAAAAATATTTGTAATGAAAATGAAGTGAAAAGACTGAAAACACATTTTTAGATAAAGTGCCAAATATGAAAGATAGACAAGAAGATTCAACATATGAAATAGGGCTTCAAACATCACAAAAAAGGTAAACGAGAAAACATTACGTATCTCCAGACAGAAGGACACAACATGACTTAGTGTCAGGGCCAGGGTCAGGGCGAGGGTCAGGGCCATGAAGCAGTATTGCCCTCCAAATTCCAGCCTGCATCTGATCGAGCCTCTGGGCCTACCGTGTTTCCCCGAAAATAAGACCTCGCTGGCCCATCAGCTCTAATGCGTCTTTTGGAGCAAAAATTAATATAATACCCAATCTTTTATATGATATGATATGATATGATATGATATGATATGATATGATGATATGATACCCGGTTTTATATTATAGTAAAATAAGACCGGGTCTCATATTAACTTTTGCTCCAAAAGGCGCATTAGAGCTGATGGTCCGGGAAGGTCTTATTTTCGGGGAAACACAGTAGCTGCCAATTTACAAGAAACAGAAGAGAAAGAAGAACATGTAAAATGTTGAGAAGGGATGTGATCACAAATTCGAGACAGTGGGAAAGCCCACAGGACAAGAGACCTGGTTCCATCAACAATGACAAAACAAGTGCAAGGGCATAAAACAGAGGGTGAGAATATAGAGATTACAAGGGACTGAAGAAAGTCCCAGGTGTTGCTCTCAATTCAAACTGTAAGAACAAACAAAATATTTAAAGGCAGCGGTAGAAGTGCCAACACTGACTGGATGTTTTAATATTGACAGTTTAATCATATTAAAAATCATTGCTAATTTGGAAAGTAGGTGATGACAACGGGATCATCTTAAAAACGAAATCCTCGTATTTTAGTCATATAACTGAAATATTGACAACCTAAGCATACGATGCTGGGGATTTACTATAGAATAACCAGGGGGCGGGGCTTATTCTATACGTGGGGGTTACAGAGGAAGGGATACTGGCCAGAGTTGACAACTGTTACACTTGGGTGGTGGGTGTTCTGTTGTGTTTTCTGACACCACCTCTGACAGCAGATGTGCAGGTTTCCGTATCACACTTCTCCAGTCCTCTGGAGACACCCGCCAGGGATCTAACAGCTCAGTTCAGTTCTGACACCTGCGTTGGTGCAGACCCCGCAGACTAAGGGCTCAGCTCCACAAGACTGTTCCTGTCTCAGACACTGGTCCAAACCCTGGGCCACTTGCACTCTGATCCACCAGCTATAACTCACCGTGCTTCCAACAGCCATCATCACCAAAAAACTGCAGCACCGTTTTCACAAAATCTTTAGCATTAAAACAAATAATGGGACGGTTACATTTCAGTGTATGAAACAGCACGTTCCTAGAAGGTGAAAAGAAATTCACTGATTTAGGCATCTAAATTAGAGCTTTTGACCTTTGAAAAAATATTACTACTCCTCTACTAACAGTTATCAGTTATACAGTACTACGTTGCAGACATTCTTCTTCTACAAGATTTACATACATTAACTCAAAAGTCCTATGAGATAGGTATTACTTACTACTTGCATTTTACAGGTGAGGAAGCTGAGACACAGAAGGACTAAGTAATGGCTCCCAGGTCACCCAGCTGTCCAGAGCCAATCCCTGGGGAAAGCCCCGTTACGTAGACTGAGACCCCAGTTCCTCAGCAGCACGCACACTCGGGACTCTCCCAGCTGGCCCCAGGCCCCAGGCCGCAGCACGGCTCTCTGCCCGAGCTCCCCACACGCCCTCCAGACATCCCATTGCTCCACCGAACTCTTCCCCACTCACCAGACTGTGCCACATCCTCTCACAGTCCAGAGGTCCAGAGCCCCTGCACACGCTGTATGCTCGCCTACAGTCCTCCTCCCACAATTTCTGCAACCTGCTCAAGGACCTGATTCCCCAGGCAGGGGGCTGGCCTTCTCCCATGTCCCTTCTCTACCCTGCCACACATCTGCTACCGCTCGACAGCACTCGCTATGCCTGACCCTGAAACCTTGCTCTCCCCATTACATCATGAGCTCTGTGAATGTGGGATCCCCGAAGTTCACACTTATTGATTGAGCACTTCCAGGTGCAGGTACCATGCTACACACTTCACAAGGATTGTGGCATTAAAACCTCACCTGAGTCCCCTTAGGCAGGCACTAGACCCACTTTACAGATAAGGAAACGGCGGCTCAGAGAGGTTAAAGAATTTCCCCAGTACACAACTGGGAAGGGGCAAGCTGAGGTCTGAGCCCCAATCCTGGTGACAAATCCCCCTTCATAGTGGCTGCGTACTGGTATTTCCTGGAGGTCTCTGGATAGGCTGAGGAAGGAAAGAACCAGAAGCCGATAAGCCCTGCACCCTAAGTTACGTAGTTAGATTTTGCTTGGCTTGCTTCAGAGACATGGAACTTCAAACTTGGCCTGGGTATTCAATTTAAGTTTGAGAATGGCATTGTGATTCTTTAAAAAAAAAAAAAAAAAAGCCCATTTTTAGGCTTTTTGCATTTTCTTGTGTGATTTCACCTTGATTTCTCTTGCAGAGGGAGGCCGGGATGGCAGGAGGGCAAAGTGCCAACCTCACAGCTTTAGGCCTCAGCTCCACTGGACTTGGGAAGGGTGAACAGGAGGAGACGGGGGTGGACAGGAGGAGATGGGGGTGAACAGGAGGAAATGGGGGTGAACAGGAGGAAAGGGGCATGAACAGGAGAGGTGGGGTGAATAGGGGGAGAGAGGCAAAAAGAGGGTGAAAGCTTACAGGGGAGGGGAATGGGGACCCCTGGGGCTTCCTTTCACTCTGATGCATTAGTGCGCTGGCCTCCCAGAAGTCCTTCCCAAGGTCACCTCATAACTACAGCATTTCCCACTAGTAAAGATGCAAGGTGGTTGGTTTCTATCTTAGTAAGACAAACAACTGAAAGAAGGTCCTATAAGACAAAGTGCTAAAACACAGTGTGTTTTGTAAGTCAGTTATGTAAGTCCATTGTGTCACATGTGCAAAACTAAAAGGCAGCTCTGATATAAAAAAGTTTGACCTGAGTCTAAGAAAAGGAGCCTTTAGTTGAAATCTCAAGACTGACCTCTGACGACCTTTTGAGTCAGTTTCCTCATCTCTACGATGGAAAGAGAAGACCTCACATATACAGTTAGTACTAAGATGAAGAGAGAACACGTATGTGGAAAGACCTTGCGCAGGTGTTTAATTAATGATATTAAATACGTTTTGTGCAAAACATTATTTAAATTCATTGTTAATGTAAAGTTAACTATCATAGCACTGGGATTATTACTTCCAATTGGATGGTACTTGAGGTAATGTCTTCATGTAATTGTCGTGGAACTGATAAAAGTGAATCCTCAATACTCATTCAATGAGTAATAATACGTATTGATTAATATTTATTAAGCAATGCTCTGTGGCATGGTTCCTAGAGCTGCGCCCAAGACGCGTGAGGTACAATGACGTGTCCAGGAGTTTCCTTCACCCCAGCCCCTCCCCTGCCCATTTAGGGAACTGTTTGGTCCGGGTGGGTGTGGACCTGGGCTCCGTATGCTTCTCTTTCTACTTTTCTGTCTGCAGAATTTGTTTTTTTGTTTAAAAAGACATAAAGGAATGAGGTAGCCAATCGTGCAGCTAGCTGGGAGGACACTGCAGGAGAGGGAGCAGCTGGCATGAGGCCAAGGGCAAAGGCTCCCACGTTCTTTCGGGAACAGCAAGGAGGCTGCAGTGCAGCAAGAGCGGGGAGAGGCAGCGAGGCCCACGGCCAGCGGCGGGCGGCCCTCAGACTGGAAGGGCCGTGGAAGGAACTCGGGCTTTTCTTGGGAGCAAAGCAGGAGCTGGCCCAGGGTTTGGAGCAGGGCAGTGGAGACCTGCTCTGTGTTGGAACAGGACCTGTGTGGGTCCTGTGCTGAAAACAGACTGGAAGGGCAGGTGAAGGCGGGAGGCCTGTCTGCAAGGCCTTATCACGACTCAGGCAGGCGGTAACAGCCTACAGAGTGGCAACAGCAGAGGTCAGAGGCTCGCTATGCCCTGAGGCAGAGCCAGCAGGCGTCACTGAGTTTGGGTGCAGTGTAGGAAGAGGAGAGAGACAGTAAAGACAATGCCAAGCCTCTGGCCTGAGCTTGTGCAGGGCTAATGCTGCCACTCGGATGACGTCTTAAGGGAGGTTTTCAGGGGGGACGGGAGGTCAGTTTTGTACGTGTTAAGGCTGAAGGGACTATGAGATGGCCATGTGGATGGAGAGTGTCGAGCAGGATATCTAAATCCAGATCCAGAAGAGGCCAGCCAAGTACCAGGGCTCTGTTCTCACAGGGGTCTTCCATAGAAGAGACCTGCCTAATTGCTCTTGTAAAAGAAAATTATGCAAAAAGGTTATGGGTTTTCTGGGGAGCTGAGTGCTGCATTTGTCGCTGTCCCATTCTCACCAAAAAATTACTGTAAGTAATGTAGTGTAAGTGCCTGGCGTTAAATTTTGATTGCTATGGTCTCCATTTCAAAAGACGTCCATCTTGAATAGACATGTTACTAGCTGCATGACACAGCTACTAGTGAACCAACCACGTAAGGATCTGGGCCGCCCTTAACCACGAAGATCACTCTTTCAGAAAGTCCTAGGTAACCTAGGCAACTGACCACTTGAGTGACCCTGCTTTTCCCTTCCCGTTCCCTAATTCCCACTCTCATGCTTTAAATTAGCCAATAAAAACTGAACCCTCGAAACCCTAGACCCCCCACACTAGACCATAATAAAGTCCCAGGCCTGGGCTTTCTCTCTCCCCCGCCAACCCCCAAACCTCGCTGTGTGGCCCTAGGGCAGGGCATGTACCCCCCAGAACCTATGAATAATAAATATTGTTCCTTAAAGTTCCCCGAGGCTGTTGCTGGAGTGCATCCAGAGATCACAGTAAGAACCACAAGGGCCAGTCCAGCCATGCTTTGGCCCCCGTGTGGAAATGTCTGTGGGGGCTCCTCCGAGTACCACAGGCCCAGGCAAACGCCTCAGGCACGCCTAGCTGAGACAGCTCACTATCAATAAGCTGTAACCCACACAGCAATCACCTACAACTCACCCAGGGCCAGAGAGAGCTTGGACAGGAAGGGCCAGTACCCGGTCCCACCTTCTCACCCTGAGCCTCCTTTTACTCCCCTTCAGGGCAGCAGCTTCAGAGTTCCCTCGGGACTACTAACTGACGCTGAACTCAGAGGGCTGGACAGACAGGAAGTGGATGTCCCCACAAGGCAGAAGTCCCAGTTGGGCTGACAACACCAGCAAAGAAACAGGGATGAGGGGCCCAGGCTCCAGCCAGCAACACAACTTTCTAGGGTTGAGAAGGGGCCAGAGAAGCCGTGCAGCCTGTGCTGCAATTCTTAGATCCTGCGAGGGCAGGTCCAAGTGAGACATGTTTGTTTCCACTGAATGAAACCTGGACATCAGCAGCCTGTTGGTGGCATTGAGGACAACTTACTTTACTGAAGGCGAGATGACCTACTTTCTAATATTGTGATCGAGTGAACAAGTGTGATGAGGAAATCAGCTGGAGCTCTGGCAGTGACAGTGGGTTTTCAGGCCTGGGGACAGAGCTTTTCTCATTGAGATGTTGATTCAAATCCAGGAGCAGGTTCCCACAGGAGAGTGGAACCTCCATTCCAAAGCTCTCTGGGGCAGAGAAGACCAGTGTTTGTAGAGGTTTCTGTCGTTTACATCCATTTTATTATCATGTGCCAGTAGGAAACTTCTAAAAGTTTAAATAACTAAAACTGGAGCTTGGGAAACTTTAAATTGGGATAATGCAGGCATGTAAGTAGGAGTTGAGGTCAAGCGTGAAGACTTCATACCTGGCAAACTGATGATGTGCCTCTTGTTCTTGGCCCCAGAGAGAAGGGTGCTGTGTTTCTATGTAGACACAGCGACCGTGGGGTGTGGAGCCTTCCTCCAGGACACCACCAGGTCCTGGGGCACCCAGAGGGCCACAGCCTTCTTCCGGGGCGCTCTGCAGCCGCATCACAATGCCTTTCACAGAGGAAACCCGGGCCTGTAAATACACAGTGAAGTTTCAATATTAAACGCAGACAGTGCATTTATTCGAGACTGGTATGTCATGTTTCATGCGTAAGAAGAGACAAAAGGACAAATTAAATTTGTAAATGAACAGCTCTTTCAGTGACAATCAAGGCCAAAAGCCAAACCCATGATCTTACTCTCCAAAACCAGTCTCCTTCCTACTCAACATCATAATAGAAGTCTTAGCCAGTGCAATACAACACGGAAAAAAAAAAAGGCATATAAATCAGAAAGGAAAAATTATACTGTCCCTATTAGCAGATGACACAAGTGTCTGTGTAGAAACCCAAAGGAATATACCAAAACAAAACAAAACAAAAAACTCAGCAAGATTGCAGGATATAAGATCCAAACACTAAAATCAATTGTATACACTAGCAGTAAACATGTAAGAATGTAGTGGTTTAAAAAATAAATTACCATTTTGTGATGACTATTCCAAAAATGAAATACTTAGAAATCAACAAAACATATACAAGATCTGTATGCTGAAAACTACAAAATATTGGTGGAAGAAACCGAAGAAGACCGACAGACACAGACAGACACACAATGTTCAAGGACAACAGAAATTAAAATGTGGAGTGTCACATTCTACTAAGGAGTGTCAGTTCTACTAAGCGATTCTATAGAACCAAGAAGATCAACAAACCCCAAGTACAAGAAACTTGAAGAAAACTACACCAAGTCACATCATAAGCAAACTGCTTAAAACCAGTGATAAGAGAAAACCTTAAGAGAACCAGAAGGGGAAACACATTACCTAGAAAGAAACAAAGATAAGGATAATAGGAAATTTCTTGTGGGAAACAAAACAATTTAGAAGACAGTGGCAAAACATCTTTAAGCTACTGAAAGAAAAAAAACTATTAACTTATAATTCTTTAGCTGGCAAATATGTCTTTCAAAAATCAAAGGTAAAGCAAGATTTGTCTACTACACTGAAAACTACAAAACATTGCTAAAAGAAATTAAAGTTTTAAATAGATGAAAGGACACTCCCTGTTCATGGATACTGTTAAGATAGCAAAACTCCCAAAATTAATCTATAGAGTCAACACGCTTTGTATCAAAATCCCACCTGGATGTTTGCAGAAATTGATAAACTGTTCCTAAAATTTATATTAAAGGAAACAGAATACCCTATACAATCTTGAAAAAGAAAACTGAAAGACTAACACTTCCTGATTTCAAAACTTACTACAGAGCTAAAGTAATCAAGACAGTGTGGTACTGGCATAAAGCTATACATATCAATAGAAAGAACTGAATGACCATAAATAAATCCTTATATTTATTGTCAAATGATTTTCAAAAAAAGTGTCAAGAAAATTCAATGGGGAAAGAAGAATCTTTTCAACAAATAGTGTTGGGAAGATTAGATATCCACATACAAAAGGGTTGATTTATGTCTATCTCATACCATACCCCAAAATTAACTCAAAATAGATCACGGATTTAAATGAAAGAGCTAAAACTATAAACTCGTAGGAGAAAACAGGAGTAAATCTTCATGACCTGAGATAAGCGGAGAATTCTTACATAAAGCAACAAAAGCACAGGCAATAAGAGAAAAAAACTAAAAACCACAATGAGATACCACCTCACACTGGTCAGAATGGCAATCATTAATAAATCAACAAACAACAAGTGCTGGTGAGGATGTGGAGAAAAGCGATCCCTTGTGCACTGCTGGTGAGATTGCACATTGGTGCAGCCACTATGAGAATCAGTATGGAGGTATCTCAAAAAACGAAATGGAACTCCTTTATGACCCAGCAATTCCACTCCTAGGTATCTATCCAGAGAAATCCCAAACACTAATTCAAAAAAATTTATGCTCCCCTATGTTTATTGCAGCACTAATCACAATAGCTAAGACATGGAAACAACCGAAATGCTCATTGGTAGACGACTGGATCAAGAAACTGTGGTACATTCATACAATGCAGTATTACTCGGCCATAAAGAAGAATGAACTCTTACTATTTGCAATGATATAGATGGACCTAGAGAACATTATGCTAAGTGAAATAAGTCAGACAGAGAAAGACAAATACCATATGATCTCACGTACATGTGGAATCTAAAGAATAGAATAAATGAACAAACTAATCAGAAACAGTCTCAGAGATATAGAGGAAAAGCTGAGGGTTGCTAGATGGGAGGAGGGGTGGAGACGAGGTAGAAGGTAAGGGGATTAGAAAGCACAATCGGTAACCACAAGATTGCCATGGGGATACGAAAGACAGTTTGGGGAATATAATCAATGATGATGTAATGATTTTGTAGGGTATCCAATGGACACTTGTCTTATTAGGGAGACCACTTCAGGGACAGTGGAGATGCCTGATCACTGCACTATACACCTGAAGCTGAATAATGATGAATGTCAACTATAATTATATATATATTATATGTGTATATATACATATATATACACACACATATATATAGTCACAAGAAGTGGAGTACAGCATAAGGAATAGGGACAGTGGAAATGTAACGGCTATATGTGATATCAGAGGGGTAGTAGATTAGTAGGTTGGAGGAGGGGGGTTATCATTTTGTGAGTGGTATAAATGTCTAACTATTACATTGTTTCGTACACCTGAAACTGATAATAAAATAAATAAATAGCAAACTTACTTAAAACAAAAAAAAGAGAGAAAAACTGATAAACTGAAGTTCATCAAATTAAAAATTTTGCCTCAAAAGACACCATCAAGAAATTGAAAACAGGTATCTCAAAAATCTGAAAATGGAACTACCTTATGATCCAGTAATTCCACTCCTAGGTATCTATCCGGAGAAATCCAAAACTTCAATTCAAAAATCTTTGTGCACTCCTATGTTTATTGCAGCACTATACACAATAGCTAAGACATGGAAACAATCGAAATGCCCATCAGTAGACGACTGGATTAAGAAACTGTGGTACATTTATACAATGGAGTATTATGCAGCCATAAAGAAGAAAGAAATCTTACCATTTGCAACAACATGGATGGATCTAGAGAACATTATGTTAAGTGAAATAAGTCAGACAGAGAAAGATAAGTACCATATGATCTCACTTATTTGCGGATTCTAAAGAAAAGAATAAGTGAATGAACTAATCAGAAACAGTTTGGGAGACAATGAGGAAAAACTGAGGGTTGCTAGATGGGCGGGAGGGGTGGGGGGTGGGGGCGAGGGTGAGGGGATTGGAGGGCAATCGGTGACCATAGGATGGCCACGGGCTTGAAAATTAATCTGGGGAACGTAATTTGGTGGTTACCAGAAGGTAAAGGGGTTGGGGGGTGGGGGATGAGGGTGAGGGGGATCAAATGTATGGTGATGGAAGGGGAGCTGACTCTGGGTGGTGAACACACAATGTGATTTATGGATGATGTGATACAGAATTGCACACCTGAAATCTATGTAATTTTACTAACAATTGTCACCCCAATAAATTAAAAATAAATTTAAAAAAAAAAAAAAGAAATGAAAACAAAGAAACACCCCACAAGCCAGAGATCTGAAAAATTGCCAATCAACAAACTTGTATCAGAATATATAAAGAACCCTTACAGATCCAAAATAACACACAAATAACCCATTAAAAAATGAGCAAGAGATTCGAACAGACACTTCACCTAAGAAGATATACAAACAGTCAATACACACACGAGAAGATGCTCAATGTCATTATTTATTAGGGAAACGCAATCTAAAACCACGATGAAATACCACTTCACACCTACTAGAACAGCTCAAATCAAAAAGACAGACAAGAATAGGCCAGGAGGTGGTGATTCTGGAACCCTCGTATATGGTTGGGGGAATACAAAATGGTACAACCACTCTGGAAAACATTTTGGCAGCTTCTTAAAAAGCAGATGAGAAGTGTTATCATCAATCATCTACTATTAGGGGAGAAGGGAAGGCTTAAAACTGCTTTCTAGCTCTCCTGTTAAGATCAAACACTACGAAAATGGGTTTCTTTTATGGTGCCGAAACACACACACACACATGCACACCACCATTTGCTGACCTGGTCAGCTCTCAGCTGGGTTGAACCATCCTTGTACATCAGAGTTACCACCAGGGCGACTGCCTGTTGGAGCATTTCAATCAGCTGCCTTTTCTCCGAATCATCCAAATACCTAATATCACAGAAATGGTTTTTGAATGCTCTTGAGTTCCCAGGAGTTAAGGACACTTCAACCTCATCAGCATCTCCTTCCAATGCCACTTGTTTACTTGTTTTCTCTAATGAATTATTACATGTGACATGTTTTCTTTTCAAGTTCATGCTTTCTTTAGTTTCATTATTTAAATGCTTTTCTAGAAAATGTTTTCTTTTGCATTCTGCTTTCTGTAGAACTGAAGCCTCTTGGTTACACTGTGGAATCAGACACCTTGAAGGAGACAACAAGCTGATGCTCTTCTGTTTTGGGCCCACAGACAGCTGATCTGTGAGTCTGATACTGGAGGACCGAGGAGAGAGTTTGCTGGAAGCTCTTGATGTCTGGTTTGTAAAAGAATTAAGATTCTATCAAAAAAGAAAGTATTTCATTACCACATGGATTCATTTGACAGATCTATAAACCCAGCTAATTTGTGATAAAACTCATCTAAAACTAAAGTGGGAACACAGCTTCATGTTATCTAGACCCTACTTTCTAATGAAATTATATAGTGTCTTCTAGAGCAGTGACTTTTCTGAACCCAGGCAGGCGTGCACATGTGACTTGTGGGCTGGAACAGGCAGGAGTTCACAAAGTCCTCAACCCCACCCCGCACTGGAACCGTCACGTTGAGAGATGCCATGGATGGAGTATGTTGGACATGTGCAGAAGCGTGAAGGTTAGTAACTGACCACTTCCAAGTACCATGTTTCCCCCAAAATTTAAGACCTAGCTGGACCATCAGCTCTAATGCGTCTTTTGGAGCAAAAATTAATGTAAGACCCGGTCTTATTTTAATGTAATATAAGACTGGGTCATAATATAATATAATATAATATTAAGTAATATAATATAACATAACATAACATACTGGGTCTTATTTTACTATAAGACTGGGTATAATATAATATAATATAATATAATATAATACCAGGTCTTGTATTAATTTTTGCTACAAAAGACGCATTAGAGCTGATGGTCTGGCTAGGTCTTATTTTCGGGGCAACAGGGTAAAGGCCATTTATAGAGAAAATGAAATCACCATGACTATTTGATATGGTAATCTATCTACTAAAAATTTTTTTAAAAATACAGCACAGCAGCATTCCACTTTCTGTGTCAATCTAATAATATGCAATATTCATTCATAGATTCACAGACTAACCAAGGGGGAAATAGCATGTCTATCCATTTCATTATAGGATTCATTATTTTTAATGTTTATTTTTCAGATGTTATGATATACTTATGCTGTAGGACAACTGTATACTAATAGTACTTTAATTTTGAGAGAAAGTGTTTTAACACTTGGTCATAGGGTCACAGAAAATTTTAATTTATACTCATTTTTATTGCAGAGAAATATGGTTTTCAATAAAAGACTTTTAAGCTAACATTTTATTACATTAAAAATTCTGTGGAGGCATATACAAGAAAAGGAATTCATGGAGAAAAAGGAAAGTATGAAAATTCAGTGTTGAAGAATATCTTGCTGAAGTTATTTTTTAAAGAAATGAGTATGGATATCAAGTTGCCAAAGTACAGTGCATATTTAGATTTTAGTGGATATATTCTATATAATGATATAATGGCTTTTAAAAAGTCAACAGGGGCAGCCAGTTAGCTCAGTTGGTTAGAGCGCGGTGCTCTTAACAACAAGGTTGCCTGTTCAGTCCCCATATGGGCCACCGTGAGCTGCACCCTCCACAACTAGATTGAAACAACTACTTGACTTGGAGCTGATGGGTCCTGGAAAAACACACTTAAATAAATAAAAGGTCTTTAAAAAAAATAAAAATAAATGAAAATAAAATAATAAAATGTCAACATTATCAATACACCAGAAATCATGTCCTATGAAACTTTCAAAATTTGTGATGAATATTTTAAATGTAAACTTAAAAATGTCAGAAAGTACATGGCTTTTCAAGATTCTTTTGAGAGAAAAGGACCAAAAAGGTTTGAAGGCCTCTACTGAGGGACCCCAGAAGCACCGTCTACACACCATGGAAAGAGATCATTTCCATTCACTTACAAAGGGCTGTGTAGTCCTTTCTCTGTTGAAGATGTTTCTCCCTCCATTTCAAGGGTAAAGAATCACCCTACCAACCCAGGGACAGGTCCTCTGTCACTACAGGGAGTTTAAACTAGATTAAGTAGGGCTGGGATTTGAACACGGGTAGTTTGCTTCCCCATCCATTTTCTTAACCACTACACAGCCTCCACTAGTAGGTGATACGCCCTCTTCTATGTCTCCCCTCAAGCCCCAACACGTAACTCATCCACTGTGAATTTTACACCCTTTTCTTCCTGAATTTCTCTTTATTTCCACTACCCCAAAGTTCCAAGCTCTCTTTCCTTATCCTGAAAATTTTTCTCAAAGTCCTTTTCTTACTCTCTAAAGGTGGAGATCTTTAGGCTGACCATCTCCTAATCATCCTGTAGTTCTCAACTCAGGTACAATTTTCATAATGAAGAGAAAAACATCCCACCACTCTGGCAAAGCCAACTGAAACAGCAACTGTTTGTAAAGCGCTCAAAGCTGACTCCGTCATGGTACTAACACACCGACTGTACAGCCCTTATTGTACTGCTCTGTCTCCTCTTCCCTCAGACAGACTAAACCAACGTCCTGCACAGTAAGAACTCCACCACTCTCTTTTTTAAACCACCATATCCACAGCAGCATACGGTAGACAATAAGTATTGTTGAAAAAGTGAAGGTTATCTGTTTAGAATTACTCATCTTTGCAATGATTTACCTTTTTTTCCTGTGAGTGATTCTTCCCATCTTCAAGAAGTACTGAACACTTAACACTGGATTTGTTTACCATTTCTGCAGCTTTTAAAAACACAAAAAAGAAACATGAGGCGTTAAGGAAACATTGGAGGTTTTATAATTAAACATTGAAAATAGCCTCTACAATCATGCTATTTACTTACTTAAAGAGACATAATAAAATTCACAATCAAAATGCACATTACCACTGTAATAAACATTTGTGTAAAGTATCTTCAAATTAATCGGAGACAGATCTATGCAATCATGAGATGTTTATTGAAAATGATTACCTGGTGTTTGCATTTGAATACTTGATTCTGAAAACCCAAGGTCAACATTTTACAGAAACCTTGTAAGTATTAAAGGTTTGAGGAAATTCCCTGACTGAATAATACTGCAATGGAACAATTAGAGATTCAGTAAAACATCGTTAAGTAAACTTCTGACTTAAATTCTGTTTTAATTTTAATAAGCCTGGGCTGGATAGCAAGCAATAGAATCTGGGTTCAGCGCAGGCTGACTCAGGAAGCTGTGCTCAGAACCAGTGATGTATGTTCCCTCCACAGCAACGGTGACATCGAAGGAATTCAAGTGCAGGATAACCTTTCATTTACAAGAGAAAAAAGGTACACTTAGGATAAATGGAACAAGAAAGGCACAGGGCACGCAATGACAAAAACTTAAAATCTTATGAAATGGCATGAAACGAGAGCTATACAAATGGAAAGACACAGCATTGGGATATGCACAAAATGTTTAATTCTTCCAAATATAAACTAAATGCAGTTTCAATTACAGAACTTACAGGGCTCTTTTAACAGAAAAAAATAATTCCAAAGTACGTATCAAATGTTAACTCTCTAAAAATAGACAAGAGAAGTAAGTTAAAAAAAGTAAAAAGACTTGCCTTGCCAGATTACGAGAACATACTATAAAGCCACTGTAATCAAATCCACGTGGTATTGGAATAGGAATAGATGAAAAGACGTCTAGAACAGAACAGACAATCAAGAAACTGACCTCAGGACTTAGGAGACTTTAATATACAACAAAGATGGTATTTCAATTAAGTAGCAAAGGACAGATTAAGAAATAGGGATAGTACAACTAGCACCACTTCTGAAAGAAAATGATACACTGGGAAAACTACTTGGGACAAAGGTAACAAAGGGTTGCTATCTGTATTATCCAACAAGTTTTATACATTGACAAACAAACTCAATAGAAAAATGAGCAAAAGCTAGGAAGAGGCAATACACAAAATAGCAAATCCAAAAAGCAAATAAATACGATATAATGCTCAATCTCACTAGTAGTCAGGGAAATTAAAATTAAATGTAATTGGAGAAGGAGGGAAAGAGGCAGTCTCCTGTACTGCTGGTAAAAATATGAACACTTGACGTCATCAATGTGTTGTGTGACTTTAAGCAAAACGACGCGTAACGAGACCAATTTTCCCATAGGCTAATTGCTATAGACAAGAGTTAAGTTCCTTGGCCATCTCATCAAAGTTATAACAAAATGATGTTACTTGAGGACTTGCTGTAGTTATCCTCTTTTTGGAGAGCAAACTGTCAACACTTATTAAAATTAAAAATACATGCATTCCCCTTGAGGGTTGGGAAGAGACAGACTGATCCAAAGGGAGCAAAGACGGGCCCTTGGGAGCCACTGATGTTTCTTGATATGGGTGAAGGTTACAGGGGTGTTCAGTTTGCGACATTCTGAGCTATAAACTTAGGACATATGTGCTATGTGTGTGTGTGTGTGTCAATAAAAACACATAAATCATCTAACCAAACAACCTCACTCTTGGCTATTTCACAGAAATACATGCTTTATGGCAAAGATCTGAAGACAAAGCAGACACATCAAGACGGAAGCTGATAAATAAATGACATGACACCCACTCTGAGCACATAACCACTGAGAAGAATCACTTAGAGGTGGGTCAGTGCACTTGACAAGGCAGAATCCTGGGAAAACATGATTCCAGTTTTGAAATCAGTGACCAATCTCCCGATTTATGTACACGAGCCCATCACACGTACACTGGCACAGAGCTGGAGGGGGGCTGCAATGCAGGTTTGCACTGCCGGGAAGGGTTACTGGGGAGTGCTCCTAGCACCGAGGTCTGCAGGGGGGAAGGAAAGAGGACTGGGCCAAGATGCTGTCACTGCCAGGCCCGTGCTGGGCCCGTGTGGCCCTGCAGAGTGGGGCCCGTTAGGTCAAGGGCGCGGGGCCTTTATTCCCAGCACCAACCAGTCGCTGGACTGGCTGTTCCTGGGAAAGGCATGTGCCCTTGTGCACAGCTCTTTGCAGCCAAGGCACTCACCAGCAAGGCTCCCAGCCACTGGGGCGATGGTACAAGGCGCCTGGCACGGGGGTGCGCCTGGCATGCAGTGCACACAGCAGGCCTGCCCGACTGTCAGCCACGCTGCACAGACACTCCGGGGCGGCCCCGTCAGGGTGCTGCAGGGCTTCCTGGAGGAAACTTTTAGAAGGAAAGGTAACGGCAAGAACTCAACCTCCCTATGACCGCAGGTGGTCTCCAAGTTGCAAATGACATTCTTCTCCCTCCTCTATGCCCCATCCTGAGGCCCCTCCCTCTGGCTGCCCTCTAGGTAGCTTACCTAATCAAATGGCCCAAACCCTCATCCCTGACAAGGTAGGCTCTGGTCTCCATGCCCTTCTCGGGCCATAGCCGATGCCTGTGCCATCATATTTGGACAGGGGACCGAGGGGTGACCAATCACATCACCTGGGTGCCAAGTGTATGCTCCCCTGCCTCCATTATGTAACAGCAGCTCTCACTTCTGATGCCCAGGGGGTCCCCCAGAGCAGGACAGAGATGACATTCCTTGTCTGCCAGTCTCTCAGCATAAGGAACTTGACATGACCAGGCAGCAGCCACGACAGGGGACTGAACGGTACTCTTCCTGCACCCCTGGTGGGTCTCCCTCTAGGACTCAGGTCAACCTGCAGAACCCAGAGGGGTGGGGGCACTGGGAGGATGGCAAGCGGGGCCCCCCACATCCACCTGTGGCTCCCAGACGTCTGATGCACACGGGGGCACTGCACCCTGTAACGGTCTCTCATGTACAGTGGACACCGCACCCTGGAGGCTACTGCTCTATCCCCATCAGGCGTCATCCCCAAGCTGACACCTCATCTATGCCACCCAGGCCATTCCACCACTCTGCTAGGCAGGCATTTCTGGCTGTGCGGCTGAGAGGGAACCCGTGGGCCCCCATCATGGGCCCGCCCACGACAGCTCCCCTGCTGGGAGGTGGGTCCCTACATCCAGTGCAATGCCATGCCAGATTCTGTGACAGCAACTCAAATGCTCTGTGAGCCTAACGCAGCTCAGAGGCCCTGCAAACCCATGCCTGGAACGTGTGCACTCGAGTCAAGATCTATCGCTGAACCTTTGGAGACATAAAGGGTTCAGCATTGCCAACCTGCCACCAAGTGACTGTTCTCCTCAAAGGACGGTGCCGCTGGGGACACAACGTGATCTGTGTAAGATAGTTGGACATTTAGCAGATGTGATAGCTAGGTGAGCTCTGGTGAGCGGGAGGCTCCATTAAAGAGCCTGTACCGGGACAGCAGATGACAGGCTGGTGGACGCCACCTGGCCAAGTCGCCCCCATTTCGTTACTTCCTCAGTACTCAGCCTCAGGTCGCTAGCTGCTCTGTGTCTGCCATCACCATACTCTTTAGACTTCTCATTACTCACTGGTAGCGAATCCATTGCTAGTTAAAAATGTAAATTCTCCCTATTGAAATTGCTGTATGCTTTCTGCTCCCTGACAGGCCAGCACTTCCTGGGTGGCACCTCCTGGGTGGGCCACGCAGACACAATGGCCAGGAGGGAGGGCAGGAAGCGGAGTTCCTGAGGGAGCTAGGCCTCAAGAGAGAGGCCTAGTCTGGTCTTCAAGCAGTGGCGGGGGTGGGGCACTAGCCTTTAACAGAGCTACTTATGTAGGGTCCAGAGGTACCTGGGATTCACATTCTGAACGCAGCCATCCGGACGTCCCCATCGCGCATCTCAGGGTCCCTGTTCCTGACCAGCCCGACCTTGAGGCAGCACAGCACAGAGTAATCCGACTTCTCTGGAGCTCTGCCCGTCTTGGCACCTAGCACTAGGCCTGTGACTGCAGGTGGTCACTCCAGGCTGGCAGGAAAGGCCTCTGCTTATCACATTTAGCCTGTAATGGCTAGTTAATCAGCCTGTCTTTTTCCAAAGGCTGTTATTCCCAGCCACAGCCACCCATTCCAATGTCTTCCATCGCCTTGCACTTTTCAAATCGCAGCTGCTTCCTCAGGTACACCAGGCCAACCACCCCTAGTGAAGTTTGAACCGCACTGCTGCCATTCGGATTCCACCTTGAATTTGTGATGAAGTCATCGGTGCCAGCCTGTCTGAGGGTCACTAGCTCCAAAGCACAATGTGTTTTCTCAGACCACTGCCCGTACCAAGTGTAGATCAGGTTCCCTGGGAACCAGACTGAGCTGTGCCAGCAGGAAGTTTACTGGGGGTGGAGGGGTTCTCGGGGAGCCGGACCCAGAGAAGGGGAGGTTCCAATGCGACAGTTACAACAAAGGCCTCAGCCAATCCCCCTGGAGGAAGAGGTAGCACAGCACTGCCACAGGTGCAGTTCTAATCATGGAAACAAATGACAATACAAAAGGCACATATTAAGCCATTACCATGGCTAGCAGTAGGGTAGAGGGCTCAACAAAGAGGAGAAAGCCTGAACGAAGAAAATAGTGTACACATGGACCCTTTCACTACATGCATGTGTGTAAGAATGTAAAAAACCTTTTTTTAATGTGGGATTATGGCCTTCAAGTTTTGGGTTTTTGTTTAAAAAAACAAAAACCAAACTTTTCCCAAAGCATTGCAAAGACCCCCAAAAAACACTGAGGAAAATAACCAGTAAACGTTGACTTCACCGATCAGCCCACCTGCAGGAGCACTCACACACTTCACCCTGCCTTCAAAGAACTCAAAGCACAGCAACAGTTAAAGCACCCAAAACACTTCCCGTTAAGTTCTCTCAACTGAGCTGCAAAGGAACCAAAAGCACTTTACTTCCAGCAAGGCATTCTGGTAATGGAAGGAGTATATTTGGGCAGAAGCTTGTAAAATGTGGATTTCACCACCATGAGTTGAGTGAAGGATAGAAAGAAAAGGGTAGGAAGAGGATAGTCGGACAATGTCACAGGTGTCTGGAAGTGACAGTCCAATCTGAATGGGGCCCAAAGTAAGTGGGTAAGTGGTGGGACAGGCAGGAATTCATGAGGATGTTTCTATAGAGAAATTTTGCAGAGAGCAAGGACAAGAGCTGAGCTAATTCTAGCAAAGCAAGACCAAGTGGCAATCAACTGAAGGCGACAGCAGTCAGGAAACGACTGGGAAGGCAAGTGAAGCAAGGCAGGCCTGAGTGAGGGGCAGGCCTGAAGTCCAACCCCTAGCAGGCTTTGCTGTGATGGGATGGAAGGGCCTTATGTTTCTGACAGAAATAAAAGTAATAGAAATTGTTAATCCATATACTCTCGATTAGAATGATCAAAACAGATCTATTTTGTCATTTAGTTATCTGTCCTTGAAACTGCAAAGATTTCCATGAGATGATGGGAATAAAGACACTTCATACACATGAATGAATTGGATTTTAACAAGTATCTATCTTTTGTGGTCTCAAACTTGTAATTTGTAATGTCTGTAAGAATATCTTTGTTTTACTGGACACCATATTCACCTCTAAGCTCTACCAAGTTAAAATAAAAAAGAATATGGATAAATGTGTACTAGAAAATGTTACTTGATTTCTGTAGGTATTTAGACAAAACAGGCATGTTCTAACAAACATGTGCTTAATCATACTCATAATCCTATCAGAGCACCAGGGCAGCTGACAACCTTGAAATCACCCTGAAAACTTCTCCTCTCCCAATATTTACCAAACTACCAGCAGAATTACTGAAGAATAAAATGACAATGAAAATTCAACTCAGATGAAACCAATTCTGCATCTAGTTTAAAGACGTATGATTTAAAGTAAAAAGTTAAACTACTGGTCACAAAAGACGCAACACAACACAGTGGCTCAAAGAACAAAAAGTCAAGTTTATTTCCGTCGTGTTGAGGCGAGTGGCCTCAGCTGGCGGAGCAGCTGTCTCAGAGGTGACTCGGGGGCCCGGGTTCCTTCCAGCACGCTGCTCCCCAATCCTCCAGGACCGTTAGCATTCGCAGGGTTGGAAAGGAGACTTCAGGTTCTGATGGCAGGGAAGGCAAGAGGCCAGCTAGGAAGCAAGCTGGATTGTCTTCGGGGCCACCATGGACCAGGACACACCACCTGCGCAAGTCCCACTGACAGGAGCAAGGAGACTGAGCCATGTCGTCTGATCGTGTGCCTCAGGAGGAAAGACGGACTCTGGGGTGGTGGACAGGTAATCTGCCAAAAAGGCCTTTGGAGCAACACAAATGCCAGTGACTGGGAAGTGAGAAGTGGTTGTCCTAGTCAGGATCATGGTTACCTCTGAGCAGGGAGAGGGTTTTACTCAGAAAGAAATTTTGAGGTACTGGCAATATGAGTGGTAGTTACATGGATGCCCTCGTTATATTAATTCACTAAGCTGGACTTTCAGTGTTTTCACAGCAAAGGTTTTTTTCTTTTTCTTTTTTTTTTAAAAAGATTTTATTGGGGAAGGGGAACAGGACTTTATTGGGGAACACTGTGTACTTCCAGGTCTTTTTCCAAGTCAAGTTGTCCTTTTAATCTTAGTTGTGGAGGGCACAGCTCAGCTCCAGGTCCAGTCGCCGTTGTTAGTTGCAGGGGGCGCTGCCCACCATCGCTTGCGGAAGTCGAGGAGTCGAACTGGCAGCCTTGTGGTTGAGAGCCCACTGGCCCATGTGGGAATCGAACCAGCAGCCTTTGGAGATAGGAGCACGGAGCTCTAATCGTCTGAACCACCGCCTGAGCCACTGGGCCGGCCCCAGCAAAGGGATTTTAAATAAAAGATCAATCTTGCTGCAAGAAGCTACACAGTCCAATCCTTACTGGATGTGTACCTCAACATACCTCAGTTAGTCTGGCAGATCAGAAAATGAGATCCCAAGGTGACGTATAACATTGATAACGTAGTGTTTTGTAAAAGCAAATAATTGTAGTTTATTTCCACTGATTTCTGAGTTCAATTTTGAAATTTATCAGGTATTAAATGGGCTTTCAGCAATGAAATGCTGGTTTACAGTATTTTATTTTTAAGACACAAGGATTTGATGTAACAACACCTCAGCATTTGACAAGAGTCCAGGAATCACTAGGTCTCAGGTCCAGTATCATTCATCAGTAACCCACCAGCAATCCAACTTTCATCCAAATTCTACGAAGTAAGAATAAAATTGGTGGGACCCTGTGGCAGACTCTACGGTGGTCCCACGGCCCCTGCCTCCTAGTATTCATGCCCTGTGACTCCCTCCTCTTGAGTGTAGGCGGGACGTGTTGACTCACTTCTAATGATCAGAACAAAACAAAGGTGTTAAGATGTTTGTGATTACGCTACATAAGACTGTAATGTCAGTCTTGCTAGGGACAGACAATCTTGCTGTCTTTGAAAAAGCTGCTAGACAATGAAACGCTGCCTTATGGAGAGAACCGGAGAAAGGAACTGAATTTCGCCAAGAACCCTATGAGCTTGGAAGCCAATGCGTCCCCATTCAAGCTTCAGATGAGACCCCAGCCCTGGCTGAGACCTGCACAGTAGCCCCCCAGAGGACCTGGCTACGCTGTCCAGGCTCCTGACCCACAGAAACCATGAGATAACAAATGTGTGTTGTTTTCAGTCACTAAGTTTGCAGTTCTGGTGTTATGTAACAGCAGATAACAGAGTCCTTGTGAAAATACACTATTTTTCCAAATCCAAAACACTTGACAGAAAATACCTTATCTTTTTTCTTTGTCTTCTCAATACATTTCTGAAAACTAGTGTTTTTAACAGGATATTTTAAGAATATCACATGTTCATGAGATGGGCTGACTGCCAGAAATTTTGCTCAACAGAGACTTACTCACATTATACTACCAGAGGCATTTCATTGTTCTTATCAGTTTTTGAAAGGAAGTACATTTCCACCTGTCAAGTGCACACTGCTCTTTTATTTTAGATAGCCAAGTATACAGGACAAAGGAGAAAGCTCTTTGATGTTTAAATAGTTATCTTTCTTTACTATCCCCCACCACCATCATTCCTCCTAAAACACTACTGATTGCTAGGTATGTCGCCACACCCCAAAATTCTTACCAGTTCCTTTGCTAGTGACCCCTACTGTAGTAAGACACGCAAGCAACAGATAGATACCTGAATATGAACAGATCAAAATGCTAAGCGCTGCTGTATCTTAAGAAACCGCATTTACATTTGTCAATACTCTCCAAGTATTTCATCTCAATATAATTATTCGATTATCTCACTCACTTATAACTTACTCTGTAGAAAACAAATTATTGGCCAAGACTTACAAATTTAAAATAAAACGCTTTGCTAGTAAAAAAAAAAAAAAAAAAAAAAAAAAAAAAAGGTATTCCAAACACTTCAGGCACATTTGTGAGCACGTCACTGTTTTTACTATTCTGTCATGATCCACTAATCTTTGCCAACTAACAGTTTACAAATTTCTATGGCAATGTAATACACATACTGTCAAAAACACTTCTCTTGGCTACCACACACAATAAGCAAATAGTCGTCCTCAGTATCCGTGGGGGGTGGGTACCAGGACCCACAGGGATACCAAAATCTGTGGATGCTCAAGTCCCTCACATAAAATGGAATATTGATGTATAACCCATGTTGGCATATAGGCTACAACAGGTTATCCCACACATCACTTCACTTGCGTGGACTCAATGTAGTGCTGGGCCTGTGATAAATTCAAGTTTTGCTGCTTCCTGGAACTTACTGGGATTTTTCTTCCTAATATTTTCGATCTGCAGTTGGTTGGACCTGCAGATGCCAAAACCTGTGGATATGGAGGGCTGACTGTACTATGTACAGGTTTAACGACGCCATAGCTCAGGCTGAAGGAACAGGCATGGTTAAACAGCTGGTCCGATTCGAAGGGGATGTCTGACAGAAATGTCCGGAACAGAAAGACAGTGTTACATTTTCAAAGCAACGAAGAGCTAAGAGAATGTTAGATTTAGTGAGTTCAGTCAACATTGAATGAGTACAGCGAGCGGGAGCTGGGTTCCACGGTTTGTAGGCAGGAGCTTCCTTACAATGTAAGTCCTACAGAGCAATACTGCTCCATTTCACTTCCAAACCTTAGTCTTAAGAATTATTAACATTCAAAGTAACAAAAGATAGGTTCATAAATTACTCACTCTTTTCTCTCTCTCTCCAGTTCTTAGACTCCACTAAATCACCTGAATGTATAGCAGACATAATCTTCTGAGCAACACTGGAAAGTGGTATCATACAGAGATCAAAGCCTACAAATGCCTCAGAATTTTCCATTTTCATAAATCCTAAACATAAAATAAACACAATACCCATATATTAATTTTGAAACTCCAAAATAAGAAACAAGTTATTTGAAAATGTTTATGTAGAGATTTTTATAAAAATTATTATATTAATGACCACAAGAAATAGGCATAAATCGTCTCCGTTAATACAGACAGCATAGTAAGAAAGCAACGGTTAGAGGCTCAACTGGGATGTTATGGTAAACAGGTAACAAAGTAAAGAACATTTTTTCTAGGTAACCAGTTTTGAAGCAATTTATTGAAATACTTCCTGAGGTTTCAAACAAATGGCTGTTATAATCTTCAAACATATAAATAACATAAAAATTACTTTTAACTGACTTGTGTGATTATGATAGACACACAACCCAACATCCTTCCACTCGCACTGGCCCCCTGGGCTAAGGGGGTGAAGGTCTGGAAGGGACAGTGAAAATCATCAAGTAGCTGGTCAGACATCTAACATATCTGACACTAAACAGAATTTGCTAGTCCATGAGCAAGGAAACCAGGTCACATATTTTTTTCCACATTACTGGAGAAAAGAAAAATTTTAAGTAAATTCTCTAATTTTAAGTAAATTCTCTACGCCAATGTAGAATAGAAAAAAAAAAAAAAAAGGAAAAAGTACCCATAAGGAGCTAAGAGCAAAATCTGACCAAATTTTTGCCACAAAGTTTTCAAGCATTTTAAGATCTACTTAATACATTTTTAAATAATGTACAACAATTGGCAAAACATTTTTGTTCAATGGATTAAAAAAATTATCAGGGGTCATGTTACCTAAACATACCCATTTTCTGATGGTGATAGCTGAAAAATTCCATAAAGACCACCTATAACGTAGTTTTTAGATATTAAGAGCAAGTAATCTAGTTCTAAAGCAAAAATATTCCTGTAAGTAATATATCTTATCTCTATAAAGCTTATATGGTAAGTAACACAGGCCATGTATAAACCAGGCACTAAAGACACATTTGATGTAATAACTAATAAACTACAACAAATTATTTTATATCAACCCTTAAAATAATTTCTAATTGTCCAAATACTACACTTGCATCTCAACTAATAGCCCAACATTTAAGTGTTCTCACTCCAAAGCAGCTGATGAAAATAGCATTATACATCTTTTGAGCAGCCATGTCTATGGAATTCTGAAACTTCATTTGGAAGTCATTCATGTGGAGGTCCCATTGGAGTCACACACTGCTGAGATCTGTCTTGCAGAAATTTTGAGTCTCCAGAACCCAGCCTGTTAAAATAAACAATGGGCCACGGAGAATTGACATTCATTGTGGTCTAAGTAGGAACATTAAGAATCTCAAAGTCGATAGCAAAAAATTAGGAGGGAATATGGGCAGAATTTGACTTTACAGTCAACTATGAAGGGACTTGGCTATTCCATATATTAAGGTCTGTAGCTTTAACAAGGCTGATTCAAAGTTCTATAATTTTTTTTAAATAGCAGAAAATTTATATTTCTAAAAAAATTAGTAGATATAACTATTTAAAAATATTTGCATTATATAATACAGTAGTGACCGCCTTATTCACAGGGGACATGTTCCAAGACCCCCAGTGGACACCTGAAGCCACAGACAGTACCGAACCATATATACACTATTTTTTCCTGTACATACTACATACATACATACATACATACACACATTCTCACTTACAAGAAGCACTTTATAGCTTCTCTTTGGCATATCCAAACTGCCCGCATCACTATTCTTGCACTTTGGGACCATTAACTACAGGAAGGGTAAGTTGGACACAAATACTGCAACAGTGGATCTAATAACCAAGACAGCTACTTAGTGACTAACAGGCAGGTCTTATACAGCGTGGTGGCACTGGACAAAGGGAGGATCAAAGTCCCGAACAGGATGGAGCAGGTATGTGTGAGATTTCATCATGCTACTCAGAATGGCACACCATTTAAAACTTATGAATTGTTTATTTCTGGAATTTTCCATTTAATACTTTCAGACTGCGGTGGACTACGGGTAACCTGGAACTGCAGATAAGGGCAGGACTACTGTAATGCTTTTTCCCTATAAGCAAAACGTTACCAGACTAAGGGCCACCAAGTAAATGTTCAAGTCACGTAAAGCACTGGCCCTATAAACAAACATGTTACATAAGAAAAAACCAAACTGATAGAACACTTGAATTCATTAAATGTTACATTGACCTCAAATTTAAAATCCTAGTAGTGGTTATGTGCTATATTCTCCTCCTAATACATAAAACATTAAGACAGAGCATATGTAGTAAAAATTCAGTTTTTAGTAATTTTCAATGTTTGAGACCAACGGCCTTAATCTTTGATTGCTTTTCTAAATTCTCCACAATCTCTTTCAGATAACCTTCATCTTTTAAAAAATATACATATAATTCTCTTTCCATTTGATGCAATTTGTTAGATGCCAAATTTTTTCTTTTTGTTTTCACATCAGCAAGAATGTCAGTAAGAAGATGATTTAGTTTATTCAGCCGAGATTCTACTTGATGAAACTGCTCCGTTAACTCCTAAAAAGAAAATAAAAATGCTTTTAATTCAAGAACTCTTTTTACAATACCAATTATAAATTTAAAATGTAATTTAGAAGGAAAGAATATAAATGATATAATCATCATTCCCACAATTTTAACAGTAAGTGAAACTTAATGAAAATCCATAGGTTTAATATAAATTCTATGTAAGATCAATTGCACAACTTCTGATAGGCAATTTTAAGTGATTCAAAACACACTCTTACTCCCTGAAGAAGACTGGATGTGTAAAAACTGTTCTGCATATTCGTACATTCAAAAATAGTCCTGAATGCCTGCCACATGCCAAGCACTGTTTTAGAGACTACAGATTATAAGAATAAACACCATCTCTTTCATGGAGCTTACATTGTGCTCAACTAATCAAACCTTATTTCAGCCTAATCTCTGTTTATTCTAAACATAGGAGGTACAGAGAAAGCCTTGAAATAAAGCAATTACCAGTAAAAAAGAATTACCTCATCGAAAAGCTCCATTTTTTTTTTCACATTGTTATAGAAGATTAAATTACATGTGACATTCAACAATCCTGACTTATCATGTCATTGTCCTGCTCAAGAACTTAGACATGCCGGACATCACATTTAATCGACCGAAACTCACTTCCTAACATTAAAAGCAATTTTTTAACAAGTTTCCATGGCTTTCTAATTAAGTATTCTACTCCTATACAGTTTCAGCCAGTACTACCAAAGAGCTTCTAAGAAAATCTGTAGTTCAAACTACCTCAGAACGTTACAGAGCTTCTCAGCATGGGCCACAGCATGGTAATCACGTGGGTGCCAGTTATGAATACCGATTCCTGTACATTACTCTGCTCAGTTACTCGAACTCTGCGACAGGGCCAGAAAGCCACATTTCAACAGGCTCCCAGGTGATTCTAATGTGCAAGTTCAAGAATGACAGCTAACACCTGTCATAAAAGCCAGAGCGCAGTACTAAAACTACATTTAAAAAAATATCAAGTATATTTACAATAAGTGGTCTCCCTTTGAGGAAAAACTTGGTAAACTTGAATACGAGAAACAACTTCACCTTTAATTTCAATACTAAAAACCTTTGTAACAATTGCTAAAATAATACTGCTACAGATACTGAAAAATATTCAACTTCATTAATAATAAAAATGTTAAGTTAAATTTGGATGGCATTTTGTACCTCACTAGGCTAAGGAAAACATTAAATAATGACATCTAATAAGATTATAGTGAAATCACCATATTTTAGTGATTCTAGGCTACAATCACATTTTAAAATATCCAAAACAGGCATTTTATAATCAAGAGTATCACGTCATTGTTATTAACCAAACACACATAGAGAATGCTGTATTACCGACATTAAAAAAAGTTTACAGTGGTAAGAACACTTAACATGAGCTGTCCCCTTCATGGATTTTTAGGAGTGCAGCACAGAACTGCGAAGTACAGCACAACGCTGTACAGCGGATCTCTAGAACGTTTTCGTCTTGCACAACTGAAACTTTACACCTGCTTGATTAACAGCACCCCCTCATGTCCCCTTCCCAGTCCCTGGTAACCACCTGTGCTGTTCTCTGCCTCTATGATGAGACTATTTTAGGGATCTCGTATAAGCAGAATCGCTTGTCCTTGTGACCGGCTTCTTCTACTTAGAATCACTTCCTCAAGGTTCATCCATGTTGTCACACACTGCAGAATTTCTTTTTAAGGCTGACTAATATTCCACTGTATGTATATACATTTTCTCTATCCACCCCTCTACCGAGGAACATTTAGGTTGTTCCCACATCTTGGCTATTATGAGTAGTGCTGCAAAAAATGTGGGAATGCTAGTATTTCTTTGAGATCCTAATTCCAATTCTTTTGTTTAAATATCCAGAAGTGGGATTGTTGGATCATATGGTAGTTCTATTGTTTTTTAATTTTTGAGGAACCTCCAAACTGTTTCCCACAGCAGCTGCAACAAACATTTTGCACTCCTACTAAGAGTGTACAAGGGTTTCAGTTTCTCCACATCCTCACAAACACTTAATGTCTTTTTCTTTTTTAAACAGCCATCCTAACAGGCGTGAGGTGACATGTCATTGTGGCTTTAATGTATTTCCCTGAAGATCAGAGATGCTGAGCATCTATTCATGTACCTGTTGCCCATTTGTATGTCTTCTTTGGAGAAATATCTGTTCAAGTCCTTAGCCCACTTTTTAATCAGGTTATTAGTATTTTTTGCTATCATCAATATCCTCGATGTAGAGTGTGGAAAAATACAAACCACTCTGAGTCAAAAAATAACACAGAAGAATTGAAACTGAATGTGAAGCTTTAGAAATACCCTATTTTAACTGGCTTATTTTTTCTTTTATATTCAAGAGTGATATGACAAAAATCTAGGTCTATACGCACCTAAGAGGGATCTTTTAATAAGTATGAAATAAAAATTCTAAGTAAGAAAATATTGTCAGTTTAACTAAAAAAGTTTTTCCTGAAATGAAGTAATTCATGAAATGACAGTGTACCATATGATCATTTCAATACTGCTGGTGGCGTTGTAAACAGGTACAACTCCTTCAAAAAGCAGTATCGCAAAAAAAAAAAAAAAAAAAAAGTGTAGACTCAAGAAACCCAATAGTCCTACTTCCAAGAATTTACCCAAAGGAAAGTGTCCAACAACAAGAAGCTATATACACAAGATGTACATGTCTTTCAAGAGCAATCAAAAGAAAATGAAGATTATCCAAGAATCCAACAATGGTGGATTGGCTACAGAACTTGACATGGTAATTACATCAACGGAGTACTGTAACATTAAAAACTAAGAAAATTATTTAGAGTGAAATGTTTATTTCATAATGGTATATAAAAAGGAAAAAAAAGATATAAGTAAAGGTAAAAGCATATGCTTTGCAAATACTAACCAAAAGAAGGATGACATAGAAATATTAACATCAGATAAAAGAATATTAAGACAGAAAGCATAATAGGAATAGAGAGGGTCACTTTGTAATACTAAATGGTTCAATTCACTGCAATTAAATTTACCAGGATAATAACTCACTGCAATTTTAAACTTGGATATAACTTATAAAATAAATTCAAGTATAAAGAAAAAAACTGGCACACAGTAGGCACTCAATAAACATTTACTGATTTAAATCAAAACAAAAACTGATAGAACTAGAAGGAGAAAATTTCAAATCCACAATCATATAAGACTTTTATACAACTATTTATTGGAACAAGACAAAATCAATAATAGGAGACTTTTTTAACACAAAACTAATCACGGATATCACTTCATACCCATTAGTATGGCTATTACATATTTTTTTAAAACGGAAAATAAAAGTGTATGCAAGGATAAGGAGAAACTGGAACCCTTGTGCATTGCTGGTGGGAATGTAAAATGGTGGCGCTGCTGTGGAAAAGTTAGGGAGTTCCTTGAAAAGTTAAACATAGAATTACCGGGGCGGCCAGATGGCTCAGCTGGTTAGAGCACAAGCTCTGAACAACAGGATTGCCAGTTCGATTCCCACATGGGCCAGTGAGCTGCGACCTCCACAACTAGATTGAAGACAACGAGCTGCCGCTGAGCTTCCAGAGGGGCGGCTGGATGGCTCAGTTGGTTAGAGCGCAGGCTCTCAACAACAAGGTTGCGGGTTCAATTCCCACATGGGATGTGGGTTGCGCCCCCTGCAGCTAAAGATTGAAAACGGCGACTGGACTTGGAGCTGAGCTGCGCCCTCCACAACTTGGATTGAAGAACAACAACTTGGAGATGATGGGACCAGGAGAAACACACTGTTCCCCAATGTTCCCCAATAAAATTAAAAAAAAACACACAACACATAGAATTACCATATGATCCAGCAATTCTACTCCTATACACATACTGAAAAGAAATGAAAACAGGGACTCAGATACTTGTACACCAATGTTCGTAACAGCATTATTCACAACAGCCCAAAGATGGAAACAGCCCAAGTATCCTTCAACAGATGACCAGATGAACAAAATGTGGCATATACATACAATGCAATTATTACTCAGCCATAAAAAGGAATAAAATTCTGACACATGCTACAATGTGGATGAAACTTACGAACATTATGCTAAGTGAGATAAGCCAAACAAAAGAACAAATGTTGTATGATTCCACCTCTATGAATGAAGTACTAAGAGTAATTGAATCCAGAGACTGAAAGTGGAATAGAGGGACTGAAGATGAAAAAGTTCTGGAAATGTACAGTGGTCATAGTTGTATGACACTGAGAATGTACTTAACACCACAAAATTGTACACTTAAAAATGGTTAAAACCGAAAATTCTTACATTTTGTATGTTTTATCACAAAAATTTTTTTGCTTACTGGAATAAAAATTATTTTAAAAAAAAATCACAAGCTTTCCTGTATCAAGGAAAAGTAGGCTAGTTATTCAGATCAATCTTCCCATAGGAAAGAAATGTAAAAGGCTAAATGAGATATTAAAAAAAAAAATCAAACAAAACAAAAGCTTCCTAAAAACAACAAAGAGATAACAAGACATCAAAAGGAACTACAAGTCCATAAAACAACCCAGATTGGTAAGGGAGCCCAGCAGCAGCTTTACTCTAGGGCAACTGCCAATCCTAGAAAATTAGAACCTATGATTCTTGACTCACAAGATGAATGGGAGAAAAAGAAAAGTCCAAGGTCTACGGAAAGTGTGGACTTAAACAGGAGACCCTGTTCACAATAAGCTAACAACTCAAAGGACACCAACGATCTTTTTTTATAACTTTTATTCATTTAAGTGTGTTTTTCCAGGACCCATCAGCTCCAATTCAAGTAGCTGTTTCAATCTAGTTGTGGAGGGCGCAGCTCACAGTGGCCCATGTGGGGACTGAACCGGCAACCCAGTTGTTAAGAGCACCGCGCTCTAACCAACTGAGCTATCCGGCCGCCCCAACTCCAACAATCTTAAGATCAGGATGGCCCAGAAGTGCAAGAGCCCTTGGCTAGAATTAGAGCCCAGACAGGAATCACCTAGGTCCTCTTAAAGACTCGTAGACTTTGAACCCAGTTTAAGGTTCAGAAGTGGCAGTGCCCATACTATCTAACAAAACAGACATGAAGGCAAAAGCACTGCAGGATCATTTATTTCATAATGTTAGGAGGTTCCCTTCACCAGAAAGACAAGTGTCTGTATGCCTCAATAAATGGTGATGGGACAATTTGGTTATTCATAGGGGAAAAAATAAATAAATAAAATTAGAATTCTACGTCATACATACGTCATACATAAAAATAAAATCCTAGTGGATCAAAAACCTAAAATTGAACATACCTTAAGTAAAAGATATCATGATGTTAAGGGCAAACCTTAACAAGACATACAAAACAAGATATAAAAAGGACAAACCATAAAGAATGATAAATGACATCAAAATTAAAATACTAAAAAAAGCCAAAACCAAAAAACTATAAAAAGACAAGCCACAAATAGGGAGTAAATATATTTAACACACATAACTAATAAAGGATTGGCATTTAACATATATAAATAACTCCTACAAATGATTTTTTTTAAATAATCTAAAACAGGCCAAGGAGACAGAAGTAATTTTCAGAAAAAGATGAATGGCAGGTAACCAACAGAAAGGAACCAATGGGATGCTATTTTGTACGCACTGACTGAGAAATGTATAAATCAGACAATGCTGTGATGAAAAGGATGTGGATAAATAACATTTTAGGATACTGCTGGTACAATATGGTACAACTGCTTTGGAAAACAATTTGATGTACCCTGTAGAAGTGACCCTGTGACCCAGCATTCCACTCCTGAGTGACAGTGTGTGTACACGCACATGCACGTGCAACTGGGAGACACGTAACAAGATTGTCCACAGCAGTATGATCTATAGTAGCAAAAACTGGAAATAACCTAAATGTCTATCAACAGAACAGATAATTAAATTATGGGATTTCATACAATGGAATACTAACTACATCAAAGAGAAAACCAAGAATGAACTAAAGTTTTGCATATATCAACAGGGATGAATCTCAAAATCATATTAAGAAACAAGCAAGTTACTGAAGAATACATACAATACCATCTATGTAAAGTTGAAAAACACATAAAACTAAACAATATACAGTCTAGAAATATATGTATATAATAGAACTACAAGTAAGAGCAAACGATAAAATTAAGCATAGTAGTTACTCCTTAAAGAAGAGAGGGGAACGCTATTAGGAGGACATGCTATCACTAAGCATATATAGAGTATTTTAAAGATATAAGGACAATTCTCTAAGATAGGTGAAAAAAACACAAGAGTGGTTTTATTATTATTTTTTAAATTCTTAGCATAAGCATTACATATTTTCATGTATCTAAAATATTTTATAAATCTAAAAAATTCTGTGTACACTATCAAAACTATCTGAAAAACTACAAGATATAAAAAAGTAAACTTTGTATTAGGGCAATGGGATTTGGGGTAGTATTTTCCTCAAATTTAACATTTTCTTTAGTATCTTTTACAATGAACATTATTTTTTAAAGCATTTTTAATTACTATGGCAAGCACCCACCTGATCACTAAGCAAAAGCTGGTTTCCTCCTTGATACAAAGCATCACAAAGCATGTCCACATCATTGTTCAGTTTGGACACAAAGAAAGAATGTTCTCCAGCAGATACTGCCAACTGATCTTGTACTAAAGAAACATCCTGTTTTAATTTCTCAGCCATTTCCTCCAGTTTTCCATGGGTTATAAACAATTCTTTTTTCTTATTCTCTCCTTCTAAAAGTTGATAAAGCCTAAAATGTGAAAATAAAAAATTAGAGAAAAAAATCCTTAAGTCAGTAGTTTTCAAAATTACAATCCACTATATTGGGGCGTCATTGGGATAGCTAACAACTTAAAAAATATTAATCTGTCTTCTGCTAAATCAAGTAACTGAAAACATTCCAATTAAAATACTATCTCACTAGAGAAATACATACTCTTATTGTATCTGAACCCCCAGTTTCCCATTCTCCCAAGTTTTAGATATAAAATTCTCTTTTACTTTAACTGACATTAACCTACTTCAAACAACGTACATTTCAGATACCTCGCAAGAAAACACTTCTTTTACAGATACAACTATGCTGTAGCAGAAACAGCAACGAACTTTAGAAGCCCTAGGTCTGAGTTCTGGCTATTATGTGAAACCTGGATCAAGTCAACCTCTGAGAGTTAATTTTCACATCTTAATATCTACCTATTTTAAAGGATTGTGGTGGATTTAAAAACCAAAATTGAAAATATAAAAAATTTAAAAAAAAATGGAGCTACATAAATAGTAATAGTAAACTTGTTTCTCCAGTTTTGTTCATATTTGGTTGACAAATTAAATTCTTGATAAGCCATGAGATCACTTTAATACTTAAAACATTAATGGCAGAAAAATCCTACCAGGCAAATGGAAAAATGAGAGGCAGCACCTTCTACACACATCTGACAAAAAAGGGTCTGCTCTTTTGCTTAGAATTAATGTGTGTGTGTTTTAATTATTAGGTTAGTGCAAAAGTAATTGCGGTTTTTGCAATTATTTTTAACCTTTTAAACTGCAGTTACTTTTGCACCTACCTAATATTTTAACAAGTTGCAACAGACTTCCTAAAACTAGTTCAAGCCCAAGGCTTTTTTTTTGTTCCTGTGAGATGTGACAACACAATTCTAGAGGGCGCCATTCACATAGGTCCTGATGTCAATGCCATCCTCTGAAACTGCAACGAGGCAGCCCTATCTATGCCCCTCATTTCATTAAGAAAACAAAATGATTAGACGATTTTCCTCTTGTCCTGGAGAAAAATCAGTAGGATCCAGGTTTTTTAGGCCTTTGACTACTCTAACCGTCCAATTTCAGAATCCTCATACCATCAATTGCTTAGACATCCCATCCAGAAAAGGTGAGAAGCAGCATTCATTCTCATCAACTAACCTGACTAGACACAGAATTGAAGTCGTCCCTCTCTACTGTCACCTTCTCCAAATGCAATCCTCTGCCCAGTAATACCTACTGTACACTAAGCTGTACTCAAACTTCCTGCTGTAGTTCAACTCCTGCCCCAAATCTCAAACAGGGCATCTAAATAAAGGTGCCTAAAGGTAGGACCTTGTATATATTCAATTCCTCCAACCCCTCCACCTCAGCTTTACAGTAACTACTTCCAGATTTAACATGAAAGGAAAAAGGAGCAAAAAAGGAAAAAGAGGCATAGAAAAGTGGGAGAATAGAAAGGCCAAAAGTGGAGTACAAAGAATTTTTTAAACTTCCACAATTTCAGTTCAAGCTCTCTCCAGTATTTTACAAAACAAACAAAAAAATATTAAGATGAAGCATACCTGTGAGCAGAATAATCCTTGCTATCAATGGCATTCCTTGGATTTATCTGATGAGATATTGATGGGTCTGCTAGCATTTCTAATCGCTGGTGGAGCTTCATATTACTTTGACTAAGTTCTTGAACCAAATTTTCAAGTTGACGGTGTATGTCCCAGTGCTTTCTCGATTCAATTTCATATGCTAACTGCAGAAGTTCAAATGATGCCTTTTGCTTTATCAACTGATTTAAAACTAACTCTTGTCTTGCTGTATAATAGTCTTGTTTAGCAATCTGCAGATCAAAATCTCCCTTTACAACTGGCATATTCAATAACTGGGCATTCTCTTTTACCACAGCAGGCAAGCTTCTGTCTTTTATACGAGTAATTTGTTCTTCAAGTTTCAGAATCTCACTGTTCAAGCTAGAAATTTTAGCATCCAAATTATCTTTGCCAAGAGCCTATAAAAAGAAAGCAATTACATTTCAAACTGTATATATAATGCTCAGTTTAAAAATTATTTGCACTTTCCATTTTAGGTTATCAGATAACATGCTCACTAATAAAAAATAATCTCGTGTTAGCAAAAGACAAAATCACAATTGAAAAAGGAAAAGTGTGGACTAAGTCAAGGGTAAAGCCAGTATAAATTGCTAAATTTTAATGCTATTACTACCACATGTATACATAGTAATTAATGGCTACCAAAATAGAGATCTTGTCATGCTTGTCATAACCAATAAAAATTATTAGCACTACTGATTGCAAATGTATGTTATTTAAATTTTTCTTAAAATTAAAATAATCTCAGTAGCTATTCTCCTAGTCTGTCAGCTGATTGTAACACCTCCACAGAATGACAGGACTTCATACATTATTCCAAAATTTGTCAGTGATACTAACCTGGTGTTGGTGTTCAGTTTCACAAAGTTGTATTTTTACTCATCTATATAGTGCTTACATTACCAAGAAAGCGAGTTTTCCAAGACAGCAGATGGGTATCTGCATGCAATACGCCTATACATTCTCAACAGAGAATCAGGGTTTCAATCCCCTGAACTAGACCTATGATGTCATTAGCACCATGCTCCGGTCAGGGCAAACAAGGCAGAATACCCAGGCACAGCAATAAGGTTATTTACCCACACATCGTAAAGGAAAGTTCAGTGTCGTCTGTATCTGAGCCAATACAAATGTCAAATTCAGAATGCACAAGTACTTTTGTTTAAAATTAGATAATGTGGTTGGGGTTATAATTCCTAATTCTGCCCTCCACTAATATGACCTGTTTGTATGAAACTGACTTATCACACTAAGCACTGAACAACTGATTTATTATATCCCCCTTTCTAAATATCAATGTTCTATCCCCCATTGCTAACAATTACAATACGAATCCAGCCGCATGTCTCATGCTTACCTTGCTAGTGAGGCTGTGAAGATTTTCCTCTGCCCATTTTATACTTGACTTCATGCTCAAATTACTTGCTTTCAAGTGAATTAATTGATGTTGAGCACAAATGTATGCTAGTTGCAGCCTAGCCATCTCTAGCCATCTCTCCTCAAGGATTTCTTGATTATCACAAATAGATGGTGCTTGTATATCTAAAAGTTGAAAATTTTCTTCATTTGAACTTTCAACTACTTCATGTACACCCTGGAAGAACTGATCTTTCGTATATAAAGTTAATGCTGCTGTGCTTTGCTCTTCTTGGCTTAGGTATTTTTCCAAAGAAAACTGAGATAAAAACACCCGTGGATTTGTCCCTTGACCCAAATTAGAACATCTCAAGAACATCATCAATTTTGCAACTCCATCTGTAAGAACCTTAAGTTCATTCTTGATCTTAGTATTCACAGCATTTAGAATTCCTTGACTCTGCTTCAGCTTTTTAGTGGCTTCTTCTTCTTTAGCATTTAACCTCAGAGATTTGTGGTTAGTTACCGAAGCCATCAACTGGCCTTTATTACGTCGCTGAATTTTAAGGTTCTTTAATTTCTGCAGAGTTTGAACCTCAGCCTCTAATTTCTCTAGCTCTTTATCATCCAGGGTAGGTGTCTTCAAATTAGAAGTTTTACAGGTTTTAAGAACTTCATCCAATGCTGCTCCTTCTAGAATAGGCTTGCCTGATTTTTGAAGAACGCTAAAAGCTTCCAATTCTTCTTCAGACAATACATTCTGTTCATTCACGTTTCCACAAAACCACTTCAAAAATGACTCATTTTCAACAGTCTCAAACAACCAGTCAAAATCTTCCCCATTAAGAATATCAGCTTTGGGGTAGTCAATTTTTTTTAATGTTTCCACAAAATCTTTTCCACAACTCATGGTTTAACTACCCAAATTTCTGTAAGTGATATGGGTTTATGGTGTTGGTATTTAGAAAATAAATCCAAATATAAACAAAACTAATTTTATGTTAAGTCCATAGAGAAGGGGAAAAATATTTTTAGAGTCTATGATTTCTCCTAGGGGGGAAAAGACAAGTATTAGACCACAAATAAGGTGACCATATTTTTAAAAGGACAATACAGATAAGTATCAAAAAATATACGGTACCATCTAACCCAGAGGTAGTTGTAGCTGAAAAGTTTGATGAAGATGAAACAAACAATAAGGGTATTACCGTGTTTTGCCGTGTATAATGCGCACCCACGTTTTTGGCGCAAACTTTCAGGGGAAAAAAACCTTTCTTTTAATTTTTTAGTACTACCATGTACAATGCGCATCCTTATTTTTATTTGGGCAAAATAATGCGCATTGTACACGGCAAAATACGGTACTTAGAACACTGCAACAATAATGAAAACCTAGTAAGGCGAAAGTCTTATTTTTTCCAAACATAAAAGTGGTTTAATATATGTTATATTTTATTGAGCATTAGCTCAGTTTTTAATTCAAAATAAACAAGTCCCAGCCATGATGTGGTTAAGCAGCCTCTCTTCCCTGCCCTTCTTAAGGAAATAAAAATAAACGTAAGTTTTTTGAGAAAAGTCAACTAAATATTTACCTCAATGAGTCAATTACCATCCGCCATTCGCACAAGAATCACTGTCCAGACAGGATCAACCTAGTGCAGAGAAAATCAGGTTTAAGGTTGAAGAACTGAGCAATCATTAAATAAAAACATTTCAGACATGTTACTTTTCAACAAAGGCCCCACTGAGTAACGCACGACGATTTAACTAATCGAACTAATCGTGACGGTGATTAAGTCGTACAGACAGATTAACGATAAACCTAACAGATTCGCACCAAAATCTCTGGTTGTTTTTTGTGTCATTCAGTCACGAAGCGTATGCTGTTAATAAGACACACGTCCACAAAAACCACCAAGTCGGCGTTAAAGACAAACTGCAGAAGCCCCGTCAGGTGATGGACTGACTCCGCAGAGCCCGGGTGCGTCGGCCCGCGTCCCCACCGCGCCTCAGGGACAAAGCTGGCCCCCGGCCCCCGGAACCCCCGCCCCTCACCCGAGGCCCCCTCGCTCTCCCACGCGCCCCAGGCCCTAGCCGGCCGGGCTCCCTGCCCTGCAGCAGCGACTCGCGCGCCTGAAAGGAGATCCCAGGGACACCCACAAGAAGGGGCAGCCGGGTGGTCGGCGCCGCTCCAGAACTGTAAGGCCGGTGCCATTCACCTCAGGAACCACCGCTCGCGCCGGCTCAGCAACCCAACGGCCCGCTCTGCGCCTCGCACTGCCTCACGGGAGCACCGTCACTGCGCGCGCGCAGAAGGCTCAGGCGGGGCCGCGGGGGTGGGGAGGAATGACCGTTTGCGCAGGCGCGGTATCGGAAGAGGCGGGGCTGACGAAGGCGGGCGTCTACTTGCAGGAAGCGAGCTGATTGGCTCTCTGCCGCGGGGGCGGGGCCGAGGCGCGCGTTAGGCGGGACTGGGCCTTGCGAGGGTCGCCTCGCAGGGTGGGGTCGGCCTCGGGCTGCCCGCAGGGCCTTGAATCCCTGCACCCATCTGATGTGTGGTCGGCTCCAGGAGCAATCGGAGCAGTGTTTGGTGGTCTTAGGCTTCGCTGTTATTACTCGCTTTACAATTTTTTACGATGAACGTTTATTTTGCAAAAGCAGTTTGAAGGTCAGGGTGACTTCCTCCACAATCCCATTTTCAAAATTAACTTTTAAAGACGTTTTAAAGTCAAGATGAAACATCATTTCCGAAGAGGATGCCGGAAGCAGGCCATGTGTAGTCAGCGAAGGAAAGATTGCTGAAATAAGATTGCGAAGTTCTGTGCACATCTGGTTCATTACAGTCCAATGGAATAAGACCTTTTGGGTTCTCATATGTATCGGACGGAATTAATTTGCATCTCTACCAGACAAAAGCCATTTTTATTTACCAATCTTCTACAAATCAATGCCTAAATATGCAAGGTTTGGATCCTGGTCCTTCCTACATAGTCAGTGCTCCTGCCATCCCCGCATTAAATGACTAAGATAATTTGTTAGACAACGTCCTAGTCTCCGATGACATTGAAAGGGCAGAAGTCTTTATGGATAATTTTTAAAATTATTTTTAGGAGAGGAAAAAAAATGTCCTAAGGCAGACATCACGAATTAATCGTCAGTTGAAATACTTCCTATTAATTTGTTTTACTTTTTTAACTTTACTTTTTTACTCGCCTCTTCTAAAAGACAATAAAACTTAAAATGATCTGAAAAATAAACATAACAGGGGAAAAAGTTTACGGGGCGGTGCCCGGCCTGAAATGGGGCAGGAAGTGGGTCCTGCTGGTGAACTGAGAGGCTAGGTCAGAGCCCCTGGACCAGGAGAAGCCCCTCAGCCAACCATGGGGGCAGGGACTGGGGGGGGGCACAGTTGTGCAGCAGGAGACAGGAGCTGAGCTGGCTTGTAGGGAGGAAGCTGAAGTGGCTTGTAGGAGGTAGTGCAGACAGTGCCTTCAAGAAATTTTGCTGAGGAGGCAAAGATTGAGGGAGAGAGAGCAAGAGAAGGAGCAGAATGACATTACATGGGGGGTGGGAGTGCAGAGCTGGGGGAAGGGTTTGGGTTTTGTTTTGTTTTAAGATGGGAGGAACTTGAGGATATTTATGGACTGTGAGGAGGAACTTAGAGGACCAGAAGATGTGAGAAAGAAAAGGGGCTACTTTATAGAAAGATCCCCGATGACAGGAGAGTGAGACCCCCAAGCACCCAATGTGGTTCTGGAAGTCCACTTTTCCTAGTGACTCCTGGGTCATATCCTGGGCCCACAAATTTTCCATATGATTTTGAATGACTGACTTTGAAAGATGTTTGTGGGGTCAAAAACAACAACAACAAAAACACATAAAAATATAAAGTAAAAATCACAATGGTATTGTCTCCCAGAGTACAAATTACAAACACAATAGGTTCAACTATACAGACTTGGAAACTTTTCTTTGAAAAGTTGACTTACTAGGGCATTTCTGCTCTTGAGATTGCATTTGGAATTTAAGAAAGCAAATATGTTAGACTTACTTCCAGGACAAGCTCTTTCCTCCGATCAAAGTCATATAGGGTTTTAATGGGGTACTTGCACAGTCAAAAGAGAAAGGGAACTGGGGGATGAACCTCCCCCAGAAAGCCCAGGAGAATGGAGTGGAAGAAATAGACCTAAACACAGAGCTGGAAGCATCACGTGGTTTTGTTTTCTTTTCCTCTTTTTCTCCTCCCTGCAGGAATCTTTTTCTCCCACTGATATTAAAATGTACTTTAGGTTTTGGACGATGTCTTTTTACATGTGTTTAAACTGTAGTCTGATGTTAAAGATCATTTGTTTGTAGCTGTACTTTCAGTGATGGTGGCCGGGCTCCATTCTTCAAGCAGTGGGGACTGGGGGCCGCGTCCAAGCAGAGGAGTGACGAGAGAGTTATGTTAGCAGCTTGATTCTGCAGGGACAAAAGTGACAAAAGGTGGCAAGACACAGATGAAGGGAGGCTCCAATGTGCTGGGGAGAGGAGGACCGAGCTGGCTCAGGGTATCTAGGGCAGAGAGCCTCCCTGAGGGCAGAAGCCTGGGGCCTGCTGGCCAGAGAAGCGTGGATGACTCCAGGTTTCCAACTGAGCAAGAAAGTGGCACTCCTTCTTTTCATCCTTCCTATTCTGGAGAAAGCAGAAGATAAGGCTTGTACTGCGGGGTTGGAGGAGAGTGGGTGAAGAATGAGTCTGTCTTCCATCATGTTGACCCTCAGGTGGCAAAGGTGAAAACTCAGTCCTCAAACTCCGGAGCTCACCAAAATGGCCCTGCGGGTTGGGGGTGTGGAAAGTGGCAGCAGAGGGGCTTGGGTGGGAGGGATGTGGTCTCAAAAAGAGCCTTTGGACAGGCTGAGAAGAAGACCGGGAGGCACGAGGAGTTGAGAGCCACTTAGAGCTAAACAGGCAAGTGGCATAATCCCATTCGCGTCCTGGAAAGATCCCTGTGGGGCCAGGGTGTCCTGGGGGCCTGGCCTGGCTTGGGACTGGGAATGGAGGAAAGGAAACACTGCTGCTGATTAGCCCAGATGAGAGCAGCCCCCAATTTAGCTGGCCATAATCCCAACAAAAATGTGACAGGAAGGGACACCGGAGACTCAGGGCCCGCTTCCCAGAGGGGGCTGCAAGCTGAGCCGAGCGCTGAGGATGGGGTGGTGGGTGCTAAGGGCAGCAAAGGCAGGAGTGTGTTGAGTTGAAGGTATAGCAATGGATGAACAAACCAAGGCACCCGGAGCAGATGGGGGCAACAAGACTACCCGAGCTTATTCTTGCTGCCAAGAAGGCAGAGGCAGGTGTCCCATTTTGGAGCGTGCTTGCTATAACCCAGGGCTAGAAGGTGGGGATGGAATGTAGGGAGAGGGGCTTCCCAGAGGACCAGGGTAGGACCTTTCGGTGGGTGACCTGGGGGAGGTGGGTACCTTCCCTGAGCTTCAGTTTCCTGCCTGTGACATGGGCCAGTGTGAGTGTGTCAGGTGCTAACTACATCAGGGCTTAGCACAGCTCCTGGAGCCCTCAGTCCTCAGTAAATAGTGGTGATTTTAAGTCAGTAACATTTGGAATTCAAATGGCCCCCCCTTTACATTCCCAGTAGGAAGTTCCTTGTGTTCTAGGGGTCCCCCCAGGGGGAGTCACACAGGCTCCAGAGGCCAGAGTACTGCTGCCTGCTGCTCCCTGAGGAAGGAGGAACTCAGATCCTCTCCCACAGACACCCTCAATCCTCCTGCAGGTCCCTGCAAGCCATCTCCAGTGTGCTGTGGCCCCACGTCCAGCATGGCAGCCCTGGGCTCCCAGGACAGCCCATCACTCCAGGTGGGCATTTCCTTCCTGTTAACTGCTGGAGCTGCGCTGGCTGTTCCACACCCCTCCCCACACCACAGGTCCTGATGGCGGGAGGCAGAGGCCATGCCTAGGACATTCTGGGGAGGGGACAGGTCCAGGGAGGGTTTCTCAGAGAATCAGCAGCCACTGTATGGGACGGCACATAGAAGCAGGCCAAGGGCACCCACCAAGGGCACGTGGCCGGCATGGAGTGCCCTAAGGGCCAAGCTGTCTTCCTGAGGCAGTGCCCAGCCGCAGGGCCAGAGGCAGTCTGATTGCCAGCAGAAGAGCTCCTGGTTGGCAAACAGGCATGTGTGTGGGAGGGGCCATGGGGGTTCCACCTTTATTCAGCTCCAGGGGTGACTGTCTAGGAGACACCAGTGACCGAAGGGTCTCAGTGGTGGCCAGCCAGCAGGTACAGGAGGACCACAACCATCGACCGGGTGTCCCAGAAAGCAAAGGCATGGGCGGGGCAGTGAGGCTCCCAAGGCGGCCAGTTGGCTCAGGCCCCCTACAGAGGCCGAGGGGAGGAGTCAAACACAGTGATGGAAAGAACTGGAAGCCAGAGGGGTGAGGTATAAAAATCTGTATTTATAATACAAAGACAGAAGGTACAGCACAGCCCCTCCCTGGGAGCAGGTGGGTGGGTGGCCCATCTCTCTCCAGGGAGGATCTTGTAATGCGCCCACGTGGCCAGCACCAGGCCCCCTGGGCGGCCCCAGACTCTGGCACGGAACCTGCCTTAGTGCCCTAGACGTGGCCCAGGGTCAGAGTCCTGTGTGCACAGCAGTGGGGAGGGGACCCCAGGGTAGCTGGCCCAGAAATAAGCAGGGGGTAGGAAGTGGGGGCAGCCTGCCTCACCCAGCAGATGGGGTTGTCTGGGGCAGAAAACAGGGCAGGGCCCTCAGGGCCATAGTTGGGTGTGGGGCTCCATCTGCCCAGGAAAGCAGGCTTGGGCACCGTGCCTCCGAGACCAATCTGCAGAAGCAGGCCCAGGGCTCTAAGGAGGAGCCTTCCTGCAGCCTCCCCAGCCAGCTGGGCCTATACCAGCGTGGTGTGACCTGGAGTGCGGGTCACCTCCCGACGACCGTGGAGACCCAAACCTGAGCCTGCTACAGTGGCACACACAGGCAAGAGGGCACAGGGAGAGAGGGTGCTGTCTGGTGTCTTGCTTTCTACAGAGCTGACAGCTCAGGGATGCTCTTAGCAATCCGTCCGCTGGGTCCTATGGCCACCAGCGACAGCCAACCTGTGCAAATGGCAGGAGCTGGACGGAGCGAGAATGGATGTGTAAGTGCTAGCACCACAGCCTGGCCCCAAGGACCACCTCTCACATGTCTGCCGTGTGGAGAGGGCATCTGGGACCACAGCACCCCAGGTGGCCTGTGAGGCCACCTCCCCGGCCCATATGGGAACCATGGCCTGAAAAGCCATAGTGGAGCTGCCAGTATGGTCAGTTGAAGGCCAAGGCTGGTCACAGGGTAGGATTCTGCTGGCCGGAGGTGTTGGGGGTGGGGTGGGGAGCTGCTGCTTTAAGATGCCTGGACCTGTGAATCCTAAAGCAGGCCCTTACTGCAGGTATTCCTGCCCTGCTCAGAGGATACGGGGAACGCTCAGTGGACATGCTCAGGCAGACAGGGCCCCCGGAACCCTCGTGTAGCTAGAAGGAGGTGCCCACAGAACAGTTTTCCTTACAAGCACCAGCAAGAGGTGTGGACAATCTCCCGAGCTCCTCTGAGCACTGCCCCCACAGGCCTGCTCGTCACCTGCCATCCTGAGCCCACACAGGGCAGGTTCTGTGCCAGAGCTATTTTCAGGGGTTAGGCCACCTACCCTGGGGTGTCTCGGCATGGCTGAAAATAAACACGATCTGGAAATGGGTTACAATGCACTAGAGAGGGAGACAGACACTGCTGGGTCAGTCCACTCCCCGAATATTGCTTACTGCGTGTGGTCCCTGGAACAAGGACTTGGGAACGAAAGGCCAGAAGCTTCCTAATGCCCAGGACTGACCACCCAGGGTGTGCTGTCTTCATCAGCTGCCAATGTATGAAATCTAGAGCCCTCGCCCCCCAGCCTGGGGAGCAGGGCGAGTTCAAGCTGGGTACAGGTGAGAATCTATTTCTCTGGTTAGCAGCCCCTCCCCTCACCCCACCAGGAGGCCAGGCTGCATAGCAGGTTCCCACAAGCTGCTGGGGACATGACATTTTCAGCGACTGGGTCATGGCTCCTCCTGCCAGGTGACAGAAAGCAGCCCCACGGCCCAGTGTAGCCCCTGACCTGGCCCTGTAATCTCTTACTCCCAGGAAGTTATGGATGCTGGGAGGGACTGTCCCATGGGCAGAAGGTGAGGAGGACACCTGCTGGGCAGGTGGAGGGCATCCCGTGAGCCAAGAGGGAGATGCTGGTGGTGTGGTTGGGGTGGGGCCAGACGCCGGACACAAGGCACACTTGGACGATGGTGACAGATAGATGAGTCCCTGAGACGCTGGGTCGCTCCCACCCCTTAGCAAACAAGGACACAACAATGCTAGGAAAATAGAGTACAAAAATCTCGTACAGGAAATAGAAGCGGCAGCACACGCTGACGGCACTCAGCGGGAGGCTTTGGAGCTGTTTTCTCTTCTTAAAAACGTTTCTTTTGTTTTTTGGGAAAGCATCTCTCCCAGGAGCCCTGCTCTGGGTTGCTAGGCAGGCAGTGCAGCCATTATTTATTTATTTATTTATTTTTTAAAGGGATGAGAAAGCTCCTGAGGACCCACTTCCCTCAACTCTCCAGCCCCTGCCACACCTCAGCCCCTGCTGGGAAGAGAAGCCCCCTTCCCTGTGCAGACTGGGCAGGTGACCAGGGGTGGGAGGGGGAGCCAGGCACAGGCCAGGGGCCAGAGTTTGCCCAGAGGACCACTGAAGGCCAACCATCCCTGGACATGTGCCCTCTGGTTCCAAGGAACCCCTGGGTCTGGTGACCATGTGTGTCTGCATGTGTATGCGGGCAGGTGTGCCTAGGCGTGTGCATGTGTACATCTGAGGGACCTAACAGAGCAGAAGCTGCCTAGCTGGGTGTGGGGTGCCCTGGCCTGCCCCAGGAGCCCAGCCCTGGCTCCTGACACCCATGGGGTGCAAAAGCCCCTCCCCACCCTCCTGCCCCAGGGTGCTCACCCGAGTCCCGCCCTTCATGGATCCCTTTGTCCATACTTCAGGAGCCTAGATGGGCAGATGGACGGATGGAGAGCCACTCCCTTCCTTCCTTCCTTCCTTCCTTCCTTCCTTCCTTTCCTTCCTTCCTTCCTTCCTTCCTTTTTTCCTTCCTTCTTTCCTCGGTCCACTCCTTTCTCCTGGGATCCGGGCTAGGGTCTGAGCTCCCGCAGTGGTCATTAAGCCCCTTACACGGCGCCCGCCGAGGTTTGCAGCAATGATATTTAATACTTCTGGAATGATTAGGAATCTGAGAACAAACCGTGGGCGGCTACGCTGGGCTCCAGGATGTGGGAGCTGGACCCGCCCCCTGCAGGGATCCCTGCCCAGCGGGGAGGGGCAGACGGCACAGTGCACCTTGACAGGCAGGCAGGCGGAGGTGGGCAGCCCAGGAGGTGGCTGGAGCTTCCAGAATGGCACAGCAGTGGGCCCACGGAGAGGCTTGAGGGCTGCAGGGTTGATGCACTTGGCTGGATGGGCAGGCGGGCCACGGAGCAGAGACCACTGGGCCTACGAGAGGCCGGGGCAGCCAGGCCGCCGGCATGGGGGCCCATAGCCACCGTCGCTGCAGCCGCCACTCTGCAGGCTATAGTGGTCATCCACGTCACTGCTGCTGCCAACACTGTCCAGCTCACCGGGGCCAAACTCCATGCCCTCGACGTCCACTTCTGGGGAGAGCAGAGGGGATGGGGTCGGGCACGGTGAGGGTGCCAGCGGGGCTCCCTCTAAAGTTAGGGTGGGTCTCTGCCTTTCGTGGAAGCAGAGGCTCTGGGTGGGGGTGCAGGAAAGATGGGGCTCCGGGTCTGCTGCTTGGTTAAGAACACAGCCCCTGAAGCACCATGCCAGGCTGGAGCCCAGCTCTGGCCCTCCTGTGGGCAGGTCACCTTGCCCAACTCGTCCCATTATTTCTGTCACTGCACACAGAGTGCTTGGACGGTGCTGGGGACACAGTGTCACACGGGCATGTGCTCCCCACCCCTCCCTGGCCAACCCCACCTTCCCAGCTTCCCACCTAGGGGCTGCAGGAAGGAAGCACGTGCCCAAGGTCTGTGAGGGCTGCCCCCATGTCCCCACCTTGCTCTGAGTCGTCGGTGGAGACGGCGGAGCCGGTGCTGTCCGTGCGCACGCGCTCCAAGCTCTGCACTGACAGCTGCTCCAGGCGCCTCTTCAGGAAGCGGTGCTCCCGCTGCAGCTGCTCCTTGATGCTCAGTGCCCGGCGGTCCTGCTCCTCTAGTTTCTGGGGGGGTGGAGGCAAGCTGTGAGCCTGGGGGCTACCCTCACCCCCACACTGGAGCACTGAGGCCTGGACAGCTTCCCCATCCCCAACAGGGCCTGGGCCCAGGGCCACAGGGTGCCCAGTCCCTGTGGGCCCCCGAGGCTGGATACACCCCCACCAGGTTGTGACACTAGGCGCCACCTCCCAGCCCAGTGCTCTGTGTCTGCTGACCAGCTCCAGAAGGCCCACAGCCACCAGCCAGCTGGGCCAAGCCAAGTCACAAGTGGTCCTGAAGCCCTGGGACAGCGCTGCCCAGCTCTAGGCTGGCACCTCCTCTCAGAGGACAGCAGTGCCCATGGCAGCTCTTCCTGCACACACTGTGCCCACTGGCCTGTACCTGCCCACCTGGCCCCCTCGTCTTCTCCACAACTTCCCCTGCACTGAGACATTGGGTGCTCTGGGAGGGCCCCAGAACATGGGCCGGGCCTCTCTTGAAACTCCTGTCACCCTGCCTGGGGACGCCCATGCCTGTGCAGGCTCCAGAGGCCCTGTAAGGGGATCAAGACTGCCACGGTTGGCCCAAGTATCACCAGACCCCAAAAACAGCAAGTCTTAGTCTCAGACCTTGGGGGCCTGCCCCAGGCAATGTCTCACTTGGCCCACAGCCCACTGCCAGCCCCCCAAGATCAACCCTGCCCTCTGCCCCCTACTGCTGGGTCCCTACTTCCCACTGGGCTCTCAGCATCAAAGGAACCCCACCCTCCTGGCCCCACTTCTCCTTCCAGGGGCTACCCCTTCATATCCCAGGGCTCCGGAGGAGAGTCTGTCACCCACCTCCACCTTCCCCAGCCCAGAACTGCCACCTCCCACCCGACCCCCACCCAACAAAACCCAGCACGTGCCTGTGGCCACCCGACCCTCAATAGCTCTCACTATTGCACCCCGCCCATGCCTCAAGACGCCCCCCAGGCCCCTGAGGTGCCCCTGCTGGGCAGCTCCCCACCCACCCTGTATCGCTGGTCACCCCTGGGGTACACAGGGCCAGGCTGGGGTCAGCCGCGGCAGCTGGCCGGGCAGGGGCGGTGGGCGCGGCCCTGCTCACCTTGATGTGTGTCTTGGCGCGCTTCAGGAGGCTCAGTGTGGTGTGGCGCGTGCTGTCGGGGCCCAGGGGCACCAGCTGCTTGAGCTGCTCCAGGTACAGCCTGAGTTTGGCTCGTCTGAAAGAGCCAGAGACAGAACCGTCAGGCCAGGCAGCCCAGCCCTCAAGGGCAATGGCAGTGGCAATGGTGGCAGAGCAGGAGGGTGGGGGATGGCCGGCTGGACTCCTGCACAGACTTGCTGAGGGTCCCCTTCTGGAGTTCCTTCCCATCTGGCTGGCAGCAACCCAGCCCTTGGAGCAGCCTGGCACTCACAGCCTTCCAGATGTCCCAGCACAAGAAGAGGACCTGTGGCGGGGGCCAAGGCGACCCCCCGAGCCTCAGCGTGACACTGCCCAAGAGCCTCAGCTCACTCTGCTGTCACCACCCTCCACAGTGGAGTCTGGGGGCTGGAGTTACAGCCCAGAGGAGGTGGGGACGGTGCGGGGTGCTAATCAGGCTGCTCCCAGAGATCCGGGCTCCTCAGACCAATTTACGTTCCCTGCCTCACCAAGAGCAGGGTGCTCACTGGTCTCTCGTCACCACAGAAACATGAGTCCATCCGGGTCACGGAGGGCCAACGACTGGCCCCTCCCACCCTGAGGCTGGCATCCCTTTGGAAACTACTTCTTTCCAGATTTTGTCCCCGGGTCCACCCAGATGAATGCAATGTTTCCACAAAACTGGAATCATAAGACTCAGAGATGTCTGTTCACATAGGGGGCCTCAGGCCTTCTGCCCTTGTACAAATGCTGCCTTTCCTGGCTCATCTTGTCTGGGGTGGGCAGGCGGGCAGAGATGGGGAGGCGGCCAAAGCTCACCCCCAGAGCACGCTCTGGCCACCATGATGATGTGGAATCCGCCCGCCCAGCATCCTCAGGGTGTCAGAGCCCATAGTTGGCTGAGGCTGTTTCTGCTCAGCTTAAGTTCCTACAAGACGGCGGGGGCTGGGACTGCCCTGCTGAGGCCCCTGTGGGCACACGCTTCCCCCAGGGAGCGCCAACATGGGTTGTCGCATCTTTTCATCTCCATTCTCTATGTTCCAGAGCCCCAGCAAAACCACAGTCTTGCTCAGCCTTAGAGACCCTGGGAGAAAGCAGGCAGGGATGGCCACCTCCTCTGGAAGAGAGCACCTAGGGCCTGAAAGCAGTCCGAGGGCAACCCTGCCCTGCAGAAAGGCTGACTGCGCTGCCACTCTGTGTGTGGGCTCAGTCTGTGTCCCACGTCCACGCAGCACCCGCCTGCTGACCAAGCATCTCCCCACAAAGCACCCTGGGTCCTGGAAGTTCTCCGGGGTGAACAAGTTAGGACATAGGCAGAGGCTGTGCTCGGCCTCGAGGCCATGAGGAGCTGAGGCCTGAACTGCCTGGGCCCTGGGGACCTGCACGCGGAGGGTCCTGGGCTCTGCTTCAAGGCTGAAGGGTCTTCAGAGGCAAGCCCTCACCTCTACACGGGCACAGAGCTGGGGAAGGGGACGTACTGCAGCGTCCGGAAGTCACACCTCTGGGTCCCAGGCCACTGCTCCATGACACCCTGATCCCCCAGAGTCCAGGAACCTCAGCCTCCTCACCTCGGTGCCCTGCTAAGGATGGCGCCACTAGGAGCAGAGCTCTGTGCTCAAGGAAGGGCTTGCTAATCAGGGACCCACCGCCCACCACCCCGTCACAGTGAGGCCTCATGTCCACTCATTCTACAGCAAATGGCAATTCTTACAATCCACGTTTAATACATACTCAGTATGTGATCTCTGTGAGAAATCAGAGAACGCAAATCAACAGAAAAAAATAAAAAAGAATGAAAAGTACCCCAAATCCCACCACCCAGAGACAATCAACAATCTCACCATTCCAGTAAATCATGAATGTTAAATCATGAATGTTAAGTGAAAAAAGTTGGCATACAAAACCACCTATGTGACAAGTGACCCAATATTGTTTTAAAAAATAAAGCAGCAGACGCACACGAGAGACTCAACAGGACACAATGAAGAGCAGGAAGCATGCGTCTCCAGGTAAGGTGCTTGGCAACGTTTATTTCTTTGACTTTGTGCTTTTTTTTGTTTTGTTTTGTATTTTCCAGGTTTTCTATGCTAAAAAAACCACATAATACTTTTACAATCAGAAAAAGACACATTTGTACAAGAAAGAAAAAACACAGCTAAAGACAAGTAACAGTGGAAAAATATTTGCAATACACATAAAAGACAAACGGTTAGTATTCATGACATTTTGAGCTCATACACATCAAAAATAAAAAGAGGAGTTTCTTGATGTGAAAACGGGCAAAGGACACAAACAGGCAAGATGCAGAACACAGATGGCGAACCTAACACAGGACTGACTGCACCTCAGTTTCTAGGAAATGAAAACTCACTGAGGAGACATGAGTTTGGGCAGAAATGAAAAGCAGTGACTGGTTCTCGGGCAGGCCAGTGCCTGGGTCCCTTCATGCTTCATGGGTGGACGGCAGTTCTGAAGGGCCATCGCAGCGCCTCAAACCCTGGACCCGCATTTCTACTTCTCAATTTTGGTCCCACAAAGCTACCCCCCAATATGCACATGTCTGCGTACCCAGCGTTCACTGCAGCACTGTCTGTGTTAACCAGCGGGCCGAGCTAAGAGCCTGCAGTGCAGGTGCGAGTCCTGTGCCGGAGTCAGCACGAGGAGGCGGAGGAGAGCCCAGGGACACAGGCAGCGCTCAGGTGGTGTCAGGTGCAAGGTCAAGTTAGGAAATAGCAGTTAACAAGGTCTTGTTCTTATCCAAGTTAGTACCTGTGTGGAGGAGGATGCAGGCGTGGTCTCCCAGCTGCCTAGGATGGCTGGCGGGGGTTGGGGGGGGCCATAGGGGAAGTCCACGCGTGTCCGTGACGTACATGAACGGTCTGCTTTGGAAATCATAAAGCAGACACTTCTCAAGAGACAAAGAGGCCGCCGGACCCGTCTGTGTCATGTTTAAGCTGGACAACATGCCCACCCAGCCCCAGAAGAGATGGCTACGGGGCCCGCTGCAGGTCCCCACCCTCCTGAGCCCCCGTGTCGTGTCCTGTGGGGAGTGGGCATCCCCAGGGCCTCCCTGGGCTGGAGGGGTGCCAAGACCCTGCAGACCGGGGCTGTACTGGGCTCCCGCTAAGCCCTCCTCTGAGGAGGCTACATGGCCCCAGTCCCCCGCCAGAGCCCTGCGGTTGTCCCCAGCATTCCCAGGAGCTTGGAAAACCCACCACCTCCTGAAGGATCCCTGTGTGGACGCAGGAGGCAGAACCTGCCTCTGGGAATCACAGCACTCAAGTTCAGAGTGGCTCTCGTGGCTGGCCACAGCCCAGCCCTTGATGCGGCCCTTCCCAGCGCCTCACCACAAGCCCTGCTCCCTGCAGGAGGGCCCAGAGCTCCGGGCCATCCCCTGGCATCTGAGGGGCAGGGTCCCAGCAGGCTGGCGGAGCCACTGAACACGCCTGGCCGGCCTGGCTGTCGCACTGGTGGCAAGGAAATGCTCTGGGGGTGGGACAGGGAGCAAGAGTAGCTCCTTTCTCCCCGCCCGCTCACCTGCACTTTCTAGCTGTGAGGTTTATAAAGGCCACATGTGGCTTCATTGGGAGGGACCCACCCAGGACCTGGACAACCATCTCCATGCTGGGGAGAGGTAATGGGGGCCTGACTGAGGCCTTGGGCTGGCCTTTGGGGTGGGCCTGCCACTCCAGGGGGCGCTGAGGGCCCCCTTCCCCCACACATGCAAAAGCTAAAGCCTGGAGCTGGGGAGGGGGTAGATTCATCCTGTCAAGGAACATGTGACCTCCACGACCCCCAGGCCACTGGGTTCAGTAGCCAAGTATTCTTCTTAGCAGACCCGCTGGACCTGCTGTCTAGGAGGGGAGGAGGGGAGGAGGGCCAGGGCCAGGCTGGGGTGGCCTGAGGCTGACCAGCCCCCCGCAGAGCAGTCCCTGCAGGCCCAATGTGGGCATGCCTCCAGGGCCTGCCTCCCTGGGGGCTGGCCGGTGACCCAGCCAGGTGCTTCCTTCCTTCCTCGGGACAGCACACAGCCCTTCCTGTGGCCAGCAGCCAGGAGCATCTGGCATTAGCACTGGGCAGCCACAGGTACAGCTATGACCAAGGTCCCTGCAAGGGTCCCAAGCTCCAGGCCTGTGGGCTCCTCAGGGCTGTCCATACCTGCCTACTGGCCAGCCAGGAGCAGAGACCTGGGCACTGGGCTGGGGGGTGGCCTACAGAGACCAGGCTGCTCATCATCCTACCTCTGTGTCCCAAAAGGTCCTCACAAGGCGCAGACTAAAGGCAGGCTCTGAGAGAAGATGGCTGAGGCCAAAGCCAGGGTCAAGGGGCAGTTGCAGGGTTCCAAGCCCAGCCCGTCCTTTGCTGAAGGGCTGCCATGCCCTTGCCACCAAGCTCCTTAATGTCAACCTCTTTGTCTGCCCATATGAGAGGCACCATCCCCAGGAAGCCTTCCCCAGAATACCCCATGTGCCTGCCCAAGCTCCTGGGTCCCCGTCAAGGCTCGTTGTCTCCTCCGGCCTGGCAGCGACCCCAGCGCCTGCCTGGCTGTCTGGGCTCCTGCACCTGCCCCACCTCCATGGCCCTGGGAGCCCCTCAGACACACAGGGCCGGTCCAGGAAGTGCAGCTCCTCTAGAGAACACGGTGTTCTGTCCCTGCCCAGCGCCCGCCCAGCAGAGGCCTGACCCCAGGGGAGCGGAAGTTGGCGCTGCCATGGGTGTAGATGTGTGTGTGGCGGAGACAGGGGGGATACACAGAGACCTGGCCAAGCTGCAGAGCAAGCTGGGAAGGTTCAACTAGGATGCAGACCTGAGAGAGAGAGAGAGAGAGAGAGAGAGAGAGAGAGAGAGAGAGAGAGAAAGAGAGAGAGACACACACACGCACACACACACACGCACGCACACAAGCACACACACACTCCAACCCAAGAAGACAGGAAAGAGCTGGCCCATTTTGCAGATGGAGCAAAGGTCCGGAGAAAGCTTCTGCCCAGCATCCCTTGGGGATCATCCCTGGTCCTGGCATCGGGGTTCCTGCCTGTGGGGCCTCCACGCCCACCCACAGCTCCCACTGTCGCTGTGAGATCAGTCCTGATGGTACCTGCTCACAGGGGGTGAGCTTGCCAGTTCCTCATCCCCACTGCTGAGCAGGTCTCAGGTCACAGAGACCCTGTGGGCAGAGTGAGGCCTGCAGCCAGGCTGGGGCCAGCCAGGGGAGGGAGGCCCAGCAGCAGAGGACATCGGATCCGGGGTGACTGGGGCTGGAGCAAGAAGACTCCTCAGAGACCGTGCTGCCCTTCCTGCTTCTCACCAAGTGTCCCCTCCCCCAGGAGGACCCAGAGTGGACCTGGCCCTGCAGCCAGTGGCTGGACATGAAGTGGGCGCCCCTGGATCCTGCCCGGCCACAGCTTCCCGTCCGGCCCACATGGCCTGGGCCTGGCTGCGCACCGCACTGCCCCTTGGACAAGACTCTAGCAGGAGCTCCTCGGAAGGTGGGCCCCAGGGCGCAGGGGGCCCAGAGCAAGAGAGCTGAACCGTCCTGGTGGGAGGCCAGCATCCCAAAGGCTAAAGACTTGCTCCCAAAGGGGCTCAGACGCCCCAAAGTAGATGGATCTCCTCCTCTAGGGAGCAGGCCCTAACTGCCACACAGCACAAGGGGCTCTATCCTAATTACCCACCCACACCTGGCCCTGGACTGCAGGCCATGCCCCCAGGCCTGGGCCCCACCCCTGCCTCCCAGCATGGGAGTTCCTGAGAGCAGAGCCTGGCTCCTCCTTCAAGACCGACCCTTTCCAAGATGAGGGCGCAGCATGGTCAGCCATACCCAGGACAGATGAGGCTGAGGGTAGGGGGTGGCTGGCAGCAGCATCTCCTCAGAACAGGGGGGACGTGTCAGGCAGCTCACACAGGGGACTGGAGGTGGGGGTAGGGGATCACTTACCTGTGCTTTTCTAGTTCATTGTGTGAAGACCTGTTTAGAGAGACAGAAAAACAGAGCTCACTCCACGGCCCACCAGCGTGCACGAACGACGCTCGCTGGACTGACGGCCTGGCCCCTACGGACGGGGGCAGGAGAACCTGGGCTGCAGGACGGCCCTGGGCAGGGAGGCCTGCGGCACGGGAGCAGCAGCCAAGTCAAAAGGCTGGGGAGAGCTTGCACCAAGTGATAAGAACTAGAGACACAGAGGCACAGCCATGTCCAGCGGTGCCCAGGGCCACCCAGCTCACCTAGTGAGACATGTGGGGGATAGGTCAGCAGGAAGGTCCAGGTCCCTTCCAGAGAGGTGGGCGAGGCCCAAGGAGCCATGGTGGCCAGTCCTAGGCTGACCTACCCTGTGCTCCCAAGGCTACCTGGGCACTGAGCTGCCTGTCTTTTGTTCCCCACTTCCCGAGGCCAGTGGTGTCCTTGGAGCCATATGGACTTGTGTCCAGTGGTGTCCTTGGAGCACAGAGGGCAATAGCAGGTGAGCACAGAGGCCAGGACTTCAGGACACGGGCAGTCCTGTCCCGGCATTGCCAGCCAGCGCACCATCCCCACTGCCTCAGGCTCACACACTGGCATGATCACAGCCCATCAAACCCATGGACACCCAGGGACAGAGCAGACCCAGCCCACGAGGGACCAGCCCATAAGGGAGCCTCTGAGACATGGATGCTTCTTGGGCCAGTGGGCAGCGGGGAGACGAAGCTGGCCCTTCCGCTTTCCTCCAGGTCATGGTCTGGCAGGAGTGGCTGCCCTGGGCCCGAGCTCGGTCTCTCTGGGGCAGTGGCCCATCTGCGGCTCAAGCCCTGCCCATCTGGCCCATTCACACAGGGGCAGAGTCCTGAGCCCCGCATGGGCAGTGCCCCAGCCATTGCCCTGTGGGACAGTGAGGTAGTGGGGCCAAGCTCCCATTTCCAGGTCACCCCCGCCCCCCAGGCCAGGCCAGAGAGGGCTCCTAGGCCACCAAGCCTGCCTCATATGAGAGCAGAGAACCAGGCCACCAAAACCTGTGTCCCCCAACCCTCACCCCTTCCTGGAGCTTCCGTTGAGCTCTGCCTGCCTGCCCTCACTCTCTCCTCCTCCAGGAACTTAGGCTTAGGCATCTCTCACCCCCACTCCTTGGGCCAGGGTGCCTCCCCATTCCGCCTGCCTCTGCCACCTGCCATGCTTTGTGGCCCACCACAGCCAATTGGGGCCCAAGGCTTCCCTTCCTCCCACCGGGGCAGCCGGCTCCTGGGCCTCCCTGTGCAGCCTCAGGACTGCATCCAGACTCAGGTACCAGGGGCCTCAGGGCCTGCTGGTCACGTGGGCTGGGCAAGGAGCCTCAGAACCTCTGCCAGGGCCAGTCGGGGCTGGAGGGGCACAGCCACCAGGCTCCTCGCGGGCCTGAACTGCAGCCCAGTGGTGTGGGTCTGTAGGTCTGCCCACTTGTGAGGGATGCAGGAGTAAGCAGGTGTCCTTCAATGTAGAGAAGCCCACCCACCCCCTCAGAGGGTGGGCAGGACCCTTCCCTGCAGGGAGAAGAGCCCCTCCTGGCCAGGACACACCCATGGGAGCCTTGGAGGGAGTCACCACACAGGTACCAGCAGTGCCTGTCACGGTCTATGCTTCTCAGGGTGGCCTCGGGACAGGTGAAATGCCCCGGCCAGAGCTGTGCTAAGTGTGTTCCTGGCATCACCTGGTTTGCCCCTCACTTCAACCCTCTGAGGTAGCTATTCTGTCCCCCTCCCCCCAGCAGGCTAGCTCCAGGCTCTCCTGCTGAACAACTGCCCTGAAAGCCCTTGCTGGAGCCCTCGGCAGCCACTGGGGCTGCTGTCTCAGCCCACACACGTTGTCCTCCTGCCCTACTACCCTCCCCTCACCTTGGTTCCAGCTGTGCCCATCTTTTCCCTCACCTTGGTGGGACACAAAAGCCTTCCAAGTGTGGGACTGTCCCGCCCAGTCAGAGCCCCGGGTCCTCCAGGCCCTGCTCTGCCCTAGCCCCTGCTCTGGGCTGGCTGAGGCCCAGCTGAGCCAGGACAGCCTCAAGGGGCGTCTCTGTGAGCCTGGGGTGGCTCGGGCACTGGGGGAGTCGGGCTCTGCCCACAGGAGCAGCAGCGAGGTGTGCCCCAGCCTGGGAGACCCTCTCGGTCCCTTCCAGTGCCCTCAAGGTCTCCATCCCGGCAGAACGTAGAGGACCAGGACCCACTCGAAAAAGGAGTCCCGAGGTGGGAGGGTGGCCTGGGCAAGTAGTTCAATCTTTCTCTGCCTCGGTTTCCTCAGTCCTAAAATGGAGATAAAAATAACGGCTCCTTCATGGGGTTAGGTGAATATTAGTTAGCATGTGTGTGAAACAGTATGTAGGAAGTACTCACACAGCCTTGGCTGTGATTCTGGTTATCTTTTTTGGGTACGCCATGCCATGGGAGTCCAAGATCATGTCTGGGAGCTTCTCATGGGTGGTATGGCACTTGGGACACTGAGAGCCCACAGCAGGGGCCTAGCTAGCTCACTGAGGAGGCCTGAGGCAGTGGTGCCCCCCACGCCCCCATGCATGTCTTTTCCCAAACTGTCCCCAGCAGGGGACCAGGGGCCGGGACTCAGAAGCATGTCCAAGCCAGGGCAGATGGAGACAAACAATTCCTTGCCAGGCCCAGGCGCCAGGACGTCACAGGAGATGAGTCCTTGTGCCAGCCTTTCTGTTTCCCAAGAACGGACAGGCCACAGGAATGAACCGCACCCTCTGCCAAGGGGCCCCGAAGCCCCCCAAAGTGCAGCTCCCAGCCTGATGACAGACCTGGTCTGGGCCAAAGTGGGCCCTGGGCAGTGTCAGGTGTCCTCTGGTCCTCCTGGCAGCCAGGAGAGTGGAACCCCACGGGAGCCCTAGCTGAGGGTCCCCACTCCCCACCCAGGGCTGTGCACCCCTGCTTCTGCAACCTGAGTGGAGGCCAGAGGACCAGAGACTCTGGTACTAGGAGAAGCTGCAGCATAGCACCCTGCCCCCTCTCTCTCCTCCCCCTTAAAAAGGGTCCCAAGTCCCAAAGAAGGAGACCCCTACACTTGTCACCAGTTTCACTTGTGTCAGGAGGCCGGCAGGATCGTGAGCACCATGAAGGAGTGGAGGCCCAGGGCAGGGCCTCTGTGCCGCCTTCTTTGTCCAGGCCACTGGGGGTGGGGGGTGGGGGGAATCAGCCTAGCAGCAGGGCTCGCCCCTAGGACACAGTCGGAGAGATGAGGCCCACCCAACCACCTGCGGTGAGCTGAGATCAGGGCGGGTAACCCCACGTTGCTCTGCACCAAGCCTCAGTCTCCCCAGACCCAAGGGGCACCGGCCAACACCCACTGACAACTTTTTTCCTGCCCAGAAAAGTCCAGAACAACTTGGGGGCGGGGAGCCGCTGCGGGAGGAGACCCCGGACGGCGGGGCTGTACGCGTGGCACTGTTTACGCGAGAGGCCGAGGAGGCGCGGCCCGCAGGAAGATGGCGACGGCGCGGGCGGGGCCGGGCGGGCGGGGCTGCGGCCGCGGCCCCGGCGTGCCTCCTCCTCCAGGCTGGCCGCCGGGGCGCACGGCGGAGGCCCGGCTGCGGGCCGGGGATCCGGGTCGAGGGAAGGCAGTCGGGGGGAAGGAAGGCCAGGGTCGGCCGCGCGAGGGGCGGTACCTGTTGTTCGGGGCCTTGCGCACCAGGCCGGCCGCCTTTGTTTTCTTCCTGGCGAAGTCGCCGTCGAAGGGCAGCACCGAGGCGTAGCCGTGCTCGGCCTCTGCGGACAGACGGTGCGGTCAGCGGGCCCTGTCCCGGTCCCGGTCCCGCCGCTGCCAGCCCGCCCGCCCTCCCGCGGCCCGGCGCACAAAGGGGCGCGGGCGCTACCTCGGTCCCTGCGCTCCAGGTACTCAGCCGCCTCCAGCAGGATCAACAAGGAGTTCAGCTCCATCCTCCGGCCCGCCCTTGCGCTCCGGGACGGCGGCGGCCGCTGCCCGGCCCACTCCGGCCGGCTCCGCTCGCCGCCTGCCCCGCGCGCCCGGCGGCCCCACTGCCCCGACTCCCGCGGACTCCCTGTGCGCTCGGCCGCCACCCTCCGCCTCCGGTCCTCAAATTGACACTTATGGGCGAGCGGCGGCCGGCACAGCCAATGGGGGCCAGTACTCGGGCTCCGGGGGCGGACGTTGGCCCCAGTCAGGCCAATCGGAACCGGCCGAACGCCTCGGGCCGGGCCGAGAATGTTGACAGATGCGATGCTCGGTTGGGATAGGCCCGCCGCGCTAGTAACAATTTAGAAGCCCAAGCTTAGCAACAGCACGTGGTGGCCCGGCCCCCGCGCTAGCTGACTGGCGGCCGGCGTGCATGTTAAGTAGTCGCCGCACGCCGATTGGCCCAGAGCGGTCTATGTAAAATAGGCACCGCGGACCAATGGCTGGCTGCGAGGCTCGCGGCCAATGAGGACGCCGCGGCCGGACGCGTTGCCGAGAGGAAGCAGAGCGCGGTGGGACTGCCCGACGCCCGGCCCTGCGCGAGGGCCCGTTAGGGCGCGGGGAGCGTCTGGAGCGCCTCTCTGCTCCCAGGTCTGCACACAGTGAGAGGGAACCTCTTGCCCCTGAGCCATCTGCAGCACTGGCTCCGCGGGAGCACAGGGCCTGGCTGTGACCTTAGTGGTCTCGCGTAGGGCTGCAAAACGACACCCCTTCCTGGGACGAAGAGTGATCCCAGGAGAGCCCGGGGCTTGGAAGAGGGGCGCAGACAGTCTGAGCCTAAAAGCCAAACCGCCTTGAGGATCTCAACTGGGAAGCTGAGGCCCGGGTGGGGTGTCTGTCTCAGAGCTGTCTAGCGGACCCCAGAGCTGAAGGAGGAGCTCTAGGCTTAGAGAAGCGGGGCAAAGATTTGCCGACACAACCTGGAGGGGCTCCCATGCGTGGAAGGCTGCGTGCTCCTGTCTGGTCGGAATGGTGAGGACTTTCGGAGAGGCAGGCGCTGGTGCCCTCTGGCCAAGGGAGCACATTCTGGGGAAGAGAGGTGCACTCCGTGGGAAGGGAGACAGCATCTCAAGCTCCCAGCTGGCCGGTGGCCCTGGCAACCCCTGACCCTAAAATGGCCCCATAGGAGCAGGGACTGGCAGCCCGGGGGCAGCCGCAGACTGGCCTCAGTCACCCTTGATCTTCCCTGTCACTGCTTATTAAGACTGGTGGCTGGGCAGCTCTTGAGGATGGGATTCCCCACAGAAGTTCTAAACTGGGGAGGGAGCACTGCTGCAGCCAACAAAACATAACAAAAACTACAAAAAACCTTGTGTGTTTCTGCATCCCCGATTTGCAGATGAGGAAACTGGGAATCCTGAGGTTTAGGGGTTCCCCAGGGTCTCCCGGAAGTCCCCATGGAATGGACATTAGTGCTCCTATATGTGTGACGCAGGGCTGGTGACACAGGAGTGCAGAGACCAGGCCACCTCCTGCCCCAGCATGACTTGTTGGGGTGAGCGCCACAGCTGTGTGATCTGAGAAATAGGGTGCGGAACGTGTGCCCCGCAGAGTGGCAGAACCCGGGGGGAGCTTGGACACTGCTCTCAGACAGCCCTGCACGGACATTAAAACAACCCCTTGATATTAAGGCCGTGCTTCCTGCTCCTGCCTGACAGCTACCCCACGGCCAGGGCAGAGCCCCTGACGAGAGCTGGGTGCAATGGCTCTCCGGGTTAGTCTGGAGGGCTGCTCCGGACGCAGAGTAAAGGAGGGCGCCCAACTCTGGGGAGGGGCAGGTGCATTCTGGGCTTTGGGGTGTAGGAGGTGGCCCCGAGCTCAGCACCTGCTCATCACTCCATCCCTGCCTATGTGAAGGGTGGGTTGCTGGCCTCAGTCCTAAAGCAGCACCTAGCCCTGCGTGGGTGCACGTGCCCCATGGCCACCATCCTTCCAGGGGTGGTGTGTGAGGTGCACCCTGTGCCACAGCAGGCAGCTCAGGTGACCAGGGGTGACTGTGGGAGCTGTGTGCCTGCTGTCTCCCAGCCTGAGAGCAAAGGGGGTGGCCCCCACCTGACCTCCATCTACATCTAGGCCATTTTGGGGATCCCTTCCCCAGCCACACCAGGTGCCCGAGGGGCTCCCCACCACCTCTGAGAGTCGGCACAACTGCACCACAGAGAGTAGGGGTGCAAGAGGGATGGGAGGAACGTGTGAACGAGGGGCTGGGAAGAAGGGCAGGGGGCCTGGTGCAGGCAGATGCGTCTGGGTCTCAGGCTGTCAGGTGCAGTGCCGCCTCGAGGACCAGTTCTGTAGGGCACGTCTCCAGCAGGTACCCAGCACCTCCTCCAGGGAACCTTCCCTGAGCCCAGGCCAGGCCAGCTGCCTCCTCACCTGCCTCCCTTTCCTACTCCTGCTCAGCCCTTCCTGCCCCTTATCTAGTGCAGGGACCTGTCCCAGAAGGAATCAGCAAAGTCCATGCCCAGGGAGAGGAGGCAGACACCTAAGAGGAGGCAGACACCTCAGGCCCCCCACTGGAAGCCCAGCCCTCCATCCTTATCTCCATTTAGAGTCCAAGACGGGGCCCAGCCCTGGGTGGGTGCTGGAATCCGGCAGCCCACAGCCTGCCTCTCCTCAGACCCCTGGGATGGCCTGTTTGGACAGCTCCCTGCAGGCAGGTCTGCGGGGCCTGGGGACAGAAGAAAGCCTAGCCTTGGCTCCCATGCTGAGATGCCTCGTGGGTTCCAGGACCAGGGGAGATTCCTGGGGAGCTCCTGTTACGGGTCCCTTCCGCAAAGCCACTCTGGATTCTAGTCTGGCCACAACACCTTGGCCAAGTCACTTAATGTCTCTGAGCCTCAGTTTCCCCAGCCATAAAATGGAGTTGACAGTACTTGCTGCTTGGGGAGGTGGTGGGGTACCCTGAGGAATGCATGGGCAGCTGCAGGCTCAGCACAAAGGGAGGTGGCAGGAATAAACATCAGCCCAAAATCAGCAAGTGCTTCTAACGCAGGCCTGCCCAGTCGCCATCGGTCAGTATCAGAATCATGGTCAAACCTGGGCCGGAGTGATGGCTGCTCAAGCTGGCCCGCCGTGGGCAGCAGACAGGCCTCTGAGCATTCCGGGGTCTTCAAGAAGTTTAACACTCAGGGAAAAAATGTCTCCAGAATACAAGAAGAAGACAGAATACAAAATCAAGATGTGGTTAACTGTCTGCACAGCCTAACATAATGCCAAAGTGGAGGCTTCCTAGTCTCAGGCAGGATGCCCTGAGGGCCTGGGCCCAGGAAACTCACGCCCAACTTCCCATCCCAGGGTCCCGGTCATCCAGCTGCTTCTACACCCAGAGGGCAGCAGGTTGGGCTCTGGCGAGGGTGACTTGAGCTGCCTCCGTCAGAGGGTGCAGAGGCCTTTCAGGTCACAGGGTCCTGAGTGATGGGGTTGGGGGACAGTAAGGTCACAGCTGTCACTGTGGCTAGGCTGTGTTACTGCCTTTGATGGAGCTGAGGTCCCAACAGTGGGGACCCTGGCCTCTGCCCCACCAACTCCTCCTCCCTTCGATGTCTAAACCACAAATCGGAATGTGTCCCCCCTGCTCAGAGTTCTGCCACAACTCGCCATTGCCCTCATGGCATTTGGTGCCTTATTCTCCATCTGTGTCCCCCCCACCCCGCTGGGAGCATCACCATTTCTCAAACTCTCAGGGCTGTTCTGGCCTCTAGCTCTGGCACCCTATTTTCCACAGACACACTGCCCACCCCCCAGGGCCCAGCCAGCTCAGCCAGCTCCAATGGCCCCTGACCTGCAGACCCCCACGGGCAGGCAGGTCTGGAGTGTCTGGGTACCCATCTTTGCCCAGTTCAGGTGCAGGCTCCAGCCTGGGCTGCCCTAACCGTTTGGGAGCAAACGAGCACAGCAGCAGAACCAAAGCCTTGCTGGTGTTTAAGTCTTTGGCGTGACATTGTGTTTGAGCAACTGCTCCGTGCTGGTCTGGAATCACTCCTCCCATCTCAGAGGCAGGAGAGGCTGACAAGTTCGCTGATCCCTGCAAAGGGCCCCGGGGCTCTGATGGGAGAACATGTATGAGGGTGGGCTGGGGGCCTCCACTGAATGGGAAGGCTGCCTGGAGGAGGTGGCTCTGGGTAGGCCAGGCAGGAAACAAGCACCTCCAGGAAGCATCCTGGGCACGCTGATCCCCATGGTGTGGGCACTTTGGGTCCTGCCTGCCTCTCCTAGCTCCTGGTGCAGAGTCCAGAGAACAGGAGGACCCAGGAATGGCTGGGAAGCTGCCCCCTCCTGGAGCGGTCAGCCACCACCTTAGCCCCGGTGGTCCGAGGTGTCCAGCTCTGACCTGGATCCCTCTTCCCCCATCCCTGAGCCTTTTGGAGCGTGGTCTATCTTGCCTGTGGTCCTTTCTGGGCAAGGACCATCTCTGGACACTCCACGCCCTGCAGGACCTGGACAGAGAGTGCAGTTGCATTGGGGGCCCTGTCTGGACCTGGAGTGCCCGTCCACAGTGGGGTGACCCCTGCAGGCAGCATTCCAGTTGCCCCCAACACCCTGGCAGCCGGGCCACGTTGAGAGAGGAGGTGGGAGGGGTGCCCCCTGGTGGCCATTAGGGACTGCAGCAGGGCCCCTAGAAGGAGCCCAGACAGGAGGGGAAAGGGTGGGCCCCCCAACTCTGCCCCTCCCACTTGGCCTGAGGGGGGATATTGTCCCATCACCTTCAACAGCACCCATGACACTAACAGTCTCTCTCCTTTCGTGTGCTTTCTGCTCCAGTGTCACACAGCTCCTGCTCAGGGGAGGCCGGCCAGGCCTGAGAGCACCTGGGCCCTCCATCCCACAAGTGGGGGCAGGCAGCAGGGGCACCTCCAGAGACCAGGTGTGTAGGGGGGTGTAGGGGGCCTCTGGGCTGAACTGAGCCTGCAGTGGGAGGAAGGACCTGTTGGGCTACTCCCTCCCCTCATACCAGTGCCACCTCCCTGAGGCCAGGTATGGTAGCTCTCTGCTCCCAGGTCTCCTGAGCCCCTCCATCCTTGGGGGATCTGCCCCAGGGAGCTGCCGGCTGCATCTGGGTCCTGAGTACTTGTGGGGCCCTGCCTATTACCAGACGCTTAGGGAGTTGGAGAGAGGGACGGCCTTCTCCCCAGGACTGAGCATTTAGACCCATGTGTCCGGCTCCTGCCAGTCCCCCAGCCTTCCTCCAGCTGCCAGATGGGAGTGCCTGATGCTGGTGGCACGCCTGTCCCCCAAAGTGGCCTCCAGGTACGCCAGCGGGCTCCTCAGGGCACAGGGCATGCGGTCTCCGCCTCTCGTGCAACACTCCTAAAACGCCACAGCCTGGCTGTGCCGCCTAGCCACATCCAGGAGCCTCAGTTTTCCCATCTGTGACACAGGGACACTGCTCCCTAGATGGATTGTCGTGAGGAGTAGAGGGGACAGAACTCAGAAGACAGTTACAGATGATGATGATGGTGACGACTGGGAAACTAGGTCAAGAAGGCTAACCCGCTCCAGGTCCAAGGCTGGCTTGAAGGGCTGATTCCAAATCAGAAGCCCTTGGCACTCTCCCTGCCACCAACCCCAGGGTCTCCAGGCCCGAGCCCCTGCTGTGGGTGGGCAGCAGGCCATTCCTTCTAGATCATTCCTGAGCGGGGAAACTCTGCCTTAGACTAACCCCTCTGCACCCCCAGGTCCTGGCTCTGCCCGTGGGGTGGGGACAACCTTGTAGAAGAGTAGAGTGGCCACAAGTCCCCAGGGGGCAAGCAACGGAGCCCTGGAGCCTTCGCAGGCAGGGGTGGGGGTGGTGGCCCCCCTCTCCTGGAGGCTGGTGGGAAGCCAAGTCCTGACCTTCTATTATCCTGAAAGTCTAGAAGCCCCCCACTTCCCTAGGGACAATATGTTAGCAAGAACACCACACTTCCCAGGTGGAAAATAAGGCGTCCATGTTCACACAGGAAACAAAGCGTCTGCAGTCCATAAATAGATTTATGGAAATGGTTTCAAATTATAGCATTTAGAAAATAAAGATAATCTCAATACATAATATTTACTCCATTATATACTCCCCCCGGAAGCCATTTTTATGCATGTGTATTCCACTGTTAAATAGTAATTGGGTTTTATCCTATAAAAGAAGCAGTAGGTGTGTCATCTCTCTAAAAATAAAGCTGCAATCGTCATTGCAATGTGAAGCCTGAGATTTAAGCCTGAGGAGGTGTCCGAGCTGGGACCTGGGATACTCGGGGGTCTGAGGTGAGCCAAAGTCCCACGGGTGCAGAGGGAAGGGATAGTGGCAGCCGAGTGGCCACTCAAAGACCTAGAAACCTCTGCCTGTGGGTCTCTACGCTGCTCCTCCCCACAAGCTGGTGGACGGGGGCGGGCAAGCAACACAGGGGCACGCTGCTTGCCCAGAGGACCACTGGGTTTAAAGAGATGCGTGTTGCTCAGATGAGGTCCTGAAGGGAGTGGGGAGTGGGTGGTGCCCGGGGATGGGGTGGGTGCTGTGGGTTTGGGGCCCAGGGGAGAGAATGAACGCCCTTTCTTGTTCAGCAAGCGCACGGGAAGCCCCGCAGGGCCCTGGGGGCTGGCCCTTCGCCCGGAGGTATCCACTATCTGCCCCGGGTTTAGCCCCAGTACTGAGGTTGCCTGGGGCGCAGAACAGGACCCCATTTCCCTGTCACGAGCAAGCGCTGAGCAGGCCTTCTGCGTTGGCCGAGTCTTGGGGCAGCAACTCAGCAGGCCAGTGGACAAGCAGGGGGAGAGCCCCCCGTGCCTGGGCAGCCACCTGGCACCCTGGGTACCCTCACTGGCCGAACTTGACCTCCTGTTGCCCCTGCAGCTGGCCTGGGGTCCCCTCGGGTCGGGTGGCCAGCGTGGCTGGGACGGAGGCACTGAAGTTCTGGAAGTCTCCGTGGCAGCAACTCGATGAAATGCAGTGAACCCTCTGGAAGCCAGCACCTGGAAGGAGGGGGCGGGGAGCCTTCCTGGGTGCCTTCCTGGGAGCCCCTTGGGCCCTGGAGGTCTGGCGAGTGCTGGCCCTGTCAGACGCCTGCCTTGTCGCTGTAGAAGGGTGTGACGTGGAACACGTAGCAGTGTGTGCACACGCGGACTGGCTTCACCTGCCCGTAGCGGGGCAGTGGGGCAGAGTGGGAGGAGCAGCGCGAACAGAAGATCTGGAAGGAAAGGCCGGGTGGTGGGGCCAGTGAGCTGGGGGCATTCCACAGGCCCCCAGCCTCAGCCTCCCTGACCGTGGCCCCCACAGGACCCCCCTGACCAGGCAGGGCCTTCACAGGCCCTGTGTGGGGCTGGAACCTTCAGGAAAACCTGGGTCAGGTTGCAGCCCCCGGAGGCCAGGTTCAAGGCGGGCGTCCTGGCCCCACCCCAGGGCTGCTGCAGGCTCCTGTCCAGCCCCTCAGTTCCCTCCCCGTCCCCAGCTCTGAAGCAGCCGGGACTGGGCCAGGCATTGTCCAGACTCAGTGGACCAAGCACCCGGAGTCCAGGCCGTGTGCCAGTCGCAGCAGGCCTGGGCTTGGGGCCCGTGCACGAACCACAAAGGCCTTGCCAGCCTCGCTGACTTCCAGATCCTGTGCTGTGTCTGTGGGTGGGCCCCCAGGCTGCAACACCCAGGTGGGGACAACCTCTGGACTCTGCATCCCACCTACCTTCCCGCAGCTGCGGCAGTGGTGTTTCCTGCGGATGACGGTGAAGGGCGCTTTGCACGCAGTACAGAAGCCACAGGCCTCGTCTGGGACCCACTCGGGAGGGTCTGTGACAACGACAGTGGGGGACACGTCAGGCAAGGGAGCCATGCGGGGATGCCCGTAGGGGCAGGTGGGCGGGTGAGGGGTCAGAAGTGGTACATGCACAGGAACCTCTGGTCAGGTGGCCCCAGTGGCCCCGCCCTGCTTGTCTCCACTCCTCCCCACACTCGTCATTGGCTATGGTTTGGGAAACTGGCAGCATCCCATGGACGGGGTCTTTGCAGCTGTGGGCAGTGCCCACTGATCAGAGCCCAGCTGCAGCCTGTGCCTCCCTCAGGACTCAGGACGTGGGCAGGTGTATCCACCTAGGTGACCCTCTCCCAAACCTCTCCCTGCCAGCACCCACCTGGCAATGCCCTTGGGCAAAGGTGGGGGCTGAGAAATGAAGACATCGACCTCCTCTGTCAACTCCTCAAGCAACGCTCTGTTGGGGTCAGGGGTCCCGGCCCTGCCCACCCATGCTGTCCTTCACCCCCTGCAGTTCTGAGCTTCTCAGGGAGGAGGGGCTGCGGGCCAGGTAGACACCCTGTCTCCTGTTTTGGAGGCCAAGGCTAGTTGCCTACCCCTCCCTGACACCTGTGGAGTCCAGCCAGGGGCCAGGGGCCACCTCCTCCTGCAGGTGGGAGCCCCTGGTGAGGTCTGCTCCGGAATTTCGGGGCGTGTTGGTGTGGGGAGAAGCGCCTTACACAACAAGATGGCCACTTCCCTCCCACCGAGGGGCCCACTGTATACCAGGTCCGAGGTCGGTACCAACGTCACCTCGGACAGCTCCCTCGGGCCACATAGTGTGCTCAGACGTCCTGTCCACCCTCCATGCCCCCAGGCCTTATCCTGAGCAACTCCAAGTGGAACTGGGCAAGGCCACCCGTCCACTGGAGACCCGAGCTCTCCTCACCTCCTCTTGCCTCCTCCTTACCTGCCATCCTCCCAAGGATCCTGTCAGCTCACCCCACACCGCAGGGGGATCATTTCTCATGCTAGCCCCCATCCCGCCCCGTAAAATCCTTGGCTGGTCCCGTGAAGTCCCGGCCAGCACATGTCAGCTCCTGGGGGCCGCGTCAGACTGAGGTCTCCAGCTGAGACAGAGGAGTCTAGATTCTCTCCTGAGGACTGCAAGTGTCCAGAGGACCTCCTAGGCCTGGCACCCACTTCTCCGTGACGTTCCAGGGCCCAGGCCCTGCCATGGAGAGGGCTGGGCTGGCAGTCCAGGGGCAAGCATTGGCCACTCCTACTCCACAGTTCATTACATTCAGTCCCCCGAGCAGAGGGCTCTGAGTTCCTGTGACAGGCGCTTTATAGCATCGCATCCGATTTTCACAGAAAGGTAAAGAAGCTGAGACAGGGAGCTCAGGAAGGTGGGGAGCCTGTGCTGCTCCTGACTCCTCCCATCCTGCAGCCTGTCACCCCCAGGGATCGTAGCAAAGGCAGCACTGATGTGCAGCCTGGTGGCGAGGCAGCACACGTGAGCCGGGGACCAGTAGGGGCCACCCCGGTTGGCCAGGCACGGCAGGAGTGGTGTCACCTCTGGCCTGTCACTGGGTTGGCTTTAGCCTCCTTCTTGGCTCCAGTCACATGTGACACCCACGTAGGCCTATGTGCTGTCATTTATCTTGGCACCTCTCCCAGGCCTCCAGCCCCCTCCCCGCAGAGGTGCTGTCAGCGCCCCAATCTACCCTGAAGCTCCTCTCCACCAAGCCACCAGGTCCCCAGCTGGCCAACTGCCGGGCTAGTGAGGGAGCAGGGGGTCCCGGCCAATCCCTGGGCTGGTGGGGGAACAAGGGGTCCTGCCTGACCGCAGGGCTATTAGGGGAGCAGGGGGTCCCAGCTCCCACATGACCAGAGTGTGCCTGCATCTCCCTGCAGAGGCTCCTGTGAAGACTGGTGGTCCAGTGTGCACCCGTGCCCCAGGACCAGCCACCACCAGCCCACCCAAAGGCCTGGACCCTGCAGCTCTTTGCTCCTCAGGCCTGTGGCCCCCAGACTAGGAGACATTAAAACACAGACCAGAGGTTGGCTTGAGGTGGCAGCTAAGGGGGCCTGTGTATCCACCTGGGAGCAGAGGTGAAGATACTGGAAGGGGAGGCTCTCCCCATGGGAAGCCAGAGGCCCAGATGGCCTCTGGGGAGGGGCCCCCAGCTGGAGGCAAGCTGTCTTTACGGAGACTGTGGTCGGGGACAGAAAGGAAGTGTCCAGACAGGGTCCCCACTCTCGGCTCAGCACTCAGAGAGTGTCATCCCTGGTCCCAGAGCCCCCACCCACCTTCTAAGTCCCCATCTCGGGTCTTGGCTGCAAGTTCGGAGGACGACAGAGTCTCCTGGCACAGGGCGCAGTCTTCCAAGGCTGCACTCCGCAGGGTCTGGGTGACTGGAAGAGAAAGGGTGACCCCTGGGGTCCATGCACCACACCTGTCCCTGGTGGGTGCACTGCAGTGCTGCTGGCAGAGGCTTAACTTCCTAAGCCCACCCAGGACCCACCGCGCCCGGAGTCAGACACTGCAGCTCTTGCCGACTGCCCCCGCGGGTTGCTCCTCCCTGGGGGCCCCCACTCCTGGGGCCCCTGTACTGTCTGCCTGGTCAGGCCCCTTGTACTGTCACCCCTGAGGCCTGGACACGGCGTGAGGGGCCCACCATCCTTGCTTACAGAGCCAGTTCATGTCACGTGCCTTTTCGAAACTGTGATGTTCCAGAAAGCAGCCCTGCCCAGAATTCCCTGGCCGTTGCGGGCAATGCGGCCAGTTCTGGGAGGCACACGGGATAGACGGCTCCTGCCCCTGCTGGAGGGTCATGCCCTGCTGGGCTGGAGCCAGCCCTGCACGCCCAGACTCCTTGAGTGGAAGCCCTGCGATGAGGGGCAGCCCAGCAGAGTCGGGGCGAGCAGGGGTCCAGCCCCTTCCCCACTCTGGGGCCCTACCACATCCTTCCAAGGAACAAGGGGCAAGCTCTCTGCCTTATCTGTGCCTGCCCTGAGCACGTGCGTGTGTGAGCATACACGTGAGAATGTGAGACGCGAGTGTGTGTGTGAGAGCACGTGTGTGTGAACATGCACGTGTGACTGTGTGTGAGAGGGCACATGCGTGTGCGAGAGCCGCACAGCCCATCTCAAGCTGGCACTCACCCTTCTTTAACTTTTCCTTGTCGTCTGTTTCTGGCTTGGTGGCCATGACCTCAAAGAGGGTCTTGAGAATACTTCTCAGGTCACTGGCGTAGTTGGTCTGCAGCTGGTCAGCCACACCTGGGGGCGGGGGATAAGGGCAGGGTGGGTTAGGTTGGCCAGCTCGGGGACTCGGTGCTGCCAGCTGGTGAAACCTGGCCAGAGCTCACGGTCCAAACCAGCGTGTCCTCAGATGGGTCAGAGCAAGAGGAGGTCACCCACCCCTGGGTGATAATCCTTGGCAGAAGCAAAAGTTCGGGAGTCAGAGAAGGCCGGGAAGGGGGAGAAATCCCGAGCATCCCCACCGTGGTGGGTGGTCATTCTCACCCATACATCTTATCCTTAGAGTCATAGCCACCACCACTAAGCAGTCCTGGGTGCTCACTGAGGGGTGATCCGGGAGCCCCAAATTGTGTCCGCCCCACGGCAGCACCTTTCACCATCATGGTCACTCGGGCCCCTAGTCATGCCCCCTCCCCAGGCAAACATTGCTGGCTAAGTAAGGACTTCAGGACCACCACAGGGGTCCCTTGTGGCCTGGGGGCCGAGGGTAGATCCTGCCAGGAGGTGGTGCCCAGCTCCCCACACCAACCGCCAGCCACTTCCTGGTAGGAAAACCGCTTCCCCCACCCCAGCTGCAGAGGTTCCCTCCCTCCCAAAATTAGGTCGACTCCGCCTTCTTCAGTCAAAAGCAATGCTGGCTCCTTAGGGGGTTGGCCAGGCTGCCATTTACAGAAAAGCCGGACTACGGATGCCCTGTGACACATTACATGCTTCCAGAGGGTTCCTCATGCCAGCGGCTGCACTGAACACCCACTAGGCACCATGTTCCTTCACCCTCAAAACCAACCGTGTGGTCCATTCTGGCAAATAAGCAAACTGAAGCTCAGAGACAAGGTCCCCCTGGTGCCACCTGGCCTTGCTCGGGCTGTACCCGTGGGGCCCTCAGCAGTGCAGAAGGATCCCCTGGGGCCACGATCTTGACTGTGCAGTGATGCCAGTCCACAGGCTTCCCTCACCCCTGCCACTCCTCGGGCACAGAGGAGGCACCAGGCAGGGGGCAGAGCCTGGCTGCATGACAAGCGCCGCTGAGCTCCTTTCCTTGGGGGAGACTTCACAGTTTATACTTTTGAATCACGTGAATGCATTGGTTATTTAAAACACACAAAACTAAAGGGAAACACTAAAGCGACACCTTTTGTGCTCACTCTCCTCTCTGAATTCCCTGGGAGACAAAGAAGTCATCTCCCTCACCCTGCCAACCATTCCAAGAGAGGAAAGGAAACAAAATTAGTCAGAACGTACAATAAAATCTGAACCACGAAATGAGCAGAACCTCCCTGTGTGGGTAACTTATGGGCCACGGGGAATGGTCCCCCACTCACAGCTGGGGAACCCTGGTGAAGAATTAAGCCGTCCTGTCTGCTGGGCACATGAGCTCATCGTAGGGTTGTGGACGATGACATGACACGGTGGGAAAGCCCCTGGACAGGACCGGGCACCACCAGGACCCCCACATCAGCTGGTACGACCAACACCAGCTGACATCAGGTGTGGCCGTCCACACCCAGTGCTGGGTGCTCCCCAAAGCACGGCCCGGTGTGTCTGCACGCCCACGCTAGGCCCACATGTGGCACCTGAAATGCAGACAAATAGGCGGTGGATGAGGTCATGGCTGCCGTGGAACCTGGACCGGATCTTCTCCCTTGTGGCCGCGGGGGCCGCCTCCAGCACGGGCTTGTCCACCATGGAGCCACTGCAGAGAGAAGCAAACACAGGGTGCTTAGCAGGGCCATGGCAGGGAGCCCAAGAGCCCAAGATCTCTGAGCCGCCCAGGCTCCCATGCCTCGCATTGAGCTGCCCTTCCTGCATTCGGTTTAACATTATGCCCTCACTTCCTCCTGTGGAAGGCTCACTGCACCTAATTACAGCCTCTGCAGTGGGCTGAATGGGGCCCCGAGAAAGACATGTCCACCTTAACCCCCGGAAAATGCAAACGTGACCTCATTTGGAAAAAGGGTCTTTGCAGCTGTAATCAAGGTGAAGATCTGAGAGGAAATCATTTGGGATTATCTGGTAGCCCTGATCCAATGACATGTGTCTTTATAGGAGATGGAAGAGGACACACAGACACACAGGGGACAGGAGGAGTTTCAGGGACCTGACATAGAAACTAGAGGGATGCAGCCATAAGCCACGGGACACCTGTGGCCACCAGAAGCTGGCAGAGGCGGTCTGGCTGCTCCCCGTGGGCCTCTAAAGGGGTGCGGCCCTGCCGGATTTCCAATTTCTGTCTTCAGACTGTGAGGGAGTAAGTCTCTGCGGCTTAGGCCCGGTTTGGTTTGTGGTTCTCTGTCACTGAGACATGGTCCTTCTGCACCATCGGGCACTTCTCCACTTCCCAGTGGTGTCGCCTCAGCTTCCTGAGTCTGCCAGCAGGGGTCCCTGGCGGCTCCAAAGGCAGTCACAGTCGTGCCTGCACTAAGTTATCGAGCCCACATTGCCCTGCTCCAGGGGGTGCATGTACCCTCCAACCTTTAAATCCTGTACCTCTTATCTTCTATTTCTGTCCTTTTGTCCCACTTTCTGGGAAAATTCCTCCATTTTTTTCTTTCCGTTTCACCTTGACATTTTAATTTCTGCTTTCAGGTTTTTAATTTCCTGCTCTTATTGTAGTTTTGTGGATGAGAAGTATTTTATGTATCTAGAAATATCAGTTATAATTTTTAAAAAGTTGCGTTGGCGGCCTCACGATCTCCGTTTTCCCTTTTGTTTGGGGGCAGTTGGTCTCTTTTCAGGCCAGAAGCTTGCCTCTAACACATTTCAGAGGGGTCACTGAAAGGCCGACTGGGGGGGGGTGTCCGGTGACTTTGGAAAGACCGTTTGGCTCCACGTGAGTCCCAAAGGAGCTGCCCACACTCAGAGCTGTCACCGGTACACCCGGAGCTCTGCCCCTGGGCAGCTGCAGCGCAGGGCACAGATGTTCCAGCAAAACCCACCAGCGATGGAAAAGCAACTGTGGTCTGGTCCTGCAGGAGCAGGTCGGCAGAGGTGGTGCCGGGTTGGCGATCCCTTCTCAGTGACAGGATGCTGCTGACACACTGCGTGAGTCCCTTTACACACAGTGGAGAGACACGCAGAGCTGCCCAATGCCTGACTTAGGGGTACCTCCTCGAGGTATGAAGCTATTCCGAAGCACAAAGATGTGAGAATTCAGGCCGGTGACCAGCTCCAGTTGTCGCCGCAAAGGGAAGCTGGGCTGGAAGAGGCCCCAGGGCTTCCCGGTTTCCCTCCTCCGGTCAAGTAGCGGGGTGCATGAGTGTGTGTTTTATTGGCATACTCTAGCATAACGATTATTCATTTATGAGCATTTAACATTTCACTGGAACAAGAGGCCGGGGGTGGGGCTGGGCGTGCCAGCCGAGGGGACTCGGGGCTCCACTAGGACCCTAATGACATTTCACTGGAACAAGAGGCCGGGGGTGGGGCTGGGCGTGCCAGCCGAGGGGACTCGGGGCTCCACTAGGACCCTAATGACATTTCACTGGAACAAGAGGCCGGGGGTGGGGCTGGGCGTGCCAGCCGAGGGGACTCGGGGCCCCACTAGGACCCTAATGACATTTCACTGGAACAAGAGGCCGGGGGTGGGGCTGGGCGTGCCAGCCGAGGGGACTCGGGGCTCCACTAGGACCCTAATGACATTTCACTGGAACAAGAGGCCGGGGGTAGGGCTGGGCGTGCCAGCCGAGGGGACTCGGGGCTCCACTAGGACCCTAATGACATTTCACTGGAACAAGAGGCCGGGGGTGGGGCTGGGCGTGCCAGCCGAGGGGACTCGGGGCTCCACTAGGACCCCAATGATCCACAGCTCTCCCCTCCCAGGTCACTGGCTTTCTGGGGACGAAGCCCGGGACTTTGAGCCTGGAGTAAGGGTAGGGCTGGCAGCCTCCCGCCCTGGGAAAGGCGGGAGGGGCTTCACTGTCCAGGGGGTCAACTTCCATTCAGTAACCCCAGTCTCAGTGACAGCTTCACCCCAAAGATCTGAAAGCCAGGACTCAAACAAGTATTCATACATTAAGTCCTTACTTAACATCACTCACAGGTTCTACGCAAGTGAAATGACATATAACGAAACCTGCTGGACCACAGATTACTTGATATAAACAAGAGTTAAGTTCCTAAGGCAACGCATCAATGTTATAACAAAATAAAGTTGAACGAAATGACATTATTTGAGGACCTGCTGTATAGGAACGGTCACAGCTGCACTATCATCGAGGCCGGAAGGTGGAAGTAGCCCAAGTGTCACTGACGGGCGGAGAGATAAACAGAATGTGGCCCATCCGCACAACGGAATATTATTCAGCCTTAACAAGGAAGGACATTTTGACACACGCTACAACATGGATGAACCCTGAGGACATTCTGCTCAGTGAAATAAGCCAGATACAGAGGACAAATACTGTGATCCAACTTATAGGAGGTCCCTAGAGGAGTCAAATCCATAGGGACAGAAAGTGAATGGTGGTTGCCAGGGGCTGGGGCGGGGGGTAACGGGGAGTGAGTGTTTAATGGGGACAGAGTCTCAGTTTGCGAAGATGAAAACATTCTGCAAATAGAGAGTGGTAGTCCTTATATAACATTGTGAATGGGCATAATGCCACTGAATTGAAACCTTAAAAAGGCTTAAAGTAGTAAATTTTATATTATATGTATTTTACCAAAAAGTAGGGGGGAAAAGTTTAGGGCAAGGGGAGAGCAGAGGAAAAGGAACTGAGGAGGTCTGGGTGGCAAAGAGGCTGGATTGGTTTGACATTAATACAAAAGGTTAAGAGTGAATACATGCTAAAAACCATTGAACTGTACACTTTAAAAGGGTGAACTGTGTGGTATATATACTATATATCAATAAAACTGTTACTTTTAAAAAATCAATTATATTAAGACACAGTAACAATAAACAAGCTGAAAATGAAATTAACCCTATGTGCAATGGCATCAAAAAGTTAAAATATCTGAAATACATTTAACAAAAAAAAATAAGAGTTATATACTGAAAACTACAAAATAACACTTAAATAAACTGAAGGAGACCTAAATAAATGGAAAGACATCTGTGTTCACGGACTGGAAGACTTACTATTGCTAAGATGGCCAAACTCCCCTAATTGGTCTACATTTTAATGCAATCCCTATCAAGGTATCAGTTGCCATTTTTTTCCGTGCAGAAATTGAGAAGCTGATCCTAAAATTCATATGGAAATGCAAGGACCCAGAATCGCCAACACGATCTTGGAAAAGAAAAACAAAGTGGGAGGATTCACACTCGTGATTTGAAACCTAATATGAAACTACAGTAATTAAGATTGTGGCACTGGCATGGGAGAGATATTACAATGGAACAGGACTGCGAATTCAGAAATCAACCGATACATTTATGGGCAACTGATTTTCAACAAGGGCACCAAGACCATGCAATACAGGAAGAACAGTCTGTTCAAAAAATGGTGCTGGAACAACTGCATTTCCATATGCGAAAGAATGAAGTGGGGCCCTTACTTAATACCATATGCAAAAATTGACTCAAAATAGATCAAAGGCCTAGAACTAGAACTCTAAAATTCTTAGAAGAAAACATAAATCTCTGTGGCCTGGGATTAGGCAACAGTTTCTTAGCTATGACACCAAAAGCACTACAACCAAAGACAAAACACAAAACTGAGCTTCATCAGAATTAAAAACTTCTGTGCTTCCAAAGACACCATCAAGAAAGTGAAAAGACAACCCACAGAATAGGAGAAAAATTTTGCAAATTATGTATCTGTAAGGGTATAGTAAGTAGAATATAGAAAGAATGCTTCCAGCTCAACAACAGAACAACAAATAACCCGGCTGAAGAATGGGCAATAGATATGAACAGACATTTTCCGAAAGAAGACAGACAAATGGCCAATAAACATATGAAAAGATGTTCAACATCATTAGTCATTTGAGAAACGCAAAGAAATCAAAATGACAACATGATATCCTTTTATATCCATTAGGATGACTACAATCATTTTTTTGAAAACGAAAGAAAACAACAAGCGTTGGTGAAGAGATGGAAAAATTGGAACCTTGGAGGTCCCTGGTGAGGCTCTCACAAGGGGCGGTCACTTTAGAAGACAGCTCAGCAGCTCCTCTTACCATAAGACCTGAGAATTGCACTCTTAAGGTGGACAGCCAGGAGAACTGAAAACAGACATTCACAGGAAAGGCACTCCTCCTCTCTGGGCAGTTGCTGGACAGACAGGGTGGGGATGTGCAGGGGGGTCCCAGGGATGAGTGGGACCTTGTGTGTGTCACTAAGAGCCAGTCTAGTGGGGGAGCCAAAGTAGCGGGTGAACTTGAGTGAGGACGGTGTCCTGGTCTCCCTGCCACACGACACTCAGCATGTTAAACCTGTTTTCTTGCGTTTGTGCCTCCGTGAAGACGAGAGGAAGTGCACTGCTTCAGGGAAGAGGCTATTCAGACAGGAATTCTCCTGGTCTCGCAGAAGGGCGGAAGATGACCCTTGAGGCTGCTGCCGGAGATGCTGGGCGCCTGCCCCTGCCCTCCTGTCGTCCCCAAGCTGAGCAGGGGTCAGTGCTAACCAAGCACGCCCCACTCCAGCTCAAACCCAGCTCCCACCCCAACTGTGGAGTCCCCTGATGTCAGAAGGAACTGGGAGTTGAGCAGGAAGCAGATTGACAGGACCAGGGACTGTGGCCCTGCTCTGGGACCTGAGGGGAGGTGGGGACAGGTCGGCTGTACCACGAGCTGCAACGCTGCTCTGGCCTGGACTCTGCCAGCCCCCTTCTCCTGGAGCTCCCCCAGCAGGGTGGCCCCCCCATGGCCACAGATGTCCACATGTCCCACATGCCAACTGGGCCTGAGGACATGTACCCTCCCAGAGTGGGGCCAGCTGCATCTGGGAAGTTGGGTTGGATGATCCCCAGCATGTCTGTGAGGCTACACTGGGCCAAGGGGAGGTTGGCCGCAGGGGCAGATGTTGGGGGGAGAGAGTAAAGAACGTGAGAGACTGGACGTGAGCCCCAGTGGCCTCCCCTCCCCGGGTCCCAGGAAGTCCCACAGAGGTCAGCTGCCTTCCAGGCCTGGGCACTGCCTTGTTACCATTTGGATGAGTGTGTTTCCCCAACCAGGGACCCTAAGTCATGTCATTGAGCTTAAGGGACACAGCATGGGGACTGGGAAGGTATCACATGGCAGAACACAAGACATGAGGGTAGCTCTGGGGACGGGCCAAGGGGTCCTACAGGGAGGTCCAAAAACTGGGGCCAGATAGATGGGAGGGTCATCCCCAGCTTGGAACTCTGAGCCTGTTTCCACATCTTGGAGCAGGGATGACAATGAAAATGCAGCCATGGATTCAATGAGGCCATGGGTAAAGCATCCATGGACATCATCAAAGGCAGCAAGTGGGACCATATTATGGTGACTTGATGTAGAAGAGACAAGGAGGGTGTCGTGGCAGAGAGGGAGGCGATGGTGACACAAGGAACAAACAAGGACAGCACAGAGAGCACCCAGAAATCGGGATGTGGGCAGGGATGAGGAGGCGAACCGTGGAGAGGGGCTGGGCGGGCTCAAGAGATGGGGGAGATCAGGGCGCCCCCAGAGTTCTGGGCAGGGAAACACCCCTGGCTCAGCATGTGTGAGGGGAAGCCAGGAGAACGGAGCAGGGACTAAGGACCATGCAAAGGAACTCTTCCACTCACTGAATAAGAAATGGGTAATTGAACAAACCTATATCTAGTAAAGGAATTGAAATTGTAGTTAAAAACTTTCTTTCAAAGGAAACTCCAGGCTCAGACACCTTCACTGGTGAATTCTACCTAACATTTAAGGCAGAAATAATACCAATTCTACACAAACTCATCTGTACAAATTGAAGAAATGGGAACGCTCCCACGTCACTGTAGGACCTCAGCATGCCTCTCCTCGGATGCCTGCACCTGAGAAGAACATGCTGAGCAAAGAAAACTACTGCCCAACATTCCTCATGAGCAGATGCAAAATTCTCAACAAAATTTTAGCAAATCAAAGCCAGCAATGTATAAAAAGGATACTACCTCAGGACTAGTGAGGGTCATCCCAGGAATGCAAGGTTGGCTTAACCTCTAAACATCCATCAGTGACATTTATCACATTAATAGACTATACAAGGAAAACTATATGATCATCCCCAAAAGACACAGAAAAAATATTTGAGAAAATCCAATACATTCTTGGTAAAAACTCAGTAAACTAGGAGTAGAAGAGAACTTCCTGAACCTGCAAAAGGCATCTTTGAAAATCCAACAGCTATCGTCACACTTTATGGTAGGTACTAAGTGCTTTCCCTCTGAGATCAGGAACAAGGCAAAAATATCCTGCATCAATGCTTCTGTCCAGTACTACTGGAGGTCCTCACCCGTGCAAAAAGGCAAGAAACAGTAGTAAAGGACATCCAATTAGAAAAAAGTACACTGGCTTTAGTCACAGATGACATGATAATCTATGTAGGAAATCTTTAATAAAAACCAACTACCATAACCAATAAAGTGAGTTTAGCAAGACTGCAGGAGACAAGATCAACATACAAAAATTTTTTCTATTTCTGGGCTGGCCCGGTGGCTCAGGCGGTTAGAGCTCCATGCTCCTAACTCCGAAGGCTGCCGGTTCGATTCCCATATGGGCCAGAGGCTCTCAACCACAAGGTTGCCGGTTCAACTCCTCGAGTCCCACAAGGGATGGTGGATTCCGCCCCCCTGCAACTAAGATTGAACACAGCACCTTGAGCTGAGCTGCCGCTGAGCTCCCGGATGGCTCAGTTGGTTGGAGCGTGTCCTCTCAACCACAAGGTTGCCGGTTCGACTCCCGCAAGGGATGGTAGGCTGTGCCCCCTGCAACTAGCAACGGCAACTGGACCTGGAGCTGAGCTGCGCCCTCCACAACTAAGACTGAAAGGACAACTTGAAGCTTAACGGTACCCTACACAATTAAGATTGAAAGGACAACAACTTGACTTGGAAAAAAGTCCTGGAAGTACACACTATTCCCCAATAAAGTCCTGTTCCCCTTCCCCAATAAAATCTTAAAAAAAAAAAAATTACTTCTATTTCTGTGTATTAGCAATCAACAACTGAAATGTAAATTACACAACTACCATTTATAATTGTATCAAAAACATAAAATATTTAGGGATAAATATAAAAAAAGATGTGTAAGACTTTTACAGTAAGAACTATAAAACTTTGCTGAGAGTAATTAAAGACCTAAATAAATGAACAGATACAGTATGTTCATGAATTGGAAGACTCAATATTACTAAGGTGTTAATTCTTCCCAAATTGATCTATAGATTCAACAGAATGCCAATAAGATTCTTAGCAGCCTTTTAAATAAATAAATAAATAGAGAATCTGGTTCTAAAATTCATATGTAATACAAAGGACCCAGAATAGCCAAAAGAACTTTGAAAATGTCCAACAAAGCCACAGATTTGTACTACCTGGAGTTATGGCTCATTATAAAACTATCATAATCAAGGCAGTATGATATTGGTGTCAATATAGACAAAAAGATCAACGGAACAGACTAGAGAGTCCAGAAATAAATCCACACATATATGTTTGACAAAGGTGCAAAGGCAATCCGTGGAGAAAGGATAGTCTTTTCAAGAAATGGTGCTGGAATCGTTGGTTTTCCTTAGCAAAACTAAATACAAGTTACACTGACACCTCACACCACAAACAAAAATTAACTCAACAAGGTTCACAGACCTGAATGTCAAACCTAAAAATATACAACCTCTAGAAGAAAACAGAGGGGGAAAAATCCTTGTGACTTTGGGTTATAAAAAAAAGAATTCTTAGATATGACACCAAACTCACAATCCACGAAAGAAAAAAGTTGATAAATTGGGCTTCATCAAAGTTAAGAACTTCTGCTCTTCAAAAGATACTCTTAGAATGAGAAGACACGCCCCAGACTGGAGAAAAGATTTGTAAAGTAGATATCTGATAAAGAACTTGGATCCAGAATAAATAAAGAACTCTCAAAAAGGAAACAAACAACCCGATAGGAAGAAACAGCAAAACGGCTGCCGGCACCTGAGGACGGGGAGAAGCACATCCAGACCCGAGACAAGACGCTGCTCACAGCATTAGAATGGCGAACGCGAGCAAGACCGCCACACGAGTGCTGGCGAGACGGAGGGACTGAGCTCTCAGACGCGGCCCGCGCTGCATGCCGATTCATTTCAAAAAAGCTGCTTAAAACACGACTAAGACACCAGATGTGCTACCGCTGTGCTCACATGCTGCTGCTGACGCGGTGCCTTCCTCTCAGAAAAGTGCCACCCACCCTGGCCCGCCAAAGCTCTCTGGGATTTCCCGCCCTCAGCCTCCCTTCTGCGCTCCTCCCTGTGCCCTCTGCTCCTGGGCACCTGGGCCCTGGCTGGCCTGCCAACCTGGCCACCTCTCCTCCAGGTCTCAATGGATGTCACTACCTGGGGGTGGCCTCCCTCAATTGCTCTCACTAACGGAGCTGCCCCCCACCCTGCCTGGACCCTCCAGCTTATGACACTATCTTATCTTCGTCCTGGCACTGGTGAAGGACGCATGGCAGGGCGGGGGAAGGGATGACGGCACAGGGGTGCAGTTGACAATGAAGGTGGAGAGCAGCCGGGTGTGTGTGGGGGGTGAGATGTTGGGGTGCAGTGAGGCTGGAGGGAGAGGCGGAGTCAGGAACCAGGGGACTTTAAGGCCAGGGCTGGGTGGGACCTCAAGGGGGCGAGGCTGAGGGGGCAGGGCCAGCACGGAGCCATCCTGGGCGCCGGGCTCAGTGGTCACCCTGCAGTCGTGCTGCCCCTCGGCCAGGCCTTCCCCACCCAGAGCACAGCCAGGCTGGGCATGTTCTGTCCAGCTCAACACCCGGCTGTGAATTAGCGAGAAAGACTTCAGACACCGGTGGGCCCATCCGGGGAGGGCAGCACCCCTCCCAGGACCCCCGAGTACCTACTGTGTGGGGCGCTCATTGCACCTTGTGGCTGACACTGCCCCTTGTGGGGTTCCGGGCCATCAGTTACTGTGTTCACTGCAGGGTTCATGGCCAGTGTCAGCAAGGGGCTCAGGCAAGAACCCAGCCCTGCCCTCAGCGGCCCAGCCGGCCCCTGTTTGGTCCCATCTAGCCCTGTGTCATCTGCACAGCTCCCTCTGTCACTTACAAACAATTGACTTGATGACAGTCATTAAGCCTAATCTGTTTTTCAGGAGTCTAATTAATTCCAGTACCTCCTCTATTTTTACACTGCTCAATCATTCTTGTTTTCCTTCCAGGGGCACGCTATGGTGGGAGGGCTTGGTGCTCCTTGCAGACGATGGAACACCTGCCTGGGGCTGGGTGGCTGCAGCAGCCAGGCCTGTGCCACTGCCTGGCCCCAGAATGGCTCTGGAGGAAACAGCAATGACAGGCATGTCCCTGGGACAGGACCTGTGGCCCAGGGTCACACAGCTGCCAGAAAGAGGTCAGGGCTAGACCAAGCCCCACTCTGTCACCCCATCCTAGAGTGCCCAGGAGAGCCCAGCATTGGGGTGGGGGGGCCCAGGCAATGGCTTACTGAGTGGTCACTCAGTCCAGGCACTCACACCCCTTACTTTTCAGCTCAGGACCGGCCCCCTGGGGTACCCCCAACAGCCGGCACAGAAGCTATGGTTATTGATCATATGCTGGAAAGGGAACATGTCCTTCCAGACCACAGAGGCCAGAGGACATCGGTCACTGGGCACCGATGAGGCCCCGCCCAGGGCAGGGGCGGCCCCAGGGCATCGAGCGGCCGACCCCTGACTCCGTCTGCAGGAGGGAAAGGCAGTTTGGTGACGTGTGAACAAAGCAGGTCAGAAGTACCAGCCCCACACCTCTGGGGAGGTTTGCCAGTGATGGAGGACTTACCAGTCACCATATGCTGCTGGAGGAAGCTCAGCCTGTGCTGGCTGCATCCTGCCCTTCTCTGAGCTGGGCACCAAGGCTTCCTGGGGCCTCACCTGGATGGGCACCAGAGGGATCTCAAACGGTTCCCTCCATAAAGGGAAAAGGTTGATGGGGCCCAGGGGGAGTCGGCACCATACTCCAGAAACACAGGGTGCTGCCTCTCTGTGGCCACAGCTGCTTGGGGCTGGACCCAGGGTCCCCCAGCAAAGGGCAGAGGAGCCTGGGTTGAACCACCGCAGGGCCACAGTGCAGGGGAAGGTGAGGTAGCTGCTGGAGGAGCCAGGCAGGCAAGGAGCAAGTTCAAGGAAAAGCTGCAGTGAGAGGCATGGGGCCCTCCAGCATCAGTCAGCATCAGACAAACTTCCACTGGAATGTTTCAGATGACCCTGCCTAGGGGTCACACCACGAGTGGGGAGTGGAGAACAGTGGAAATTGGGGAAGGAAGCAGGGAAATCCAGTGATGTGATGGGGAGATAAAGTTGAGACTGAAAACAGCAAGACGACAAGGGACATAGCAAGTAACAAGCCTGAGTAGCGGTGATAAGTAATGGCTGTGACTAACCATCCTGAGTGACAGTGGTAATGACGGCAAGTAACAGTGGCTGAGTAAGACGTGGAATGAGATAAGGAAAGACATACATGGCCTCTCGGCTCCTCCTCTAGACACTATGTGAGCTGGGGACTGTTAGCCCATTTTGCAGAAGACAAAACTGAGGCTCAGGGAGGTTGACCAGACCCAGGTTGAGGCCCACCCGCCTGCCACTCTTGCACATGTAGAAGAACACCCCGTCCAATGCCGCTCCCCCAACAGGCAAGGAAGTGCCATGTGCCAGCAATTCCCCTCAAGATGTCCCCAACATCAAATCTCTGCCATCACCACACTCTGGAAGGAAGGAGCAGATGGTCAGAGCACACGTCACCTGTTCAGGGCTGAAGCTCAGAATCCTGGGTCAAGGACAGCCTTCCCCAACTCCCATCATTCTGTCCAAAACGGCAGCCAGGGGGCCCACTGAGCACATGAGGGGAGGAAGAGGCACCGCCAGCCCCAGCCTCAAATGCAGCCTCAGAACTGAACAACGCAGAGCAGGCCAGGCTCTCTGGGAGGTGGGACAAGCAGTGCCTTTTCTGAGACACCGCTCCCCTCAAGCCAGAGCTGGTACCCTGCTGGCATCAGTCCCCAAGGCTTCGGTCTCTCTGATGGCTGGAGACTGTCTCAGAAGGCAAAATGGCCAGGCCCTCCGAAAACAGGTGCCTCTCTGACCAAGGGTTGGGGAGCGCAGAGTCAGAGGTAAAAAGGAAAGCGCCTACTCGAGCAGGGGCTGAGGACATATATCCCGCCTGGGCCTGAGGAGGAACGGTGCCCGCACAGTCAGCCAGGGGAGACGGAAAGGCAGGGGCCAGAAGCTGTCTCTGGACTTTTGTATATTTAATCCCTCAAAGGAAAATCAAACATCTGTCAGTCAGAAGACATTGATAAATAAAACCAAAGGCAAATAACAGACGGAAAAGCAACTGCAACAAACACCATGGGCAGAAGGGGCGTTTTCAAGTAAGGACGAAAAATGTGAAAACCCAACTGGGAAATAGGTGAAGGAACAAACGGTCGTCACAGAAGAAAAAGGCAGCAGGAGGAAGTACTCGGGGCACCCCAAATTGGAGAAGCGCAAATTACAGCAACAAAGGGGCCCCTTTTTGCTCTCAAGATGGGAAACGCAGCTGGCGCAGTCACAGCCAGGGTGACACGCCACTGAGGAAAGCAATCTGACAGTAAGACGCAGAACTTAAGGCTCCACAGCTTTGCTGCCGTCTTTCTAAAGGATCAACTCTAAAGAAATAATCCATGAGAGAAAGTGACCACAAAACTAATCTAATGTGGAAAAGAAATGGAAATGGGAAAATGTAGGATAAACTAGCACAGGTCTTTATGACAGAGTACAATTCTATGAAAATCATGTCTTCAAAGAGCTTTGAGGAGGAATGATTGTAAAATAATATAATATTTGTTAGAAAAAAACAATTAAACTCATAGGATTTGGGTTGGCTTTTATTTCCTTCCTTTATTCTTATTTATGTTCTTCTCCTAAGTTTTGATAACGAACAGGGACCACATTCATAATTAGAAACAACGGAGTCAGAGTGATTTTTTTGAGAAGGCAGAAAGTTGAGAACACACTTTAGTAAAATGTCCAGGGAAAGGACAAAGATGCACCAGAGACGGATGACTTCCTGTTTTCTGGACAGTGACCTACTACTCAGCTGGCTTCAAGAATATGGAAGGTTCTGGATGATAAGGTGAGTCTCAACAGGGAACAACAAGCTTTTAAAACATACTAACTTTCCTCAAAAAGGCTAACCTGTGGGCAGCGAGGAGGCAGTAGAAAGAGAAGAGCTGAAGGCCACATGTTCCGGACCTTTCTCCTAGGACTGTACCAAGGATGACGTCCCACCTGGGTGACAGCACTGGCGGAACTGGCCCGTGGTGCAGCAGCTTGCCGGGAGGGCCTCGGGAAATGCCACAGAGGGGCTTCTCCTGGCTGGGACCCTCGCTCCAGAACGCCCCTCCCGCCGGCCCAGCAGGACCCCCGCAGCCCTGCCCTTCCACCTGGAGGCTCTGGTCAGCTTGACCAGGAAAGCAGGTTCCAGGTGTCCTTGGGGCAGGCAGACCCTTTGTCACACCTCCATGCATCTCCTCCGTGGCACGCAGAGGTCTGAGGCTGGTTCCGTCTGCCACACACATGGCACCAGAAGCTCTGAGCGCAGGGCCATGCCTGCCGTTCCCTCATCCAGGCTGCACATCACAGGTCACTGAAGCACCTGCCAGATAGGCAGGACTCACAGTCAAATCAGGACGACAGCTCATCACGCGGCGAGTGACCCTGAGTGCAACACCAGGGGCCCAATGAGCTGGCGCTGCAGGCACTTTGAGCTAAGTAAGGCAGGTATCACTCTCTCTGCGTCTCGGTCTTTCCATCTGCCCCGCTGGGGGTGGAGGTTCACCACCTGCCCCGCACACGAGACAGGCTGCTTTCCTGCTGAAGCCTCACACACACATTACCTAACTACACCAACCAGACTCCAGGAATCTCGCTGTGTGAACTGCAGTGAGCTTTCTGCCTGTGGCAGGATAAAAGGCAGTGTTTTGTGTCTTTTATCAGGGCTGCTTTGTCACCTCTGTCCTGGTGTCCCTCAGGCACCATGAGGTCGGCCTGCCTCTGCTTTGTTTCTGGGTGAGTCTCCGCAGCGTTGCTCAGCCACCCGGCAACCATCCTGTGATGTGAAGGGATCTCTGATGTATGCACAGGCGCCATCTGCTGACCGGGATCCCAGCAGCCCCTGGCGCCGGGCTGGGCCCTGCAGACTGCTGTCCAGGGTCCTGACTCAAACACAGGGCCGGCCTGATGACCCTGCCACCTGCCACGTTCTTCTTTCCTCAGACCCTCTGCACCTTCTGGAAATGTCTCCTGGAAGACGAGACCATGTCTCAAGGCTGCTGTGGGGGTTCTCTTTCCTTTGCTCAGCTCAGCTTCAGCCTTTGAGTCCTGACAGTGTGACGTGACCGAGAACTGTCCACGGCGGGACAAGTCAGGAAAACAGGAGGGGTCCCAGAGAGAAGGTGTCCATTGGCTTTCACCTCAACAAACAGGAAAAAAAGTGGGTGCCGGTCAAAAACTGAAAATCCATGTGTCCTGTCAGAGAATTTGTGATGGTTTCTTATAAGTCTTGCAGAAAAATGATTCACTTATCAATTGAGTTGGGCCCAAGTCGGAGGCCCTGAGGAAGAAAGCTGTCCAGTAGGTTGTGGCTAAGAATTCATCCCATGGACATGGCTGATGAAGCTGGTTTGCGCCTCACGAACAGCCTTATCAGAAATGGGAGCGGCGCTTACATGAGGCTGCTCAATGAACCACCATCTGGAGGGATAAAGTCTGGAACAACTCGAGACCAGCAGCAGGGCCTGAGTGCACACTGGTCAGCCCACACCGTGGGGTCCCATGCAGCTGCGAGTGACGGTGGGGACAGCTGTACAAGCAGCGATGGACAGGCCTCCAGGTTCGGTCAGGAAACAGCGGGCAGGAGTGTTTGCAGGGTGAGGCCCTTTGCCAAAGAACCAGACGAGGAGAAACGTGCAGGCACGTGTGTACACATCTTTGCTTCCATTTTTCAAATTGAAGGATAAACTATAAAAAATCTAAAAACTGTTCCTTTAGGGGAACAGGAGAATGAGGAGAAGGGGCAGAATTCTCCAGGTATGTCTTATTTTTGTAGATATGGCTGCGAACCATGCAAACATTTCAGTTGTAAATTTAAATCGCGTGCAAATGCAATGTCTATGTATCTAATGCTAAATGGAACAAATAAGCCAGCTGTGAGTATAACTGGGGGCGTGGCCTCAAAGAGAATGACTTCAAGTGAGTTGAAAGCAGTCTCTCAACTGTATATTCCAGCAGGATACGCCCTAAGGACAAAAGAGCTATTTAAAAAAATCTTAGATGATCACAAGTGTTGGCAAGGATGTGGAGAAACCGAGACCCGGGTACGTGACTGGTATGAATGAATGCAAACTGCAGCTGCTTTGAAAAGAGGGGACAGCGCCTCAAATAGCTAAACCATGTGACCCAGCAATTCCACTCCTAGGCACACACCCAGAAGGAATGAAAACTGATGACCACACAAAAACGTGTGCACAAACTCTCATAGCAGCATTATTCTTAGTAGCCAAAAAGTGGAAGACACACACACACACACACACACACACACACACAGACACACACACTGGCTGATGAATGGATAAACAGAATGTGGTCCATCCTTACGCTGGAACATTATTCAGCCACAAAGGAAGGAAGACTGGTGTTTGCCACACCGTGGAGGTGACGTGAAAGCACGATGCTCAGCAAGAGGAGCCAGACACAAAAGGTTACCTATTACGCAATTCTGTTTATATGAAATATCCAGAACAGGCCGATCTCTGGAGCCAGGAGGTAGATTAGTGGCTGCCAGGGGCTGGGGGAGGCGGTGGGGAGTGACTGCAGACCCCACACAGAACGGGCTGCTGCTGGGCACGAGGGCTGTGTGGCCCAGGCCACAAAGCATCGGAGCTCTGAAGAGAGGAGGAGAGCGGCCCTGACACCCCCAGGGTCCTGGTTCCTTGTGTGCACCGGTGGGAGGACGAGGCCAGAAAGGAAGAGGCAGTGGCTACACAGCCCTGATCCCAGAGACCCTCTTCTCCAGGCAGTCACCTGGGTCAGGTGGGTGCCAGGCCTAGGCCACACAGTGAGCAGAGAAGTGGAGCACGCCCAGAGGCAGCCATGCCCACTTGCCACTGCCCAGCTCACCCACACACTGACCATCAGGGCCAGGATGGGCCATGTTGGCAAAAGGGGGTCAGCTGAGTGCTTGGCACTGTGCCCGTCAGCTGAAAGGTGCCACCCTGATCAGGGGGACATTTCTCAGGTGGATGCGGTGGTGACCAGGCCCAGGAGGGCCTGATATAAGCTGCTTAACTTCCTACAGCGTTGGTGCCCACGCCAGGCACCCCACCATGTCACACACAGACCACACCTGACAGCCCTGTAGGGATCAGCCAACAGGAGACGCCCCAAATGCACAGTCAGAGGATAAGTCCGGCAGCCCGAGAGGCTCTTACCTGGGGCCCAAGGGCTGTCCGGTGTCCTGCCGTCCGCACTCAGGCTCCTTCTGCTGACTGGTGCCGTCGCCCCCACTGAACAGCCTGTCTGCTGAGTCCCCTGGGGGCCCTGAGGTATGTACCAGGCACTTGCTGGAAGTAGGTGCTTTGGGCTCCTGCCTATCGGGGGTGTCCTCTGAGGGCAGCGAGGCCGGGGCGCCCATGGGCAGTGCCTCCAGGGCAGGCCGGGCCTCCTCCAGGCTCTCGGCCCCACCCTTGGCACTGGCCTTGGCCGAGCCTACGTAAGAGGTGCCGACAACACCTCCAGGGCTGCACTTGTCCCGCAGGCTCTCGGCTGTGTCCTCCCTGCTGCCCCCACAGCCCCCACAACACACGCAGGAGTTAAGGAGGCAGTTGGTGGCTGTGGCGCTCAGTTTGTGGGAGTCACCGTCTGTCCCCTCGGCCACGGGCTCCAGTGGGGGGATGCTGTTTCCGGGGGCTTCCAGGGCGGTGACGGCAGAGGTCAGCGAGTTGGGTGATTTGGGATTGAAGATAACCGTGGCCGAGAGCTTCATGCCCCCTGTCCGGTGGGCGATCATCTCGGCCGTCCCGGCATCATCCACACTCACCTCCCAGCCGTCCAGGGACGGCGGGGCGTCCAGGCAGCTGCAGGAGTTGGGCCCGGCTGCCCGTATTTTGTCACCCTGGGTGTTGTTGTTATTGCTCAAGTCTTCCGCCTCCCCTAGCACGCTGACCCCCGCCTCCCCGCCCTGCCGTGTGTCCTGGGGGTCGGTGCTGGTGCTGTCCGTCCACGCAGACGGGCTACCCATGGCCTCTGCTGCCCCCTCCACGTCATCCATGAAGAACACTGTTCCGTCCTCCTCATCACTGCCGGGCCGCAACCGCCCGCTGCCTGGGGACGCCTCCACCTGGGGGCTGCCCTCGCTGCCCGGCCTGCGTGCCGGGGACTGGCAGGCGCTGGGCGGGGACAGCAGGGATGACATCTCGTCCCCAGCCCTGTGGACCATGCGGCTGAGCTGCTCCAGCTCTTGGTCATCGTACTGCATGGAGCAGGCCAGCTCAGCCTCCGGGTTTGGGGCCTTGGCAGAGAGCAGCTCCTCGGGGGGAAGGGGTGTGGGGAAGGTGGGTGCCAGGGCGGGGGGGGCCTGCGCATCTGCCCGGATGGGGAACTCCACGTCCTGGGAAATGCAGAGGCTCCGTTCCAGCGTGTGGAGCTCGTCCTCACTCAGGGTCTGCAGCAAGTCCCTACAAAGGGCAAGACAAAATAAGTGAAAGCCCCAGCGGCCACACCAGCCCCCAGCCGACAGTGGGCACAGTGCCCTGGACGCCTGGACGGGCAGGGGCACAGCAAGGCGTGCGACACCCGCATCTGCACACGGTGCAGACCACGGTGCACTGTCCCCCACACACTGCAAAGTGAGTGGCCGGCCCCAGTGGCTCTTGCATCCCTCGGGTCGGGACAGTGGCCACTCGGGGTGGCCGACTGCAATTTCTCAAAAAGGGGGTTCTGAAACCTCATGCTGAAAACAAGAAAGACCTGGTCCTCAAGGACATGAAACTGTGAGGAGAACATTGGGGAGTGAAAGAATATATGTTAGTTTACATAGAGACTTTCATCCTTCTGTTCAACAATGGCTACTGACCCCGGTCAGTGTGCCAGGCATTGGGCCACACTCAGAAGGACAGGTACTGTCCCTGCCCTTGGGGGAAGAGGCAGATAATAAACAGATATTTATATAAGTGATGACTGAATAACAGATCGACAAACAGAACACAGAAAAACGCCTGCCAGACGGAGGGCACGGCAGGGCACCTGGCTTCGTCTGGGGAGACTTCCTGTTGGAAGGGGCGCTGACACAGACACCAGAAGGTGGGTGCCTGGGATGAGCCTGTGGCAGGTGCTCTCTGCCGGGAGAAGCTCGGGCCAGCTGGGGCCTGAGGTCCCCAGTGCAGTCATGGACCTGGGTGCTTCTCAGAACTGCACAGCTTGACTCCCCATAAACCCCACGCCAGGCTAACAGCACCTGATGGAGAACACCACATGCCTTTCCACGCCCTCCTGCTATTAGCACCAGCCTTACTTCTAAAGACAGGGCGCTCTCGCCTGTTTTCATTCTCTGGAGATGGGAACTTGCAGTCAGCGCTGTGTGGCAGGCTTTGTTTGTCGGTATATCTGTGCGGGGTCACCAGATAAAATACAGGATGTCCAGTTCAATTAGAATTTCAGCTAAGCAACAATACGTGGTTAGTACAGGCATTTGTCCTTTTACTGCGCTTCACAGATGGTGCGTTTCTACAAAGTGAGGCAAGACCCTCTACCTGCAAGATTACGACTCACTGTATTTCAACATTCGCTTTATTGCAGTGATCTGAAACTGAACCCACAATAGCTCCGAGGTGTGCCTGTGTGTCCCAGATGGGGGGCATCTGGCACATACTTACACTAACAGTGTTCACTGTTTATCAGAAATTTGAACTTAATTGAGCATTCTGCTGGTTTTATTTGTCTAGATCTGACAACTGGGTTTGGTGATATTCGTCGGTGCTGTGGAGCGTTCACTGTCATGGCTGCATGTCTTTCCTGGGGGACACAGCACCATCCATCTATGAATCTGGTCTTGCCTATGGGCCCTAGCTGCCGTGGCCCCCATCTCTGATACCTCTCGTGGGGAACATGTGTGCCTTTCTAAGTGCACACGTAGGGAGGTGTTAGTGAGAACTGCACTCCACTGGCCCCCACCTGTCAGCTGCTGCAGCTGCTGGCTCCACCACAGAGCACTTGGTAGTTATCATCAGGTCCTTTCTGGTGAGTGTGTAATGCTATCTCTTGTAGTTTTAAATTGCTTCCATCCAAGGACCAGTAAGGTTGTGCACCTATCTGTATGTTGATCGGTCCGTAGAATCCTGTCCCGTGCCTGTTCAAGATGTGCACGTTTCTACCTGGGTTGTCTGTCTTTTCCTCACAGAGAGGAGTCCTTCACATATTATGGATTTATTTGTTTGGATACACTCTCCAACTCTGTGACTTGCCTTTTCACTCTCTTAATGGTGTCTTTTGATTGAACTGAAGTTTTAAATTTCAGTGAAGTGCAACCTATCACATTTTTTATTAGTCTTCTGTGTCCTGTTGAAGAAATCTCTGCCTACTCCAAGTCCCAAAGATGTTCTCCCTGACCTTTTTCTCTGAAGGCTTTCCTGTTTTTGCTTTTCGCATTTGTATCTGCAACCCGTCTAGAACCGATTTTTGTATGTGATGGTGGTATGGATCCAGACACATGTTTTCTCATACGGGTATTTATTGACTCAACCCATTTATCGGGAAAAAAACCCAAAAAATAGCCATTCCCCACTGTTCTGCAATGCCCCCTTTGTCATAAATCAGAAAGCACATAAGTGTTTCCAGACTCTAGTCTGCTCAGAGGTCAGAAGTCCATCCTCACATGACGCCTCGTCGGCGCTCCTGCAGCTTCACATTAGGCAGTGGCTCCAGCATCGTTCATTTCCATGCAGTACACCCAGCAGCCGTGCACACATGTTCACACGCACGCTCACACCAGCCTGGCTTGTGCAAACCAGCAAAGCCCATCAAGAGTAGGAGAGAACAGTGATGTTCTTTGTTTTTTTCTCCAGCAATCTCTTTCCTCTTGGCTATTCTGGGCCCCTTGTATTTTTACATGAATTTTAGAATTCATTTGTGAATTTTGGCAAAGAAGAAGAAGAAGAAAAGGCCTCCTTTTGACTTTGATTGAGATTGCAATGAATTCCTAATTAATTTGAGACTAACTGTACCTTCTTGGAACTGCTTCCCCCTGAGTGTGCGACAGCTCTCTGGCTATGTGGGTGTTCAAAATTCTATGTCAGTAACGTTTCATAACATTCACAGGAAGTCTTACATGTCTTCAGGTTTTTGCCTAAGTAGCCAATGTTTACTGACACTCTTATAGATGATATTTAGAAAATTGCTTTTGTGATAAGATACATGTACTATAAAATTTAACATTTTAACTGTTTTTAAGAGACATTTCAGTGGTGTTCAGTACATTCCCAGTGTTGTGCTGCCATCACCACCATCCACCCCCATAACTCATTCATCTTGTAAAACAAAGTCTGTCCCCATTAAACACTAACTCCTAACTCTCCCCTCCTTCAGCCGCTGGCAACCACCATTCTACTTTCCATGCCTGATTTTGGCTACTGCAGGGACCTCATGTAATTGGAATCACACGTTGTTGTATTATGACTGACTCATTTCATTAAGTCTCATGTCCTCCAGGTTCATCCACGTTGTAGCACATTACGGTCTCATTTCTTTCTAAGGCTGATTAATATTCCATTATATGTATTTCTCATATATTTTTATGCATTCCTCCACTAATTGTCACTTGAGTGGCTTCCACGTTTCGCTGTTGTGAGTAATGCTGCTGTGAACAAGGATGTGCAATATCTCTTCAAGATGCCGATTTCAATTCTTCTAGGTGAGTACCAGAGTGGAATTGCTGGGTCTTACGGGAGTTCTGTTTAACTTTTTGAGGAACCTCCATACTGTTTTCCATAATGACTACACCAATTTATATTCCTAACAGTGCACAAGTGTTCCCTTTTCTCTACGTCCTCGCCAACACTTGTTATTTTTTTTTTTTATAATGTGTTTCTCCAAAAATAAGACCTTGCTGGACAATCAGCTCTAATGTGTATTTTGGAGCAAAAAATTAATGTAAGACTGGTCTAACTTTACTATAAGTCTGGGTCTTACATAAGACTGGGTATAATATAATATAATGTAATTTAATACCCGTGTATTTTAATTTAATGTAATTTAATTATATTACATATAATATAATGTAATTTATTATTAATGTAATAAAATATTAATTTTTGCTCCAAAAGACGCATTAGAGCTAATTGTCTGGCTAGATCTTATTTTTGGGGAAACACAGCAGTAGCCATCTTAATGGTCAAGGTGATTTGCATTTCACTAATGATTAGTGACGCTGAGAATCTTTTCATGTGCTTGTTGGCCATTCATTTGTGGGTCTTCTCTGGAGAAATGTCTATTCGAGTCTTTTGCCCATTTGAGCCAGGTTGTTTGTTTTATTGTTAAGTTTTAGGAGTTCTTATGTATTCTGGATATTAATCCCTTATCAGATATATGATTGGCAAATATTTCTCCATTCTGTGAGTTGCCTTTTTACTCTGTTGATAGTATATTTTGACACACAAAAATTTGAATTTTTCACAAAGTCCAATTTATCTAATTTTTTCTTTCATTGCATGTGCCTTTAGTGTCATATGCAAGAAATCATTGCCAAATGCAATGTCATGGAGCTCTTGTCCTGTGTTTTCTTCTAAGAGTTTTATTATTTTACATTTTACATTTAGGTCCTTGACCAATTTTGAGTTAATTTTTACAGATGGTGTTTTAGGTAAGGGCCCATCTGTGTGTGTGTGTGTATGTGTGTGTATCTTTTATCAGATTAAGGAAATTCCCTTCTATTACTAAATTGATAAAAGATGTTTTTCAAATTCTTTTTCTGTAACTTTCAAAATGATTCAGGTTTTCTTACTCTTTTAAAAATTAACATAGCAAGATGTGATTTTTCTTTTCCAGTGTTAAACTATGCTCTGTATAATTTATCCCCCATTACAGTTATTGTTTTGTACAGTCCACACTCATTTATAGTAATCCACAGCAGGTTCATCAATGTCTCCTGCACTTCCATCTGAGATTCTATTCCCTTGGCTGGAGAATGCCAATTAGTTTTTCTTTACGTGTAGGCTGCTGATAGATAACAAATTTCTTTGGCTTTCTGTTTCTGGATAATTCATTATTGCATTTTGGAAGGATATTTTTGCTGGGTATAAAATTCTGGTTGGCAGCTTTTCCCCCCAGCAATTTAAATATGTATCGTTTCATTGCCTGCTGGCTTCCATTGTTTTTGTTGTTTTTGAGAAGAGAGCTGTCAATCTTCCATTCTTTTCAAAGTAATCTGCCCTTTTTCTCTGGCTACATTTAAGATGTTTTTCATTTTCAGCAACTGTACTCTAACGTACCCAGGTATATTTTGTGTTCCTCTAGCTTGTAGTTTTCTTGAGCCTCCTGAATATATGAGCAGAGATTTTTCTTCAGTTTTGGAAAATTCTTGGCCATTATTTCTTTGAATATTGCTTCTACCCATTTTCCATACCCCTGCCTTCTGATTCAAATTATGTATGTCAGACTTTTGAGTATGCCACATGTCTTCTATGAAGACTGTCCCCTCACCCATGTCCCCAGCACTGGCCCTTCCCTTCCCCCCATCTGCTCTGAGCACCCTGTACATCCCTGACCTGTCTCAGCATCATCCATCTCCCAGTCAGACACTCAGGGTTGGGCAGGGACTGTGGCCTCTGGGCCCAAGGTCATATCCTGCGCAGGATGCTTATGGCTGAATCTGGGCACCAGGGAAGCAGCCAGCAGCCATGTACCCAGTGGATCTTGGACTGGCTCAAGCACCCTATTACAGGACCCCAGGCTGTGGCTCACCTAGCCCCAAACCCACTGACTCTCCAAGACCACCATGCTGGATCACTTTTCACTGTCTGAGTTCACGGCACCTGGCTCCTGACAGGGTTCTGTGCTCTCCCAGTTCCCCAAAAGGACCGGCAGTGGCCGAGGAAAGGTGGCCCAGGCAGTCTGTGCCTGAGACTGCCTTGTGCTCGAAAGTCCCGCTGGACCCAGGAAGAGCATCACAGGGGTCCACAGGGTCATTACTGGAACAACAGCCTGGGAAGGGGGCTTCCTGGAGACCAGGGCAGTGGCAGGAAAGACCTTGGAGTCCAAGGCCATGGAGCCAGGGAGGCACTCAAGAGGACACACAGCCCTAGCTTCCTGCTGCCCATCTCTCCAGGAGACCACAGCTGGGCCCTCTCAGCTCAGAGAGACCACCAGCAGGGAGGCCTCCACACCAGTTTAAAGTGAGGGTTTTCAGGGAGGCTTAAGGTGTGGGGCAGGGGGTGCTGGAGAACCTGTTGCTGAAGGGCCAGGGGACCCTCAGAGCAGAGCATGGTCACCCATGCCAGCTGTCACCAAGCCCTCAGGACAGCACAGATGGGGCCATGGATGCCAATGCCACCTGGGCCAGTCACCAGGGACCACCAGAGGTGGGCAGGACGAACCACAGTGTTGGGGAGCAGCACTGGGCACTCAAGAGAACTGAGGTATTCAACCCCTAAACTAGTCAGAAAACAAGTAAAAGCCTCTGGAGGGGGTGTTGGGGGCACATGTGGGCAAGCACTAGTCCCAGCCCGGGCCACAGCCTGTGTGCAGAGGGATGGGCTGGCCCAGCAGGATGTCCCACCCAGGGCAGGCTGTGTGCCCCTGGGTGCACCCCAAATTACCCATTTCATAGCCTCTCCTATGAAACAGGCCCCCTCTGTCCAGCAGGTCTACCAGCCAGGGAATTTACACTGAATTTCCTCCATGTTACTGACCAAGAACAAAGACTTCTGTTATGGATAAGGGACAGCATATCCATAACCCTTTGAGGCTCCAACATCACAAACCAGCAACTAAGACCAACAGCAAGGTGTCAGCACCACTGGCTTGAGCAGGAGAGGCCTCGTAACTGCCTGCCTGCCCGTCCTCAGGGAAAGGAGGGCAAACACCAGCTTCAGCACCCCGCCCGTAGTTGCCCTGCCCTCTCCTCCCCTGCCCACCTCTTCCCCTCCCCCATCCTCCTTCACTGCCCCCACCTTATTTTCCGCAGTAACGTGTGGAAGGGCCGGAACAGCTCAGACATGTCTTCTGCCTTGCGGTCCAAGTTCAGAGGTCCGTCTGCATAGACTACGAGGCCACTGTATTCAAGACACAAAAGCCAGCCTGGCATCAGGCCCTGCAGCTTCCTGGGCAAGCCCAGACCACACCTGAGGGCTCTGTGGTCGCCTGGTGCTCAGCCCTGCCCGTGCTTCACCTCGCGATCAAATCATAAGTTAAGAAAAAAGCAATGAAACTTGTTTACCACACTATCCTGGTTTGGAGTTGATTAGCTATGGTTGTTCGAGGATCATAAAATAATCATAAACACATGTGTGGCCATATCACCATCGCCATCAGATCAAGCCGCATCAAGATGAGTTCCTGAGACCTATCGCCTGGAAAATGGAAAAACTGACTCGTGTTTAAACTGAACTCCAGCATAGAGGTTTGTGAGAGCTAGACCTGAAACCATCAGCTCCAAAAGCAAACAGAAGTGGCGGGTGAGAGCCTCAGAGCCCTGCCCGGACCCTCACCACAGCCAGGCCGTCTGGGACCCAGTGGGGTCAAGCATGAGCATCTCAGGGACTCATTGCACAGACAGGTGTGACTTTTCACAGTGGTGCTCTCCAACTCTCCTCAACTCCCAAGGGACTCCCAGACCGTTGGTCTCATCACTCCCGTCCACCCCCTGCAGTCGAGGGGCTGCCCTGAGTCTAACACTGGTCACAGCCTCTCCTGGCTCCTCGGCCCACAGCAGGCTGTGACAATCCGTCCAGTCCCAGCATACCCCTGCCAGCTCCCTCCTGGACCCTGCAAGAGTGCCCACAATGAGCTGTGTGCTTTGTGCTCCCCCTGCCTCTGCCCAGACTATCCCCCAGCCCATCTTTCCCTCGCAGCAGTCTGGCCCATGCTCTGTCCCCCTTCAAGACAGGAGGTAGCCTCTTGTCGACCCCCAGGCAGGACAGACCCGCTCTCCCAGGCATCCCTGTGCTGTGAGAGGTGCACCCTCCCCTGGACTGGGCCCCGTGCCCCATGTGACTCTGTTCAGATGCCACCATCAGGTGTCCTGGATCCTGCAGGCAGAACCATGTTCACCCCAACGGCGATCTTGCCACACACTGTGCAGCCCGGCGAGCTCCAGGTGTGCACCAGCATCCATGTCCAGACCCATCTCTCCAAAAGACAACCAGTCCAGGAGTACCCTTCTCTGGGTGCTTCCCCCCTGGTCCCAGGGGACCAGATGGCTAAGGCCTTTGCACATCTTGGGTGCCCAGGGAACATCCACTGTGAACATGGCACCAGTCTCCTCTCTGCAAATGAACAGCACCTTATCACCAGCATTGGGGCTGGTCACCACCATCCAACAAGGTGTACCCATTAGCTCAGGAATGCATCCGGTTCAGTGAAAAAAAAAAAACTGATCAACAAAATTGAATGAAGGGACTTTTTCCCTAAAAAAGGTTGGGTTTCGTGTGCAAAGAAAAAAGGGACCTCGATGCCTCTCTTGGGTCGCAGGCAGGACACCGGCTGCCTCGGAAGTGTGGTAAGAAGGTTCCCTCCTTCATGCTCAGCACAACCCTCACAGAGCAGGGACCTGCGAGGCCACAGACACCGACTCCTCCCGTGAGAGGTTGGGGGACCCGAGGACGTCCCTCGGCTTTGTCCCGGTCCCGTGCTCACCCTCAGCGACCCCCAGGGCCTTTGCAGGGCTTCTCCATGGCCTGCGCCTGGCCCGGTCCTGGCTTCCATGCCCACCCCACACTCCCTGGCCATGTCACTGATATCCACATCTTCAACCAGCATTGTCCCCTGCTCTCTGCCAGCTGCCCACTGGGCCCTCCCCAGCTGTGAGTCCCATGGGCCTTCCTGTGGGGCTCCCCGTGGCCCACTTACCCCGCCTCCTCCTCCATGCTCCCTCACCTGGCCAGAGGGAAGGTGGTCTCTGGCAGTCAGGGTGCAGGTGGGCAGCAGTGGACCCAGCCCAGAACACCTGGGCTCCGATCTCAGCTGTGTGACACTCAGCTAGTGACCAAGTGCTTCCAGTCTAGTTGTATTTCAGGCCTGGCTCCATGCTGCCCTGACATCTTTGAGTCCACAAGATCTCCAAGGCCTAACCCTGCTCTCTCCAGATCGGCTCCCCACCCAGATACCCCTCTCCCAGCCTGACTAGCTGCACATCACCTGGGCTTCAACCTAACAGGTTTCCCCTCCCTGCCATCCTGTGAAATTATTCTAACAAGCCTACACATCCTCCCACAGAACCAGGGGCACCTTACCCCCTCATTACTATAGGGCCTCTTCCCACAGCCCCTGCTGGGTCACTTCCCCAAGAGCACACATGTGGCCCTACATAGTGTATGGGACCCTCCTCTCGGCTGGGAGAATATGTGACTGTCCATCTCACCTGTCTAGCCTCAGTGTCAGGAGTTCAGTATTATTTCGGGTGGAGGCCCCTCCCTCCCCAGGGAACACTTGTTCCCACCTGCTGAGGGACGACAGCAGGCCTGCCTGGTGACTGCTCTGAACAGCCAGTGCTCAGGGGCGGTGAGTAGCCTTTACCAACACCCAGAAGGGGCCTGGCACCATCTGCCTTGACAGTCCTGCCGGGTTTCTGCAAAAGGAGCGCCCCAGGCAGCAGGGACACTCACCACACGATGGCCAACCTGGGGATGGTGAACATGAGGGCCGGCTCGTAGTCGTCGATCATGTCCTGAGTCAGGTACCCAAAGTCCAGGGCCCTGGCGGGGGGGAGAGAGAGGGTGAGAAGGGGTGGAGCCTGGCCCCCTGCGTCCTGGGTCAGCCTGAGCTGGGAAGGCGGCCCCACTCGACCTCGCCCGGGCCGTGCTCAGGGGGCAGTCAGGAGGGTGACAAGAGCCCCCTGAGCCCTCCCATGTGCAGGCAGACGCAGCCCACACCGACTTCCATCTCCCACCTGCCTGACCCCAGCTCCAGGATGGGAGTGGTAGGTGTGCCTGTGAGGAGAGCTGGCGAGGACAGCTACAATGTCCGACAAACAGCACAAGAAAGCTAATCCAGTCTTGGGCTTGCTTACCCAGGAAATTGAAACAACTCAAGTTGCAAGAGTAAAGGAGGAACCAGATATTTCCCCAAACACCACAATGCTCCCCCGAACAGAAACTGCTCTCCTGGGTCCCACTGCCAGGCCGTCTGCACTCCAAGAGTGGGCCACTGGCGTGATGGTACCAAGTGGAAGGTCTTTCCTGTAATCTTATTGTTTTGATGATTTGAAATACCTCTCAATACGTAAACAATGGATAATCTGTCTTTAAAAAGTAACAAAGTTATGATGCGATATTAGGCAACTTTAAAACTCACCTGATACCATAGAACTAGTCAAACAGGAGGAACATTATAGGTTAAATCTTAGTCCCAAAGTCCATGCAGAAAATCTGAGTTTCAAATTACTGTACAAGGCATGATAAGAACATTGATGATTTACCCCAAAACCTTGTTCTGGAAACCCAGCAAGGGCCTCATCCTGGCCTGTGGAGGTGAGGACATAGGGAGATGAGGAGGTGAGGTGAGGGGGTGAGGAAGTCGTGAGGAGGTCCAGCTCCTCGCGGCTGAGCCTGTGTAGCTCTCATCCTCTGTCACAGAACTTTCTGTCACCTGCACGTCACCTTCAGGACCTGCCCTCTGGGCCCAGAGAAAAGAGCGGAGGGGCTGAGGGATCAGGCCGGCTGCTGTGAGGCACGGAGGCCTCTGGGGCCTGCCCGGGGCTGGGGGAAGAAGGACACGGTCCTGTCTCAGGGCCCGTGGGGCGCAGGTCACCTCACCTCTCCACCGTCTCACAGAACAGCACGATGACCTCCTGCTGCACGTAGTACTCCCGGGGGGACTTCACGGGTACCATGGCCGAGACGTAGCTGCAAAGACAATGAGTGAGTGCTGCCCTCGGGCCACCCGTGCATCTTCCCGGAACAAAGGACGTCTCAGATGGAACCAAGTTAGGTCACTGAGCACCACACGGTACCTCGACAACTTTGCCAAGCTACAGCCCCCAGCATGACCGTCAGTAAAACCAGATCTCCCAGGCTCAGGCCCGGCCTGGCACCTGCTCAGCCCCCAGCCCTGCCCATTTTGGCCCTAACCACTGAGCAAGTGAACTAATGAATGAAAGAATGAATGAATGCATACATAGGTGGTGAGCAACCCCCTGAGCCTGGCCATGGGCGTATCAGGGGCCGGCAAGCTACACCCGGTGGGACACAGGCCTCACGGGACATCTGCTGAGTGGATGTAAAAAAGTCCCGGTCTGTCCAACCACTCCCCAGGTGGGAACACTTTCCGTTCCTTCTAAGTCACGGACTCTAATTCCCTGTTTCCCTGAAAATAAGACCTAGCCGGACCATCAGCTCTAATGCGTCTTTTGGAGCAAAAATTAATGTAAGAGCCGGTATTATTACATTTTATTATACTATATTATATTGTATTATATCATATCATATCATATCATATATCATATCATATTATAAAGACCAGGTCTCATATTATAGTAAAACAACACTGGCTCTTACATTAATTTTTGCTCCAAAGACGCATTAGAGCTGATGGTCCAGCTAGGTCTCATTTTGGGGGAAACACAGTTGTTCCTTGTTAGGAAAGCTTGTTTGGGAATTCTGGGGAAGACAGAAGAAAATAAAACTCAAGCTTCCTGCTTCCTGGGGAGCACTGCCCTTCTCTCCTGGCTCGGGTTCCTTCTAGAGGTTGACAGGTTACAAATGGACAGCTTTTATGAAGCGCGACCACTGTGGACGCAGAGCGAGTCCTGCTCCTTGTCACCTACCGTGAGCACCCCGTGTCTGTGGATGGTCGCAGCATGCCGCCCCCCACCCCCAGTCCAGGCTCTCCTAACCCCCTTCCCGTGGGCAGCCTGTGGGGTGGGCCAGGTGGGCACCTGCAGTGCAGGGGGGTAGGGCAGGCTTTGCCTCAGAAGGAGCAGCAGCAGCCCCCTGGGCCACGTGTGGGGGACAAGCAGTGGGAACAAGGGGGACGAGTACAGGGAAGGTGGACGCTCAGAGCTGGGTGGTAGTGCCAGTGTGGGAGCCTATGGGGGGACAGGGGTACATGCAATCCATGCACTCCCCTGACCTGGGGAGGTGCCCCACCCTCATCCCATGGGGCCGGTGTCCCCCTGGGCAGTGGCCACTTTCTTGTTCCTGCTGTATCCCAGATCGGGGCACAAAGAGCCAGTGTCACATGTTTGTGGGGTAAACGGATGAACAGCTGGGGTGAAGAGGGCAGCTGGGAACCAACAGCAGGGTGAGTGCAGGCTCGAACTCAAAGGCGGAGATGGGAGACCATAAGGGGGAAGGAGGCAGCAGCAGACTGAGGCTCGAGCTGGCCCCCCGGGTAACTTTTACCTGCAGGACCCTCAGGGGGCTTTTCCCTGTGGTGCATCATGGAGGGGCAGCGGTGAGGTGGGGTGGACAGCTGGGGTCTCCTTTATCCCGGGGTCACCTCTGCCTGTCTCTAAGATGCATCTCCCATCCCTGGAAAGGTGCCCTGGCCTCACTCCCACACTGTGTCCCCTAGGCTTAGCTGAACCCCTAACCTACTGAACCCCACAGACAGCCCTGAACCATCTGGGGCTCCTCCCTCTGCAAAATTTTCTAGCTGGAAATATCAGCAGAGCCCACAGAGCTGGTACTGCACCCCCCATAAAACCAAGAACGTGACCTCCCTCCCACGCCTATGGCACACGCATGTGGCGCTCAGGGTCACCTGAGCTCGAACTCGGCAAACAGGACATCGAAGTGCCTCAGCGCCTCCCTCATCTTCTCCGTGTAGGTGTTGAGGTCGCGCAGGGCCTGGTCGCGGAGGGTACCCCGCACATCCTCCAGGCTGCGGGTCAGCTCCCTGGCGAGCGGGCGCATGGCCAAGCTCTCTAGCTCCCGGTTCATGATGATGGAGCCAGCGGCCAGGCACTGCAGGCAGAGGACACGGCTCAGTGGCTCAGCTCCCAGGTGTCAGCGCATCGCACCCGGTCCCTGAGGAGCCTGACCACGGGGCCTGACCGGTCGCAGCCCGCCCAGGCTTCAGGGCCCCCACCCTGGCCCTTTCCCATTGGCACACATCCCACTTTAACATGTAGACAGCGTGAGCTCCAACACTGAGAAAGGCCCGGCCCCATGACAGGACTGCGGTCCCTAAGCAGGGCAGGCATGGGACAGGAAGGCTGAAGGGCAGTGGCCAGGCTGAGGCATGGCCGTCATCCCCAAACCCCGCCACAAGTCCCTCTCCCAGGAATCCCCAGCCTCAGTCCCCTCTGTTCGCTCGGGGGGCAGGCGTTTCGAGGACACAAGCACCTGCTCCCCTGGGTTTCTCCCAAATCCAGAGCCATCAGGGTGGAGATCACAAAGGCTCTTACTGTGACTTGGACCCCAGAGCCGACTGAGCCCCGGTCATGTGACTCCTGTCCCCTCCCTGCCCAGCCCACAGGAGCTCCCCAGACGCCACATTCAGGACCATGCTCCAGGTTGACCAGGGCTCACAGACGAACGGCTGGACAATGCCAACGCCATGACCCTGAACCCAGGCGACAGCCGCTACCTCGGCACCAAACCACAGCTGGCCGGCCAGGTTGTCGTGCCGGATCTCCTCGGGGAACTTGACGCAGAAGTCCCTCGGGGCACGGTCCTGGGGGATGCACACGTCCATGATCTGGTTAATGATGTTTAACACATTATCCTGAAACAGGGAAAGGAACGAGGATGTCTCTCCAGCGGGCGGTGGCGACTCGGAAAAGTAACACCAATTATGAAAGTGATACAGTGGCACTTCCATGCTGGCCATCCAGTTGCTACAAAAAGTTCAAACATTTCAGAAGGATCTAGAGTAAAGAGTGAAAAGTCCTGCCTCCCCCTCCCCGACGTCCAGCTCCTCCTGCCCACGGAGGTCACATATATTTACCCAGAGTGCCAGCACCATGCATATGGCTCTGTGCCTTCTCCACTCACTGCTCGATGCTGGGAGCTTCTCATGTCACCACATGGAGCTCATGCTGTCCTTTGTAACGGCTGTGCCAGGCGCCCAATGCCCTGCTGACCCACACCGTGCTCCCAGCAGCCTTGGCTGCGATAACTGACCCTGACCCTGACCCTCTGTCTAGACTCCTGTGCAGCGTCCTGGGGCAGAGTTGCAGAAATGGAATGGTTCAGTGCACGGGTCCATAACATGGATTTGCACCACCGACTCGCTGTGTTACTTTTATGAACATTATCCGCCTGTGTCATCCTGGGCACAACACAGGCAGACAGATCTGCTGTCGGAGCAACATCAGTAAAAGTTGTTATGTAAAACCAGCCTCTCAAACCCGTCCACAGAGAGGACTCCACGGCCTGTATCACAGGGCCAGGGGCTCAGACAGACTTTCAGCAAGCTGGGAGCCCGGGCAAAGCCGTCATCTGTCTGAACCTCGGGTGACTTGCTCTGTGGAGGGAGCAGGCCAACTACAGCCAGTCCCCTGTTTCTTCATCAGGGCACATCCTCCCAGCCCCTCTGGAACCAGCAGATGGATCACTGCAGCAGCATGTAAATGGGCCAGCAGATTCCCTTGGGGTGGAGATACTGACTCCGTCCCTCATGCTGTGCAACCTGGAATAGGCCACTTGACTTCTCTGATCCTCCAGCTGTATAAGGGAGACCCCAACTTCCAGCTGCTGGGAGGACCACATGAGCTACGGTCTGAGAGACCCATGGCTCTGTCCTGGCTCACAGCAAGCCTCAATAATGGTAACTTTTGTTTTAAAGACTCTTTAAAATTATCTCACATTTTTTCTCATGTTCCAAATACAAAGGATAACAAACTGTTTTGAACACTATGTGTGTATAAGGGTGACCAGCTAGCTTTTATTGCATGTTAAATTACACACCATTAGCCTCTCTAGAATTGTCCAGTTCTCCAAACATCTACCATGACTTCCGTAGAATCACAGGAACACTGACAGTTAGTGTTTTCCTTTAATTTGTTAAAGATGACGCACATTCACCACAGGAAACTGGGAACAGTGCGAAAGTACGGGGCAGGAGAATGTCCTGGGGAGACTGCAGGTTGGGCCCATTTCCTGGGAAATCTCGCGGTCAGTGAGCCTGCTCTCCGAGCTGAGGTCCCCTGGACATACATGCAAGTGTGTGTTCTGCTGCTGTCACTTGCTGTTGGAACATGCTGTCATAACTCTTCCAAAATCCACCTTGTGACGGATAACCACAAGAGATCCCAGCCTCGGGACCATTCCATTAACTCAGCGTGTCCTCGTCTCCCGGATGCTGGCGACACTGCTATCTCGTCACCACCAGGAACAACGCTGCAGTCACCATCGTGGTGCATGACACTGAATTTGGGGCTGTTTCCTTAGGATCCCCTCATTTCTAGTGGCATTGCAAGGTCGAGAATGTAAACTACACTTACAGGCTTTGATTATAATCTGCCGATTGCTTTCTGGAAAGACGGCACTGACTCTCAGGCCCGGCACATGAAACCTCAGCGTCCCTCCCTTCCACTGTCTGAGTTTCATTTTTCTTAGGAAGCAGATATGACAAATCACCACACGCAGGAAGCATGACCTTTCTAATGCAAAAAGCAATGCACTAAGCTCTGAAGGGAACTCTGCCCCACACGGAAAACACTAAGCCTCTGCAACACAAAAAAAAATAAAATTCAATCCACATCAAGTGGCACTACTGTGAGTTCTTTTTAAAAGGTTTTCTGGGTGGAAAGCTCCCTTTTTCATGATTCAACATAGTAATGAACAAATAATGGCAGTAACAAAAGTTAGTGCTCAGCAAATGTCAACTCTTAGTAAGAGCCAGGATCTAGTTCCCTGAAACACTAACTTGAAAAGACATGTGCACCCCCATGTTCACTGCAGCATTACCTACAAGGGCCAAGGTATGGACGCAACCTAAGTGTCCATCAATAGACGACTGAATAAAGAAAATGTGGTCATACATACAATGGAATATTACTCGACCATAAATATATTATTCGATCATAAAAACAATGAAATCTTACCATTTGTGACAATATGGGTGGACCTAGAGAGCATTATGCTGAGTGAAATAAGTCAGACAGAGAAAGACAAACACCATATGATCTCACTTACATGTGGAATCTAAAAAAACAAAACAAATGAATAAATAAAACAGGAACAGACCCATAGATACAGAGAACAAGCTGATGGTTGCCAAAGGGGAGGGGAGTGGGTAAAACTTAAAAAAACAAAAGGTAAGTAAATTAGAAAAAAGAGAAAAGATCTAGAGGTCTGAGCTCGGCGAGGTGGCACGGCTGCCCAAAGCTGTGTGGCCTTTGGGTGGCGGTGCTGGGATCCCCCACCCTGCCTGGCACGCCAGAACATCAGCTACAGGGCGAGGGCAGGGCCTTTTTATGCACTGATGGGTCCCCAGTACCTAGAACTGTGCCCAACATCGTATGTCTAGTACATTCACTGGGACTCCTGATTCCAGCCCAGATGGAGTAACAGGGACCACACTTATCCCCTCGAACAAACAACAAGAGGAAAAGACAATGGTTTTCAAGACACTGGATGTCAGGCCACAGTGGTCCCTGAGAGGAGAGAAACCAGCGAGGTGAGAGCTATGACCACCTGGTCACTGCCTTGAGGGAATTTTCAGATCATGGCACAGATGGGGATACCTGGCGGGACCCAAAAAATTGCCTGGTTGAAGAGACAAGGGCTGAGAGTCCAGGGAAGCTGAGGCAACTAGAATCCAGAGGGCAGAGTATCAGAGAGAGACAGCTGCCCAGAGACTACCCTGGACATCTGGGGGCCCGAGTGTTCGGCAGAAAACTGAGCACCACGTGCCCGTGAGGACTGGGCCAGGTGGACCTGAGGGGCTGGGGGAGCAGTGGCTGGAGCCCGCCCAGGACCAGACAGGACCAAAGTTCAGAGTTCACAGGCACCGGGTAGTGGACCCAGTAGCGTCTTGCCTCAGTACTGGGGAACTAAACACAGCTCTGATCCCGCCCAACAGCTCAGAAAACAGGACCCCAAAGGATCGAACTGTTTCTAAGTAACCAAACCAGCACAAAGCAAAGCTCAAAAAGGTTTATAGAAATACAAAAATATTCAGCTCCTAGCAAGGTAAAATTCACAATGTCAGGCACCCAATTAAAAAGCACCAGGCCTGCAAAGAATTAAGAAAATATAACACGTGATGAAAAGAGAAGCAACCGATATAAAATCAACCAAGACCTGACACAGATGGTGGAATGAGTAGCTGGGACATGAAGACCGTTGTTACAACTGACGTCCACATGTTCCGAGAGTTACGTAGATGCAGTGGAGGAATAAAAAGGACCCAAACTGACCTAGAGATGAAAATTAAATATCTGAGATGAAAAAAACAATACACTGGATGGGATTAACCTTAGATTAGACATGTCAGAAGAAAAGAACAAGAAGCTTGAAAATATAGCAACTGAAAAGCTCCAAATGAATCTGAGAAAAAAAAAAAATAATAATAATAATAATAATAATAAACAGATCATCAGTGAGCTGTAGGACAACTTCAAGGTGTCAGACATACGTATAATTCAAGACCCAAAAGGAGGAGGCTTGGGACGGAAAAAAAGTATTTCAAGGAATAACTGCCAAACTTTTCCCAAATTTAATTACATTTATAAACTCACAGATGCCAAAAGTTCAATGAACCCTAAGCACAAGAAACATGGAGAAAAATATACCAAGTCACAGTCTGATCAAACTGATGATGAAAACTAGTAAAAGGAGAAACATCTTACAAGTAGCAAGAAAAAAAAAGACACGTTGCACAGAAGGAATGACGGTAAGAATGACGTGGCCTCTCTCACTGGAAACGCCTATGAGAAGACTGGAACGTACTGAGGAGGAAAATGATTCATCACTTCTCATTCTAAACCCAGCAAACACATCCTACAACATGCAATGCAAAATACTTTCAAGCAAAGGCTGAAAGAATTCATGGCCAGCAGACCTGCACCACAGGACATGCTAAAGAAAGTCTTTCGGGCAAAAGGAAAATGACACCAGGTGGGAATGGGACGTTTCACAAAGCGACGGAGCGTGCCAGGAAACATGGGCGGTCCTTTGACCCACGTTTAATGGCATCTCCTCACAGCCCTCCGCCCACCCGTGTCCACTCACCTGGCAGGAGCGGAAGTGGCTGACGAGCAGCGTACACCGCTGCGGGTCCTTCCGCCCGTCCAGGCTGTCCAGCTCGGCGGCCACCTGATTCAGCTCCTCATCTGCATAGTAGAATTGAGCGAGCAGCTGAGGGTCCGACCTCTGTGGAGACACAGACACAGCAGCGTGAATGGGTAGGAGGCAGTGGCCGCAGCCCAGGCCACCCCTCCTGGGCCGCGGCAGTGGGGCTCTCCCCTCGGCATCCCTCCTAAGAACCTTTGTGCTCCTTGTCCCCTGACACTCCTGTCCTGACTCCCACGGGGACTCACATCCCACGGGTCTGTGCCTGCTCCTCAGCGGCCCCGAGGCTACGGGGCCCACAGGACAGTGTCTCCGTGGGGAGGCCAGACGGCGAGTCACCATAGCCCCATGATGGGATGACCACAGGTAAGGGGCTCGGATGAGTGGGGTCCAGGGGGCCACAAGATGATGGCTGCCTGACCAACGACAAGTCCTGACACCTGGCTCAGGGGTGGACCCCGGTCACCACAGCCCACTGGGGTCCTTCTGGCCCCAAACCACCAGCTCCCCTCAGAGTGGTGGGTGGGGTGGGGGAAAGTATGGGGACAGTCCCACAGCAAATGTCGCTGAGATGGAGTGCCTCCCAGTGGAAACAGGTGTGCGGTGCCGAGCCCTCCCTGCATTCATCCCTGCAGGCCTGACTGCTGGTGACAGACACCAGCTGGGACTGAATTTAGGGCACCGGGTAATGACACCTCCAGAGGGCTAAGGCTGCTCCAAGAGGGCGTGACGTGGGGGCCATGCCCACACCTACCCAGAGAATAACTTGGGTCACTCTCTGACCTGGCACAAAGTCACCACAGCGACAGACTTCGAAGGCGAACACTCACACCAGCTGCCCAGATGAGCTCAGCCCCTGCTGTGCGAATGTGCCCAGGGAAGCAGTGACGACTGAGCTGCAGGGAAGGCTGCTGGCGGCTGTGGTGCCAGCTGCCAAGAAGACAAAGCCCGGCCCGTCACTTGCTCCCGTCGGACTGGCTGTCCCCCTCCGTGGACCCAGGTGGGGGCTGAGCCTCGAGAGGGCTTCGCACTCAGCCCTCCGCTCACACACATGCCTCTCTCTGTGCTCTGGAGAGGCTGACGTGTGCAAGTGGGACTGTGGGGGGCATGGGTCCTGCACGTATGTGCGTGTGTTGCTATGCAGTGTAAGTGTCCCTATGTGTACACACATAAGTGCACACGTGCTCACGTGCATGTGAGGGGAAGTATGTGTGTACACAGGTGATTGTGTGGGTGTGTGCACAAATACATGCATACACATTTGCACCTACAAGTGTGTGCACACATGTGAATATATAGTGTGTGAGGACACACACGAGGGCACATCTGTGTTGTACGTGAGAGGGTGCACACGTGTGTACATGTGTGCTGCACAACTGCATTTCTGAGTGTGCAGGTATGCACACACAAGTATGTATGTGCACATGCATGCATGCATAAATGTATGCCTGCAAACACGCATATGTGTGAGTGTGCACATGTGTGAGAGAAGGTGCGTGCATGAATGTCCAGTCTGGGAAGAGGGCCTGGGAGGTGAGGAGCTGGCTGATGCTCCCACCGTCCCCACTACCCCTGGAGACCAACTCCTCCGCACATCTCTCCATTATGACCCATTTGGGCCCATTTCCCATTCTGGAGCCTCCTCTTGGTTTTAGGGTAGAATCTGGGAGACAGGGAGAAGTCAGCCTTGACAGATGACCAGAAAGCCTTGTTGTCTGACTCCCCAACCAGGGTTCACTCTCGCATCTTCCACGCCCAACAGGCAACTACCTGGGGAAGAAGGAGAGGGAGTGGTGGGGCCTGTGGGGAACAGGAACGGGCACGCCTGCCCCGTGGAATCGCACGGCAAGGGAGCTACAGCGCCCAATACTGAAGGTGCCCCAAACCAACGCCCACAAGACTCATGCAGGCACTCAAGGGCTCCAGGACGTTCTCCTGACTGCCTCCTGCTTTCCCAGTGAGGGCACATGGCGGGCATGGCAGGAGCTGCCCCTCAGCATTGAGGCACAGAGACAAACTATGCTCTTACAAGGCTTGGATTTCAGTAAATTAAAGACCTGAAAACCAGACTACAGATGTGTTGACCATTAGCAAAAAGAGCTATAAACACACGCACACACACACACCAGAAGAAATTACAGAATTCAGAAAATTAAAAGAACAAAAACTAGCAGTTATCTCCATTTTACTGAAACACAAAAGGCCTGCCTATTTAAAACTTTTAATTATCCCGAGGTAGCTTTTCAGCCCCCTAAGGACTGGGATTTCCAAGGGAAGAATGAAAAGTTCCCTTGTGTCCCCCAGTGATGCCATGGGATCTTTATTGGTTGTGTCCATCACACAATCGTGTCCATCACACCCGCCAAGATCCCAGGCTGTGAGGAAACCTCAGGCAGGAGTTCCAGGAAATGGATTAACACAATTTACAAAATTCCATTTGTGCTGATTAGCAGAACCCAAAGTAAACACTCGAGCTCCATTACCATTTCCAAGTTCGCAGCGTGGGGAGGAACATGCTCTCATCTGCTCAGCACTCGGGGCTAAATGGGGTACGGTGTCTCCCCCCAGCCAGCTCACAGGTGGGACTGACAGAGGAAGGAGGTATTTGAGAGATGTGACAAACTGTCTTCCTCTCTGATTTGAATCAACCAGCCTGATTCAACAGCATTTTAAAACTAAATTTTAAATTCAACTTTTTAATGTCCCCAAGTATAAAATGCCCACAACAAAGAGAATCAATTGATATAAACAGGAAGAGGGACTCGCCCCCTTTGAAATAAAAATTGTAAGGGGTATAATGACAAGTGGGGAAAAGAAAAGAAAGGGACACGCTAAAGAGGGGCTAATTAATTTATTTAGCAATATCTAATCAATTTATTTAGCAATTTGCAATAGCAAAAGACAAAGGCACTTAAAATAATGTGCTAATGACAGAAAGTAAAGGTGGTTAAGACTAAACTATATACACTGATAACAATGTTATGTCAAAGGAGTACACATACTTATAAGTTTAAGAGATCCCAACACATGTTTACTATTGATCAAAAATCACTTGGCTAAAGACACGGAAACAACTGAAATGCCCATCGGTAGATGACTGGATTAAGAAACTGCGGTACATTTACACAATGGAGTATTACGCAGCCATAAAGAAGAAAGAAATCTTACCATTTGCAACAATATGGATGGACCTAGAGAACATTATGTTAAGTGAAATAAGTCAGACAGAGAAAGACAAATACCATGTGATCTCACGTGTATGTGGAGTCTAAAGAAAAGAATAAATGAATGAACCAATCAGGAAAAAAAAAATCACTTGGCTAAATACACAAATAACATCAATAAGGAGTATCCGAAAGCAGTAATAAACTCTATAGGATAGCAACTATTACAGTAGATGCCAAAAGCTCACCAAACCGTAGGAAAAACAACAGTGGAAAGGTCAGGAATCAAAACTTTGCCAGGTCTGTAGCTGAGAGAAACTCAGGTGTCTCCCACTGCTGCTTGCTATTTCCCAAGAATGCTGCTGCGGTTGCCGTTGTTGTTTCTGGAAGTTAGGGCGTCTCCTGATGCTGCAAGCCGCAAGCTACATGCAAGTTTCTAAAATGTTAACAAGTTCTCAGAAATGTTGCTGCTGTTGCCATTGCTGTTGTTGTTGTTGTTGCTGGAAGTTAGAGCATCTCCTGATGTTACAAGCTGCACACAAGTTTCCTAAATGCTAATAAGTTCTTAAGAAGGCTAACTGTGGGGGAACAACACTGGAGAGGTCGGGAACCAGCCAGACCTCACCAGGTCTGTGCCTGGAAGTCACGGTGTCTCCTTGTGTTGTAAGCTGCACGTTGTATACAAGTTTCCAAGATGCTAAAATGATGAAGAATCACCAGTGACAAAAGACAAAAATGACACTGCCAACTGAGGTCTGTCTTATATATTTTTTCAGATGTACCTTAGAGCCAAGCTCCTTGTTCCTGCCTCCCTCTCAGGGAATGGCCAGTTCCGAGAGGGCCCAACAGTTACTGTGATAAAAATAGTTTATCTGGCTGAAGAGTCAGTTCATTTGGACAAACAATACTTACTGTTTTCACCTGGGACCATCGGCTCAAGGCCTTTCAAAGCCCGGCAACACACCTGTCACGTCATTCTGATATAACTTAGTTACTTCTTCTACCTCATCTGCTGATGCGGGCAAAAGAGACAGAAAGCAACGTCACCCCACATTTCTCCTGCCAGGAAAGAGACGAGGGAGAAATTCTCTTAACCCTAAGCTAACCAGCACCTCACATGCAGTCTCGCATGTGGGGAAACAGGAACAAAAACTAACCAAAAGCTAACCAATACTTCACGTGCAGTCTCCCAAAGGAGGGGACCCCACAGCCAGTCGCCCATGTGGGGAAACAAAAAGCCAACTAACCAGCTAACCAATACGTCACGTACCGTCTCTCACGCGAGGGAACCCCACGTGCATTCTCTCAAGTGGGGAAACAAAGGAACAAAAACTAACAGGCAAAAGCTCACATTAGCCAAAGAAGGCAAATTTTCCTCAACATCTTCCCTACCAGGGGATAAATTAGAACCCAGCAGGAATGTCTTTTAAAATCACATGGTCATTATTTTCTCAAAGGTAAATTCATAGCAGGGAAAGGGTTTACTGTTACAAGAAGACAAGAATAAAACTCATGAGAAAGCATTTAGCTTCAGAGGTTAGATGACTAGTGAACGCACGACCTCTGAGAAGGCAGGAGAAAATATGCACTAACACAGCAGCACTGACGTCTACTAGTTGAGAACTAATTTCGTGAAGTTGATGAAATCGTTTGTCCAAACACCAGTGATGCAGGACAAGGGTGTGATCGCAGACAAGGGAGGGGCGGCAGAAGGCGGGTGCAAGCTCAGCCCTGCCCTCAGACGTGCATCTAAACCAGGCGTGGGCGACGCTGGAGTGTCCCCAGCAGTTGTGAGGCTGGCTGGCCAGGCTGGGGCCGAATGTGGCACAAACCATGAACCGCCCCCAAGGGGCTGGTGTCCCCAGCCCTGTAAGGAGCCCTGTGCCTCAATGGGGACCATCCAGAGCCGTCTGTGAGGTGGCTCCACACAACACCTCTGACCCAGATGAAGAGACTGAAGCTCAGGAAGAAAACTAATGGCCATGGTCAAACTGCCGGCCCTGAGAGAGCCAGAAGTCAGCCACCGCACTCCAAGAACCCTGGGCATCCACGTGGGTAAGAGTGACCAGGCAGGTCCCTTCCAGGCCTCTTGTGTCCCCATTAGGAAGTAAACACTGCTGTGGGAGGACCTAAAAGATGCCTGCTCACTTCCCACCGGGACCACAGCGGTCCCTGCCAAGCTGCAGGAGCGGGAGGACGGGAGAGGGAGGATAGGTCTTGGCAGATGGTGGGCCAAGTGGCAGGACAGGCAGCATGGTGAGACCAGGAAGGACCAGCCCCACCCAGTGTAAGCCCAGAGACGGGGTGTTGCCCAGGGGCTGTGGGGAGTCCCCCCTCCACCCAGAAGCTTCTCAAGACACAAGCTGGGCTCTGAATGCTGGTTCCAAGGAAGACCACCCCAAGGGCCCTCACCGCCAGGTCAGCTGGGCTTAGGCCAGACAGCTCAGGGGTGATGGCTGGGTGCCTGTAGTGCCAGCCAGGCCCTGGGCCTCATGGACCAGCTTTCCAGTAAAGCTGGGCACCCCACTGCAACGCCAGGAATCTAAGAGCCATGCAGACAAGCAGAGAAAGGCCTCTGGTCTCGGCACCTGAATTGGGCTGCTCCGCCCACGCGTGCCCCCCGCAGCCAGCTGATGCTCAGGCCCTGGATATGGAGACACTGCGCTGTCCAGGAAACCCACCAACCACTGGTCCCTGGGGCCGGAACCTGTCACTGCCTCCAAACACCCTCCTGCTGGCCTCCACCACCCTGCCCGCCCCCAGCCACTGAGGCCTCGCGTTCCTGGGCAGCCATAACCTATGTCCCCAAAGTTGGGCTTGTCCCCTGGCACCCCGGGGGCTGCCAGGCCCAGCCCCTCAGCAGCTCTGCTGCCCAGGTAGGCACACGTGCCTGTCGTCACATTGCAGCCCTGCTGCCCAGGTAGGCACATGTGCCTGTCGTCACATTGCAGCCCTGCTGCCCGCCCACAAGTGGCTGGTGGCTGGTTGTTCCTGCCTCCACCCCCAGCCACCTGCCTGCCTTTCCACCCAGTGCACTGCAGACAGCACACTGGTCAGCAGGAGGGACCAGCAGGCACCTCATCCCGCCACCGGCCACAGCTCCTGCCAGGGGCCCTCCCGCGCCTGCTGTCTCAGGACTTGGCACCTGCCTCCCTGTGTCCTTCAGTTCAAGGTGGGAGCTGACCCTGGTCACATGGCCATCCCCACGTCCCCTTGGCCTGCCCCGCACACCCTGGGCAGGGCACCCCAAGGCCAGCTGCTGCCTCCCGGATCGGGTGGTTTCAGCTATTGGCCGGCGGGCCGTAGGCACAGTCAATAACGAAGACTGCGTGTGTGGGTCATCCAACTCCCATAACCCCCCAGGAGGGGCTAAGTGGCTTGTGTCACTCAGCAGGTTTTCAGGGTTCATCCATGTCACAGCGTTTGTCAGCATGTCATCCTTCTGTCACCAAATCACACCCCACTGTGTGAGTATGTGACATCTGTTCATCAGCTCACCAGGTGGTGGCATTTGGGTTGCTTCCACCTTTAGGTAACTGTGGACAAGCCTCTGTACGGACGTGTGCTTGCCATTTTCTTCTGAGTATAAAGTTGAAGGGCGCTTCCAAAAGGCTCTGCGTAGCCTTTGGAGGAGCTGCGGACAGTTTCCCCGTGGGGGCTGCCCTCTCCTCCCCAGGAGTGTGCGGCCTGTCTCCACCTCCTCCCCACGTGGCTCTGAGTTCTTGGTCCTCGCTGTCCCAGCGGGCGTGAAGTGCCACCTCCATGGGCTGATCTGTGTTCCCCGGTGGCGGTGATGGTGATGGCGATGGCCTCTCGTGCGCTCGCTGGCCTCTGGGAGTCCTCTGTCTCCTGCTAACTTTCCTCACCGTGACCGTTCTTCCCACTCAAGTCCAGGGCACGGAAGCCACCTCACCCTCTGGTCTGACCAGAGCTTTCCCACGCCACGTGAACGTGAAGTCCAGACTGGGCTGCTGTCTGGTGGCATGAGGGTCCCCCCAACACAGCCAAACTATGTCACCGAAGCCGTGGGCGTGTGTGAAACAGGCAACACCGTACTTTCATGGTGATTAGGACCTGACTTGCCATAAAGAGAGTCCTGGGGACAAAGCAAGCATGCTCCCCATCGTCTGTCCTGGGGCCCCAGAAATGTCCCCTACCCACTTGCAGTGAGCTGAATAGGTGGCCCCTCAAAACTCCACCTAGAACCTGTGAACGTGACCTGCTTTGGAAAAGGGGACTTTGCAGGTAGAAGGAAGGTAAGGATCCTGAAATGACGCCATCCTGGACTATCGGGGTGGATCCTATACCCAATGACAAGCGTCCCTGTAAGAGAAGGGGAAACACACAGGGAGAAGCTGCAGAGACTGCAGTGCTGTGTCTACCAGCCGAGGGACGCCTGGAGCCGCCAGAAGCCAGAAGAGATGAGGAGCAGATTCTCTCAGAGCCTCCGGGAGAAGCCAACCCACCGATACCCCACTCCCGAGGTCTGGCCTCCTAAACTGCGGAAGACAAAACTTCTGTGGTTTAAGCCTCATTTGTGGTACCTGGCAGACAGCAGCCGTGAGAAACGAACAGGTCCTTTGTACCACGATTATGATTTTGGAACTGCCCCAGAACACACGCAGGGGGAGGGTCATTGCCTTGTCCCAGTGGCTTTGGGGGGACCAAGAGATCCCTCTTGGTTTCCCAACTTCCATCCATTAATCCTGTGAACTTACCCAGGCAGCAGCTCAGCCCAGGGCCCTCCTGCACACCCTAAGGTGAAAATGACCATGGTCCTGGGTCCTGCACAGCTTGTCCAGCTGCCTCGGCTCACGGGCCGGGGTGTCCCAGGCTCCCACACCCCAGGTCACATGGTGGGGAGGGGCCGCAAGAGTCCCTACATCCTCCAGGTGCCTTGAGAAGAGGCACCCCCATCCCCCTGGGGAGAGTCTAGGCGCTCTCTTTCAACAACTCTCTTCACTGCATCACTGCGGTAGAAGCACCAACAGGACAGAGGACCTTAAAAGGACAGAGCCCAGACCCCGCTGGAGAGAGGCAGGGCAGGGGCCAAAGAGAATGCCTTGTCCAGAGGGGGTCGGGTCGTTCTCAGGCCTGCATTTTGATAACTGCGCTGGGGCTGCTCTAGGACCCTGTGCAGTGCACCTGCCTGGGGTGCTGGGGCCCACATGCACCCCTCGACCTGTCCCTCCCTCCTAGCCCTGATTCTGACGGTCCTCCTCTGATGGCCCCCCGGGAGCAGGATGGCGCCAGCCCTGGCCCGTGTCCATGGGTGGTGGGTGTTTCTATCTGCAATTTTCCTGCAGATGCAGGGTCCAGGTGGTTCCACCAAGAGAACACAGTGCCCCCTACCTGCCAAAGTACCCACAGGAAAGACGACTGGGGCCTTGAGACGGAACATGGACAAAGGTGTTTCCATCACAGGTGCCGAGTCTGGTTCTTCTTGTTGTTCAAACCTTGTTCAGTTTTGGGTCCCACTCCTCACAGGACAAGTGGGTTGTGAGAGGACTTGGAGCTGGAAATGGGGGAGGGGGACTTGGTCTGGGTGTTGAGTGGGGAAGGAAGGGGACAGGGAAACGGGTGACAGCAGGGAGAGGACAGAGGAGCCTAGGGACACACGGTCTGGGGGCTCTGGCCCCAAGACTGCGCGGGACGGGGCCTCAGGGATTCTCAAAGCCTGCGACCCTCCTGCTCCTCACTTGTATTGTGACTACTGTTCCCTTTATAAATAATGCAAATGACACTGAGAAGCACTTGCCTTGCACGCTGCCATCACAAAAAGCATGGATCAGAGACAATCAAGACGATTCCATCACTCTTTAAAAACAGCTTCCCCCAAAGCACGCCCGCTCCCGCCCATGTATGGTTTTACCAGAGGATGAAAATTATTTGCAAAATAGTCCAGCAAGAGCCTGTACTTGGTTTTTATACATTTTTAGAAGAAAAAATATAGACAGATGTTCCGGAGGCAGGACATACGACAGAAGAGAAGCAAATGTGTGTCTGCTCAGAAAAAAACAAGGAAAGGACCTGAAGGAAGATAATCCAGATGCAGACTCTTAAGGCAGGGCAGAAAATACACACACAGACACACAACGAGCCCTTTCCACAACAGCAGGCAAACAATTAACCTTCACGTGAGGTCCCACAACAGGGTCAGAAGCTGCCCATCCCATGGGCTCTGTACTGGACGCCTGGAACTGTACTGGACGCCAGTGTCACAGGGACTGTTTCCTCTCCACAAGTTCAAGTTTACACTGCGTGGCCGTATGCCCCCAACAGTGTAAATAGATAAATCTCAAAACATTTAGGTAGTCAAAGAAGCCAGACCAAAAACGAGCTGGGCGGAGTCCGTTTACACACAATTCTGAGGATGCACATTCAGCCTGACCACAGAGTAGGTCAGTGTCACCTGGGGGCAGACGGGCCAGGCCACTGCTGTCCTCAGTCGCGAGGCCAGTACGGGAGCCTGCAGGATGAGGTCCCAGCTCAAAAGAGACTCCTCAAAGATGACCATACCTCAACAGAAGGTGCTAAACACCAAATCAATTTTAAGTATTATTTTTGGTTGTAAAAAGCACAGAAGTTCTGAAAAGTGTAACGAGGAAGGTAAACACCCCCCCAGAGCTGGAACACTGTGAAGCCCTGGTCTTCCGCCAGTGCGAAGCTGGGAACATAATTCGTCCTCAATCACCCAAGTCCCCCAGCAGAGGAGCCAACCCCTCGAGGCAAGAAACCCGTACTCGTCTGTCCTGGTGGAATTTCACGGTCCTCACAGAACTGTCACCAACATGTTCCATTTATCCTGAAAGCTGGAGCCGACCCTAACACCACAGTGACGTGCCCACAGGTCTTCAGGAGCACCTGACTCTGAACAGCAAAAGGCAATGTTCGTACCCTACATTATGACATCTGTACAGTCACATGGAGCCAGACTTGCTCCTAAGTTCAGCACCTCCATCTGGAAGAAGCCACGGACGACCAGAGCGCAGTTACACAGAAGGAACCAGAACTGACGCAGACATCTCTCAAAACGAAGGCCACTTTCAGCAGCTGGCAGCTGCTAAGACGAGGACAGACACCTGTCGGAACCCCGTCCTTAAGCAGGTCTGTGTGCTCCTAGGGGAAGGGGCTCTGAATATCTATGACACATATCCAGAATTTCACGTGAAAATCAAGTGTATCCACGGAGACCCAGACGTCAGACCATGGCTGCATGCACATCTGGGCAGATCCTGGCCCACTTTCTGCGAAGGTTCTCGGGACACAGTTGTCACACCCACACTCCACGTGCCTGGCTCCGGCCGGATGGGCCCGGGGTGCCTGCTGACCAGGACAGGCTTCTGGCCGGAGGGTGGACAGAAGTGTCCTCACACGTCTCTCTTCCTCACTGTGCATGAAAATGCTACTTGAGTGACATGAACACGAGTTAAAACCACCAACAGGAAAGTGCGTTGGTCACGAGCTGTCTGCAGTGGGCACCTCATCCACACCCTCCACAAGTGTCCCCACCATCCCTCGCTGCCCCTGTGGCAAACTGTGCTGTTGTGGCACCCCCAACGCCTCAAGGAAGGCGCTTCCTCTTCTTATCCCCAAGCAGTCATTTTAAAATGTTACACTTCAGTCATTCCTACTATTTCAAGCAACTTTGCACCAAACCGGGGGTTAAGCTCTAACAAGGCCCAAATCGCCTGAGTCAGTCTTCCTGGCTGACTTCAAGGACGCACCCCAGGTCACCTTCCACGGAGGCCCACCCAGCTGTCCCCACAGCTGGAGAGCAAACGTCCACCTCTGAACCCCAGATGAAGTCACAGCTCAGTGGCCACATGGAACGAATCACCCCACGGGGTGAGACCACCCCAGGCTGGGCACGGCGACCACCCAACACTGGACCTTCAGATCTTGCCAGTGAGGAGCCCACATCCAGACGGGGGCAAGAAACATGGTCTTCAGCAGCGATACTTCACAGCTGAACCGAGACTTCGTCCAGAGAAGCTGGAAAGGCGGTGGGCACCTGAGAGGACCCGGCAGACTACCCTGCCCTTAGAAAAGAAGTCCACACAGAGCCTGGACGACCCCAGACACACAGCCCCCACCGCGGTGCCTGGTGGGTACCCGCTGCCAGCGCCTGCTGGCCCCTCGCCTCAGGCCATTCAGAGGCCTCACAGTTACCTGGAGATAGAGACATGGAGCCCGTCAGAGGCTCCAGTGGCCATGAGAGACCTCAGTGCAGACCAGCTCGGCCAACGGGGCTCTTCCTCCCCTGGGAGTGGCTGTGCTCAGACCTGGCCCGCTGCCCTGCTTCATCCTTGGCCCAGAGAACAGCCCCATGCGGTAAATGCCGTCTGTTCCCCCCAGCACTCCCTCTAGCCCTCCTGCCTGATGACCAGTCAGTGCCCAGAGAAGGGCTGCTCAGGACAGGGGTGCTGGCCATGAGGATGGGCTGGGGTGCCCCTCCATACCTTCAGGACCCTGGTGAACTGGAAGGCAGAGAGCAGCCATGAAGCTGCCCCATGCTGGATGGTGTGTTCCCAGCACCCGACGCCCAGGAAGTGACTGCCCATGATGCTGGCAGCCGTGCCATGAACCATCAGAGGCCACCCAGGAAGGGTGTGCTTCAGCCGCCGTCTCCGCCAGCTATCTCAGCTGTTCTCCTGACCACCACGGGGTGGGGGGCAGGCACCAGGGCCATCAGTGGCTGGCTAGGACTCGCTGTGACCTGCTGGGGCTCTCAGGTCCTGAGGACAACCACGTTCCTTGCTACATGGACCCCTCCCCCTTGGAGCCAGTGACAGTGCGTGGAACCCGGCAGGGTTCACACCACTCTGACCCCGTGTTCTGCCACCCACCGGATGGCCTCCTGGCCTGGGGCTGGTGTGCCACATACACTGCCAAATACACAGCCGAGGGACTGCACCCCACCACATTCATAGGGGCCAGAGACGAGATGTGGACACTTAGGGGGACATTTTCAGAAGCAGGCTGCCAACCCCATGACCTCAGCTCTCTAGTCAAGAAAAGCTATGACTGCAGATTGTCAGGGTGGGTGCGCTGTGTCCCATGGCTCTTTAGTGAAGTGACAGTCCCCCCACTGACTCCAGGGTAACCCCCGGGGGCCAGACTCCATCCCACCCCGTAAGCACTGTCCTTCTTCTGCTCCCACAGCCCTGTGTGCGATGTCATTGCCAGCCGCATCTGGAGGTGGGAAACTGAGGCACAGAGAGGCCAAGCCACTGGTCAAGGTCACACAGCTACAGTGTGGGGCTGCAGAGTCCCGTGCAGGCCCCGTGGGCAGCCCCGCCACGCCACTGACCTTCATCTTTCTTAAATGTGCTGGTAGCGATGAGTCATCATAAAACTAAATTTAATCTCTTAAAGCTGCTCCCTGTGCACTTGCCAAAGCAGCCCCTCAGCAGATGGGCGGTGCAGGGGCGGGTGAGGGGGCAGCAGGGGGCTGCCTGCCGATGCGGGGTCCCCTGCGGGCCGATGACGAGGACAACAATGTCTCGGGAAGAGAGGCAGGCGGTGGCTGCACGACACACTGAACACACTAAATGCCACTGGAATCCTTCTCTCATGTTCCTGAATTCCACCTTAATTAGAAAAGAAAAGGAACGTCCTGGGGAAGGCAGCTCCTCTGAACGGCACCCACAAGAATTCTGGGGACCTTGGTCTCGTCCCCCAGATGGGCAGCACCAGGTCATCCCTCCCTGGCCAGGGAATCCAATGCCTTCAGTGTATTCTACATTAGAAACAAAGTGACCATTGAAAATGGACCCAAAAGTATCAAACAAACAAAATTCTCGACAGAAGCTCAGTAAGGTCACATTAGATTTTCTCACTTGTCAAAGCCTACACGTGTGTGATTGGGACTTTGTTTAAGGCAGTGTTGACAGGCAAGTTGGAGGGCTTTATTCCTCCAGTGAAGGCGCTACTTCCCAGGCGCTGACAGGACCCCAAATGCACTGTGCTGACCAACGCCCCCCCGCTGCCCCCCAGAAGATCTGCCCTGACGCTGAGTTCAGCAGGAACCTCGATTAAGGCATTTACAGAAATGCAGACACACATGTCCACACGGAACCGGTCCTGGAGTTCCATGAAAAAGCTTTTCCTTTTTTTCCAGGTCCAGGCAAAACCATGGCTCTTTCACTCTTAGTATCTTGGAAGGAAGGAAAACGGCAAAGCTCCCCCTCAAAGGACCAAAGTCTGTGTCCTTCTCGCCACCAAAGCGTCTTACTGACCTGGCGAGTGGATCGATGCTTACTGGCAGAGCCCCGAGAGGAGGGCACCCCAAACCTCACAGCCTGCAGGAAACGCCCCCACTGGCCTTCTCCCCCTCTGCACACAGAACACGTGCCTCCCCCTTGCTAATCAGAGCAATTCGACAACACGAAAGGCTTGTGCTGTTTCACACATGCTACTGGCCACGCTAATTTAAAACCCCCAGGCTGGGAATTCTCTGGAGGCAGCAGGCCCTGGGCCACACAGGGGCCAGGCCACAGGCCACATAGCCCACAGGCCACACAAGACCCAAACCACAGGCCACGGGCCACACAGGCCACACAAAACCCAGACCACAGGCCACACAAGACCCAGACCACAGGCCATGGGCCATACAAGCCCTGGAAACCCCTACTTCTCAAATCTGCAAAAAGTTCAATGGCGCAATGGTTCCTGCGAATTGCACGATAAGCACCCACGAGCCCACCAGCCACCTCGCATAGAACACCATACATGACCCACGGTCCCAACCCGCTCCCCCGTCCCCACAAAGCGACCTGCGCCCCGGATCCTGACTCATACGGCTCCTTTAACACAGCTTGGTTGCTGCCATATGCGGTCCTCAAATGTATTTTTGGTTGTTTTTAACTCTATAAAAAGGATGTCATGCATATGTGATATTTTGAGACTCGCTTTTGATTTGTCACATCCTGTGCACTCTGCCTGCAGAGTGACTATTCTACAATGGCCCCTGGTGTGGGGCCCCACAGGGTCCCGCCACACCCCCCAGGGCACCTGGATTCTTCCGGGTTTCTATTATGTAAGCAGATTCATGTACATTCTCACTCGTCCCCAGGAGGCAGGTACTACTTCCCCGTTGCTGCTGTAACAAATCGCCACAAACTTAGTAGCTTCAAACAACCAATGTGTTAGTTTAGAGTTCAGGAGGACAGAACTCCAGCATGGGTCTCGCTGTCTAAAATCCAGGGGTTGGCAGGGCTGCTCCTTCTGGATGGTCTAGGGGACACTAGTTTCCTTGTTTTTTCTAGTGTCTAGAGGCCACCATTGTCTTCAATCCACGGCTCCTTTCTCTGTCTTCAAAGCCAGCAGTGGTGTATCTCTCAGACGTTCTTCCATAATCACAGCTCTCCCCGACCATCTTCACCTCCCCACTCCCACCACTAAAGACCCCGTGGTCACACTGGCCCTGGGATAGTCCAGGACCATCTCGCCATTTCAAGGTCAACTGATTAGTGACCTTGGCTCCACATGCAGCCTTCACTCCACTTCAGCACGTAACCTAAGCTATCCACAGGCTCCAGGGATTAAGACGTGGACATCTTTCGGGGCTGTGATTTGTCTGCTGCTGGTGGCATTTCTGAGTCACACCAATTCATGTCCCAGCAGCCATGTCTCAGATCCCGGGTCCACCTTCTCCAACCCCGGGGCCGGGGGCCATCTTTGTGCTGCTAGCAGAGTGGGATGAGGGGGGTTTCGCCATGGACTTGAGTTCCTGTCCCAGGACCTGGCTCGTGAGCTTCTCTCCACAAGTGTTTGATGTGAGAGGCGGGTCATGGCCTGTGCTTGGGTTACGATGGCTCCAGCTCTGTGCACGTGGTCTGAAACACACCAACTCCATCTTTCCAACCAAGGGAAAGTCTTCAGCTCACAGTCTCAAGACACAGGGGCCTGGGTGTCTGGACGGTGGCCACACAGGGTCTGCAGTCATGGGACCAGTCACATGCTGGGTGGCTTGGCCACAGGTGTAGATGTTTCAAGTAAGAGGTGTCCTGGCTTGGACATCAACCGTGGTGCCAGCAGGCAGGCGCTGTGCTCTGTTCTCCCGCAGACCTGGCACCCAGCGCCTCGGGTGGCACCGAGTGCGTCCTCCGCAGGAACCAGCCAATGAAAGACCAGGAAATCTCTTCCACACAAGGGCAGGGCCAGCACTCGTGAGCTCTCTGACCTTCACATTACTAATCCAACCTCATTCAGCTGGAGAAGCAGGACCCTTCCTCCCAGGAAATGGACGTGGGTGCATGTAGGCCTCCGGTGTGAAGCCCCTTTTGTTCAAGGACTGAAAATACCTGCATCGAAGGGAATAATTCTCTAACCAGTCCGAAATGGCCAAGTTCACGCGTGCCGGAGCCTGGAAGTCGGGCCAGCACCCAGTCTGTGGCCCCCAATCACTGTCACTGTCACTGAGCCAACAGTGAGTAAAGAGTCAGGAGGAGCTGCAATTCCGGTTCAGTGTTTTCTTTGGTCTAGATTTTAAGAGGCTAGTAAGAGAGATTCAGACACAATTCCTAACAGTTCATGAAAACTACTTCACCACACTGCTGCTTTTTCAAGAGCGGGTGACAATGAAAAACGCAAAAGGAAGCCTTTTTCTTAACCACTTGATCCATGGCTCTCGTCCTCCGAAGTTTGGGGACCCACAGTTCCCAGAGCTCCAGGGATGGTGGCCCATTGCACTGGCTGGAGTTGAGAAACCTCATCGTCATCGACCTGGGGGCAGGGCTTCCTGACATTTATTCCCACCCCAGCTCTTCTGCAGCCAAAGTCACCAAGAATGGCAGGCCAGCAGAGATGGCCAGGCCCAGCGCCGGGGGACACAGTGCTGCCCCGCAGGTGAACACACACGCCAGGTAACCATTAGTGACAGGAGAACACGGGACACGGGATGGCCGTGCAGCAGGGGGAGGCCGAGGAGAGGCCCTCTAGGTGACAGCAAGTATCTCAACCCCAGCACTGCTGACATGCAGCCTTGTGGGACAGTGAGTGGCACCCCTGGCTGTGACATACTACATGCTAGCAGGACATGCCACTTCAAGCTGTGACACCAAAAATGTTTGTGGACATCACCAAATGTCCCCGAAGGGTGAAAGTCAACCCCACCGAGAACCTTTGGAGTAGACGGGAAACAGGTGGAATCTGAGGGGAGACCTGATGAGGGAAAAGCCATCCCGGCAGAGGGGACCCCAAGGTGGGGTGTGTCTGAGGAGCAGCAAGGAACCCGTGAGGCTGCGGCAGGAGCGTGAGGGGGAGGAGAAGGAAGTCAATGGGGCGCCTGACCCTGGAGGGCCTTGCGGCTTTACTGAGATGGGAGTCACGAGGGTCCTGGGCAGAGAAGATGAAATTGTGTGTTTAAAAGATGATCCCAGCTGCCGTAATGAGCCTGGGGTGGGGTAGACTGAGGGGAGAGAGAGGGGACCAGCTGGGTGCTCCTGCAGTGACCCAGAGAGAGGATGGTAGCTGGGCACAGAGATGTCAGAAAGGGTTGTCTTCCAGAAACATTCTTTTATTACTGATTATTTTAAATCGCAGTAACACACATAACATAAAACTTACCATCGTAACCATTTCTAAGCACACAGTTCAGTGGCGTTAGGTACAGTCACACTGCTGTGCGGCCGTCACACCATTACTCCAGGATGCTTTCCATGTTCTGAATCTCTGTCCCCATGAAACACCGACTCCCAACTCCCCGCTCCTGGCACCCACCATCTGCTTCCTGTCTCTGTGAATTTAACTGCTCTAAGTACTCATGTCAGCAGGATCATGCGTATTTGTCCTCCTGTGACTGGCTTACTTCACCGAGCACCGGGCCCTCAGGATCCATCCACGGTGTAGTGTGTGTCAGGACTTCCCTCTTTTAAGGCTCAGTGATATCCGTAACACATTTTGCCCACCCACCCACCCATCGATGGCACTTGGGTTGCTTCCACCACTGGCTAAGGGGACAATGCTGCTGAAACACGGTGCACTCCTGGAAATGTGTCTGCAGGGTTGGTTGAAGGTGGGGACCTTCAACCTGGAGGACAGTCACCTTGATTTCCGGTGTGGCCTGGACGCTCAAGTGACAGAGATGGGAAGGATGGGGAGGGCGGGGAAGCAGCCTCACGTCCAGGTGGTGAGACGGACATGCCAGGGTGTCCAGCACCCAACAGAGGTCAGGGCTGCGAGCCGCGTGACCGGCAGGATGGCTGCCACGTCAGGGAGTCAGGAGGATGGAGAGGGGCCAAGCAGAGGGTTGCACCCACTCGTGGAAGGGTTGAGAAGACGAGGACAATAGCTACAGGGCTTGAGGAGGGAACAGCTCAGGGACTGGGGGGGCAGGGCTGACACAGCTCCTTTCCTGACTTCTGGGGAGGAATCCGGGGGCCACGGAGGTGGAGCTCCAGCAAGACAGCAAGTCAGGGGGCAGGGGGTGACCTGGCTGATGTTTCAGAGAGAGGAGGTCACAGCAGGTTTCATTGCCAGAGGAATGATCTAGAAGACTGGGAGAGACCGGTATAGGACACAGGACAACACTGAACAGGCAAAGGGGGTGAGGTCCAGTGTATAAGGGGGGTGAAATGCAGTGCAGGGGGGAGACTACCCACAAAGACGCACCTACAACCCCCCCACTCTGTGCTTCAGGCCTGTCCTCCCACCTAGAGATGGAGCCTCTCCCGTCTTCTTGGGTCTGGGCTGGCCCGTGACCTGCTGAGACCGAGAGAACGTAGCCGGCATTACTGTGTGATTCTGGGCTGGCCCTGTGCTCTCTTGGACCACTGTCCCTCCCCTGGACCACTCTCACCACCACAGAGAGAAGCTGGCGCAGCTGCTGAGAGGTGGGTGACCCCGTGGCGACAACCGCGGTCCCAGAGCACGGCCTCCGGAAACCCAGACAGGCCAGGACTATAGAACCCCTTAACGAGCCTGTACTCCTTCACAGCAGGAGTGGTCACCTCACTACTGTAATGTCAAGACCACTCTCTCCACGTTAGTCTGCTAGGGCTGCCATCACAGAACACCACAGGCCAGGGGCCTGGAACACAGACACTTATTGTCTCACAGCTCTGGAGGCTGGAGTACAAGACCAGAGGGCCAGCAGTCAGCTGCTGGCAGGGGCCACCTCCAGTTTACAGATGGCCCCCTGTCCCTGTGACCTCACGTAGCAGAGAGCTCGCTGGTGTCTCTTCCTATGAGGACACAGTCCTAGTGGATCAGGGCGCCCCACCCTGAATACCTCATTTAACCTGAGTTACATCCTAAAGGCCCATCTCCAGAGACAGTCACATGGGGGGGTTATTCACATGCGAATTTGGGGGACACGATTCAGCCCACATTCCCCTCCTTAATCGTCATCCTACTGCTAACAGAACTTTCTAAAAGCTCCTTTTGTTGCACTTTGCAAGTCTCAGCAAATCCAGCATTGAGGCGTCCCCATGGCAGGGTTGGGGGTCCTCAAAGCTGTCCTTGGTTATACGGTTAGATGCCCTTCCTGTTTTATTGTTTCTTTAATTGATTTTCTTTCTTTCTTTTTTTTTTAATTTTTATTGGGGAATATTGGGGAACAGTGTGTTTTTCCAGGACCCATCAGCTCCAGGTCAAGTCGTAGTTTTCAATCTAGTTGTGGACGGTGCAGCTCACTGGCCTATGTGGGATTCGAACCGGCGACCTGGTTGTTGCGAGCACTGCGCTCTAACCAACTGAAGAACCAAGCAGCTATCCCAGGCCCTTCCTGTTTTTACAGAAAGTTTAAACTGATCAATAGAGACAGAAAGCAGACCAGCATTCGTTCAGGGTGGGGGCAGGTGAGAGGTGGGAGGGGAGGGGGTCTAGGGGTACGTTTGGGGTGGTGGTTTGTTCACTGTCTTCACTACAATGATGGCTCCACAGGTGACTACAAACGTCAAACATCTCCAGCTGCCCACTTTAAATACGTGTAGGCTATTGTTAGTCAAGTATACGTCAGTGACACTGTTTAAAGGCTAAGCTTTCTTTTACATTTTTTCTTTTGAGGTAACCAGATCCCCATGCAGTCATGGGAAATAGTAGAGGGGTCCTGTGTCCCTCACCCCGGCTCCCTCAGTGGCAACATCTTGCAAAACCGCTGGACGCCCCTGTAACCAGGACACTGACACAGAGACCACCGCCTAACTCAGGTGCCTGGAAGGGGACCCACTGCGTGTGGCTTAGTGTGACACAACCCTGTCGCACTGCATGGCCTTTCACTTCTGGCACCCTCCCTTCCAGGTGTTCCCCGTCTGTGACAGAGGAGTCGGGGTTCTCAGACTGTGTAAAGCCCCTTCTACGCCTGACAAGCCGCTCTCTGGGGCCCTCCTGGGGCGACATACCAGACCTGGCCCGGGGTCCCCACGGCCACCCCATGGCCCAGCCCATGCTCTCCCAGGGTGCTAAGGTAGGGCCGCCCACCCCTTGCACACTGGATAGGCCCCCGGACGCTGCCGGAGCCCCCGCCTGGCCCACCCCTGGGGCCCAATGGCACAGGTGTGGACACAGGCTCTGGATGGAGCACCCGAGACGAGAATTCTGGGCTTTGGTTCCTAGTCTAGGAGTGTTTATGGGTCGGAAACCAGCCACTGCCAGTGCCCCAGCACGTGTGAGCACTAGCGACACAGGAATGGGAGAGGCCGCCAGCTACGGGGCGAAGTGGAGGACCTGCATCCCTACCAGCAGCCTCACTGGGGCTTGGTCCCACATGGGGCCACCCTGTGCAGCCCAGTCCCCTAGCGGGCTCGCTCCATTTACGTTTTCTGAGACCACCAATATGTGTGTGATTATTTCTACAGCTTTATTTCTTGCTTCTAATTTACTGTGTTTCTTTCCCTCCTCTCCCGCTCTGGCTGGACCAGTTCCATCCTCTTTATTCTTTTCTCCCTCCCTGGTCCAGAAGTTACTCATTCTGTCCCCGTCACCCTAGCGTTCACCCTGGGTCAATTCACACCCTTAACTCCCAGTCTGAAGTCAGCCAGCACGTCACCCTTATCCAACCACCAGACACCTGAGGACCACTCCTGGTGATCCTGCCCTGGGCCCACTCGCCCTGCTTTGGGGCTCCTCTGGCCCCATCACTGTCCTGGTCCCCTGTGCAGTAACTGCTACCTCACTACCTCGACTGGCCCGTATCCCACCACTGCCTTCTGCCTCCCCCTCCCACCTCCTGACCACCCATTCTCCGGCCTGAGTTCATTTCCCAGCACTTCTTCAAGGATTTGGGGCAGAGACTTTTCATCTTCTCTACAACGGTCTTCCATTTCACGCTCCCCTGCAGGGAGCAGCCCAGCTAAGCCCGGGACCCCACCTGGCCTCCCTCCACAGTCCTCAGCCTGTGGCCCATGCAGCAAGGTCTCTGGGACGCCCCTCAGAGGTTGGTGTCTGCAGGTTCACGGCGATGTGTCCGGCTGTATTTAGTGCCATTTATCCCGCTGGGGACCTAGGCTTACTGGACCCCAACACAACAGCAACTCAGGAAAACTCAGCCATGAGCTGAAAGCAGCCTCTCCTTCCTCTCTGTCTCTCGGCCTTGAGGTCCCATCAGATGCTCCATGTGAGGTCCCATCCGATGCCCCTAGGACACCCCCCCCTACTCCCACCCCACCCCCACCGGGTGCAAACCTCTCAGGCTGCCTTTCCCTCCAGGGTTGCATGCTGGGCACCCTCCTCCAGCCCTCCAGCTGTTTCACACTTTCCTCAGGGTGGGTGTTCGCTTTTAGCTGGTAAATTCAGTGACTGTTCCATCTCTTAGGAGTTCCATGTGGCTCCTGTTTACAAGGGGCTGGTGTCTCCCCATGGTTCTGTCTCTCCGTGGTTCTGTCATCTCCCTGTGGTTCTGTCTCCCTGTGGCTCTGTCACCCCGTGGTTCTGTCTCCCCGTGGTTCTGTCACCCCGTGGTTCTGTCTCCCCGTGGTTCTGTCACCCCGTGGTTCTGTCTCCCACAACCTGGATTGTCCTAAACCTGTGTGTTAGCATCTCTCCGTCATCGGTTCTGTCCACCCTGTTGTTTGCTGACTCTTGCTCAGGGAAACCACTTTTGCATGAACTGTGTAACTTCTCACTGTGAGCTCCACCTACGAGGTGTTTTACTCGGATTTTTATCTGCCAGGCTCCCAGATGACTCAGCACCAACCAGGAACAAAGTGTCATGTCGCGTTTTCCCAGCCCATCACCGAGGGCACAGCTTTTTGAGTGAAGCCCCTGACGCCCTCAGCTTGACCCCAGACTCAGCCCTGGCCCCACAGTCCCCGTTCCACGCCCCCACTGCCCCCCACATAGCCCGCCCTGGGTCACCACCAGGAGGGCGCCCCTGGATGCCATGGCCCATCCACCGCCAGGGGGCAGCGCTGACAGCCCTCCCGAGAACGGGGGCTGGCCCTGTGGAGCAGTGGAAGTGACACTGTGCAGCCTCCGGTGGGGCCTCCAGGCGCCAGGCCCCTCCAGAGACACAGACCTGAGCATCTTTTTACTCAGCTGCAAAATTCCTTTTCCCTTAAATATCTCAAAAAATGCTGTAATTCTCAAAAAAAAAAAACTCTCAAAAAAACACTAATATTCTGTTTTTTAAACTGAGGTGAAATTCACATAACCACGTGAAAGTGTACAAGTCAATGGCATGTAGTGCTTTCACAAAGTTGTGCAACCATCACCTCTCTCTTTTCCTTGCCCCAGAAGGAAACACCATGCCTTGTAGCTGTCGTTCCTCACTCCCCAGCCCCAGCCTCATACCTACTTTGTGTCTCTGTGCATTTGCCCATTCTGGACGTTTCATATAAATGGCGTCACACAGAATGTGGCCTTTTGTGTCTGGCTTCTTTACACTTAGCATCATGTTTGCACACGTATCTGTGTTGTAGCATGTGTTTCATTCCTTTTCGTGGCTGAGTAATCTTCCATTGTGTGGACAGACCACATTTTATTTACTCATTCACTGTTGACGCATATTTGGGCGGTTTCCACCTTCTGGCTATTATGAATAACATTGTTGTGAACATGGGCATACAATTTTTAAATGCGTCTGACATTTAAGTAGTTGATTCTCCTTTTAGACTTTTCAGTAATTCTAATAACCCAAAAAACAATTGGAAACATTCTCAAAAACTACAAATCCAAAGAAAAAAGTTACTGCCCAAAGACACCATCCCACAGTGCTAACCCATTTTCCCCGAGAACCCATGTGCCACCGTGGGGGTGGGGGGCACGGTCAGGGAGAAAGCGTCAGCTGAAGCAAACCCTACCACAGCAGAGACTTACAGAGCCCCCCAGGCAGAGCTCGAAGGACCGCCCTCAGCCATGAAGGGAGCCCCACTTGAAGTGCCCCCAACACCCCCTGCTTACCCAGCACGAAAACAATGAGAAATGGAAGAGCTTCATAATGCTTACTGTAAGAAGGAAAAAAACATTCCATTCATCTTAACCAACTGCTCTACATAAATTACCATAATATGAAATGTTCTATTCTACTTCTGCTTAATCTATTCAGATCAGTTTTTAAAAATCCATTCATTTTTGTCTTCCTCCTTCAAACACTTGAATTGCCCATCACCATCTAAGTTTCTTTGCAATCCAACTGTGAAAAGTACAAAAGTAATTGTTTCGCCAAATGAAACTCATGTAAAAACTGATGGCAGCACCAGTTCCGCCCCGAAGGAAACTCTGCCAGGTCAGTGGTGCTGATGGATTCCAGTCTGGGGTGCACAGACCTGAGTTTAAACCCCATCCCTGCCTCTTCCTGGCTGTGAAGACTCCAACCAGTTCACACTGCCCTCTGAGACCTTATCTGTAAAACAGGGTACATTAGGATAGTCTGAATGCTAACAAGCACCCCAAAACCTCAGTGGCTTAACCAACAAAGGTCTATCCCCAAGCTGTCATTTATGCCAGTCCCTTTCCCCTGGCACCTTCACCACCCATGGCCCTGGAGTCCTCTCTTGGATCTTGAGCCTCCAGCCAAGGAATAGGGGACGTGGGCCACAGCCAGAGGAGGGTGGCTTGAGAGGTCGGGGGCTGGGCCTGACGCAGGGGCCCCACTGCTGCCCATACAGGCAGACTGTTATTATTCATCCCTGTCACTGCTGTCTGCAGCTTGTCACCTAGCCCATCAGAACCCCTGAGGAGTCCTGAGTCAGGGTCTGTTCCCGAAACCCAAGCACCTGACACACCACCAAAAAGGGGTGAGGGGATGACCCCGCTGAGACACTTTGACTCTCAGAATGACCTGGTGGAAGTAACTGGAAGCTGCGATGGCCTCTGGGACTCCATACAACACCCCACGTTTAGTTCTGTATTAAGTGCACGCCCTCTTACCCCACCTGCGCAGTCCACTGGCAATGACAACAGTCATTTGTTGAGGTTCTACCATGAGCCTTGGATAGAGATAGTCTCCTCAAATTCCACACAGCAGGTCCCATCACCCCCACTGACAGACAGGAAAACTGAGGCCCAGGGTTTGAGTGAGGATTCTCACCCAGGCCCTGGAATGGAAGCCGCTGCCGCCATGCCTGCAGCTGCACACCATTTAGACACATGAACCATGGCAGGCAGCAGATAGAACGGGAAAAAGCTTCAACCCCACCCGCAGCATCCCAGGTATTCACTGTCTGAACGGGAATCAGCTGACCACCACGCACCTTCGCAGGGGCCCCACAGCACACCACTTAAGAACTGTGGCCACACAGTGCTGTCAGCGCAAACAAGAAAACCACGGCCAGATGACCATTAGGTCACTTAGGACTCTTAGACGTGCACTTCCACACACTTAAAACAAGCATATCTGCTGTTCTGGGAATTCCTGCAGCTTTAGGAGAGGCACTAAGACATCCTGAAATTACCCCACAGGCTCCCCGTTCCGAGTGGGGGGCAGTACGCCAAGGCCCTGGCTCCCTCCCTGCCACGCCAAGACCAGATACACTAGGCGAGGCTTAAAACTCCCTGTCTATGGCTCGCCCATTTAACAGAAACCGTATCATACATTTGCCGTAAACCCACTGCTCTGACTGCACAGCACAGACCCCTGGGCGATGGCAGCAGAGCTGGCAGAGACACTGATGCCCACCATCTGTTTGCAGCTCAGCCTCTCACTTGCCCTGCAAATGCCAATGGCAGGGGGCTAGACGTTAAGGCCCCACACACTCTCCCCCAGCCACAAAGAGAAACACAGCCAAGCCTAGGGAACGAGCCGTGAGCCCCCTGCTGAGTCACTGCCCACCAGGCTTCAGAACCAGGTGGACTCAGAGTCTCCCATGTACCCACAATAATAAGGCTGCTGCGTCTGAAGGGAGAGCTCTGGGAGGCGCAGCCAGAACTGGCAGCAGGGAGGGAGGGGCCCCAGTGCCTTCTGAATTCAGGGACAGAGCAGGGTGTGCTGGACCAGCCACGCCTGCTCTGACTCAGCATTGCCAAGCATCCCCAGGACTTCCAGAGCCCCAGTCCCTGCCAGGCTCCCACCAGGAGAGGGAGTTGCCCCTGGCATCACCTCTGCGGCCAGGCTTTCTGGAACCCTGGCTTTCCAGTAGCTCACCTCAGAGAGAGACGTGCTACTGCAAGGACAGCCGCAGCCGCAGCTGGGCACTCGGAGTTCATCGGCTGGAAATAAATCAGTTAGCAGCCACGCTAGAAGTTAACACAGAATCCCATCCCCAGAACAGTGTCTGCCTGGCATGGGGCTCCGACAGAGCTCTGTAAGGACAGCATGGCTGAGGGTGGCCATCACCCAGCATGTGGTGGTCCCCATTCACCAGGACAGCAGCACCTACCCGCCCATCAACACATCCTCAAGGGTGGAAAACACAAAGCCATCCTGTGCCGTTATTCACATGCTCTGTGATGATGGCAAAGAAATCCCAGCCCGGTCCAGTCAAAGGTTCCCTTCCCTCAAGCCAGATTTCACCCTTCAGCACAGTCGCCAAGGATCAAGAAGAAAGTGATAACCCAGCTGGAAACACAAGTATTGATATTTTTGTTTCACATGAAGATGCCAACTGTTTTCACCCTTTCAAGTTAACTCTTTCTTGGAAAGGCTTTCCCGAAACAAAAGCAGAAAAAGCATCTCAGCACCATCACAAAACAGAGCAGGCGGATACACTTCCCACACACAGCCTTCGCCAGGCACCATGCAGTCCCGATAAGACTCACAGATCCTGAATGCTTTGCATGAAGAAAAATCAACGTGGTCTTTAAAGGACTGCCTTCAAGAAAATAAATGGAAGTGTGAGAGCCTGCAAATGTCATTTTAATGTTAAACTATTGTATTATACATCAGACTTATTCTTTTACTCAACTTAGGCAGTTATTAACGATTCAGATATGAAAATTATCATGTCAGATAAGAATTTTTTAAAGCATTTCCAAGTGCTTCTTAGAGTTACTAGAACAATGAATATTTTTGGTTGCAGAACATTTTCCACTGCACTGTAATGAACAAGACGTTCAGTGTTCAGTTTTAAACCAAAGCAGAGATTAAATCAAGAATGCAGTTTGAATTGTATATCTATCTAAACACAAGAGTGAAAAAAATCCTGACTGCCGGTGACAGTCGCCCCCAGCTCACACTCAACACGTCAACTCTTCCAGGCCCGGAACCCCACCAGGACTTGTGTCAAAATGTGTTAAATTAGACAGGATGAGGACGCACACAATTCCATTCAGAATCCCCAGCAAAAATCGGAGCTTCGCTCTGAAACGTGAAAAGCTACTGGGGTGACCTAACATACCCCAACCCTTCAAACAATCAAGATATTTAACTCCAAAGATAGATCTCAAACAAGGGACTGCCCAGCATCAGACTGACCGACCACAGGGCACCGCTCCCAGAAAATGCCACACCAGACACAAAGACCTCAGATGCAGATGTGTCTAGAGTCCAGGGGTCAGGGACAAGTATCAGACAACGTGACGAGAACGACAGTGAAGAAAAGGAGAGGATCAGATAGAACACCATCCCCTCCCATCTCCTAAAGCGTACAGCTTTGGGCCGAAGCACTGGGATTGCTTAACTCACCGACTGTCCCCCTTGCCCAGGTCAGCCCCTGGAGCTTGGAAGGGCAGCAGCCTGCTGAAGAGGGAATCGGAGGGAGGGGCTCAGTTCTCAGCTCTGGGGCACAACCTCAAGAACAGTATCATTTTCCACTTTTAAAGATTTTCCCTAAACCGAAACAGGCATGGTCTCTGAAGTTATCCAGCTATTAATGAAGCAGTCCACAGTTCCTTCTCCTTCCCTTCCAACAACATACACAGTTAGGTGATCCTGGAAACAAGGTGTCTTCCACAGCCACGCCTGGACAAAGGAGACAGAGCCCCAGGACCCGCACGGAGTGTTTCCTGAGATTCCACAATGCTACTTGACCTATGACATATTTCCTTTCTACCTGGCCATTTGTCATTGACAAAATAATGCTGCTGGCCTCCCCGCCTCCCATGACCTTTTGACAAGTGAACTTAGTTTTTCCTTAACTGCTGACAAAAGTCACACAAACAGAAAGCTGCTCCCCTGCAGAGGCTGCCTGCCACCTCCCCCTGGCAACCTACACAGAGCCAGCAGGCAGGACTGAGCCCGAAGAGGGGCAGAGGGCCAGGCAGAAAGAAGGCAGCCAAGGGCAGCGAGCGGCCCCACACCACACGCCGGGCCGGGAAGCACCAGGGTCGCCGCCAGCAGGGTCGCGGCCGGGAGCTACCACCAACAATAAGTAGCTGTTCCATGACAGGAAGATCGAGTGGGGTGCTCCAGGCACGAAGGAACCAGAATCCCCGCTGGGCGAGGCCAAAGCCGGCAAGGCGCAGCCCCAGGCATCTGAGCCTCAACCCGACACTCACTGGGAGAATTCTCCCACCCCGGAGGTCCGAAGCCCTCCAGGTCACAGCTCGCTCCAGGACCCCGGGTGCCAGTCTTCCAAACGGACCTGCTGCCTCCCCGCGCCAGGAGGACACGAAGTTGAAACCCCCACCCACCCAGAGAGACCACCCCGGTGGGGGAGGGGAGCTGCGAATCGGGATCCAGAAAAGCGGTCCGCCTGGGGAGAGGGTTGGGGGAGGGGCGGGTTCCCTGGGTCCTTCAGCAATATCGCGGCCTCGAATGTCCGAGGGCGCCCTTTGGTCGTGCGGTGACCCCACCCGAGCCGCAACTCCCCAACCAAGACCGGGGCGCCGGGGCCCTTCCGCTGCGCCGGCCCCGGGCGCCGAGGGTGCGCCCAGGACCCTGCGCCCAGCTCCGGGGCACAGCCTACCCTGGCCCGCTCCGGCCGCAGCTGACACGAGCCCGGGCGGGCGGCGAGGACGCAGCGCCCGCAGTGCGACTTGCGCAGCCGCCGAGACGCGGGGCGCGCCACCCCGACCCCGACCCCGACCTCGCGCCGAGGGTGTGCGCCACGCCGGGGGTTGGGGGTGCGCACTTTCGGCCGCTCAGGCCCCCGACGCTGGGCAGGGCACCTGTCCTGCTGCGGGACAGCACGGGTGGGCATGGGACAAGGATGGGGACGCCACTGGCCAGAGTGCGGGTCGGTCCTGGTTCGCGAAGGCAGGCTGGACGGCGGATGGGAATCCGCTCTGGACACCGGGACCCCGAGAGAAGGAAATGGGGTTTCCTCCAGAACCATGGGGAAGTGGGGAGGAGTCTGCCCCGGAGCGCAGAGGGAGGTTGGGGAGGTACATTCCGGGCCCAGGATAATGCGGGCGGGGGGAGACAGGGGGGAATGAGAGCGTCACATCAGTGTAACTACGAGGATGGAAAGGTCCTTCCGGGCCCAGGAGAAGTAGAGGTCTGCTTTGGGCTGCGGGGCGGGACCGCCAGGTGCGAGCAAGACAGGGATGGGGAAGGAGAGGGGCCACTCTGGCCGCGGACGGAGGTGGGGGAAGTGCACCCAAGCCGGACCGTGAGCGCGGAAGGGTTCGTCGTGGACCGGGATGGGGCGCCCCTCCTGCACACATCGTCCTCGCTTGGCCGGAACGGGGACCCGCCGCAGGGTGAGGGCGACGGTCAGTGCAGTGGCGGGGTGCGAGAGGGGTCTGTCCCGGCGGGCCGGACGGGGCCGCTCACCTTAGGTTTGTACAGCCACTTTCGGAACCTGTGCATCATCGCCGCGCCGGCCCGGCCCGCCCGGCGGCCCTCCCTCCGCCGCGCTGCGCCCGGGCCCGGCTGTGGCGGGCGGTCCCGGGGCGCCTGGCCGGCGGCGGGCAGGTGCGCGTGCAGGTGCGCGGCCTGGAGATGCTCCGCGAGCGGCGCGCGGCACAGACCCGCTGACAGCGGCTGGCGGACGGGCTGACGCGGCACGGGGCACCCGCTCCTCGCGGCTCACTGACACCCGGCGCCTGGGCTGGCCCCCGCCGCCCGGCGCTGCACATGCGCCGAGGCCCTCGAGCCCCCTGCCCGCCACCCGCCGCCGAGGCTGCCCAATCCGCTCGCCGCGCCGCGCCGCGCCGCGCCCCGCCCGAGGCGGGCTCACTGCCCGAGGGCGACCCGTGCGCCTGGAGGGGCTGGAAAACTACAAGTCCCGACGGGCATTGCGGGGGGCGGGGCCCTGCGCGCGGTATCCTTTGCTGTGCCGCGGGCGCTGTGCATTCTAGGGATTGTAGTCTTCCCGCCTACGGCGCCGGAGCCAGTCGCTGGTTGCTAGGCGACGACGCCCAAACGGTACTCCACCCCCCACGGTTACCCCCTCTGGGTGGTTTCGGAATCCAGGCCGAGCAGGAGCGAAGTAGGGGACCCACCCGGATATCCTAGTCCCCTGGCGTCCGCTGGGCCTGGCAGCCCCGGCGGGGGAAGACGAGAAGGAAGGTGCAGGAGCGCCAACGGAGCCCGCCGGCAGGTACGAGGGAGGGAAGAAGTGGGACCCAAATGGAGGGGCGAGGCCTGTTCCCTCAGCACCAGCACCTTCCCACCACCTGGAGGCCAGTTCCGTCGTACCTTGCTTCCCGAATCCTTTTGCTCTCGCTAACCACCTGTTTGATCTTCTTCCCAGCCCTTGGATTAAAATTAACAGTGGGGTTTTTTGTTTGTTTGTTTGTTTTTTTGGTTTTTGTGTTTTTATCGCCACAATAAACGGTACTTTTAAACAAGATATTCGCCCGTATTCACTACTTTTCCCAACGGTGCCCTAATTTGGATCCATAAAAACAATCGCCAAAATCTGAGAACCTATTATGTGCCCAGCAGACAACTGGAAACAAGTATGTGGTCTCACTTTAAATTCCCATTGTCAGCCCAGGAAACTGAGGCATGGAGAGGCTGCCATGCTCTGGCTGTAGGAGGGGCATACAGAGGAAGGGCAGGTGTGCCCTGCTTGCGCCTACCCTGGTATTTTCCCTGCCCCCACGCAGCACCATTTCTCTGGGTGTTCTGAAATGTGCAGGTTTAGGGGGCGGGAGAGGGAATAACGCCTCCTTTGACAGAGAATGTGTTCTCTGCTGCTCATGTTGCCACTGGCCATCCAGGTCCGGTTTTGAGTACCTGACAACCTGGAGTTGTTTCTTATCTCCAGTTCCTCTCAGCTTCTTCTCTCCTGAACCCACTGCAATCAGGTTTTCACCCAGCCCCTCCTCCGAGGCTCTTTATCCAAGTTATCTTTGACCCTTTTCCTAAACCCAGTGATCAAAGCTCAGCCGTATGTCCTTCTTGAACTGTCAGCAGCAGGTGACCAGATGAGTGCCCTGCTCCTGGACACAGCTTCCTCACTTGCTGGGAAAGGATTGTACTCTGCCTCCCACCCCCCCATGGCTGCTTCCCGACCTCCTAACAATAGAGCCCGGGACTTAGTCCTTGGAAGCACCTCTGTCCATCCCCTCCCTGGGAGATTTCCTGGTGTCACATGGTTTGATAAACAACCATCTCCCTCTTCCCCCACCCCCAACATTTCTGAAACTTACATGTCCAGCCTGAACCTTACCCTGAGATTCCAGACTCTTGTCTGTTGCCTGCCAGTTGGGTGTCTGACAGATCCCCTCAAACTCAAATGCGCTCTCAGTCTTCCCTTGTAAAGCCTGTCCCTCCCCCAGCCACCTTTTCCAGCACGAGAACTCAGGGCAGACACTGGTCGACTGATTGTTCTCTGTGGGTCTGTCTGGCTGACTCCAAGGCCTGGGCTGCTGCTGCTGCTGGGGCTCCTCCTATGCTTCCCAGTTTGAAACTGTGCTCAGGGCAGTGGGTATATCAGTAAGGATTGGGTTTGGTTGTGTGGAATGAAACGTCAGAGTCCTTGTTGCCCAAACAAGGTTATTCATGTTTCCATAAAAGAGATCCATGGGAAGGCGATCCTGGGAGGTATGGCAGCCCCAAAAAGTCATCAGGGACCTGGACTCTTCTCGCTTGCTCTTCTGCCATCTTTAACATGTTTCCTCACAGTCTAGGATCGCTGCCTAAGTTCCTGCCATCACCTCCTGAGTCCAGACAGCAGGATGGAAAAGACGAGTATGGCCCTTCCTTACACTGAGACTTTCTGAAAGTCTCACACCCTGTCACTTCTTGGCACACCCCGCTGCCAGGGAGGCTGGGAAATGCCATCGTTCCGTTGGGCAGCAATAGGAACAACTGAAAACGAGGGGTTTTGTTAGGAGGAAAGGGAGAGTGCTGATTGAAAAACAAGCAGCAAAACCTGCCGGGTGGGCCTGTACTTTAAGCACAAGCCGTCAGAGCATGACTTGGCAGAAATCCTTAGGAGACTAGCTTTAATCAGAATTAAAAGCCAGGGAAAGGATATATTTTAATTAACACACATTTGGGATCTATGTCAATGAAGCCTCTCTGGTGGTTGAACATTGAACTAGTTTGTGTCTGATAGAATTTAAATCTCCTCATGGAATCTCGTTTCTGTCTATAGAGGATTTGCGAAGAAAAGAGAAGTGTTGGTCCAGCCCACCTTTAAAGTTCCCTTAAATATGAGACAGTCAAGTCCTAATTAGTGAAGTTAAATATCAATACCAAAACAATCAATCCATGGGGATCCACCCCTCTTCCCACACGTATACCTTTATACCACTGAAATAAAGCTGAGGTGCTGACAGCATCCTTCAGAGTTAGGTGGACATGAATGCCTATTTCCTACCCAAAGATGTAAGTGTTTTGATGAAGTTCATAGGCTGGTGTCCGTGGGAATGCACAACACAAGCGTCTCTTTTCCTGGTGCCCACCCTCACGATGTAGCTGCTCTGAGCCAGAGTTGCAGGAGGGACGTTCAAGCCCAGCCTGGCTCCGCGAGCACCTCTGTCTCCTGCCCACGGCCCCTGCAGACTCCTCTCTGCACCCTCCCCAGGCTCACCCACTCATTGCTTCGGGTTCATCCATCTGGTCACACTCTGGACTGGGGGAGGGCCTGGGTGTGCCTCACCACCAAAGGGCCCTTTGGATCATCCTTTCTCCAGAATGTTCTGGCTCCTGCTACACCCACGCAGACCACACACATCAGATGCAGGATGGATGGACCTGGCTCCTCTAGGCGGAGCCCAGTCCAAGGCACACACTGGAAAGCAGGTTGAGGCCCCTCCCAGAACAGCCCCCCACCTGACCGTTCTGGGGGTAGGCAAGAAAAATTGCATCCCAGAGTCATTTCTGTAAAAACAGACATTTTACGGACGTTTATTCCTTTCCTGTGAGCTCCAGAGGGTTTGGATGCTATTTTCCTTTATCACGTTGACGTGGGTGCCTCTTTCCCACAGTTGGAGCTCACCCTGAGAGGTCATGGGGGTCAGGCAGAGCCTGGGAGAACTTTAGAACCCAGCCTGGGCTCAGGGGACTCACACAGATAGCAAATCCCCCTGTGGGGATGGGGAGTCTGACCCCCAACCCAACCCCGGGCTCAACACGGTTTGTTCTCTTCCATATTGACTTGCTTAGTCAACATTCTTGTGGCATCTGTTATTTTCCAGGTAATTGTGACCCTAAAACTGAAGTCTGTTGAACTGTAGCATCTGCGGAAGAAGGGCTCAAAAATGCACTAAGATAGCCTTTAGGGTAGGTCTATCCTCGGATGCCAAAGGTGTCTTTCAGATTAAAACTAAGAACACTGCTTAGGGTACTGGGTCCTTCTGTACATTTTCACAGTCCATCATTCATTCCCCAGACATTTCCACAACACCTGCAGGGTGTCAGCTCTGGGGTAAGGACCAGGGCCTCAGGGGTGATAAAGCAGGGCCTGTACCACCGCTCAACGCCATGTAATGGGACTTTGGATAACTTCAGAGGAGGCACAGAGAAGGGAAGAGCTAAGGGAGGAGGCAAGGAAGGCGTCACAGGTGGTGATATTTGAACCAGGCATTGAGGGACGCCTAAGAGCTCAGGGAGAGGTGAAAGGAGAGCATTTGAGGTCAGAGGATACATGTGAGGGGGCTTCTGAGTCAGTAAGAAGCCCGTGTGGACGGGAGGAAGGGGGGAGGAAGGCCCCAGGGACTGTGATCCCAGGCTATGAAGGGTGGATGTGCTGAGGCCCCATGGGGTCTGGAGGTGGGCGAGAATGTGGGGGATTTGTTAGTGACGGATGGGTGCGGGGAGACTCCCCTGACCTGACCACTTCTCCCCAAACCTACCCCACCTGCCCCGCCCGCCCGCCCGGCCCAGGCTTAGCCCTACACTGTCCAGTCCATCAGGAAGACCTGCCTGGAAGGAAGGTGGGGTGAGGGGGGCTGCGTCTGGGAGACCTGGTGACGCCCCATGGCCTCTTAGCCCTGAGTCTGGGGCAGAGGGCTTGTGTGAACACAAGAAACCAGTTATGAGGGGCTCACCCCGAGCGCAAGACTGCCCCCAGCGCCCAGAGGCTTCCCTGCTCCGCCCGCCCAGCGAGCTCTGATGCCAGAGGAGGGGTGGGCAGTGTGAGGAGCCGCTCTCGGTGGCCTTGAAAAGGTCCTTTGTCCATCAGCCACACTAGGGCAGAGACTGCAAACCCCGGAAATAGGGCCTTTCCAGTCCTTCTCCCAGAGTCAGCTTTCCTTCCAGGGACCCAGGCCCAGAATTGCCCCGCTCTGAGGGCCAAGCTCCGAGGAGGGGAGCTAGGAGTGGGACCTGGGCAGACACTGCTCCCTGAGCCCAGACCCCCACACCTCCAGTGCTGCCTTGGGTTCCCCAGGGAAGTCTGGGGTATCTGGGATCGTTTTCCTAAGGAGTGAGCAGGAATGGGACAACGAGACCCCAGAGTCGGGCCCGTGCGTGAGGGCTGCAGGCCTCTGTGTGGACAGTGATGCCACGGCCAGAGTGGGCAGGGGAGGGTGGTGGATCCAAGCCAGGGTGGGACCACCAGGACAAGGGGTGGGGCAGGGCAGAAACCCACCCAAAGGGGGCAGCAGGGTCAGGGCCCAGGCTGCAGGGTCACGCCTTGCTGCCCACGATCGCAGCTGCTGTGTAAAACCCAGGGCTCACAGCCGCTAAACCAGCAGCATCCACAGCCTCCCAAGGCGCTTCTGCACCTCCCACACCTCTGCCTCCTCCGGTCTGCCTCCTCAGTGCCCACCTCACTTGGCCCTGCCTGTCAGAGGGTGGGGACCGCTCCCATATCCTGCCAGTAGTCCCTGGCAGAGCAGACAACCCACCCCATAGAGCCACAGACGAGGGGCTGCTCTTTTGTGGAAAATGGTGTGTGTCCTGCTCTCCAGGTGGCCCATCCCACCCTGGAGCGCCTGGTGGCTTCTGACCCTCGTTCTCTTTAAAGTGATGGGAGGGAAGAGGAGGGAATCAACCAGCCTGGGGGCTGCTATCCGGAGCCATTCCAGCTTGTTGGGGGTGGAGGAGAGGTGCCCCTGCTGTCCCGAGGACATGAGAAGTCTGGCTTTGCCAATAGCTGGTGGCCAGGGGGGCCAGCACCATGGGGGCCCAGAGGGGGCTCAATCAACATGGAACAAGAGAGGGGGGATGGGAAGGGAGCCCATCATGGGCCCGGCCATCCCCCTCTGAGGGCAATTTGGGGGCCACCCGTTAGATCCGATTCCTGGGGCCCCAGCCCCACCCCAAGCAGTTTCTCCAAGGTCTCCCAGAGGGGGTCCTGGGCACGCTGGCCACCTCCAGCTCAGGTGTCTCCAAAGTTCTCAGAGCCTATGTGAGACCTGGCCACCACCAGCTGTGCTCTCTCTCTGGGTCTTGGTCCCTCACCTTTAAAATGGGGGTGTCGAACCTGGTGACTTGAGGTTCTTCTTGCCCCATCCTTCTGTGATCAGGTCACACACACACCCGCACCTGTCTGTGCAGGGCTCCCTGTGTAACCACGGCCAGACCCCGGCTGGGCTAAGGGGTGCTCTGATGCCAGCCAAGAGGGGCCTCACTCTCTAGCTTGGCCCCTCCCAGTGCTGAGCCCAGCTGTGCACGGTTGTAGGGCTTGGGGAGTGTGGGGGGCAGCTGAGGCCTGCAGGGACCGTCCAGGAAGTAGCCCGGGGAGCTCCCCCTGCTGGGGTCACCACTTCCATCCAACACCCCTCACCAGTGAGTGCCCTGCAACCACTTCTGCCACCCAGTGAGCTGAGAGCCCAGGGGCCTGGCGGGTGTGACCTGTCCCTGTTTGTTTTTAGGGTCTCTCCCTTGGAAGATGGCCTACTACGGAGAGTGCATTGAAACTGTGATTGAGCAGCTGGACAAATTTAAACCTAAGAAGGACAGTCCGGAGCAGTTTCTGGAGGCCGCATCTACCTGCCTGCAGGTAGGGTCAGAGTGGTGCCTCAGGGCTCCTGGGAGGCTGGTCAGTGAGGCCTGACAGGTAGCTGTTTACTTCCCCGGAAAGGACATCAAGTTCCTTCCTGACAGCTGTTTTCCCTCTCGGCGGGTCCTAGCTATCCAAATGCCGCCCGTCCTACATTTCTAAGTTACAATGGTGGCTGACAGTGTTTCCACAGGTGCCCTCCCCTCTTTGCCCTGGGAGGTGTTCCTGGCGCCCAGAATATGCACCAGACTGCTCTGTGATGAGAAACACTGGCAGTGAGGCTCGTCATCTTCCCACCCACACCTGAAGAAGTGAAGGCGCCGCCCTCGGGCTGGCCCTGCAGCCCTGTGCTTGGCCCCAGCCCCAGGTGGTCTCTGTCTTTCTCTCCCATTTCAAGTCCACACAGAGACCGATGGCTGGAGTCCCTGCCCTGGCCTCTCAGATCCCTCGTCGCTCTAGTACAGCAGCCTCGGGGTCTCCCTGTCACCTGGGGCTCTGACCCCAGTCCATCTGTCTCTCCATGGGGCAGGGGCCTACGTTGCAGGGGTCCCACCTCAGGCCCTGGGGGCGTGGGCCCTGTTGGATGGGGCACACAGAGAAGTCCCAGTCCACCTAGGGCAACATTCCGGGATTGCCACAGGGCCTGTGCCCACCAGTCACCATCACGAGCTGGAAGGGAGGCCTGTGCCCGCCAGAAGGGAGGTTGCTGTGGCAAGTGCATTCATGATGGTGTTTGCCTTAATTGCCAACTGCAGCCGGGCTGTTGCTTTAATGGGGCCTACGAGTGCTTGTAGCCCCCTGGGGCGGCCCCCAGCCTCCTTCCTGCTCAGGTGTGGCGTCTGCTGTGCCACCTCAGGGTAGGATGGGGGTTTTCCTCCTATATCAGCAGCCATGTAGTGCGTGTGGGGACAGAGCCAGGAGTACAGTTTCCAGGCTCTCGGCCTCACATGGAAAGGTGCCGATTCGGGTAGTAGATGGCTGTCAGCTGTGGCTAGTTGGCCGTCAGCTGTAACCAGTGAGCCATTGGCAACTAATAAAACTGCCGTGGCTACGCTAGCAGAAAATGGGGGCTAGCAAGAAGATGGTGGCTGGCAAGAGCAGATTGTAGTTAGCACAGAGGAGTGTGCCGGAATGCGGATTGCGGATTCTGTGGCTCTCGCCTCCTGTGTCTCCAACCCAGCCGCCAGTGAGACTATAGTGATATGACTCCCCTACCTATGGCTCTGTGGGTGTTCCTTTTTGGCCTCACCATATCCTGCGTTCTTATGTGGGGAGCGGGAGCTGAGCCCCCTCAGGCCGCCCCGCGTGACAGTGCGGCAGCCAGAAAGCCTTGGGGGGTACAGGGCAGGCAGTCACTGTCCTGCAGGAGGGGCCAGGGCCCTGGGCAGTGGACTATATAGGGCTGGAAGGGTTCCAGGAGCCTGAGAGACAAAGCTTGAGACCCTGACCCAATTCAGCCTGGAGGAGCATTCCTCCCCACCCCGCTGCACCCCCTCTCAAACTCTTTCCCTAAGACCTGAAGCATTGAGGGGAAATGATGAAAACAGCGAAAGGCCAGGCTCATCCACAATCCTTCTCTGCCCCAGCTGAAAGGCCCCCAGCACCCTCATGCAGCTCAGTGCACCCCCATCCCTGCTGCCTGCCTGCCTGCAGCCCACCCCTCTGGCTGCTCCAGGTGTGACCCTAGCAGCTCCCTCTGGCTTGCGGCCCTCACTCCTCTCTGGGTTTTCCCCATCTGCCACCGTCTTTTAAAAAATTTCCTCTGGGGCCAGTCCGGTGGCTCAGGCGGTTGGAGCTCCATGCTCCTAACTCTGAAGGCTACCAGTTCGATTCCCACATGGGCCAGTGGGCTCTCAACCACAAGGTTGCCAGTTCTATTCCTCAACTCCCACAAGGGATGGTGGGCTGCGCCCCCTGCAACTAGCAACGGCAACTGGACCTGGAGCTGAGCTGTGCCCTCCACAACTAAGATTGAAAGGACAACAACTTGACTTGGAAAAATGTCCTGGAAGTACACACTGTTGCCCAATAAAGTCCTGTTCCCCTTCCCCAACAAAAATCTTTAAAAAAAAAATTTCCTCTAGACCCCAAGACCCTGCAGCTCCACCATCTAACCTGATGTTTCCAAAGGGACCTCAGGGCATCTTGCTCTCCTTAGCTGTCCCCACCGCTCAGGCTAAAGTAGTAATGTGTTTATTTCTCAGTAATCACCATGACAGAAAGTTAGGTTTGTTACAACAAATCGTGTGAGGGATTTTCCTCCACAGCCAGTGGATCATTAATGGTGAATGAATCCCAGTTGTTACCTGATGAACCTGGCGTGATGACAGTAATGTGTGTGTCTGGAGTGAGGGAGCCCATCACGCCGACTCTCTGAAACCAGCAGCACGCCGACTCTTCCCAGAGGCACCCTGGCGGCTCTAAGGTGGGCGCTGTGCTCGCAGCAGGTGAGAGGCAGCTTCTTGTCAGATGCACTGGTCCCTTCAGATCTTTTCAAAAGCACCTGGTAAGTCCAGGCAGGACGGTGCAGGGGACACTGATAGGTTCGGACGTCGCAGGTGTATCTCCAGTTGTCAGAATTGGCATGGTTTTGTTAGGCCAGGCTCGAGACTGCCAATGGTACACAAAGCAATGGGCAATCTAGGGAAGGGCAGGGTTGTGGGGTTCAGTTGTACCCACAAAAAGATATGTTGAAGTACTCACTCCCAGTTACCTGCGAATGTGACTTTATTTGGAAATGCCACCTTTGCAGATGTAATTAAGAATCTCGAGATGAGGTCATCCTTGATTTAGGATGAACCCCAAATTTAATGCCTAGTGTCTTTATAAGAAGAGGGAGATTTGGACACATACCCACAGAGAGGAGAACGCCATCGATCACACAGAGATGCAGCAAGAAGGCAGTGTGACCACAGAGGCAGGGACTGAATGACGGATCCTCCAGGCGTGGTGTGACTCTCCCTCTGACCCTCCAACAAGCAACCGACCCCCGACACCTCAGTTTTGGACTTCTGGCCTCCAGAACTGTGAGCGAATTCTGTTGTTTTCAGCTGTCAAGTTTGTGGTAATTTGTTACAGCAGCCCGGGAAAGTCCTACAGCCTAGGGAGGACGGGGAAGCCAGGTTGGGACACCCAGAGGGGCTGCTGAAATGCTGGCTCCTGGGTACAGAGGAGGGCAGTTGAGATGGTCAGGTGAGGCCTGGTGCAGCGAGTGGTCCATGGGGTCCAAGGAGGTGTGGATTTGGGGCACGTGGTGACCTGAGCCTCTGCAGACTTAAGTCCGGGGACCACCCGCCCAACACACATGCGCAGGCACACATGGAGCAGCCTCAGGCCCTCTGAGGGACTTCCCTTGGGGTGGTCCTAATGGCATTTCAAATGACAATGAGGCGTGGCCAAGTTGCAGAAGGCCTGTTTTCACTTTTTTGTCAATGGTTTCAGAGAAAACTTGGGCTCAAAAAAATTTTTTTTTAACTTTTATTTTAAGTGTGTTTTTTCAGGACCTATCAGCTCCAAGTCAGGTGGTTGTTTCAATCTAGTTGTGGAGGGTGCAGTTCACACTGGCCCAGGCGGGGATCAAACCGACGACCCTGGTGTTACAAGCATCGCACTCTAACCCACTGAGCTAACTGGCCATCCCAGGAAATTTTTTTTTAATACCTGATGTATTGACATCAGAGATCCAAAATCCAAAGGTTCGCACAGTATCCAATGGGGCACTCCCCTCACCCAACCCTTCCAGGAGGTAGAGACCAGTGCCCCGAGCTCCTTCCAGAGGCTGTCCAGGCCTGTCTTGCATAGATACAAGATCTGACAAAGATAATCCTAACTTACATAACATACATAAAAATGACACATACTGTGTATATATAAATTATATACAGTATACATTTTTTAGAAGTCTTACAAGATGGTGGCAATTGTAACCCAGTCCTGCACAGGGGCTCAGGGGCTCGTCCCACATCCTGCTGCCTGCTGTGCCATCCCCCGTCCATGGGCTTGTACTTGTCTCAGTCTTTTGCTGTTACAAACCACCGGGCACTGACTAGTCCGCGTGTCCCTCTGCACCTGGGCAGGTGCTGGGACCCAGGGACCCAGGGTCCCAGCAAACACAGATTTTCAGTGACAAAGTACTGGCCCTCGTGATCTCAGTACATACTGCCAGTTGACCCTTCATGGAGATCTACACATTGACACTCTCCCCAGAAGGTGTGGAGTCTTGTTCCCCTAAAGCCTGCTTACGTAGTGTGCTAACAAACATTTTTATTTTTGCCGGCTAAATAGGTGGGAGAAGGCGCTTGGTGTAGTTGTTATCAGCACTTTTCTTGTGTGGTTTTCATGAGTCTTGAAATGATATGTATTTCTTCATATCTGAACTATCTGCTTGGACCTGTATCCGCTAGGAGACTGGGTTTGGCTATAACAAAATCCAGATAAGCAGTGGCTTAAAGACATGAGGGGTGTCTTTGCTCACACAAGAACCCGCATGCAGACAAGCAGTGCAAGGCCTTCAGCAGCTCCGTGCTGCCCTCAGGGACTCATTCTCCCTCCTCTCTGCTTCGCCATCCTTCGAACGTACCTTGTAGTCACAAAATGGCTGCCCTCCCTCCAGCCTCGCACGCATATCCCAGGTGAGAGGAGGAGAAAGGCAGACAGCATGAGGCAGGTGCCAACTGAATCTGCCTAAATTTCAAGGAGATTTTTTGGAGGCCACACCTAGCAATTTGCCATTCAGTCTCCCTGACTGAAGCCATGTGGCACATGGTTCCATCAGCAGCAAAGGAAAACCGTTTATCTGGGCACATCACCATCCCTGAGGAGATGGCGGTCTTCCATTGTGCAGGAAGAGAGGGAGAGGGCCTGTGTGGGCATCCAGCAGCCTCGGTTTCCTTGGCCGGCTTTTCTGACTTCAGCCTTTGCGTCACTGATTGGCAGGAGCCCCCTCAGGTATTGGTGACATGAACTACAAGTCCTGTTTGCGGTTCAATCAGCATCCAGGCCCTCTCCCTGTCCTCGATCTTGATCTAGCTCTGTCCTAACCCTGTGCTTCCAGCAGACAAACTCAGTCTGGGAACTCTGAGTGACTCCCGTAGAAGGCAGCTAGTCATTGTGAAAAGTCGGCAGCGGGCCTCAGGTTCCCCCTCCCACAATTGCCCATAAGGCTGTTATCAGAGTGCTTGCTGCTCCCCCGGGGAGGAGGGGTTGTCTGGGGTCCGCAGACTGGGAGTCCTGAACCTGGCCAAGGCCCAAGATTGTTTCCTAAGCTCAGAGGCTCGTTGGGCAGCCGCAGCCCTCTGGCCTCAGGAACCGGGGCCAGCCCAGAGTTAGGGGCCTTCTCAGCACGATCTAGGCCTCACCCTGCCTGCTCTGGGAGACAGCCCGCCCCGCCCGGCCCCAGCAACCCTCTGCTGGCCCAGCCAGGGGACCTGGTCTAGGGCTCAGCACCCTCGGACCTGTGTCATCCCTGGGGCCTCAGTCTCGTCTCTAACCGGCAGTGCTGATCTTCCCCGGTGGTGAGGACCTGGCCATGGGCCCAGCCTGGGTGTCATTTCCTGCTTGGCTCTGCGTCTCCAGGACCCCTTGGCTCAGTGCAGCCCTGCCCAACCTTGCCTGGGGGCTGATGGTATCAGGGCCTGTGGGCTCAAGGATCTGACCTTATTAAAAATACATACACTTCCCAAACGCAGACGCAATTAATGAGAAGTGGAGTCGCTGTTGTCTGAGCCCCGCAGGCAGAGGCAGCTGTCGGCAGGCATCCTGCAAAGTCATACAGCCTCAGCTCAGGCAGAGCTGACTCAGGGCACCCTCCGTGCCAGCCCTGCTGACACGCTGCTTTCTGACCTGCCTGCCCCCAGCCCTGGCTTCCTTTGACAAAACACAGTCATTTGAAAGGGGGCACTGTGTCCTGGCTGGGGCTGGTGCCCTCCAGTGTGGATGCAGCACAGGGGTCAGGGGAACCTAAGAGGGAAACTGAGGCATGAGCCTGGTTGCTGAGACCAGAGCTGACCCAGAGCAGGAGCCCCCACCCCCATCCCAACCTCCCATGCAGGCAGAGTGTTCCGTTCCCTGTCTAGTGAGCACCCCGCTGACGTTCTAGCAGGAAGGAGCCATAAACCAGCAGTGTGTGCTGCCAGGTGAGGGGGCTGGGCAATGTCTGACCACGAGGGGTGGTCAGAAGCATCTCAGGTCAGGTAGCATCTGAGAAAAGACCCAACGGGAGTAGGGGAGCAAGAGTGCTGGGAAGAGCACTGCAGACAGAAGGAACAACCAGCACGGAGGCCCTGAGGCATCCCACATGTTGGAGACACAGAGGGAGGCCTGTGCAACTAGAGTGGGAACTTGGAGCTGGCCAGCCTACACAGGACCTCACTGGCCATCATAAGAACTCTTCTGGAAGGTTCTGAGGAAAAATGGACATAATCTGACTTCCATTTTAAAAGAACCAGGTGGCGACTGGGTTGGAAATAGACTGGAGAGGGGGCAAGAGGAGAAGCCAGGGAGCAGCTGGGACGCCCTCCCAGATGGATGATGGGCCACAGCAGTGAAAGCGAGACAGGTGGCAGCAAGAACTCCTGGGGTTTGGTCTGAGCAGCTAGAGCAGGGTGTAGTTACTGAGCTGGGCAGGCCGGAGGGGCAGGACTGGGCAGAGCCTCAGAGGTCCAAGTGGGGCAGGAGCGGACAGAGGGCCAGCGGGCGCACATCTGGACTCAGCACATTTTCAGCCTTGACGAGGAGATGCAGATAATGAAGAAGTAAGGTGGCAGGGTTGGGCCCTGAGGCCCTCCCACATTGGAGACACTGGAGCGTGGAGGAGGGCCCTGCCTGGAGCCCTCGGTGGGGGCTGTGGGCAAGAGATCGTGACTACCTGCACCAGCAGGAACCCGAAGCCAGTCCCACACCTGATGGACACAAGAGATTTCATTCCAGAGCTGGGGGAAGGGTGCAGAACACGAGTCTGGGAGTGGCCTGGCTTTCTTGTGTGCCCCCCGACTGTGCTCCACGAGTCCCAGGTCAGGACAGCAGGGAGCTGCTGCCGCAGACGGGCCACCATCCAGGGTGGCATCTCCCACCTCTGCCCAGGGAGCGAGAGAGGCTTTGTGTCCCTTCCCCTCCCATTCTCCTGCAAGTGTGTCAGCAGAACCCGGAGGCAGAGCGGTTGGAGACTCTGGAAGGAGTGACAATGACACCATCTGCCAAGACAGCATCTAGAGAGTCCCACTCACACTCCGAGGCTCCCAAGGTCCTGTGGCTTGTCCAGGGTCCCTCAGGTGATCTCATTGCTTCATGGTTTTCTTTTTTTTTTTTAAATTGGGGAACACTGTGTTTCTCCAGGGCCAACCAGCTCCAAGTTGTTGTCCTTCATTCTAATTGTGGAGGGCACAGCTCAGCTCCAAGTCCAATCCCTGTTTTCAACCTTTAGTTGCACGGGGTGCAGCCCACCATCCCATGTGGGAATTGAACCAGCAACCTTGTTCAGAGCTCGCACTCTAACCAACTGAGCCATCCGGCTGCCCCTCCGCCGTTCTTTCAGCGTAAAAACATCACAAAGGAAAAGATTTGACCTCAAAGAAAGTAAAACTTCCATATGCCAAAAAATATTTTACACAAAGTTAAAAGGCAAATTATAAACTCACAATAAATAACTATTACATTTATGACCCTGTTAGTTGCCTTAATATATAAAGAACTCATAAAAATTACTAAGAAAAAGATTGTCCCAATAAAGAAGTTAGCCAGGAATATAAATTGGTAATTCACAGTAAAAAAATACACATAAATGTCCAGTAGACATAAAAATTTCACTAGTAATAAACAAAAATCCAAAATAAAACAATGGGATACCAAAATTTATCTAATTGATTGGCAAAAAAAATAATAATGTCACTGCTGGTTAAAGTGTATTTTGATGTATTTTACGTCTGTTGGGGTCATGGTCTCCATTTTCGTTTTATACTGTGTTAACTACTTTGTAAGTTTGGTAAGTTTTCAAGGAACGCCATTTTCATGGCTGTGTCATACTCACCGGACATGGTGAGCTACATGTACCCAGCCGTTCCCGGCTGTAGATGGCAAGGTGGTCCCCACTTCCACCACTGCACACACCAGCGCCTTGAACTTCCGGTACAAGGTACAGGTATTTTCTGCATTTTCTGCATATTCCCACTGTCCTGACCGCCCTGGGATGCTGCACTAACAGCTCTTCCCGAGCGCATTGGGGCACCTACCCCCCACTCTTGCTCCTTGTTTTCAGCCCTCCAGGGGCCCCGATACCCACATCTGGAGTCCACTGCCCTCTCCCCCGGCCCTGGCCAGCAGCCCCCTCCTGGCCTGTTTCTCTTCCAGACTCTGAGCCCCCAGAAGCAGGCGTTCATTTTGGAAGTTCTGTCGGGATGCCTCGAGTACCGGAAGTTGCTGACCATCGTGGTGGACGCCTTCTACATGCGGGATGGCCAGCTCTGCCTATGGTCCGACTACAACCTCTTCCAGGGTGGGTGCCCGTCCCAGCCAGCCGAGTCAGGGCCCCAGGTCCCTGAGGCCAGGCCACCCCTCTGGCTCTGCCGGGTGCCGCTTCCCCATGCCCAGGGCTCTCTCAGCCCTCACTTCACTCGGTCCTCTCGGTTGCCTGCCAGTGAGTAGACCAGGGTCTCTTTGCAGACGTGGAAACACACTCCAGGCACAGGGAGCCAGGCTCCTGGGGACAGAACTCAGGCCCTGCTGCCCATGTCCAGAGCCTGCAGCCCCCAAAGGAGGCACGGCCTGGCTGAGAGAGAACCCCAGAAGGCCCGCCTGGGTGAAACGAGGAGCCTTTATCATCGCCGCGGTCCTGACCCCCCACCCCTGAGGACTGTGGACAGAGCCGGTCTTATGGCCGCTGTCCAGACTGTCCTGAAGGGGATGAAATGGGAGCTGTCTCTACCTGGGCCTCCTGCAGGCTGTCTGCTCTCATGGGCTGTGGTGACCGTTGTGGGCAGGGATGTCCCTGTCCAGGAAGAGACGGTGTGGTGACTGCAGGTGCTCAGAAGCCCAGCTGGGTGGCCTGATGCCACTCAGCTCAGGTTGCACAACGCTCAGCAGTGTGTCAGGGTCCCGCACACCTTATGGGCAGCAGCGGAGCGAACAGTCCCTGCCTCGGAGGACCCTCGCCTGGGACAGGGAAGTCGGAGTACTAGCCCCTGGACAGAGCCCTCCTCCATCCCTCAGAATTAACACACGGAAAGCCACCGTGATTCCACCTTCACCAGGAGCCTTTGCAATTTCTGAGGACTTACCAAATGACATCTTATATTTGAAGGGCTTCGTGAAGCCACAGAATGTCTGAGACCACGTCATTTGTACTGTTGTGTCCTGGTTACCGCTGCCACGTGGGTGCCACACGGACCTTTGGCCAGGGGTTTCGCGCCCTGACCCTGCCTCTGGCTGACTCCCCAAGATGAAATGCTGGGGGTCTGGGGGAGGGGACCCCAGTGTCCCCATTGGGGGTCGTGCCCATCCCTGACTCACACCCACTCTGTCTCCTCAGTGATCTGCTACCTGGCCACTTTCCAGCTGGAGGAACTCGGCTTTCAGCTCTTCTGCAACATCGTCAAGTCCCAGCCAGCAGACAAGATGTACAAGGTAATGCCCCCTCCACCCCGAGCTCTTCTTATACCCAAGGGCAAAGGTCTGTCCCATCTAACCTCTCACCTTCCCGGCTCATCTAACAGAGAAACTCTGCTGGGTTTGTTCTGTGTTTAGAACAAACCTGCTCCCTCTCATCCCTGCCCTGCCACATGTTCTTCTGTCTCCAGGGAATTCGAGTCCCACCATCACTGTCCCAGGGGGTGGTAGCTGCTGAGTGTCAGCCACTGGTCAAGGCAGGGAGTCCTTGCCTGGTCATAGTCTGGGCCTCTGGGACCCTCTTGGGCCCCTTCTGACTCATGACCAAAATCCAAGCCCAGAGCAGCCTCTCCTTCCTCCCGGGGGCCATGCAAATGGGTCCTGAGCGGGCCCTGAGGACTGGCACCTTCGAGGAGCCCGTCTACTGTCCTGCCCGGGGCCTGTTTACTTGTGAAGCTTGGAAACCCAGGCTTCGGGGCCAGCAGAACCTTGAAGCCTGAGCCTGAGGCCCGCTGCTCCTTGCCATGGAGCACCTGAGGGGCCAGGCTTCCTCCGGTCACAGCAACCAGCAACTCCTACATGGCACCCATCCCACAGTGGAGGAAACTGAGGCACAGAGCGGTTCAGTAACTTGCCCAATGTCTCACAGCAAAGAGAGTACCAGGGCCAGTTCTCAGGCCAGGCTTTTAACAGCTGGATTGCTCCTCCTTACTCTTGAGGTTTGGGGGACAGTCACCAGACCAGGACAGCTACTTCCTAGACAAGAGGGAAAGATCTCAGGCCCCAGGAGCATTTCGGGCGTCTCTGGAAGGAAGCACCAGGCTCTGCAGGGGCAGTTCGGGGGGGGCAGAAGCCTCCCTCTCCCCGCCTGGGGACTGGGGCCCTGGGGCGGTGACCCCCACCACAACCACAGCCCCCGGAGGTTTAGGACTGGCAACAACTCACACAGCCACTCGGCCACCTAACATGTGGAAGTGAGGAGGCAGTGACTCCAGGCAGTGTTTCATTTTTACGACGTGCTTTCCTGCCTACATATATACGAGCGTTTCCTGATGGAAGGATATTTGCAGTTACCTTCAGCAAGGGCTTCCTTCTTTATGCAAAAGAAAACTGAGCACAGTTTCTGAGGTGTTTGGAGATCGCCAGGCTTCCCAGGCTCAGAGGCATGTGTTGGCCTGGTGCTCAGCTGTCAGTCTCAGAAGTCCTAAGAACTGCTGAGCAAGGGTCCCCTGTGTCATCTAGCACTGGGTCCCACAGTGATGAGCTGGCAGAGCTGGAGGGGACGGCCGTGACCCCACAGGGCTGCCAGGACAGAGGCGGCCTGCTGGCTACAATGCCCCCAAAGCAGGAGCCTGTGCGTTTACCTCCCTGGACAGTTTCTGGAGGAAACTCATGGACACGGTCCTCACACACTGTCTTCCCTCCTTGGCCCACGCCCCATGCCCACTCAGCAATGGAGTCCAACCTCAGGGCTCCAGAGAAGAGGTCAGCCTGGGCATAGGAGATGAAGCAAGCTGTCGGGGACAGAATAGCCACCTGCGGCCTCTCCAGGGAAGCCCACCCCCCCACACCCAGACCATAGCTGGGGTGCTGTGCCCAAGCTGGTTTTCAGGCAGCCTTGGCCGTGGTCTCCACAGGAGACGGTGCATGTGTTGCCGTGGGCAAGGGGCTGAGAAGGCCTCTGTGGGGCAGGGAAGGAGGGGAGAGGCCCCTGGGGTAGGGGGCAAGGGTGGGCAGGGGCCAGGCTGCCAAGTGGGGCACCTGGAGGCTGCTGCGTGAAGGGCGTGGTGGCCCGAGGGGAGTGAGGACGTAGCCACCAGGGTGCTGGCCACTCTGGGGGAGCAACAGTGGTGACCAGCAGCCCTGCCCTTGCCCACGCCACCCCCTCACTCAGCACTGAGTTCACAGCAGCTGCAGAGGCCATTGGGTGACATGCAGTCACATCGACCTGAGAGGTACGGGAGTCAGCCTTCTGCAGCCCCGTGGGGCAGGGGGCCCAGGTTCCACAGACGGGGCGCGTACCAGACCCTGTGCCTGGTGCTGCCTCGGCCACCCCCGATAAATGACCTGCTCCAAGGGACCCAGACGGAGGCACCACATGTCCTGTGTCCCCACAAAGCCATCCTGGGAGACTTACGTGCTGAAGCCCCATGCACGGTGGTCTGTGGCAGCCCCTGGCCGCCCCCTCACCCTGCTGGCTTTCAGGGAGCCTGGATTGAGTGGTCTGCAGTGGTCCCTTAGCTGGATGAGGCCCTCCAAGCCAGTGTGTTATGTCAGCTTGGTGGACACACCCCACAGAACTGCCCACCCGAGTGGCCCCTAGACGCGGCTGCTCTTCAGACAAAGGCTGAGGGCCTGAGCTTCGTCCCAGCTGTGCAGAGGGCCACTTCGTGGGGCCACAAGCAGCCCTCCAGGAAGCGCACCTCCAGCCTCCCGAGGTGGCGGGCCTCAGGGGAACTGAGACTGGTCTTCTGGAACCAAATCTGTTAGACCTGAGGGCCAGGAGCTGGGAAGCAGCCTTCAGCAGCCCATGGCTGCTGGAGTGCCCGGCTGTCCTGGGCCACCCTGGGGGCACACAGAGTCTGCCCAGCAGAAACAGCCTAAGTCCCACTGCGAGGGACTGGGCAGACAGGCCACCTCCTTGGGCCCTCCCACTGGCATTGTGCCGGGCAAGGGGGGCAGATTACAGAAAATGGAGCTGCTCCACTCTTGGAATTCCAGAGCCTGTGGGGTGGGGGAGGCAGGCAACTATCCTTCTGTCCCCACCAAGAACTCTGTGGAAGAGGGGTGTGGGCTTCCTGGTCCTGGGGGGCTGGCCGGAGCATGGCATCCCCACCAGCAAGGGCCCAGATACCTTGAGCAGAAGCCCATGTTGTGGGGGGCAGCCCCCCCAGAACAGGTGCCCCAGCCCAGCATGATGGGTGGGGAGGGAGCATCCGCGGGGCCCCCTGCCCTGGCCTGGGCACCAGTCTCCTCTCCTGGCACATCAGCACGCCTGCCCCCTCAGCCTTGACTCCCTGTGAGGGCCACTGGGATCACCAGACATGGGAATCTGGCCCGAACCCCCATAGCTCCCACCTGTCCCTCAGTTCCTCAGGTTCTTCTTCAACCCCTTACACCTGTGCTCGTGGATCAAGGACGAGTGGAGCCTCATCTATGAGATGGCACACGTGAAGGAGACCTGGACCGATCCCCTGATGAGGTGGGCCAGGCCGGGGTCCCTGCACCCACTCCCAAGGGCCTCTGCGGGTCCCCTGCCTGCTCACGGGGGCCCCATCTCTGGGTAGCTGCTCAGCTGGTTCTGGGGTACCCCACTGCCCACCGCACCACCCCCATATTCAGCTTCCCTGGCAGTTCTGGGACCAGCCCCTTCACGGCCCTGTCCTTTCCCAGTCTCTGTTGGCCCTCAGACATGCCCTTCCTCCCCCTGGGGGCCGTGGTCCTCAAACGGGGGCAGGAGCTATTACAAACCATGCTGTCTTTCCCCAGGTTGGTGATGAAAGGCTGTGCCTGCCTGGGTGTGGGGCATGAAAGGCGGCTGTTCCCAAACTCCGGCTCCAGGGCACCCGCCCCGCCCCCGCAGCCCCTCTCCACTGTCACCAACTGCAGCTCCAGGAGGGGTCCTGTTGAATCGCCTTCCCACTCCTGGCTCCTTCCCCTGTGCCATCTGCTCGGGCCCAGATTAGCTCCACGTCCCAGCTGCTGCCTGTCCTCAGAGCCCCCCTGCATCCCTGCAGCGGGGATCAGCCCTGCCGCTGTCCTCCCAGCCCCCACTCACCAGGAGAACAATGCTGCAGGGCCTCAGTTTCCTTATCTGTATAGGGGAACGCCGGTGTGTGTCACTCCGTGGTGTGGTTGGCACAGCACCTGCATAGCAGTAGGCACGCAGTGAAGAGTGGCTGTGGTGCCATTGTCACCCTCACCCTAAGGTGGACCAAGCTCTTGGGGGTCCTTTGGATCCCAAGGGCCATGTCCTTGTCAACCTGCTTAGGAAGTGACCCTCAGCAGCTTCTCCCACCTTTGCTTTCAAGATGGCAACCGGAAGTCCAGGAGCTGATCGACCAGCTGGAGAGGGTGTTGACCAATCAGCTCCCTCTTTCAAAGACCAAGGCCAAGGTCACAGAGCCCAAGCAATTTAACCTGACTGTCCCCAAGCCCCGTGCCATTCCAGTGCCCGCGCCAGTCCCTGTCGTGGCCAAACCAAGACCAGTGAGTGCCAGTGTTTATAGTGGGCAAAGCTGTGCAGGCGGGGAGAGTGGACTGGGGGGGGCAATGGAAGGCTGGGCTCTTCGCAGGGCCGAGGGGGCACTGGAACAGACCAGGAGCATTCGATGACCCTGCCTCACAGAGAGGGAAGCCAGTGGGTTCCTGCTCATGCTGGGGATGGGTCAGCAGGCATGGAGCATCGCTGTCGGGCCACGAGACTCAGATCTGTCTGCACTTAGTGCTCGCAGCCCACTTTTCACCCTATTGCAACGTGCCACTCCCTCCACTGCCCAAGTAGACCACATCTTCGGGGATGAAGCAGAAACGCTCCTTTCCCTTGCAGTGGACACTGTCAGTTTGGTGAGGCCTGGTGTGCTGTTCTTCGGGCCATGGGCAGGCCGTAACATTTATCTGTGTGACTCCAGCCCCATGGCTTGTTCCCACCTTAGAGCCACTGCAGGTCTACACATCTGCTCGTCTGCCTAGGTCTCTCCCTGCCTTGCTGACTCCTCCTGTTAGTCACAGTGCTTTGTATTGTACATAACAAGAAACAGCAGCTCATTCTGGCTTACACAACAGAGAACTGGCTGACTGTCATGCTGCAATAGGATTGGCTTCAGGCATAGTGTGATCAGGGTTCCAGCTCTGTTCCTTCTCTATGCCTATCTTTACCCGAGTCCCCTCTGTGGGTCAACTTTATCTTTGGGCTAACTTCTCTCGTTGTATCAAAACATCTAGGCCTCATACCACATCCACACTGTCCAGGGCATGACAGGACATCCAGGGCCAAGGATTCTGGGAAAGTATGATTAGACCAGCTTAGGTTGCCAGACCTGGGTGTGACGTTCTGACTGGTCGTGGGCTCTAATTCAAAATACCTATGGTAGACTCAACTTCCCAGAAACCATCTGGCTCCCCAGCAGAACCAATAACTATACGGAGAGGACGGGTGGTGCTGGGAGGTCCCAGGTCCCAGCCTCGTCCCACCAGCAGTCAGGTCTCATTACAGTCTCTTCCCCGAGAGGCTTTCCATGAACCCTCCCCCACATCAGGTTCCTCACTTAATTTCCTTCTCATTGACCCCAGCTCCTTTTCTTTGAAGCATCAATTAGATTTCATAGTTGTTCCGTAATTTGTGGGTCTGCTCATTATCTGCCTCCTTTACCAGACCTCTTACTTGTTCCATATTCCCAATGCCTGGCACAATCCTGGCTCAAATTGGACCCTTGGTAAATATGTGTTGGTTGGATGGATGGATGGATGATGAATAGATGGGCAGGTGGATAGACAGATGATCAGGGGTCTTGTTGCTAAGCAACCCCACAGTTTCCCTATCTGTAGCATCCTCAGCGTTTCTGACCCCAGCTCCTCAAGGCTTTCTATTTATCTCTAGTCGTCCAACCAGCTGCATTTCTCTTCTTGTCTGCCTGTCTGCAGGCCCCTTGCCATGCCCTACCTTGCTTCTTAGCTGTGTGCTTCCCAACACGACCTGGGAGACATTGGTGAATAGTTACCTTCCCAGGATCTACAGGTGGCTGTGCTGGAACCACAAGCTGGTTCCTTCCATCCCAGCTCCATGCCCTCTTCCCCTCCCGGGCTTAGGACCCACTCCAATTCACTCATTCAACAAATACCTATTTGTGGATTGCCTAGTATGTGCCATGCTTTCATGGAACATGCACTCCAGGGGAGAACTCAGAGAAAAACCAGGGCAAGTAAAATGTATGGTGTGTTAGCTAGTGACAAGTGCTGAGGAGAGAAAACGATTCAGGGAAAAAGGATAAGAAGCCTTGGAAGAGTTGCAGTTCTGGATAGCATGGACAGAAAAGACCTCCTGAGCAGTGCCATGGGGAAAAGAACTGGAAGAAGTGAGCCAGTGAGCCATAGGTTTGTCTGGAGGAAGAGCATTCCAGACACAGCAAGGCATATGCAAAGGTCCTGGGGCAGTACCTCCCTCCCTCAAGTGCTCAAGGGGCTGGAGTGGAGGGAGGAGAGGAAGGAGGCGCTGGGAGAGGAGCTACTGAGGGAACAGAGAGACAGGACACACCGAGGTGGGCTCACAGGGTCCGTCCGGCTGCAGTGGCAGAAGAGGGTGGTGAGCGGTGGTTTGGGGAGATGCCTCGAAACAGGTGGGCAGCTTTTGAGATGGAGGTGGCTGCAGAGAAGGACCCCGAGGCTGTGGCCTGGACCAGGAATAGACAGTAGTCGGGGTCCGCAAGGCTGAGGGATGGGAGGGTTTGGGAGACAAGGGTCTCAGGTTTGGACGTGATGAGTCTCCCCTGCCTGCTCACCATGCAGGGGAGAGGGCCCAGAGTTAGGAGTCTGGAGTGCAGGCCTTCCCAGGCTGGCTCTGCCCTGCCCTGCCCCAGACACTGGTCGCACCAGTCGCTGGAGGCCTGTGAATAGTGTCCGGCTGCCCGCCCTCCACTGTCAGTGCTGCTGCCCCCCACTTCATTGGCATCTCACTTTTCTGGGTCCCCAACCCCTCCAGGCGTCCTGCCCCGTCAGCAGTCCATTGCCTGTCCCTCCAGCGTCCGGGGCCTGGGCCCAGTGTTTGGCCCCCTTCCTTCCTGCGGTTGGCTTATCCTTCCATCCCCTGGATGACCGCCAACACCTCGTGAGTCCCCGTCGTAGCTCAGCAGGTGCTGTTCACCCACCTGGGCCAGCCGCCAGGCCCGCTCTTCTACACACCCTCCAAATGCAGCCGCCCACCACGGGCCCTTCCTCCTGCCGCCCTCTAGGTCCCCAGGACCACCTACCAGTCACCCAAGGAGCAGCAGGTGCTGGAGATGACCAACAGGTGTAACCGCCGGAAGGCGGAGGTGAGCGAGCCATCCAGGACCTGGCTTCCTAGAGACTCTGGTGGGAAGGGAGGCGAGTGGAGCAGCAGGAGAGGGCTGCTCTGCGCCTTCGTCCCCGGGGCCCACGGACAGGCTGGTGACTGGCCAGGCTGAGCCGCTTGCTGCTCCCGCAGGAGCTGCTGCTGAGGGCAAACCTGGGGGAGATGCGGTGTGCGATGCCCAGGGAGGCCCCTGTGCAGGTAAGGCCCCTGCTCCATGCCCACCAGACCTCATGGTGGCATTTTCTTACATTTAGAAAACCAGCAACACAGTGAGTCACTTACATAGCTTTTCTGTGTCAGGCCCTGGAGGCCAGGCTCCCAATGCCACTGGACAGTGCCCTTGTACCAGGCTGAGTGCAGCCGGGTGGACAGTATAGATGTGGGTCCCTAACCCCCGCCAGGAAGCCTGCCTGTCGGGGTCTCGGGTGTTTCCTGATTTTCATACTGAGCATTTACTGTTTCTATATGAAGAAAGCCCAAGGTATGTTTGTCAATAAGAAAAACGTAACGGGAACAGGATGAAAAGGCTTGTGGTCTGTGGATGCTGGATGGGTGCTGGCCCGGTACTGGCCTCCCCACCCTGGGCCCGCCTGGACGGCAGCTGGATGGGACAGAGATGGGCCCCCTGAGCAGCTGGGGCAGGTGGGGCAGCGGGCACCCAGCACAGTAGCATGGCCCAGGGGATGTGGCTGAGTTCCCATGGGGGGCCTTTTACCACCTGTGGCTTGTGGTGTCCACCGTGAAGCTGTCAACAGAGCAGCAGGGCTGGAGGGGAAGACGAGACAGACTCAGGGAGCAGCCCAGGAAAGGCCATGGGGCCAGCCGTGGTGGCAGCTGGGAGATGGACCCTGAGTCGGAAGCCAAGCCCTCCTGACTAGAATCCACTGTCCCCAACCCCCGCAGGCCCTGTACCTTCTCTGCCCCTACCCGGGCAGCCCAGCACCCCACAAGGCTTGGGGGACAATGCAGGACAGAGGTGCTTTTCTGGAGGGACACAGGGGCAGGCCAGGAGGAACGTGTGGATGGGCAGCTGGAGTTAGGACAGAGGGGATGGGCCAGGCCACCCAGGGGTTCTGGGCCCACCATTCCCAGGGTGCGTGGTGTGGGCACAGGTGCTAGGCCCTGACTCCTGCAGGGCTCCAAGAAGGCGCTACGGCTTCAATCGCCTCCCCGAATCCGCAAGGCTCTGCAGCTGCTCTTCTGCAGGGTGAGGAGTGCTCCTGCTGGTCAGTGGGGGTGCGGGGTGTCCCCGGGTACTCACCTCCTAGTCTGTTCTGCCCCCGGGGGCTTGGATGGCCAGAGCTGGAGACCCCAAGGACAGCCCCCCCTTAACGCAGAGGGAAGTACCTGGGCAGGGCGCCTGTGGAGGGCAGAAGAGCAGGGGGCACTTGCTGCTCCAAAGCCCCCACACACAGACAGCCCCTCCTCTTTCCCACAGCCCAATGACGACATCCCAGTCAAGCTGAACACTGCTGCCATCCTGCGAGAAGGGGCCTTGTACCACCGGCAGGTGGAGAAAGAGCTGCAGAGGTGGGGAGAAGGGTGCAGGGGCTGGCTCCTCCAGGAGAGGAGGCTGGTGGGCAGAGCACAAGAGGGGTGCCTGGCAGCTGTGGTCCTGCAGGGGTCAGGCCTCGAGCAGGCCGTGTCAGGGGCATGGCTGCATCCTAGAAAGATAATCTCAGCCCAGTGAGGGAGACTGACTGGGTGGGAGCAGGCTCAGCAGATTCCTGGCCCGCCCCAAACCTCCTTCAGGGGTCACCGCCTCCTCCGGCCCCTTCCTGATGCCCCTCCCCTAGACCACCAGTGCTGCAGAGCCCTGTACTCACCCCATGAGTTGGGAGCTTGGCCAGATGGGTGAGGGACAGACAGATGGATAGGAGGATGGCGGACGGACAGACGGTGGGCGGGGTATGGTGTGTGGACAGATGGGTGAGTGGATAAACAAGAGGATGAAGGGAGAGGTGGGGAGATGTGGCTGAAGGGCGGATGCACAGGTGGGCAGTTGGCGTGGGGAGGGGGGTGTGGCCGGTGTTGGGTAAAGAGTAGCCCGTGCTGTGAGGGCCACTGCACCCAGGGGAACCTGTGGCCTCCCGGTGGCCAGTGCAGGCCCCATCCCAGGAGGAACCCAAGCCCTGCCCCTTGCCCTCTCTCCCAGGGTGGACAAGCTTGTAGACGGGGCCAGGGACTTCTCCGAGTTCCTTGAGTGGCAGAGGAAGATGCAGGCGAAGGACTACCAGGAGCAGCAGGCTGCCGGCGAGTGCCGGAGGCTGCAGGGCAAGCTCAGCCATGAGGAGGCTGTCCTGGCCCGGCAGCGTCTCCTGCAGGAGAACAAGCAGAAGGCAGACCGGAAGAAAGAGGAGGTGACTCGGAGGCTATGGGTGGCTGGGGGCCTGTCTGACCCCCATGAGCTGTGGGGCCATGGCCGGCAGTGGGCCTGGCTGCTCCTGAGGTCACTGGCTGGCAGGTTGACCTCAGATCATTTCCTCCTAAGACCCACAGAGTGGCCCTGGTCTCTGTCCCCACCTCGACAGCTTCTGGGGGTCTGGAGGCATTTCTGGTCAGCTGGCCTGAGCGGACTGTCCGGCTAGCACATCTAGTCCAGGATGCCCCTGCCCCTACCAGCAGGGTCAATCGGTCCACACATCCACATGTGAAGGAAGACCTGAGGTTCTGGCAGAAACTTCTGGAAGGCTGACATATTTGTATAAGACATGTTTGTGTATGACACTTTTGCGCGTCCTCTCCCACAGGAGGGTCTGTGGACGCCCATGTTACCACTTTAGAAGGTGCAGACATACCAGTCCTGGCTCTTCCTCCTCCTGGTGGGAGCTCCAAAGCTGTGTCCCAGAAAGCCTGTTCCTGCCAGTGGGCCTCACAGGCCCCTGCAGCGCGGCCTCTCCTTAGACACGTGCCCCTGGGCGCCTGAGGTCAGGGGACACGCAGCGTTCACCCGAATGACTTCTTTGATGCCCATTTGTGTCTGTCTGTACTTGATGCTACGTTTTGCTTTCCCTTCTTTTTCAGTTCACTTTTTTAACATGTGAAGTCAAACCATATGACAAACAGAGAAGTCTCATTTCTTGTATGTCTACAAATTACAGCCCATTTTCCCCTACCTGCCAAGTCCTTACTTTCGTTAATTTCTGCATTATCTTTTCTGTTTTTCCTTCTAAGCACATATACACACTTGTAAATACACACTTCTTACTACCCTTGTCCTTACCTAAAATACCATGTCTTGCTTTATCTGCCACAAGCAACGGGCACGTTTTTCATATTTGTGGAGGTGGATTTTCAAGGTAAATTCTAGACAAGGGATGGCTACATCAGCGAGTGACAGACTGCATGTGGGCTGTCCTGCTGTTCTTGTCTTGTTGTCTGGGGCACGTGGCTCCAGCGAGAAGCCACACCATTTTCCATTGGGCCCGAACTGGAACCACTGTCACTCCCCCAGCACTGGGGGAGGGGCCGGGTCCCCATGGTGGGGGCCCCATGCCCCCACAGTGTTCCATGCTGAATTCCGGAGTTTTGCCATCTTATAGGTGAGAAATAATATCTCACTACAGTTCTGATTTGCATTTCACTTATTATTGTGAACTTGAACATGTCTTCATGTATTTAAGAGCCATTTCTGTATCTTTGCTTTGTGCACTGTCTGCTCATGTCTTTTGTCCATTTCCTTTTTTTCCCCTGGCTTTGTTGGGGTCTGATTGATAAGTTAAATTCGTATATATTTAAGGTGTATAGCCTGATGTTTTGCTATACACACACATTATGAAGTGGTCACAATCAAGCCAACTAACACCTCCACCACCTGGCTTTTTCGTGTGTGTGCTGAGAACACTTGAGATCTACTGTCTTAGCAAATTTCAAGTGTGCAATACATCAGCTAGAGTCACCGTGCTGCGCTTTAGGTCCCCAGAACTCGCTCACCTTCTAACGGAAACTGGCCTTTCACCAGCATCTCCCCATTTCCCGGCAATCACCATTTTATTTACTCTTTGTGACTGAGGTTAGATCCCACATATAAGTGAGATCATATGGTGTTTGTCTTTCTGTGTCTGACTTGTTTCACTCAGCATAATGCCCTCCAGGTCCATCCATGTTGTCACAAATGGCAGGATTTCCTTCTTCTTTAAGGCTGAGTAGTATTCCATTGTTTATATACACGCCTCTTCTTTACCATTCATCTGCCCATGACATGTGGGTTGTTCCCATGTCTTGGCTACTGTGAATAATGCCGCAGTGAACATGTGGGTGCAGATAATCTCTTCAAGATAGTGATTTTGTTTCCTTTGGATAAATACCCAGGAGTGGGATTGCTGTGTCATAAGGTAGTTCTATTTTTAACTTTTTGAGGAACCTCCATACCGTTTTCCATAGCGGCTGCACCAATTTACATTCCCACCAACAGTGCACGAGGGTTCCCTTTTCTCACATCCTGCTGATGCTTGTTATCTTTTGACTTCTTTATGACCGACATCCTAACAGGTGTGAGGCGCTATCTCACTGTGGCTTTGATTTGCATTGCCCGATGATTGTGACACGGAGCATCTTTTCATGTGTCTGCTGGCCAACTGTATGTCCTCTTTGGAAAAAATGTTTGTTCAGGTCCTTTGCCCATTTTTCTCATCAAGTTACTTTATTATTTTTTGCTTTTGAGTTGTATGAGCTCCTTATATAATTCAGATATTAAACCCTTATTGGATAAATGGTTTGCAAATATTTTCTCCCATTCCCTAGGTTGCCTTTTTGTTTGTTGTTTCCTTTGCTCTGCAGAAACTTTTCAGTTTGATATAATCCCATTTGTTTATTTTTACTTCTGTTGCTTGTGCTTTTGGTTTCAAATAAAAAAAAAAAAATCATTGCCAAGACCCATGTCAAGGAGCTTTCATCTGGGATTTCATCGTGTTTTCATCTGGGATTTTTCTGGGTTCAGGTCTCTGTACTGTCCCCACACCATCACCCCCGACAACATGGCCGGGCTGGGGCCCTGGGCTCGGCTTAGTTCACCTCTTGATTCAGGCCCCTTTCTCTGCCCCAGGTCTACTTATTTGACATAAGACTCCTGGAAAGTTCTGGTAGCCCATTTTTTTTCACTTGGTATTTCCACACAAGCATTTCTCCAACTTACTACAAAGTTTTCAAAAGTACATTTTTTAAATAAACTTTTTGTGTTGAAACAATTTTAAGAGTTACAGAAAAGTCGCAAAGGTGGTTCAGAGAGTTCCCATACCCTCCCAACCCAGCTTCCTCTGCTGGTAACACCATGTGCAGGCTCCTGGCTGCCACAACCAAGCACGCAAACTGGAGACGGTTCTGGAGACCCCAAGTCTGTGATCAAGGTGTCGGCTGGGCCGTGCTCTCTGCTCAGCCCCTCTGGAGAGAAGAGTCCTTCCTGCCTCTTCCAATTTCCTGTGACCCCAGGAATTCCTTGCTTTATGGCAGCCTCTCCCATCTCTGCCTCCATTTTCACACAGCCGTCTTTTCTGTGTCTCTCTGTGTCTTCTCTTATATGGAAACTTGTCATTGGGTGTAGGGCCCACCCTAATTCCAGGATGATTTCATTTTTTTTTTTTTTTTGAGATCCTCAACTACTTATTAGATGTTTAACTACTTGGAAATAATATCGCATTCTGAGGTCCTAGGTGGAGATGAATTTTGAGGGGACACTAACTCACTACACCATGTTATATTTGTCACAACTAAGAAACCAACATTGGTTCGTGACTCTAACTCCACACTCTATTCAGACTTCATCAGTTTTTTCCCCACTAATGTTCTTTTTCTGTCCGGGATGCCACCCAGGACACATTACGTTGAGTTGTCGTGTCTCAGACTCCTCTTGGCTGTTAACATTTTCTCAGACTTTCCCTGCTTTTAGTGATCTTGACAGTGTTTAGGAGTGCTGGTCATGTATCCAATAGAACATCCCTCAGCTGGGGTGTGTCTGATGTCCTTCTCGTGATTAGACTGAGGTGTGGGACAAAGGCTATAGAGGTGAAGTGCCCTTTTCATCACATCCTGTCATGGGTGTCTGCTGTCTATAAACTTATCACTGTTGATGTTGACCTTGATTACCTGGCTGGGGTCATGTTTGCCAAGTTTGTCCACCGTAATTATTCCCCCTTTCCATTTTGTACCCTTTGGAAGGGGGTCTCTAAGCATTGCCCACACTCAAGGAGGTGGGTGGTTCTTAGGACCACTGCACAGGAGCTTGTCTCTTCTCCCCACTTACTCATTTATTCAGCCACTTATTTATACCAGAGTGGCTCACGCCCATTTATTTTATCCGTCGTGTTATAACCCAGTAGGCATTGTTGAATTTGTCACTGGCTTTGGCGACTAGGAGCCCTTTCAGGTTCACTCCTGTGTCCCTTTGACACGCCCCCTGTCCTGTTATTCTGAGCACTTCTTTACTTCCTGGTTCTATAAAATGCTCCAGGCTTGTGTGTTCCCTGCCCCAGCCCTAAATGGCCATTTTTCCACGAGCCCTGGTTCCCTTTTCTTAGACCTGGAATGAAATTACACAGCATTGAAGGAGATGGTCACGAGCCATTCTTGGACATGCCAGCAGACTGTTTTAGGATGGGATGACTTCATGCCCTCAACCTGGCGTCCAAGCAGTCCGCGGGCTGCTTCCCCACTTACCTGCAGCTGAAGATGAGCTCCCAGTGGCAGAGACTTCCGGGCGCTAGGAGCCCAACAGGTCCCCAGCAGCGCTGGGCTGGTGACAGGGACACAAACCCTACAACGTCCTTTGTAGGGTCTTGCAGACTGAAAACATTATTCTCGGTTGTCCACAACAGCACCAAAGTGGAAAAAATCTGAGTCCATCAATGGTAGAATGGATCAAAGAGTTGTAATATAGTAGTCTCAAAAATAGCCATAAGGGGTGTCCGGTTCGCTCAGTGGTTAGAGCACAGTGCTCCTAACACCACGGTCACCAGTTTGAGTCCCACATCGGCCAGTGAGCTGCGCCCTCCACAACTAGATTGAAAATGACGACTTGACTTGGAGCTGATGGGTCCTGAAAAAACACACTCTTCCCTAATATTCCCAATAAAAATTAAAAAAAAAAATAGTTAAAAACCAGCCATGAAAAGAAGCCAGGTGCACTCCAGGCGACGGATGAGGTGGGTGGGGCTAAGAAACGCCTCATCCTGAGCAGAAGAGGCAGCCAGAGCAGACACAGGGACCATCCCAGTTACCTGTGGTCAGAGCGGCAAAACCACGCCCTGTTGTCTAGACCTGCGCACTTCTGAGGCACCAGGAGAAAGAAGAGCACGGGGTGACCATCCAGACAAGCCCAGGGGAGAAGCCCGGGGCTGTGTGACAGAGAGCCTGGCATGTCCTATGCACAAACCTGGGCAGGTATCTGAACACTCAGACCCATGCAGCTTAAACACAATGAGTGCCCTATTCTCTGGAGTTCAGTGTTTTCACGGTAAACCCAGTGGCTCTGACTTGGTTTCCCCAGGACTCGCTTGGCTGCACCCTCAGCTTTATCATCAGATGGTTCTGGGCTCACAGTCCCGGGACCACAGTGGAGGTAGGGAGAACATGGGGTGTAACTTCCCCAGCAGGCCTGGCTTCCAGGCTGATGAGCTTAGTTCCTGGTTCCAGGGTGATTCGGGGTCTGGGGCTGGATCTGCCCCCCAAGACCTCATGCCGCTCGTGGGGCTAGGGCAGGACCGGGGGCACAGGTGTGCTCCAGGATCCCCTCATGGCACTGGCTCTGACCATGGCAGCTGGCTGTCCCAGCAGATGGCCGAGCTGACACAGCAATGTGCGGAGAGACGCCTCCAGGAGGAGAGGTCCATGAAGGAGCTGGTGGAGCAGGTGATGGAGGGGCACAGGAACATCCAGGTGGCGCAGATGAAGCTCCTGAAGGGCCGACAGCAGGCAGGTAAGGTGGGGCCAGGTGCACCAGGTTAGTGAGGGCCAAGGTGCCCTTGAGGAAGGCCGGGGTTGGGCAGGCACCCCTGCTGAGCGCCTGCCGACTGCTGTCCGCCCAACCCCCTCAGTAGCCCTCTTGACCCCCAAGTCCAGGAGGTGAGGGAGGAGAGCCAGGAGCTGCTGCAGCGCAGAGCACAGGAGGCCCGGGAGGAGCAGACACGGCGCTGTGAGCTCATCTGCCAGCTGCGAGCCCTGGAGACACAGCCCACACGCAAGGGCAAGCTTGTGGACCTGACCCAGGTGGGCACACAGCCCCCGGAGCCCACGCCTCATCCAACAACCTCAGGGCGTTCCCCTGGGTCTTGCTGTGCCTCGAGTTGCCATGGGAGGACGTGTCCAGAATCCCCACCGAGATCCACCTGACCACTCACGCCCAGCTATGGACCTGACACCCACTGTGCCTGAGGCCTGGGTCTGGCCCAAGAGTTCACAGTCCTGTCAGGGAGACTTTTGTGACCCCAGGGGTGGACAAAGTTGGCTTCACAGAGCTGCGTGTTGAGGGAGGTCCCAGACTTCCTCGGGGGGAAGAGCAGTGTAGGGAGAGCACAGTGCAAAAAGACCACACGGCGTTTAGGGCTGTGGAGGCGCAGGCTGGAGGAGCTGGGTGGTAGACACGTGATACAGACCCTATTGAGCAGAGGCAAGGAGGTCCCTGGGCACGGGGCCAGGCCTCTGGAAGACGGGAGGGACACCAGCGCTGGTGCCCAGGAGTTGGCCGGGCAGGCTAGGCATGCTGGCCACGGGTCTGGCTCCTAGCCTAGGCCCCCTCCCCCAACCCACCCTCCCAGATCCCCGGCTATGGCCTGGAAGGGGAGATGTCCGTTGTGGAGCTGCGGGAGCGGCTGGCCCGGCTCAAGGAGGCCCAGAAGCGGGAAGAGGAGGAGAAGCGGGACCAGATCATCCAGGGCAAGCGTGCCAAGAGCCAGGAGCTGCAGAATACGCTGGAGCAGATCTCGCTGTGCCGCTCAGCCATGGGCAGGTCTGCGGCCTTGAGGTAGGTCCTGCCCTGCAATGCTTTCCCACCCCTAGTATTTGACTAGACAATTTTCAGGCATACAGAAGTGGTGGGAAACCACGCAGTGACGGCTTAGATTCCCATAACCTAGATTTGGTCATTTTGTATCTAGGTCACGGGCATGACCTTTGCCACGCACTCCATCTAGCTAGCTAGCTATTTATCTGTGTTTGCAGAACCGTCTGGAAGTAGTTGCAGGAATCTGACACCATTCCTAAACACTTTGGGGTGCATCTTCCGAAAAAAGACATTGTCCTACATAACCACAGCACAATGACATAACTAGGAAATTCAGCAGAAATGTCCGACATCATCTGAATATCCTGTTTGCACATTTCTCTGAGGCTCCTACGACTGTTTGCTGTAACTTTTTTTCATGTTGAACCAGGACCTAGTTGAGACTCACACAAGCACTGGATTGTGGGCGTCTCCACGCCCCTCTCATGGAGAGCATGCACACACCCCCTTTCTGTTTGTTTGTTTGTTTGTTTGTGGAACACTACTCACTTTTCCAGCCCCATGTGCTGTCCCGAGGCAGCTCCGTCAGGCATGGGCTGTGGTCACCCACAGGGTCAGGCTGGCCTTTGGGCTCTGGCCTGATCCCTTGGGGAGGCAAGGCTGCCCTGGGGAGGTGGCACCCAGCCCTGTCAGAGCATAGGCTGGTTCAGGGTCTGGCACACAGGACTCCAGAGAAAGTGTCTCAGTATAACTGGGGTGGGGTGGACAGAAGGAAGGACAGTCACAAAAATCTACACTGTTGAGACTGAGTGTCTGCTGCTCTGGTTACAACTCAGAGGAGGCCTGTGACAACTGCTGGGGCTGCCAAAGGAGGGTGGCTGGCCACTCGGCAGGCCCCCAAGGTGGCATGCACCTGGGGGACCTCACCACTTCCCAGCTGCCTGACAGATGCCAAATGCAGTCTGGTTGGTGTTGAGGAACTTCCAAAGGTCCAAGACCTCTAACAAAGCTCCTGGAGCCCCCTGCATGCAGCCAGACCCCATGGCGTTAATTCCATAGGCGAGTTTTAGTGGCCAGTCAGGCTGGGGTCAGCCAGGCAGCATGGTAGCCAAGGGAACAGCACCTGCAAATGCCCTGTGCTGTTATGTGTGCTTAAACCAAAAACAAAACAACAAAAAAACCCCGGCAGGAACAGTCTATATAACGCGATCTTATTTGGGGAGGTGGGAGGGGAAAATCACCTAACATGGGAAAGGTTTGCAAAGATAGCTCCATGTTAGCAGCGGTTACCTCTAGGCAAGAAAGGGGCAAGATAAAAGGGGGCTTTCACTTTTTTACCCCAAGTACATACATAGTTAATACACATGGAATGCCTTTTTTAAAGTGTGAAGTACAAAGCGCAGAAAAGGTAGAGGAGCTGGGGGGACGCCACCCCCACCGGAGCAGTCCTCTGAGGGCCCCGTCCCGCATGTACTAAACCACTCTAGTTCACCTGTGTTCGAGGGCTCCTCCTAAGCCGGCCCTGTCGCCCGCCCAGGTGCGAGGCAAGGAAAGCCGCGGCCCGGGGCGCGCCCTCCCAGGACGAGCGCGTGCTGGAGCTGCAGCTCAGGATCCAGGAGAAGGCGGCCGAGCGCCGCAGGCAGGCGGCCCTGCTGCACGTGTCGGCGCCGCGGGCTGCGCGCCCCAAGCCGCAGGTGAGCCCTGGGATCCCGCGGGGAGGCTGCAGGGCGGGAAGGCCGTGAGGTGGGGGCGCGGTGTCGGTCGGAGGGGAGCTGCCCGGCCCACGCCCACCCTGTCTGCCCGCCCACCGGTCGCAGGCTCAGCTGGAGGCGCAGCACTGGCAGGAGCTGGAGCGGAGCCGCCAGCGCCGGCAGTCGGCGCTGCAGCGGGGAGGCTCCGCCTGTGGGCCCGCGCACCGCCTGGAGGCCGCCTGAGCAGGGCGGGCACGCCCCCGGACCCCGCGACGCACTCCTGAATAAACCGCGCGGCCTGCCGTTTGCGCCTCCTCTTCCTCCTCCGCGCCCCGGTGCCGCTCCCCAGCCCCCCACGCCCCTCCTGCCCTTGTCTCCACCTGCGCAGAGCAGATAAAACGCTGGACGGCCAATCATCGCGACAACCTTGTGCCAAAAAAGTATCCGCTCTTATCTGGAATTCCAATTTATGTGGGCGTCCCGTATTGTATGTGCTAAATCTGGCCACCCTAACCCTTCCCTACACCCTAGCGCGAGGCATTCGAGGCGCCCCCTCTTCGGAGCTCCCAGAGCCCCCTCTGTACGTGCAAACCTGGAATCTCCACTCTCCATCTGGAATCCGGTGGCTTAACCAGGGGACCCCCAAGACTCGGTGTGTGATTGTGCACCTGCGTTTCGTCAGACCAGTGTCTGGGATTCTCGAGCCACTAGAAACTGGCCCTCCTCATGCCTTAGCTCATGTAAACCTCACCTCAGTGGGGGTCAGGCTGGGGATGTAGGAGTGCTCTCCAGCCCCTATTCTACCGAGGAGGCCGCTGGTGCTAAGGTGAAGTGCCCCAAGAGCTCCAAGAGCTGGGACCCAAAGCTAAGGCTGGGTGACTTCAGAACAGCCTTCTCCAGCATCACCAAAGGAACAAGATTCACTCTCCTGGGTCCTGGGTCTCCGAACCAGACGGGGTGAGGTCTTGAGGACAGGTTGGCTGAGTGAAAGCCTGCTGTGCTGCAGCTGCCAGGAAGGAGAGAGTATGGGCCAGCCCAGGGGGTGCGGGGCAGTAAGGGAGGGGCTGGAAACCCCCAGGTGGGTGGATGTCCAGGGGAGAGATCCCTGCCCCCCCCATCCTTCTTGGGTCTGCAGAGAAGAAGGCACCTCAGCAGACGAGGCTCGACCCCACGGCACATTCAAATCAGGAAGGGGGGCATTTCGAAGTGACAAGAACAGAATAGATAAAGAGCAGAGTTCCCGCCCAATACCCTGAACCTCATCAGAACCCCAGGACTTTTCCACAACCAAGGTTGGTAAAAAGAGGAATTTCCAACTTCCTGGTCCAATTAGAGCTGGGAGCAGATTGCATTTCATTTAAAGAAATAAACATGACATTTTATATCCTGTGTTGTGTGATTTAAACCCATTTCATATACCAAGGGAATACATTGATGGCAACCTGTCCAGAGAGTCCCTCAGGAGGGACTCAAAAGGGGAATTACTAGTTCTAAGAATTGGTAAACCCAAAGGAGGCTTGACTTCAGGACAGGTCTGATCCAGGAGCTCTGTCTCAAGCTAGTAGCAGCTCCAGCCTCACCACATCCAGAGAAAGAAGAGCCACCTCTTCCTGGTGCTCTCATAGGAGGTAAGCCTCTCTGTCCTTGGAGCCTTGTGAACATCTGTTTCAGTGTCACTGGCCTGAAGTGACCGTGCTTTGCTGAGCCAGTTCCTGCCGTAGGGGAAGGTCTGCGTGGGTGCCCATAGCCAGCCCTGTGGTAAGAGAGGAATTACCCTCCTCCTATCAGACCAGCCTCTGGAGCAGAGGGGACAGAGGTTGTGGCCCAAACAATTTGGTTGCTATTGACAATGCTGGTTGGTGGTCCCCAAGGTCCCTACCTGCCCTGTTGTACTGGTCACCTGCTCGGAGCTGCCACGAAAGTACCTGGACCTTCTGCTCCAGACAAACCTGGGCGGGAGCAGGCCTTGGGCCAGCCCCTGAGATTGTGGCCGGGGGCATGCTTTGCACAGTAGATTGATGGCAAAATGTCTTCCCATAGCCATGTCCCTCACCTTGTGACCTCCCATCAGGAGGCAGAGTCTATTTCCCCCAGCCCTTGACTTGCTTTGGCCAATAGGGTGAAAAAGTGGCTGTGTGCCAGTTTAGAGCCTGGGCCTCAAGTGGCCTTGGAGCTCCCTCTTGTTCTGAAACCCTGCCCAGCCTAGGTGGTCTGCTGGGATGAGGTACCATGGGGAGGAAAGCCAGTTGGCCCATCAGAGGCCATCATCCCCCACCACCCTACAAACCAGCAGACTCCAACATGTGGGCCCAGCCAGGACCAGAACTTCCCCATGCCCCCCCAAACTAAGTTGTAGATTCATGAGCAACCATGAATGCCTGTTTGTTCAAAGCACTTAGCTCTGAGGTTTCTCCCAAAGCAACAGGTAACTGATGTGCCCTCAGGAGCTGAGGATGCTTGCCCTGCTCCCTGCACAAACCCTTGGAGAGAGAAGCAGGCTTCCTGGGCGAGAGGGCTAGCCAGGGAAGATAAGGTCCAGCTGGTGTGAGAAAGCTCTCTCTGGACCATCTGGGGAACTGACATTCTGCTAACGTGTGTTTTCTACGTAAGTGCAGCCAAAGGACTCGCACTGACAATATCTGAAACTCACTTGGGTGGGGGGCTTTGGAGAAAGTTAAAAAGCACATTTTCAGGCCTCGTCCAGAGATTCATTTGTGAGGCCCAGGGATCTGCACTTAGCTGTGTGGCACCATGGGAGCACTGAGGTGCCAGCCTTTTCTCTAAGCTGGGGACGTTCAGGACCAGAGGGAAGCACGATTTGTGAGGGAGCCAGGGATGCTCACAGAAGTTCAGTGTCAAGTGAGGTTTGGAGAGGACTTGAGGGCAGCTTTTGAGGACGAAAGTGGTATTTGTCATGATTTTGTTTTTCAACATCACATCTTTAATGTGTTAAAAGTTACAAATAGAAATCTCTAGCTTTTCTTACTAGGTTGTGATATTCAAACTACAATCTTATTTATAAATCTGGTCATTTGTAGCTGTCATTTTGATTAGTCTTGTATGGTCCCGTTTATAAGCTGAAATCTCCTTTAACATTTAAACTGCATGTATACATGTAGAATCTAAATTTATATTTTAGCATTTTAGTTGTCCTCCACCAAGTATTTAAAAATTCCTATAGATGTTTAAATGTCTACATTTCTCTTAAACTTCTAAATTCTCTTTAACATTCTAATTATGATCACAAACTTTGGAAAATCTTGTACCTTCCAACTTAAAATCACTATCAAAATTAAATACTGAACCACATAGTTCACACTGGAAATCAGGTTTATCTTATACTCTACCATGCCAAATTCTCTTATAATTACATAACGTTTTAAACACAGAGGTTGTTTATAAACGCAACACAAAAATATATATTTTTTAAAGATTTTATTGGGGAAGGGGAACAGGACTTTATTGGGGAACAGTGTGCATTTCCAGGACTTTTTTTTTTTTTTCCAAGTCAAGTTGTTGTCCTTTCAATCTTAGTTGTGGAGGGTGCCCTTCAGCTTCAAGTTGTTGTTTTTTCAGTCTTAGTTGTGGAGAGCACAGCTCAGCTCCAGGTCCAGTTGCCGTTGCTAGTTGCAGGGGGCACAGTCCACCATCCCTTGCGGGAGTCAAACCGGCAACCTTGTGGTTGAGAGGACACGCTCCAACCAACTGAGCCATCCGGCAGCTCAGCTGCAGCACAGCTCAAGGTGCCGTGTTCAATCTTAGTTGCAGGGGGGCGGAACCCACCATCCCTTGTGGGACTTGAGGAGTTGAACTGGCAACCTTGTGGTTGAGAGCCCACTGGCCCATGTGGGAATCAAACTGGCAGCCTTCGGAGTTAGGAGCATGGAGCTCTAACCGCCTGAGCCACCAGGTCGGCCCCTCAACACAAAAATATTAATGTCTGGTTTTGATTTGCTTAGTCGGTTCCATATATGATTCAACCTTCTGGGTTAAAGATCCCCTCTCAGAACACAGTCCATGCCAAGGCATTTGAAGTCACCTCCTCACTGCTTGAAGGCGCCTAGGGACCAAAGGTTATGGCGGTGGCCTGAGAGCTGGTATTCTCAGAACAAAGGGGCTGGCGTGCACCTGTGCAGTGCTATGCTGAGTCCTCCAGCTCGCCACCTTCTCCCTCGGAGGTAGGTACTGTTATTATGCCCGTATGACAGGTGACATAACTGGTGAGACTTGCTTAAACAATTGGGATTCTCACTCAGGCAGGAGGGATCCAGGGCCTGCACTCTCTTGACCCTTGGAGTTGCACCAGAGGCCCCTGAGAGCTCCAGGCTTCTGCCGCACTTTGGCAAGACCTGGATGAGAGTGCTCCTCCACGAAAGGGTTCAGTCGTTCGGGTCCTGACACCCATTGCCTCAGGTAGGGATAATCCAGACTCTTAACCTGACATCTGGACCGGGTTCCTAACCTCCAAGATCTAATTGCCTCCCCCGACCCACACCAGTCCCAACCTCCTGGCACACTGGGCAGCCTTCAGTTTCCTGGACATGCCAGCCCATCTCTCCCGACCCGGGTTCCCTCCACTTGGAACTCTCTTCTCCCTTCTAGTCCTTCCAGTTCTCAGCTCCGAGGTCGCTTCCTCCGGGGAGCCCTCTTAAATTCTGGTTGAGTGCCTCTTCCGGGTTCCCGCAGATGGACCGGCTGTGGTTCCCTCCGGTCTCCACCACCAGCCTGGGAGAAAGTCCGGGATCACGGGGCCATACACCGACTTAGGGCCTGGCACGCCGGGGGTCGCAGGTGCCCTGCAGGAGCTGCAGATCCAGGCCCACTTTCCGGGTGATAGTAGAGACCCCGGGAACATTGCTCTCAAAGGCCTCACTAACGGGAGGAAAGCGACGCCAGGAGCGGAGCCTGAGCGTACCGGGTATTTGCGCCGCGGGACGGCTGGCCTGAACTAACGTTCACCTACGCGTATGAGCTGCCCGACGGCCGTGTCAGTTCGCAGACCACAACTCCCGAGAGGTCTTGCGGGCGAGCGCTGGGGCGCCGACCGCGTCTCTCGCGAGAAGACGGGAGTTTGAGCTCACGGGCGTAGGCGGGGCCGGAACAAGGCGCTTTTCAAAGTGGTAATAGATGGTTTTTTTGTCCAATAGAATTGAAAATATACCTCCTCGACCCGTAGAACGCGGGAGTACGGGCGGCGGCATCCAATGGTGATGCGAGGGGGGCGGAGCTGAGGCCTCCGGAGCGGAAGTGGATCGGTATTGAGGCGGCGGTGTGTCGCTGGAGGGCTTCTCAGCAGCAGTTTTCGAAGGTGCATCCTACCTCGAATGCGTCGGCGGTGGCGCCTGCCGGACTAAACCAGTTTCAAGTACGTCCATGCTTCGCGGGGAGGGAGCGGCAAGCCAGGCCGGGCAGATTCGGGCTTCGGGCGGCTTCGCGGCCCAGGGAGCCGCCTTAGCGCGGTCGACCCCGCTCGGGCCCCGACGCCCGACCGGGCCTCTCCCGGAACCGCAGGCTGGGCTCGCCCGCCGTCCGCGCGGCTGCACGAGCCCGGTTTGGCCCGTGCAACAAGTGCGGAGGCCACCTTGGCTTTTCGCTGCCGGGGCGGGCAGCGGCCACGGCGCTCAGTCTGCAAAGTAGCCGGGGAAACAGGCTGGGAGGGGGAGGAACGCGCCCAAGGTCACTCGGGGAGTCGGGCAGGGCGGCCCAGGGCGGGGGGCTGTGTGGGCCGTTCCGGGGAGACCTAGGCAAGGTTTTTGTTCCCCGCCGACAGCGCCTCCTTTGTGTGTTCGCGCCGCCGCCCTGCCATCGTGGGCCTGTGAGCCAGCGCGAACCGCGTGGCGGAGCCTCCTGTGGACTTGGACACTGCTGGGGGAGGTGGGAGTTGGGCCAGGGGGCGCTCAGCCCGGGGCCGGAGCATAGTCAGTCCTCAGCTTCCGGTGGTTGGAGGAACCCGTGACTGCTGGGGCCGGTGGCCCAGACCCCGCCCCTTAGGTGCCTGAAGGTGAATCAGGGTCCGACGCTAAGGCTGCAGACCTGAAACATGTCCTCAGTGAATGCCATTTTCCACCCTTTGACCCGTCGAGGGAGGAGACTGGAGCCCCCGGTAGCCGTTTTTGTGGGGTTTTGGCTTTTATCCTTGTCCGTGCCCATCGACGTTCGCAGTCATACCTTTGTTCTGCTTCTGCGGCAAGTCCTCGGAGCCAGAGTTAGGGTCTCAGCTCTGCAGTCAGCCTAGGCTGCCTCAGTGGTTGGGGTGACTGGGGCGGGCTGCCCAAGGTCACACAGCCAGCTAGCTGCCGGCGGAATGAATCTAAAACCGCGTTTTCCTAACTGCAGGATTAGGTCTTTGAGTTCAGTGACCAGGAGTTTTGGGACCTCTGGTAATGAAAAGGAGAGACGATGAAAGAAGTCTTTTTTTTCTTTTCTTCCTCTAGTGATTTTTTTTTTTAACGTGTGGGGAGAGACATGTTGGGTTCAGTTTTATCTATGAATTTGAGATGAGATGGGAACATTCAAGTTCCCATCAAGAAAGATGTATTATTGCTGGCTTTTGTATTGCTTGAACTTGAGCTTCCAACTCTTATTCACAAATATTGCTTTATACAGTGTTAACCTTTTTACAATGATCACCCCCTCCAGCTTTTTTAGACATTGTTTTTCTAACTGCCCTCTTGAAATTTTGGTGCTGCTTACATGTATGCCTTCTTGTGTACTGTATGCATATCTATGCTTTCTCCATAAAAAGAGGGAGATCTTTTTGCTCCCATTTGAGGATGCATATTCTAAATCACATTTTTAAGGTTGTGTGTGCCAAGCTTCCTGCTTGGGGTACAGCAGTGAACAAAATACAGGACCTGGTGGGGCTGAGGCCTGAGGGTGGAGGGAAGGAGACAAGTTCCCTGAAGTGGAAATACAAACTGTTCAAGAGATGGGACTGGAAAGGTAAGCAAGAACCAGGTCTCAGGTCTTTGGTGTACCTCCCTGCTGAGGAATTCGGAATTTGTCTTAAGGCCAAGTGGGAGATCACTAAATTGAGTCCTAATCAGGGAAGTAACCCAGTTACATTTGCATTTTAGAAAAATCACTGTGCTATGAGAAGGATGGCTTAGAAATGTGGCCGAGACTGGTGGCCTTGGGACCAGTTAGGAAGTGAGAAAAGGGTTGCTTGGATGAGGGAGTCACAGCCAGTCAGGGCAGTTTTTAAAGCCTCTTTACTACAGGCTGTTAGCAAAGTCCACATCTAGTAGTCTCTACCCCCCCACACCCCAATTTCTGGAAAATATGTGCACGAGGTGATTGCTTTGTATGCTGTGTAAAAATGGCTTGGTATGTTCTATGTGTGTTACATTTCTTACCTTGAAACAATTGCCCTACTTTCATTGTCCCCAAAGACATTGTCCCCAAAGTAGGAATCCTTGAAGGACAAGGCTCCGGTAGAATAATATTACAGGGTTGATTTTGTTACTAAGATATAATTCCCGTGTGTGCCCTTCTGACTTGTCTTTTCTAAATAGCTGGTTTTTCAGCAGGACTTTGGGAGTTGAGAGCAAGGCATTTTGAGGTTTCCTCTGAAGGAGGGAGCCCCAGAGCCCCAGATGCTGTACCCCGAGGTCAGATTTCAAGTGAAAGGAGACCTGGCGTCAGGACGGAGGGTGCCCTCCCTGGATTGGGGATTTCCTTGCAAGTGTTTTTTCGGGGTGTGAATAAGAACTGGCACTTTTATGGAATACCACACCATGCAGAATAGGAAAGGCCTGGAAAAGATGCAAGCTGAGTCTTATCAGTAGCTTTCTTGTGCAAAAGAGAAATTGTGACCATAAGGCTTTCTGGGAGTTTTCTTTTTAAGAAGCCACGTGGTCTCCTGGGGTACGCACTGCAGAACGGATGCACCTCCAGATAGCTGAGTAAATTGGCTTTCTCTATAGGTTGGTTTGACATTCACAAACTTACAATTAAAAGGAAACAATGTCCACGTGACATTACTAAGGGTGATGCCTCCTTGTTTTGGAATCGGAACGACAGGTCTTCCCGTGTTAGGAGCGTGATGCAGCTGTCTGTAGGGGTGGCTGTTGGCTCGCAATGGGATGGCGTCTGCTGTTGAGCAGCCGCCATTTTGGCTCTTGCAGACCCGCCTGCCAGGTAGCTGTGGCTCGCTCCATTTCACCTGTCCTGAAGACAGGGCGGTCAGGTCGCTTGCTCAAGGTCACACAGGTGGTAAGCAGACCTAGCCTTTGAACCTCAGGCTCCATCTTTCTTCCTTTTGCTTCACTTTGTTAGGTCATCCACATTTTTCTGTGGTGGGAAAGCACATGACCAGTCTTTTTAGTAGCTACAAATACTGAACAGAACTTCACAGTGGGGGATACTTTTATGTTTCTTTTTCTTTGGAAGTAACATTTCCCCAGGAGGAGTTTGACTATAAAAATCCTCAAGAAACTAATTTTCAGTGATTGCATTGTATTCTGAAGACTATTCCTGTTCCTGAGGAGTCTCTCCTCCCACCCAGCAAGGGTAGGCGGTCCAAGGGCCTGGGCATTTGTCCTCTGCACCTCACCTCGAGGTGCTAGACGGGTGCCAGATGCTGCTGCTTGCTGTAGCAGCAGTGAGACTAAAATATGCTTCCTTTCTAAGCACCTTGATGTTTTTCCTTATTGTTCTGGCGTCTTCTCCCTCCAGGTTGGAAATGCCTCAGGTAGAGAGGTTATCCTCTGGAGGATCATCTGTTTCTCAGTCTCCCTTTGTTTCCTGATGGTGGCTGTTCTCACTGCAATGGCAGGCTCCATTTCCCCATTCGTCGTTTCTCCCCCTCAGAAACCCTCTGCCATCTCTGTCGAGAATCTGATGAGCTTGATCATTTGATTTCAGTGGGAAAAGTGGTTATTTAGCCAACGTCTTTGTGCTTCGAGGGGATGCGTGGTGTTTGACTTAGAATTGTGACTATTGTATTGAATACAGCAGAAAAAGTGGTTAGATGAGGGTCAGAAGTCACCTTTGAGGTAGGCCTTGAAGGATGAAGGAGTCCCTCAAAGTAGGATGAGGGGGGTGCCCCTGTGTGTATCAGATTGTGGCACTGTGACAGGAAAGAGCCTGGAGTGGGTGACACATCCAGGGTCCGTAGAGTAAAGTAGTCGGTTCTGCCTTAACTGCTTGTTTGGAAACGTGAATTAGTTTCAACAGGATCGGTCAATTAGGGAACAGTTTGAACACAATGGGAATTTTGCGTTTGCTGTGCATAATTTCATTTATGGGAAATACTGGGTGGACATAGAAAATGAACCTCGTTGAACCAAGCCACACGTAGACTGTGGACTGTCTGCACCCCAAACATCTCCCAGCCGTCTCAGCTGATTTTGTGTTGCGAGCCCCGCCCACGCAGCTCTGGTGTTTCATCATCCGCCCCACTTCCCAGACTCAGAGGCTGCAGGCCTGGTAAGGTGCTGTGGTTCCGGTAGGTAGTGTGCATTTCTTAACCGTTAATATGTGGCAGACGGTGCTGCCATTTTTGTTAGGTTCTTACCGTGTGTGTGTCATTGACAAGAGTTGTTGAGTGTTGTGCCCCAAACCCATATTTTCCCATAAGCCCTAGGAGTTTCTTGTATTGCATGGTGAATTTTAGGAACACCTGTATCTGTGACAAACTGCAAATGAGGCCAGAAAGGTTAGGGAGGGAGGGCAGGTTGGCTGTACTATATGAAGGCAATGGGTTGATCATTTGGGAACATTTTCAGTGTTTTTGGGTTTTTAGAGCCTGGCCGTCCTTTTAGCTACCATGTGGAGCTTGTGTAACATTCTCCCTACTGCCCACTCTGCCTTTTCTCCGTGTCAGACACGCCGTTTGTGGAGGTGCTTCCCGCGAGCCAAGGGCCACTGGCTTCGGTTTTACTCCTCGGTAGTGTCAGCTGAACAGGGAGGGTGTGGATCTGGGCCTCTGCTGCACACCTGCAGGCCCAGGTGTGCAGCCCCACTGCCAAGATGAGTGTCTCCAGAGAACTGGGTTTGGCAGCCTTTTGGGCATCGCTCACTTCCGTTCGTTAGCCAGCTGCCTGGGACTGGAAGGGAATGGCCAGCCCCCTCTGTGCAAATGAGGGGACTCCCACTGTGGGGCAGCACTCAGCAGCTGTGTGCTGGAGGGACAGGTCAGAGTCTGATTTGTCAGCTTCTGGCTCCCCTCCCCTAGTGCGTGCACCGTGGCCATTTATAGTGGTTCTCGATTCATTCTCACTCCGACCCCACCCCACCCCATGTTCAGTAGAGGTGGTTAAGCTCCCTTGCTGGCTTGCTCTGCAGGCTCCATGCTCTGCAGACTCCATGCTCTGCAGACATTTACACGGCCTCCTTTGAGTCCTTTGACCACGGGTCCTTGACCCTGGAGAAGAGGGCAAGGTTGTTGATGCCTCGGGACCTGAGGTTGACTTGCCCAATGGCCTCTGCTATCTTTTCAGCCTCTGGAGAGAGGGATCCTAAGGTTTCCTTCATTATGTTACGCTTGCTGCTGGCCCCCAGGAATTGCCTGATTGTATGACCAGCCCCCCAGATCCCAAGCCACCATAGTTGAAAGAAAACTAAAAGTTAGGGGTGAGAGGTGGAGAAGCCCCCCAGCCTGGCGTCCTTCCATGCTGCCCCTTCTGGAGGAGTAGTTGTAGGCCAGTAGCCAGCTTCTGAGCTGCCAGGGTTCACTGGTTGGATTTGGCGTGTTCCCATCGCTCTCCCTGTTGTGAAGGTCCCCCAGATCAAATGCTGACACAACCTCATCTCATCAGACGTGGCTGCGTGGCCGTCAGAGTTGAGGTCCGCCCCAGGCCCCAGGGTTTCACTGGCAAGAGGGTCAACCTAGCATTTGGGGGGAAGTCTTCATAATGCTGCGTGTGAAGCTATAGAGAAATTTGTAGGAACAGCAAGAGCCCAGGGCACCGGGCAGCTGGGGGTCCCCTGAAGGTGACTGAGCACCTTCCAGACATTTTGGGGCCGTGCCCTCTGCAGACCTTTCTGAGTATTTGACTGAACCTTGTCTGTTTAATATTTGCTTGAACCTTGTCTGTTTGAAATAGAGGACTAGGTGAAGTTTAATTTTTTGGTTGTGGTAAAACGTACATAACAAAACAGACCATTTGAACCATTTTTAGGTGTGCAGTGGTGTTAAGTGAATTCACACTGCAGTGTAGCCATCACCACCATCGTCTCCAGAACTTTCTCATCTTCCCAGACAGAACCTGTTCATTGAACAATAAGTCCCCCTGCCCCAGCTCCTGGCAGTCACCGCTCTGCTTTCTGTCTCTGAATCTGGTGGCTCGCGGTGCCTCGTCTAGGGGAGTCGTGCGCTGCCTGCTCTTCTGTGACTGTTTCACTGAGCACAGTAATGTCTTGAGCCTTCAGGGTTCATCCACGTTGTAGCACGCAATCAGGGATTTCCTTTTCAGGCTGAGTAACGTCCTTGGTACTTGTTTTGTCATGGATTTTTGGAAAGTTGGAGTTCAGTCTTGCTTCTTGACCCTTGTACCTCAAACCTCAAGGCCTGGGTCACAAGCGAAAGCACAGCGTCTCCAGACCGGAACAGCTGGGTTTTTCTCTAGTAGACGCAGCACGTAGTCCTGATGGTGCCACGTTGGGTGGAAAGGAAAGGCTCTCCTGAGTGACAATCACTACGCAGGCGGGAGGGCCCCTGGGATTTTGCTGGTTGCTGGTGGTGGCTCCTCAGAGTCGGGAGGTGACTTTGTGACAGACGCAGCCACTGTCACTGCAGGCCTGGTCTGCTGCTTTCTGTGTTTGCCAAATCCATGTGTCTGGGTCTTGCTCATACCTCCGGGAGCTCCGTGGGGTGGCCGCTGAGCCTGCGCTCAGAGGAAGTGCCTGGGAGAGGGCCTCCGGCCGCCTCAGCCTCGAGGACCCCAGCGGACTGGCCGCGTTCATCGTCGGCGCTGAAGGAAGCCTTGCTGAGAGCCGCAGGCACGTGCCCCGGCTCTCCCTGGGGTTGAAGGTTGGCTCTGCTCTCCCACGGGCGCAGGGAGCCGTGGTTTCTGGCCTTTCTGACACTGCACAGCTGTGACTTCACCTCCCGATCGTCTCCCAACTTAGGGCACGTGCTCTGTGAGCGTCTGTCACATGCACTGTTTCTAGTCCTGGGACAGTGCCTGACCCAGAGTGGGCACCGTAAATAGTCACTGAGCGGCTGAGGTCCCCTGCAGGTGCTGGAGCCATACTGGGCGCCTCGTCAGCGTGGCACCGCCGTGAGGTGAGGCTGTGGCCCCGGGGCGGCGCTGCCCGCTGCGTGCCTGCCGGCTCTGCACCGGGCCCTTCACACAGCAAGCGAGAGGCTCTTCTCTGAAGTACTAGGCCTGGCTGTCGGTGTGACTGTGGCACTAAGTTCCATTTAAGAGGCTTGCAAGGGAAAGTTACTGGCAACTTGAACGCTCATTCTGGGTTCCTGAGAGGGCAGGTGGTGCTGGGCACCGGGCATTGCCCGGGCCTTTGGGCAGCATACAACAGCGGGCCTGAAATACCCTTGGTCTTTTACCACACCTTCTGTAATCCCGCTTCTGAAATGCCATTTAGGGAAGGACGTGAGCTAACATGGGATGAGTGTGTTTATGGTTCAAAGGGGAGGTGTGAGCCCGCCAGCGCCTGACCAGGCCCCGACTACTTGGCCTTCCCTGATGACAGTGTGGCGTGTAGGCCTCTCCCTGCCATCGCCACGCTGCCTTGCAGCCTGCCCTGGCCAGCGTGTCCACACTCACAGGAGAGACTGCTCGTAGCTGCTGTACGCTTGTCACATGGAGTGAGTGACCGATGTGTGCACAGCAGCTCCCTGTCGGAAGGGGCGCAGGCAGCCACCTTAACAGCGGGATGGCTTGGCACTCGTGGGGCCGGTGAGAGGAGTTAGCGGGGGGACTTCCAGGGGAGACTGTCAGCGTCGGCTCCTTGGCCTGCTGTGCGCCTGCTGGGGTGCTGGGCTGGGGGCTGCAGAGGGGCCGCCTCCTGTTGGTGGGGCACCCCACCCCTGCCCACTTTCTGCTGACTCTTCCTTTCTTGGCTTGTGGGAAAACCGTGCTGTGAGGGACAGTGATAGAATCCGGCTCCGGTCTTAGCACTTCCCGCTTCCTGCCTGCCTCGGTCTGACCGTTACGTGTGGGCATACTCACGTAACCGTGTCCACGGTGCGTCACATACACACGTGGTGACATGTGTCACATTCCTCCTCGAGCTGGGGGCCGTCTGACGTGCCAGCCTCCAGCCATACAGAATGGTCAGCGGACCGCTCACTCGGTAAGAGCACAGAAGCACCAGTGCCACCCACTCCCCGGCCATGCAGCCTGTCGCCTCTTTCCTCTGCACTGCCACCACCTCCAAGCCACACGGCTTTCGACTGTCCCCTCACCGGTCTGCATTCTGACTTGTTCCGTGTCCCATCCGCCCTCAGAGCACACAGGTGACAGATCTCTGATTGCGTCTAAAGCGCCGATTCCCCTGCCTGTGGGGTATGCCCTTTACAAACTCCCCTCTCTCCGCCTGACTCCCCAACTTGTCACCCATTCTGCAGGCTCTGCCTGAGCCTTTCAGCTCCCTTTGGACCTTTCTGCCTGGACATCTGACATCCAGCATTTCTAACACTAAAGCCATCTGCCCTCAAAACCTGTTACCCTTCTCCCTTCCCTAGCTCGGTTTTGTGGATACTGGTGATTCTGGCATAGTGTCTGTTTAGAGTATGGGTTCTGGTGTCAGAACGCCCTGATGTAAATCCAGGCTCTGGTGTTTACTAGCTGTGGAGCTTGGGCAAGTTCCCCTTGGTCATCCTTAGCAGGTGAGGAGAGGGTCACGTGAGATGGGGTTTGGGAAGGAGGCGCCTGGCACATAGTAGAGGTAACCTCTGAGCTTTAGCTGTTGTTAGGTTCTTACTATTGCAATGGCCTCTGTCGTCTGCATGACCCGGAACCCTTGGCAGATGGTGAGGGCTCCCTTTCCCACACGCCCTAGCCTCTCCGTCCTGTACGCTGCCCTTCCACGTCCCACACTGCTCTGGGAAGGCCCCTTCTCCCCACCTGCACCTGGTATAACCAGCCCCTTGCTGGGTTTCCCTGAGGCAGCCTTCCAGCTCTCTTGTCCTCTGACCACTGACTCTTACCATCCCCAACGAGAAACAGGCAGGTTTGGAAGGCATCGCTGGAGGCCCGGCCTCGGGTGTGGGGGATAAGGGAAGGGTGGGGGTCTTGCTGGGGCTGCCGGGGTGCAGGAGGACAGGGAGGGAGTACAGGCCGAGGAGTGGGGGCACCTCCGGGGCAGTCACAGGAGGCGTCTTTACCAGCCGTGTTGCAAGCCTCCGTGTGAAGCAGGTGGGAGGCCAGAGACTTAGGGAACGCAGAAGCGTTTCCCTTTCTCAGCAGGGAGAGACCTTCTCCCTCCTGTCAGCGATGTGTGTCTGTCTTCTCAATTCAAAGACACGCCATTGGGGTAGATGGTTTTTCTCCACAAAAGCTGCATCGTGGGTGTACGCCCAAATGTAAGCCACTTCTTGGGTCGGGAACAGGAGTGTGTGGGAGCCTGGGGTTGTCTCCGGCCTGGGGCTGGTCTTGTGAGTCCTGCGCGGCTGTGGGCTGCCTCCCCCGTCGGTGCAGACCCCGTGGAGAGTCTCCGTCCTGGCCAGAGCCTCCTCCCTGAACCTCAGTGTGAGTTGAAGGCTCAGGGCGTGAGGTGTTGCTTTGGGAAGGATTTGTGCCATTCTTGAGGGACCACATGTGGTCCCCTGGTTTGGGCAGCCTGAGGATTGTCAGGAGATGGCAGGCCACAGGCCAGCAAGTCTCCCCGCAGTGAGTGACAGCGGTGAGATGTCCCCCCTCTCAGCCCCTCAGGCTCAGAGCGGATAAGGAGGCGCTGGCGCAGGCCCTGCCGGCTGGGTGGCCCCTTACAGGGACAGGCCTCCTCCGGCCCCTCTTCGTCCTGCGTTCCTTGCACATCTAGCTTGCCTCCCTCAGCTGCCTTCACTGCCGAATTGCCAGGGCAGGAGCTGCGCTGACAGTGAGCGAGGTGGGGAGACGGGCAGCCGTCCTTCCTGGAGCGGGCTGCGTGCAGTGTGCCACACTCGGTGCTGCTGCGCTGGGCCTGCGCGGCTGTGGCAGGTGCTGTCCTGTGTGGCGCTGAGGAACCGCCCAGGGGCATAGCGAGGGCCGTGGAGGTGACTGACCCAAGGCCTGGGGAAAGGCCGCTGTGGTCAGCAGCGTGTTCAGAAAGGCGGGTTGGCAGCAGTGTTGAGGGGTACCAGGAGGTGGGGCGTCTGTTAGGGGGAGGCAGGCGCCCTGGGTCTGAGAGAGTGGGCCTGTCATTGCAGCCGCCGTGATCTCCCTCGATGTCTACTTTCCAGCTCCGAGGCCATTGTCCTAGGCCAGTGGTTCCATGGTGGCCTCTGGAGCAGCGCCTGTCACCCACGCCTAGGAACCTGTTAGAAATGCGGAATTTGCACCACTTCCCAGACCAGCTGCGCAGAAACCGGTTTCACAAGAGCTTGAGTTTGGAAACCACCGTCCTGGTGCTGGGCGACCCCAGGGCTTCCCCCCAGGCTCAGGGCTCCTTCTGCACCGGTTACAGCCTGGCTCCTGGCTCCACCTTCTTCTCTTCTTGTTTGCCCCTTACCCACTGCGTCCCTGACGCTGAATTTGCTGTGGTTGGCTGCCCGCCCCCTGAAACCCAGGGCCTCGTTCTCCAGCAGCCTTTGCCCCTGCGTGTTCCCCACCCTTCCCAGGCTTTCCTGCCTGGCTTTCTTGCCCACACTTTCTCAGTTCTTCTCCACTCCCCGTTGCCGGCCACAGAAGTCTCAACTGGGCACACAAGGTGAACCAGGGTGGTGGCTCTTGTGTCCTCAGCTAAATAATCAGCTACTCCAGAGGGTGACAGTGACTCTGGGCTCTGCTCCACCTGCAAGCTCTGTCCCTGCCCATATGAGGAGTCGATGAGGTCACGTGTGGCGGTTCTGATTCTCATCTTTTCCCGGCAGCTAGCACAGTGCTCTGCCTGTTTTCACCACTAGGAAGGAGGGCGGGACCATGGGTTTGGGGGCCAGGAGTCCGGTGTGCTGCGCACTTCCTCTGAAGACTGGGGTCAAGGACATGTTGCATCGCGTTTGGCGAAGCCCCAACTGTAGCAGGCCCGGTCGGCAGTCGCCTGTGCGAGGCTGGTGGTGCAGATGGCGCGGTCATCAGCTTGATGTCTTTGTGTTTCAGGACTCGAACATACGGGGCGTCTGTGGCCCTGCACATGCCCGTGCTCGCCGGAGGGTGAGGAGCCCGCAGGCGTGAGGGTCGGAGACGCTGGACTTCCTGCACGCCGTGGGACCCATCACTTCCTCTGTGGGGCAGCCACCAAAGAGCACAATGAGCACGGTGAGCGGTCAGCTCGGGGGTTTCTTCTCTGGGCCGAGCAGCGCCCTTACTCCTGTGGCCCATTAGGGACGGTGGTGTGACGGTGCTTCTGCGTCACCCTGGTTGGGGACCTCCAGTGCTCATGCTGACTCGTTTGTCTTGTTGGGGTCCAGTGTCCTGCGGGGTGTTCTGGAAGAAGGCTGAGCAGGAGTGGCTGAGGGTTTTGAAATTCTGTCCCCGTTCTAGCCACATTAGGGCTCTGGCTTATTTAATCATTTACAGCCCAGGTTTCCAGTTCTTGGTCCGGTGTGAGCGCAGTGGTGAGAATTCTCTCACTGAGCCACCGGAGCTGCAGGTCGTTGTGACTGTGTCCAGAGCTTTTATCAGACTGCACAGAGGCAGCTCTGGTTTGCTGTAACCCAGGTGTCACCTGGTCCCTCGTGCTGCAGAGAAGGTTGCCTGAAGGCCCCCTCTCCAGTTTACTCCCTACTGACAGGTTTCTTTAATGGTCTGAACTCCAGACTCCTATCAGGTGGACCACGTGTGAAACAACCTCGTTCTCTTTGCAGACTCCAGAGGTGCTATGAGTGGCAGGGGGCGGGGTGGGGTGAACAGGAGTCAACACCCTTCAGATTCCGTCCCTTGCGCCGCGTCCCTTCCTGACCATGCCCAGCCCCCACTGCGCTCCAGGCCCACTCGTCATTCATCCACGGAAGGACCTTTATTTCGCTGGACCTACAGTTTAAAACGCAGATGACCTGGCACCTCGTCCCTTAGGTGCAGATTGCTGCTGCAGCTCGCTCGCCTGTGGGGAGACGGGTCCTAAGGCTGGGTACCTCCCCTCTGAAGGCCATGCGGCCCAGGCAGGATCTGGACAGTGATGTAGCCTTTTTATTATGAGTGTGAGGAAGCTGGTGAAAATGTCCTCAGAGTGGTGTGCGTAACTTAGGCTTGAGTGGCTGTGACAGCTGTGGGCCCCTGCGGGCTCTGCTGGCAGGAAGGAGGGGAGCCATGATGAGAGGGGTTCTCAGATACACCAGGTGTCTGGCCTGGGCGAGCTGACAGCCGCCTCCTCCCTGCCCTGGGGTAACACAGGTGGAGTTGCAGCAGCCGAGGGGCTTCTTGGGAGGAGGGGGAGAGTGTCCTCATAATGGAGGTGACTTTCGCATAGGTTCCTGAAAGCTGAGTGAAGCCAGGCTGCGAGGAAGGAGGACGAGTTAAAGGCATGGAGCGGCCGAAAGACGATGGCGGGGGGCACATCACTGCAGTGACCATGACAGGGCGCTCGGGGTCCAGCACCTGGACTTGGCCAGGGCCCATGGCTGCTGCGGGACTTGCTCAGTGGGGACCGGAAGCCACACAGGTAGCTGGTGGGGCCCGAGGGCTCCTATTGAGTGCTGTCTGCTGAGAAAGACTCGGTCCGTTTCAGGGGAAGGAAGGTCCAAGGACCACGTTGCAGACCATGGGGTGGACGTTAAGGAACCCTCAGTAGTCTGGCGGCTGCTCGGGAAACCCCTAAACACCGGCCATCCCCTCAGCACCTCCCAGCACGGGAACTGCTGCTGTCGCTTCCTCCCGGCCTCCTGGGTTGGTTCCCTGACTCTTAGAGCCACCGGAAGGTTCTAAACCCAGTCCTTGATAGAATCGCGGTCAGAATGCCAGCGGAATCAGGCTTCTGTGTCCCCTAGCGAGGGCTGGGCTGGGTGATGGGTCCCGTGCAGCCGTCACCGGCGGGGTCCGGTCCATCCAGACTCTCCAGGGACACAGTACCTCCTCGTAAGGCCTTTAGGGGTTAGGGTAGCGACGGCCTCTTCCATCTGTGCTCAGTACTTTATCATTATGACAGCTCTGCGAGGTGGGGCTAGTGAAGTTCACACTCAGTAGTGAAGGAAGAGCCCTTACCTGTAGTTAACAGGTCAGCCATTGTGAAGCATGGTGGGCCCAGTGCCCTCGCTCGCGGAGGGGACAGGACGAGTGGAGAGCACGGGAGCCAGGCTGGGCTGGCCGTGCAGGAGGAACTGGGTGACAGCTCAGTTGGGAGGTTCTGTCCGCCCCCCCCGTTCTCTTGAGGAAGGCTGCAGGGGGCTTGTTCTCAACTTGTGTGTCAGCCAGGTGGGAAATGGTGGTGGCTGGAGGTGTGGCCCAAGGACTGGGGCGGAGTCCGGGCTGCAGAGAGGCCGGTTTAGATGCTGGGTCCTCCCAGGCAGCCACTGGGAGCAGGCTGAGGAAACCGGTTCTTTGAGTTGTTGGGGGCAATTGGTAGGGTAAACCACCCTGGATCTGTCCTAAAAGCTGAGAGGCCAGATTGCCCAAGGGAAGACCTTCTTTCCACAGTGGGCAGGAACTTGGGGAACTGTGGGTCTTTGGGCTAAGAAACAAAGGCTCCACGAGGCCAAACACAAGTTCAAGGAAGGTAGGTCTGTGGTTTTTGGTTAGAAGCGGGGTTTCCGGCCAACTCCTGGCCTGGACCAGGGGCTTGTGTACTTTTGACAGGCCGATAGTTTGATAGGATAAGCTTTGCTATATGGCGTTTGTGTTCACTATGTGTTTGGGGTGATTTATCTCTAAAGATTCGGTTCCTAGAATCACAGGTTTTGAAAGGACAACCCCCCCCCAACCCCAGGTCTGCTCACTGGCCTGCTCCTCTTTTTTATGAGTTGAACTATTCCTGTGCTGATCTTTTTCTTCTTCTTGCTGAAATCCTATCAGTCAGGAGCTCATGGGACTTTTCTTTCCCCTGGGTACCCGCAGAGAAAGCGCCGTGGAGGGACAGTAAATTCTAGACAAGCGCAGAAGCGAACTCGGGAAGCGGCCTCCACCCCTGAAATGGCCTTGGAAGCAGAGCCTATAGAACTCGTGGAAAGTGGTGAGACTGCTGGGGACCCCGTGACCGTGGGGGGTTGGTGTGTACAGCGTGGGGGCGTGGGTGATCATCCGCACTGGGGCCATTCGGTGCCCAGCACTGGCCACAGCCCTGGGGCCTAGAACGAGTTACACAGCCCGTCTGAGCCTCAGTTTCCTCATCTGAAACGGGGGGTGAGGTATAATAGTACCGGCTGCATAGAGTTGTTACGACCCCGGAACAGGTGCAGCATGTAACACACACCACACAGGCTCTGCTCACGTCGCTGTTTTGTCAGACTTACAGTCTCAGACTCGCCTGTGCTAACACCTTCCAGCTAAACGGGAAGGAGCTGCCCTCTGGTGCCCTAGGAGCTGACGGCTTTGCAGCGGCTGCTTGCCCAGCCAACCAGCCAGACGGCCAGACTCCGGGGCCAGGCAACGGGGAGACGAGACGCCCTGGGCCCCCTTGCTGGTGGAAAGCGTGTCTCCTGTGAACTGCTCGGATTTCCTCCTGTCTTTTCATTAAAGCAGGACATTGCCCCGGAGCTGGCGTGGGGCCGGAGCTGTCCGGGTTGAAGGGACTTTGGTGTGGGTGGGGCTAGGCTTGACTTCCCCGCTGCCGGCTCAGGGAAGTGGCATGTGGCCTGAATCGAGTCCCTGTCCTCCGCATATGGTAGTAAGATCACTACCTGCAAACTGACTTTAAGAGAAGCAACCTGTCTCAGGTACATTTCGTGGGCCCTTCAGAGTACTGAGGTCTCATTTTTGTCTCTGGTCTCTGAGTTGCACTCCTAACCGTGGATTCCTAAAAGCCTGCACGCTGTGCCCCGGGCCCCACCACCCAAAGCTGACTCCCCGGTGGCTGGTGGCTGCATTCAGCCGTTCTTCAGGAGAGGCTGGTGTGGGGTTCCCTGTCATGCCACAGTGGTCTTACCAGTGTGCGTACGTTTGCACCAGCTGCCCACGGGAGCGTTGATTTTTATCTGTAAGAGCCAAAAATTGTGTCCACCCAGGAAGGGATTGGTCTATACATTACGGTTTATCAGTATATAGGCTGTTCTTAAAAGAGTGAGGTCATTTTGTATGCATTATATTGGACATCTTTGATATAGTGTGGTTTTCATTCCTGTGGAACTTTGATAATACAAGAAAATAAAATAAGTTTGAATATGCTAAATAAATAACAAGTCACCTCCCCCAAATACTACTAAACAGATGCCGTTTGCAAAAGTCCTGCCCTCGTTACTTTTGCACGTTAGTAATTGAACCAATGGATGTAAATCCTCTTGTGGTTTATAGAGGTGAAAGCTGTCCTCTGCCTTTCGTTCCCACTGGCCAGACGTAAGTGCTGGTGACTGTTTGGCGCACACTCTTCCCCACATTGTCCTGTGCTCCTGTGGGCACCACAGTGTACCCTCAGGCTCAGGCAAGCTGCAGGACACGCCCGACCCATGTTAGTGTGTTGAGGTCCAAGAGGACCCCTGTAACATAACTGATGAAGGTGCTGGGTGAAGTGTGGCTTGAGGTCTGTGATTAAATGGCAGCCATCAGCTTCCCCTGCTGGGAGGGCAGGTCCATCCAAAAGGAAGGCCCTGGGCCAAGTGAGCCTCTGCCCTTCCCAGAAGCCCCGCCTCCCCTGTGAGGGAGGGGGGAGGGCACCAGGGTCAGCCATGTGGCAGTGAGGCCGCGGATACGGGTGCACCTGCACAGACACCCCCCCAAGGGTGCCTTTGTAAAAACCATCTGCCGCCACTCACAGCCAGTCTGGAAGGGCACTGGCTGGCTGTTACCCCTGAAAGGGGATTGGTCCCGATGCCCCTGGCATTCTGTCCTTGAGGGGTTTCCGTTTGGTAGAAGCCTGTGCTCTTTGTAACCATGTTAATGAAGCTTGGAGCACATGCTCTTTCTTTCCTCCTAACGTGTGTTAAAATGTTTTGTTTGGAAGCTGGCGACGAAATAGTGGACCTGACCTGTGAATCCCTGGAGCCTGTGGTCGTCGACCTGACCCACAATGACTCTGTCGTGGTAAGTGTGGGGACTGTGGCCCTGTCGCCGGTCACGGTTGTGCTGGAGAAACGTGTGTGTGGGCTGACTGGGGCCCACGTTGGCCATGTTTCGGGAAAGGCTGCGTCGCCTGTGGACGGTGGACCTGTGTGTCCTGACCTTTCCACAGCTGACACGACGCCCTTGGGGGCGGCTCCGAGGGGCTCGTCTCTCTTTCTCTCTAGTCTCTGTGGACACTTGACACCAGCTGTGTGACCTTGGGCAAGTTACTTATTGTTCACAGTGTTCATAAATAAAACGGGGACCTGCCATCATGTCGTGGTGTGTTGTGAGGACTAAGAGACCCTGTAGTTGGCAGAGGGCCTGGCACCTAGTGCCCGTCGTGGTCGTCCACCTCCAAGCTGGTCAAGCGGGGATGTGTGTGCAGCACAGGGAAAGTGCTCGAGTTCCAGGAGCAGTGTCCTGCAGGACGCAGGCCCCCGTGGTGGCTACTGATGCCGTGGCTGTGCTGTGACTCCCGGGGGAGGAGTAGGGGGGGCTGCTGCTGCCCTCTTGCCATGGCCCCCGTTACTGACTGTGGCAGGGAATGCCATGCGGCCCTGGTCTGCTTGGAGGACACATGGAGACGGCAGGGTGCGCCCGTGTGAGGGCTGGGGGTCTGGTCGTCCCACGGCCTGCCTATGCAGGAAGCCTTGTTCGCACTTTTGGGTTCAGTGTGTGCTTTGTGGGTGGAGGTGATGGCACGTTCGGCAGCGTTGGGCAGGCGGGCAGCAGGTACGGTGGGGCTGGTGGCGGAGTTTTCCCTTGGGGCCCACTGGGCTCGGGGTCATCCTGACGCCGAAGAGGATTGTGCCAAGGGGTTTCAGGTCTGGAAAAAGAAAAGAGTGAAGACAGGACTTCCTGACAGATTCAGAGATTTTAGACTCTGGTCTCGATTTGAAACCAATGGGCTGTCCTGTCGCGTGTCCATGTCGTCCTGTCCCCATCCCAGAGGAGAGGCAGCTGAACTTAACAAGCTGTTAAACTGCCCCAGTGATGAGACGTGTGCTTGGGACGTGGGCTCCTAGAGGAGCGGCAGTGTCCCGGGGATGGGCTGGCACTTTGTGACATAGAGTGGTCCCCAGCTGGGCCTGGTTAGTGTGTCCTGACGTCCATATGGGCACTTGGCTTTGCGGCCAGTCGCTGTGGCGCCCTGGGTGTCTGGACAGGTAGCTGGGTTTGGCAGCTGGCTGAAGCCTGCCGCCCCGTTGCTGGTTAACAGGTAATGGTGGTGCTGTCTTTCCTCCCCAGGGTGCCAGGCCCCGGGGATAGTCAGTGCTCTGCTCGCAAGACCTCACTCTGTCAAGGAGACACTGATTGACCCTGTTGGGTGACACCGACGTCATGATGTCCCCTTCCATGCCTTGATTGTGTTTTGATGACTGCCCTCACTTTTTGGGTTTCCCTGAGCTCCCTACCTTTCTCCTTTCTCCCCAGGCGAATGGACAGGAAGCTTGGAGTTGGGGCAGCTGTCCTGGGAGGGGGTGGGTGGCCCAAGGCCGGCAGGTAGGTAAAGGGGAAGCAAAAGTCCTGGGTTTTGGTCACTTTGGTCAGAGGACTTATCTTATTGTGGCCTCTGCTCCCAGCCATAAAACAACTGTTTGGGATGGAATATCACTCCTTATCCTGTTCCTTTTATTTTTGTTATTTTAATAAATCCAAATGCCAGTTTTTAAATTTACAGGAAAACACCAGAGGCTGAAATTCTCACTCACAGGGTTCAGGGCAACCTCTGGCCTCAGATGTCTGCAGGAAAGTACGGGGTGGATAAATGCACCCGTTCCCAGATTGGGGTGGTCTCTCCAGTTCCAGCAGACTCTGGGAACGGGCTGCGTGTACCTTGAGCCCTACCTGGGAGTCGCTGTGTATCTTTAAACTGAGTCTCTGCAAACTAGGAACCCGGATGGCATCAGAAACTTGGCGCAGACTGTGTGTTTTTCCAACTCGCAGAGGAATCCAAAGCCCCAGTGATTAGGAGAAATGAAAAATGCTACAAGATGCATAAGACTTTGAGCATCTCTGCTTTGATTTTTTCCCTCAAAATTAACTTTTACTTTTGGCATAGCATACCCAGAAGAGGCTGTCACTGCTGGGTCCCCAGGTTTGTATATCTTTGATTTTTACTTTTCCCGAGAGGTGTGCTAGCTTCCTTTCCCACTGGTGTTGGGGTTTCATTCTTCCACGGCCTCACCACCACTTGACTTGGAGCCAGTCTGATGGGTGGTTGCCCTGTAATACCCCACTGTGGTTTTCCTTTGTTTTCCTGTTGGCACTGAACACCTTTTCATGTTTGTTGGTAGTTCATTTTCCCCTTTCCTGAAGTGCCTGTTGGAATTTTTAAAGATTTTTTTACATGGTGTATATACAGCTTTTAAACTAGCTAAAGAAACTGAACTAGAACAAAGTGATCCCTTTGCCTTTTTTAACTGAATTTTTTCTTACTCATTTTTCCTTTGGGTTATCTGCCTTGTCAAGTTGTAAATACAAGTCTGCCGTTAGTTACGTTTTGTACTGCCTGCCCAGAGGCTTGCTTTTTCTCTCTTTGGCTTATATACAGTGGTTTTTCATTTCAGTACAGTTGAATTTATCCGTTTGTAGGAGAAAAACTTCATATTATAAAAATATTTTCTGTGTTCTACAAGTTTTACTCTTTTGCCTTTCACATTTAGGTCTACAATCCACATGAATTTTGTGTATGGTTTTAGATGGGATCTTTAACACCTCTCAGTAAAGTTTTATAACGTTTCCTGTGGTTTTGTAAGTCTTTTGTTAGAAGATTTATTCCTGGGTACATAATATTTTAGGATGATACTCAAAATGGTATTTTAAAGTTGTTTGTTTATTTTTACGATTTGCTGATATAATGAAATGCAATTGATTTTATCTATTGATTTTTCTTTTTTAAAATCTAGCTATTCTTAATCTTAAACCTTTTGGATTTGTATATCCACAAAAGATATTTCCTTTTTTTCCTTGCTTTCTGCACTGGCTGAGAAAAATTCAGCAATGGATGAATGAAAACGGTAACAGTCACTGACATTCTTGTCTCATTCCAAATCTGAAAGCATCCTTTCAAAGTTTCACCATTAATAAGACCTGTGCTGTCTGGTTTTTGTTTGTTTATACCCTTTATTAGATTGGAGAAATTTCTCTCTATTTCCTGTTGGGCTACAAGTTTCATCAGGAATCAATGTTGAATTTTAACAATTCTATCTAATGATAATTTTTCCCCTTTCACGTGTTGAAGTGGAGAATTGATTTCTAGCACTAAACCGATTAAACTAAACCGAGTAAACATTGTGATCGTGACATTATCTTTTTATACCAGAGATGCCAAAAAAAATGTATGCACATGATTTGTATTCATCTTTCATTATTGGTACATAGCGAGTATTGCAATTTTAATACATGTTTTTCCTTTCTTAAAATGTATATACATTTCTTTGGCACGCTCTGTAAATTGCTAGATTCAGTTTGCAAATATTTTATACTATACGATTTTTGCATCTATTTCTATGAGTAAGATTGATTGGTCTGTAATTTTTCTTTTGTACACATTCCTTATAGGGTTTTGGTGTCTTTCCAAAGTGAATAGGGCACCTTTTTTTTCTGTTCTCCAGATGATTTTGTAAGATTGGAATTATTTCTTCTTTGAAGTTTTGGTAGAACTCTGCAGTGATGGTACCTAACCCAGAGTTTTAATGAGTTTTAGTAATTACAGCTTTTAGGAATTTGTCGATTTCATCTAAAATTTTCACTTTTGGCATAAATTTGTTCATGTTGTCTTATGTTCTGTGGAATCTAGTGATGTCTCCTTTTTCATTTCTGATACTGGCTGTTTGTGCTTTCTATCTTTTTAGATTAGTGTTATCAGCTTTTAGATCTTTCAAAGGATCAACTTTTAGCTTTGTGGATTCTTTGTCTTGTAAGTTCATTTTCATTCATTGATTACTTCTTTGAGTTTATTTTGCTGTTTTTCTAACTTATTAATTTTCATCATTTCTTTTCCAATAAATGCATATAAGATTATATTTTCTTTAGCTATGTCCTGCAAATTGTGTTATTAGTGTTATACATTCAATTTAACATTTATCAAATTCATATTTTTTAAATTCCAAACATAGGGAATTCTCTCTCTTTCTCTCTTTTTTTTTTTGTTTGTTTTGTTATTCTTTACATTATTGGTCAGAAAATAACATTGTCTGTGAGTCCTTTGCTGTTTGCGGAGACTTACTAGCCACTGGCCTGCACAGGGTGGCTGGCTTTCACGAGGTAACCTGCCCCCACAGTTCCTGCCTAGGCTTCAGTTTCTCTGTGAGGCATTCAAAAGCACTCTTCAATTTTTCAAGAATGTTCTGTTGTTTTTCTTTTTTTTTGGTCAGGATTATTGTATTCCCTTTGCTTTTGACCTTTTTTGGGTACCTCTTTATTTTAAAATATGTATGTCTTATGTTTTGTTGTTTTCAGTGGGAAAATTGATAGAAATGCTAGTCTGCCATTTATTGGAAATCTCTGCTTATGTTTTTCCATCCCCCTTTCTTACCTGGTTTAATAGGTGAGTTAAAATATTCCGGCCACTTTTCATGAGCATTTGCAGTCTGCCAGTCTCTGCTCGGGCTTGAAATGGTGCAGTGATGGAGAGAGACTGGCTCCCCTCTTTAAGAACTGAGTCTTTAATGGGTATTGGCTTGGACTGTTGCCCCTCATTGAATTTGAAAACATTGTTTATTTAACGTCTGTTCGGTTTTCCTGGAATCTTTGTTTGGTCTGTTTCCGTCCTGCACTAGTGAGTCGCTTGTGAATGCTGTGCCATTCACCGCCTGGTGTCTCATTTATGAGACTATTGAAGGGCCCTGCCCGTCTCTGTGTGCGGGTGGTGAAGGGCACGAGGGGCACATGGTGACTGTGAGAGTGAGCGGGCCAGCAGAACTGGATGAGAGAAGAGCTCAGACGTCGTACCAGGAACTGGGGAGACAGTTGTCCGCAGAATCGGACGGGATTTCCTACAGGACTGGAGCGTTGATGACAGCTCGTTCTTCCTGGCACTCCTGGCAATGCTACAATGATAGCATGTGTGACTGCATGATGTGTGTGACGATGGCCTGAAGAGCAGTCTTTGGTGTGCACAGTGGTTGGAGATGGCAGTTTTGTTCCAGTGGAACAGTGGACAATGCTGAGTGGGAAGACTGTCTAAAGGGGTCGGCTGCTCAGAGGACACCAGTGGTTCCCACTGGTTCCCGCTACTTGGTTCTGTGCCATCGTTCACCCAGCATATGGCTGTGGCACTAGGAGGTACCTAGAATACCCCGCGTTTTGTCTAGCGCTACAAGGGCTCGTCCTCCCCGCTGACCGGGGTGGGGTGTCAGCACTTGCAGGTGTTCTGAGGCTCACCTGTGCTTCAGACGCTCAAAGGGATCACCTGCCTGGAATCACTGTGCCCAGGTGCCCAATGCCTGTTCTTCTCCAGATGGCTCCATGCCCCTCAGGTCTGACCTGAGCTTTTCTGTGGCCGAGAAGGAGAAGCCAGGCTAACGGAAGTGGAGAGCGTGAGTCTGATGTTGGGCCAGCGCACCAGCCCTGCCTCGGCTTCTCACACCCAGGGCTGGGGACTGGCTGTTGTTTTGGTTTGATTCTTTGTTTCTTTTGAGACCTGGCTGCCAGAGGAGGGGCTCCAAAGCTTGTGCTGTCCCTGTGTCCCTCTGTTTGTTCCTGCAGTCACCCCCCCCAGGCAAATGCTGTGGCGCCTGCACGCTCCAGCAGCGCACTTGCAGACACTGGCCAGGACCCTGGACTTGCTGTGGTCCGGCCTCTGGGTGAGGGAGCATCAGTGGTAGGGTGTCTGCCAGCCTGAGCCTTCCTTCCAGCTGGGAGGTAGCACAGGGGCACGGGACAGGCGTGGAGCCAGGCTGGGGCACCGTTCTTTGCCCTGGGGCTGGAGGCCTTCTCTCAGAGCTGTTCTAAGGCCAAGTTGTCACCAGTGAGGGAGGCTGCTGGCCACGGTGTGCCCATTTACCCGGTAGTTAAGTGCACAGCCCCTGCCGTGTGCCAGCTGCATCCTGGGCCCTGGGCCTGGGCAGCATGTGGTCCTTCCTGGGGGCTCAGTGTTTGGGTCTGGCCCTGAGCTTGGCACTGGCGGGACGTGAGCTGGGTCCGACTCACAAGAACCTGTGGACAGCCAGTTCCCACACACTGCCAGGGAGCCAGTAGCGTCATACTCCTTCCAGGTGAATCCACACCTGGTCCGTGGTCCATCTGGTCCGAGGGAGGTGAAGGCGTGCAGGCGCTCTGGAAAGCCGGGATCATCCTGCCACAGCAGAAGGGCCTTCTCTCCTTTTCTAGAACTTCCTAGGGACAGCACCTCTGCCAGCCCGAGCTTTCCTTCCAGTAACATGGCCCCAAGGAGAGGTCGACAATCCCCCGGTTTCACGTACAGGCAGCCTCCTGCAGGAGCTCCACATGGGGGATGTGTTCCTCTGCCAGGTGCAGACCTGCATGCTTCTTCCTATGTGGGAGCCATGTGGACCCGTGGGGCTTCAGGTTGGAGCCCGGAAGCCACTTCAGCTGTTGGGAGCCGTGGTTCTGACCCAGGGAGGAGCTGCTTCCGGCAGTGAAATGGCGGGAGAAGCAGGTCTCCAGAGTGACTGCAGGCACCTTGGCCTTGACCTGCCGTGGGTGGGTCTCCGCAGGACAGGGTGGCCCGTGCCCCTGCCCTGGCTGTGAGTCGGCAGCGCCTTCTGGAAGGAGCAGACCGCACACAGCAAGTGGAGGGCGAGGGTGTGAGCTGACTGGCCTGCTTGGAAACTGTCGTCACAAAACTAGTCTGAATGAGTTGGTAGTAGTCAGGTGCTGGGCTTGTCGAGTTCTCGGTAACGTTTTCCTGGGCCTCAAGATTGCAGGGTGGAAATGATGGCAGTCCTCGGTGTGGGCCACTCCCCTTGGTCCCTGCATGGCCTACATTTTGTTTAGTTAATTATTTTTAACAATATATTGAGCACTGTAAACCCTCCCAAGAAGTGGAGTCTGGTTCTTGGCTGCAGCGTGGAGCTAGTTGTGGGCCCTGGGGCCCAGGCCTTGTCTCATTTAGTCCTCACAACAGCGCGGGGAGCTGTGGGCACGGTGCCATTTTTCAGAAGAGGAAGCTGGCTCCCAGAGGGTAACTTCTCCAGGTCACATGGCCAGAAGTTCCCAGAACCTCACTGAGCCCCTGTGGGGAGGCGGAGGCAGCGAGGCTGCCACCATGGGAGGCTGTGCTGGCCCCCGGGGGGAGAGTTTGCATTTGAAACAAGAAATGCTTCGATTTTATCATTTACAAGTTCAAAAAAATATGGAATGCTTTGTGTCAAACTGATTGTGTCTTTCTCTCTTTTCTCCTTTTTAAAAGATCGTTGATGGTGAGTGGTTTCTTGTCTTGTTGGGATGGGATGGAGAACTGACATGGGGCAGGGGGCGGGTGCTGCAGGCCTTGCCTGACCTATGGGTACAGAAAGGCCAGGTGGGAAGACACCTGAATGGGCTGCTCATACCTGCCAGCAGCCCTGTGCTGGCTGTGAAAACGTCATCCCTGACACTGGGCTACAGGCCTCTGGGTTTTGAGGAAAGCCCGCTCCCAGGTGGTGTGCAGCTGGGTGTGGCCTTTCCAAGGTGGGAGGGATGGGGGTGAGGGTGGGGCAGCTGGAGGCCTCTGCCCTGAGCTGGGACTCACGCCTTAGAAAGGAGGCGGCCGACCAGGACCGCCAGGAGGCAGCGCCAGGATCAAGCTGACAGCTGCGTGGTGAGCAGTGACGACGAGGAGTTGTCCAGGGACAGGGATGTGTACGTGACCACTCATACTCCCAGAACCACCAGGGAAGAGGCCGCTACAGGACTAAGGTACCTGCGTGCCCCCCGCCCTGCTGCCCCCAGGCTGGGACTGCTCCATCGCCAGGAAGCCCCTGGCCCTGTGGGACCTCCTTGGCCCCTGGAGGTGGGGGAGTCCTCTTCCCCGGCTCCATTTCACGTGGGGAGGGCCCGGGTGTTAGGAACACTGGCCCTTCAGCAGGTGTCCTGAGCCCAAGGTTCGAGAAGGGCGTGTTGAAGCGTCTGCCCAGCTGCGGGGTGCAGGTAGGGATGGTCCAGAACAGGGCTCCACTGTCCCCTCTGTGACTAGCTTGTGCGAGGCACCTGCAGGCGGGGTGTGAACGCCCCAGGCTGGTGGCACACCGTCCACCTGATGTGAACAGACCCAGTGGCCCCCCGCCCTGTGCCACAGGAATGCTTGGGGTGGGGGAGGCAGGGCGACTTGGGTTGTCTGCTGCCTCTCGTTCGTATCTCGTCCTTTTTCGCGTGGCCCACGCCGCACCCCTGGGGGCAGCCGGCCTTGCAGAGGCTCCCCGGGGCCTGCACTAAGGCCGGGACTGACCTGGCACACTGTGATTCTAGGCCCTCGGGGACTGTCAGCTGTCCCATCTGCATGGACGGGTACTCAGAGGTAAGCAAGCGCCACGTGGCTTCCCGACTGTCTTGGTGGCAGGACGAGATGAGAGGCCTCCTCCCTAAGTGACACGTGACCCCTCCAAGGTCACGCCTGGGCTGGCATGAAGGGAGTGTGTGTGAAGGGAGGAGGTGCCAACTCCTCAGGCCCTGCAGCCTTCCCATCGGGCCCCTGAACCCTCGGCACTGCCCTCCCGTGTGCCCACACAGCAGCGGGGTCAGGGGCCCGGGGGCCCTCAGCGGCTCGGCTGCCGCTGCCCGGCTCCTGCGAGTGCCGTTGGCAGAGGGACCCCACCGGTGTGCACAGGTGTCCTTAGTTCTCCCTCCACCTCCCTGCCCTTCTCCGGCAGCCTGGCCCTCTGCCCCTCCCTCTCCTGTCACCTCGGTGGGCGGGGCTGGTGGTGGGACAGGAGCTGCTGCTGGGAAGGGAGCCAGGGCGCCCGTGAATTCACGCTGGTCCTTGTTGTGTCTTCCAGATTGTGCAGAATGGACGTCTCATTGTTTCTACAGAGTGTGGCCATGTCTTCTGCAGCCAGTGCCTCCGCGATTCCCTCAAAAACGCGAACACCTGCCCGACCTGCAGGAAAAAGATCACCCACAAACGCTACCACCCCATTTATATATGAAGTGCTGAGGGCCACTCGGGAGGAGGGCACATGGGGTGGCTCTCTTAGGCCTCGGCCCCATTTCCCGAGCTCAGAAACACTTGTTTCAAAGCCAACGTCTGACACGTAAACTGCTCTTTTTTTCCCACCCCCTGGCATCCTTGCGTGACCTCTGGTTGGACGCTGTGGAGCGAGCCAGGACCCTGCCAGGCCGGGGTCTGTGTCTTCGCACTGTTGGGTGGCCCAGGCCCAGGCCGGGAGCGCGAGTCAGACACATTAGGACTGAGAATCACGGTTCCAGCCTCTTCCCAGAATCTGCACGATTGCCAAGAAGTTTGCCCCGACTTCCTACTGGCAGTGTCCTCGCCGAGGGGCCTGGTCAGAGCACGAGCAGGTCCGCCCAGCTCTCCCGGGCGTGCTACCTCGTCCCAGGCGTCTGCCCGCCAGTGACCCAGCCCGACACGGTCCAGCGGCCTGAGGACCCCATGTGTGAGTGGCCCTGGAAGGACCAACCACTGGACTTTTTTCCCTGAGAGTCAGAGGTGACCGTGACTCCACCAACACCTTCGCGGTGACGCACAGGGATCTCTGCAGGGCAGTCCCCATTTCTAAGGAGGACATGTGCAATAAAGCCATTCTCGGCCTCCTTTCAGCAGCCCAGCAGATGTAGCTGTCCGTCCTCTGGAGCAGTGCCTGTCCCGTCCACCACCTGTTCTCAGGACTCACCCGGCACCGGCCACCCAGGGTCCATGGGGCAGGCATGTGGCCGGGTCCTCCCTTCTGATAAAATGCGCCCTGTGTGCCACATGCCCTCTGTCCTCAGTCCCACTGCCTGATAGCCCCTCAGCGAAGACTAGAAGAAGGCGGCAGTATTTGTGGCCTTATCAGCCGCCATGTCCACGCTGCTGCTGAAGTCCCAGCTGCCCATGTCTCGAAGAGCTCGGCCCCTGCGACTGGCTGGCACGCTGGCCTTCCCACCCACCCTCCCAGCTGACACTCATTTCGGAAGCTGCTCTCTGGCCGTTGGGCTTTTGACTCCTAGGTTCTGGTGGCCTCTCCTTGCCAAGGAGCCCAGATACCGCCTTAGGTGTGACAGCCTCGGGTCTTCAGAGGCGCCAGCGTAGCCAAGCTGCCCCTCAGCACAGGGCTTGGGGTGACGTGGGGACAGGTCTGCGGTGCAACCCGCCTGCACCTCTGACTCCTCACAGGGCTCCAAGCCAAACCAGCAGCCTTTGCGAGAAACATCTTCACGGCGGGATGGGGCCGCGTCTGGCTTTGCAGCAATAACTGGCCTTCAGATTTCCTTCTGAAGGAGCAGGGACTCGGCACAGATCACTTTATAAACGCGGCTGAAGGAGTGTCCCTCCTCTGTTTCATTCTGCATCCTGACTCACGTCCAGTTAGAGTGAAGGTCATTTGGTACTTGGAGCGGAGGGGGGGGCGGGCCACTGGGCGGCCGCCACTGGGCGACGTGTGTGGTGTCCGCCCTCCCACTGCTCCCTGCCGCTTCGTCCCTTCTGCGTTTCATGGAGCACTCTTTTGTTACGTTTTGACATTACCCCGACTTCAGGAGCCAAGATGACCATGCGGTCAGAATCTCTTATGTTTTATGCCTAAGGACAAATGGCTTATCATGAAAGTTGTATTCATACTAAATTGGGTAAAATGTGTAGTTTCTACTGTTCAGAAACTAAAATCGGAAGAGGTTAGTATGAAAAAACCCTCCCCCTCGATGTACATAGTCCATCCAAATCTTTGTCACATTTAAACTGTCCATGGAGTCAGTCTGTTTTGGATCCTCTTCTAGTGAGTGTTACAGATGGAAATAAAACCAGTAATTTGAACCAAGTATCTTTTTTGTGCATTCTTTCACTCTTTGGGATCGATCCCCGCCTTTTGTGATTCCCTCTGCCTCACCAGTGGTGTTTTGCATGTGGAGGGTCCTTGTTGGGCTGCCCACCTGGGAGCCAGCGGCTGGGCTCGAGGCCTTTGTGGGGCGTTCTGTGCAGCAGGGCCACAGGTGCAGCCCCAGCCACCCAAATGGAGCCGGCTTAACCTCAGCCCTAAGGAGTGAGTCGGCTGTGGGGCTCGCTGCTGTTTGGCCAGTGCCAGCGCAATGCATGGCCACCCAGACACAGCGTTTGCCCTCTGCGTTGGCATGGGGACCAGGAGTGTGTGGTGCGCCAGGGAGGCCAAAGATAGGATGGGCCTGGGGTTGCCAGAGCCGGCGATGGCGAGCTCACCTCCCCTGTGCCCTATCCAGGCCTGTTGAGCGCAGCCCGGAGAGGAGGCTAGTGGGCAGGTGCCTGGGGCGCAGGCGAGTGACAGCTGACCTACAGAGGCTGGCCTGTCAGGTCAGAGACGACAAAGGAAAAGGCTCAGTGCCCTACTCCGGCACCGCACTCGGCTCTGGCCGGTATTGAGACACCGGCTACAGTGCTGCCTTCCTGGGTTGTGCATTCACAAAGGGACACGGTCCCCCGGGCCAGGGGAAAATCAAACCTGGCAGAGGTGAGGTACAGAAGTCTAAAAGAGCAGCAAGGGGCGCTGAGCTGCACTCAAATTGCAAAGAGTTCTCTAGGGAAAGGAAAGGAAAGGAAAGGGTCTGGCCCAGGCCCTGTGATGTGTGGGGACTGTCCCGGTGCATAGGAGGTCCTGCAGACACTTCCTGGGTGGTCCCCAGGGCTCAGTGTCCTTAACCCTCATGGTGAAGCCAGGAGCCAGGGGAGGCCTTTGTCCTAGAGGAGAGCCTGTGAGAGGCCAGGAGCTCGTGCCCACAGGCTGGCACTGACCAAGGGCGCCTCCGAGGCTGGCAAGGACCGGGGTGGTTTCTAGGTTTCTAAGTTTTTTCTTTGACACTTGTGTCTGTCTTAACTAGTTTTCTTTTGTTGCCATAAAGAAATTTAATTGGTTTTTGCATGTTAATTGTATATCCAGTATCCTTGCCAAAGCTTCATTCCAAGAAGAGTCTAGATTCTGTTGGCTTCTCTTCGATCACAACCACATCACCTGCAATAAACTGTTCTTCCTTCTAATTCTGGAACCTTTTTCTTCCTGAACGTGCTGATGCCCCAGTCAGTACATTATTTCACAAAATGGTGTTGGTGGACGTCTGTGTTTTAGTGTTTTCACCAAGAAAGTGTTTGCTGTAGGTTCTTGTAATATAAATGTCAGGCTAGGGAAGTTCCTTTTCCAACCAGGGGGCAGGAGTTCACCTTTTATTTCTGCTTCGTTACAAACGTCTGACCTTATCAGTTCGTTTTCTACTTCTAACTGAGACGTCATAGGATTTGTCCACTTTGAGCAGTTAATTTAGTGTGTCACATTATTTTCTGTGTACGTCAGACTTGCATTTCTTGGACAAATCCAACTTGTTTGTGATGTTTTGTCTGTCTATGTATTGCTTTGCTTTGCTAGTGTTTGGCTTAGGGTTTTTAGAAACCCGGGATTGAGTTATATTGACCTATCACTTTCTTAACACTGTTTGCGTCAGATTTGGGTTTCACTGTAAGGCTAGTTCCCTACAAGGAGACTATGGAATATTCTCTCCATACCCTGGACTCGATTTATTTGTTCCTTGAATGTTAGTAGAACTCAGCAATAAAACCTCTGAGCTGCTGTTCTCATTAAGAAAAGATTTTTAATACTGATTCAATTTTTAAAAAATGTTTGAGAGGGGAGCTGGTTAGCTCAGTTGGTTAGAGCGCGGTGCTCATAACACCAAGGTCTCCAGTTCGATTCCCACCTGAGCCAGTGAACAGCAACCTCCACAACTAGATTGAAAACTACGACTTGACTTGGAGCTGATGGGTCCTGAAAAAACACATTGTTCCGCAATAAAATTTAAAAAAACAAAATACTATTCACATTTTGTAAAATCAGTTTTGTTAAGTTACAGGGAATTTATACATTTCATCTCCTTACAAGTTTTTGGCATAAAGTGTTTCATTAAAATATAGTTAATCTCTGCAGCATCTTTTTATCATTAATGTTAATTTATGCCTTCCCTTTTCCATCAGTTTTACTAGAGATTTGTGGATTTCACATTCTGTATACGTTCATTCCAGTATCCAAACTCTGTGGTCCAGTTCTGAATTCGTGTCGCTGCTGGCTCGCACGAATGATGACTTTTCTTGTCTGTGTTTTGTGAACTTTTTTCTCCCTCGCTTTGAGCCCATGTGACTTGGTAGCCTCTGAAACTTCTTTGAGACCTGGGTGAAGATCGGTTCGTCCAGAAAGCATTTCCCTTTGCTTTTATGATGTGTTTAAGGTTGTAACTAGCTCAAGGCCACTATATTGATTTATCTGTTATGCTATGAAGTATAGCACACACCAGAAACACACCTCACTGAATTACTGCAAATGTACAGCTCAGTGAATTACCACCAAGCAAATGCCCACGAAATAACCAACTGCAACAATAAATAATATTGCCAGCGCCTTGGGAGCTCTGTCCTCCCTCCTAGTTAGTACACTCTGCCTTCTCCCCCAAGGTAATCGCTATGCTGACTTGAACAGAAATTACTCCTTTGACTATAAGTATAGTTTAATTAGCAGAACATAGCCTCGATGACATAATTTAGTTTTGCCTGTTCTGTGAAGCTTAAATAGATGGAATCATTTAATACGTGGTTTTGGAGGGGGTGGCTTCTTTTGCTCAGTTACTTGAGATTCGTTCCTGTTGTGTAGTTTGTTCATTGTTCTTGCTGTATAGTGTTTCGTTAGATGAATATGCTCCCGGACGGTTTAGCCATTCTTCCAGTCATTTAAGTGTTTGGCTGTTAACAGCTCAAAGTGAACATTGTGTCTATCTCTTTTGGTGCAGTTTTGCTCACATAGTTGTTGGGCATATACTGCAGTGTGAAATTACTGGGTTTTAGAATATGAATATTCAGGAAAACTCAAAAATATGTGGAAATTAACACACTTTTAAATAACCAGGGGGTCAAAGAAGAAATCACAAAGGAAACTAGAAAATACCTTGAGAAGAGTGAAAATGAGAACACAAAGACCATAACATATGAGACAGTGCTCGAGGGACATTCATAGTTTCAAACATCTACATTAAAACAAGGTCATATCAGAGCAGAGATAAATAAATTTGAGACTTAAAAATGAGAAAATTAAGTTTCTTTGAGAAAATGAACAAAATTGACCTTTAGCTAAACTGATTAAGAACAAGAGTCAAATTACTAAAGTCAACAAAAGAGAGGACATTACTGAACTTTCCAGAAATAAGGAGGATTATAAAAGACTATGAATTCCTGTATGCCAGTAAATTGGATAATCTAGATGAAATGGACACGTTCTTAGAAACACTATCGAAACTGATTCCAGAACAAATGAAAAATGAGTAGACCTTTAAGAAGTGATATTCACATAGTATTCAAAACCCCAACAAAGGAAAGCCCAGGACCAGATGGCTTCACTAGTAAATTCTGTCAAACTTGTAGAAAAAAATTAACACTAATATTTTCCAAATTAACACTAAGAATTTTCCAAATTCTTCCAAAAATTTTAAGACAAGGGAACACTTCTAACTCATTCTATGAGGTCAGTACTATCCTGATACTGAAGTCACACAAAGACACTACTGGAAAAGAAAAATTCACAGTAGTATGTCTTATGAATGTAGATGCAAAAATACTCAAAGTGCTAGCACACTGAATTCAGCAGCATATTAAAAGGAGCACATACCATGACCAAGAGTGTTTTCTCCCAGGAATGCAAGGATGGCTCAACCTATGAAAATCAATGCAATACAGCACATGAATGGAATGTAGAGGGAAGAAGAACACGTGATCATTGTGACGGATGCAGAAAAAGCATTTGACAAAATCCAACACCCTTTCATGATAAAAACATTTAACAAACCAAGAATAGAAAGTGCCTCAACATAATAAAGGCCATATATGGAAAGCCCATAGCTAACATGCTCAACGGTGAAAGAATGAAACCTTTTCCCCTAAGATCAGGAACCAGACAAGGATACCCACTTGCATCACTTCTATTCCACATTGCACTGGAAGTTCTAGCCAGAGTAATGAGGCAAGAAAGAAATAAGGGGCATCCAAATTGTAAATGAGAAAGGAAAAGTATATGTTTGCAGATGGCATGGTCTTATATGTAAAAGCCCTAAAGAATCCACAATACACACAACTGTTGGAACTTAGGAATTTATCAAAGTTGCAGGATACAAATTCACAAATCAATTGTATTTCTATACACTGCCAACAATCTGAAAAGGAAATTAAGAAAACAATTCCATTTTAAATAGCGTCAAAAATAATACACTTAGGAATAAATTTAACCAAGTAGGTGCAACATGTGTACACCAAAACATGATTTAAAGAAATATAACTACAAAACATTGCTGAAAGAAATCTAAATAAAAAAATATCCCATGCTCGTGGGTTGGAAGACGTAACCTTGATAACATGGCAATATAGAGAATAATTGCAACCCCTACCAAATCCCAATGACAATTTTTTCGAAAATGGAACATGCAATCCTAAAATTTATGGAATTTCAAGCCACCCAGGATAGCTAAAACAACCTTGAAAAAGAAGAACAAAGTTGGAAGACGCACTTCCCAATTTGAAAACGTTTTCTAAGAATACAAGAATCAAGGACAGACATACAGACCAATGGAATAAGAGAGCCCAGAAATATACCTCTAACCTCTATGGTCAGATGATTTTCAACAAAGGTTTCCAGACCAGTGGAGAAAGAAAGATCTCGCCAACAAATGGTGCTTGAAAAATTGTGGACATTCATATGCATAAGGATGAAGATGGGTCTTTAAGCCATATGCAAATATTAATGCAAAATGGATCAAAGACCTAGATATAAGAGCTAAAACTATAAAATTCTTAGGAGAAAACAGAGGCAAATATTCATGACCTTCGCTATGGCAATTATTTATTTTTTTAAAAAAAGATTTTATTGGGGAAGGGGAACAGGACTTTATTTGGGAACAGTGTGTACTTCCAGGACTTTTTCCAAGTCAAGTTGTCCTTTCAATCGTAGTTGTGGAGGGCGCAGCTCAGCTCCAGGTCCAGTTGCCGTTGTTAGTTGGCAGGGGGCGCAGCCCACCATCCCTTGCAGGAGTCGAGGAATTGAACCGGCAACCTTGTGGTTGACAGCCCACTGGCCCATGTGGAAATCAAACCGGCAGCCTTCGGCATTAGGAGCACGGAGTTCCAACAGCCTGAGCCACCTAGCCGGCCTGGCAATGATTTTTAAATATGACACCATAAACAGGCAACAAAAGGAAAAATACGTAAATTCAACTTCATTAAAATTGAAAACTTGTGTGTCAAGAGAGTGAAAAGACAACCCACAGAATATGAGGAAATGTTTGCAAGTCATCTATCTAATAAGGGACTAATAACCACAATATATAAAGTGTTCCTACAGTTCAACAAGAACAAAAAAAAATCAACCCAATTTAAAAATTGCCAAAGGACTGAAATAGATATTCCTTCAAAGAAGATATACAAATGGTCAATAAGCACATTAAAGGCCTCAGCATCATTAATCACGAGTGATGTGTAAATCAAAACTACAAAGAGATAGCACTGTACATCCATTAGAATGGCTATTAGCAAAAACAGAAAATAAGTGTTGACAAAGTACAGAAAGTGGAACCATTGTGCATTGCTACTAGACATATAAAATAGTGATGATCGGGGCGGCCAGATGGCTCAGTTGGTTAGAGCGCGAGCTCTTAACAAGAAGGTTGCTGGTTCAATTCCCGCATGGGATGGTGGGCTGCGCCCCTGCAACTAAGATTGAAAATGGCGACTGGACTTGGAGCTGAGCTACGCCCTCCACAACTAGACTGAAGAACAATGACTTGGAGCTGATGGGCCCTGGAAAAACACACTGTTCCCCAATATTACACAATAAAATTTTTTAAAAAAATGATGTTGCTGTGGAAATCAGTATGGAGGTTCCTCAAAAAGTTAAATATAGAATTACCATATGACCGAGCAATTTCACTCCTACGTTGATACCCCAAAATATTGAAAGCAGAGGCCCAAACAGATACTTACATACCACTGTTCACAGCAACATTTATTCACAGTAGCCAAAAGGTGGAAACCCAAATGTCCATCAAAAGATGGATAAACAAAATGTTGTGTGTAGTATATACAGTGGAATATAATTCAGCCTTAAAACAATGAAATTCTGATAACATACAACATGAATGAACCTTGATAACATTCTGCTCAGTGATAGAAGCCAGACACAAAAGGACAAGCACTGTGTTTCCACTTCTATGAAGTCCCTGGAGGAGTCGGGATTCAGAGACAGTAGAATAGAGGCTCGCAGGAGCTGGGGGGTAGGGGAGAAAGTGGTGGTAGTGGTTATTGGGGACAGAGTTTCTGTTTGCGATGATGAAATGTTCTGGAAACAGTGATGATGGTGGTACAACATAGTGAAATTAGCTAATGCCACTTAATTGTACACTTGAAAAAGATTAAAATGGTAAATTCTGTATTATATTTTACCACAATTTTTAAATGAAAAAAGGACGATAGCATAAGATGTTATCATTCATACATCTATATGATACATAAAATTTCACATATATACACAAATTCAATATATATGTGGTCTTTATTCCTTTCTTTCCATCTAGAATAATTTTTCTTCTGCCCAAAGAACTTTCCTTAGTATTTCTTTTAGTGATTCCTGCTGGCAATAAATTCTCGCTATTGTTGTTAATGTGAAAGTGTCATTATTTTACCTTTGTTCTTGTAAGTTACTCTTGGAAGATGCTGAATCCAGACAGAGAGGCTGGAAGGATAACACACAGGAGCCTGAAGACTTAGTAGAAAAAAAAAAAGTATAAACGTAAGATCAACACATTTTAATTATTTAATAATTTGTATTGATCACATGTTTAAATCCTGATGTTTTGACTATATTGTATTAAATAAAACATTAAGATTTTAAAATATAAGTTGCCAGTTTGTTTTTCCAATTATTCTGTCACTCCATTATTTTCCAGCTTCATTTCTGTTGCAGTCAGCTGTCCATTTCTTGAAGATAATGTGAATATTTTCTCTGGCTGATTTTTTTTTTTTTTGGTCTTTGTTTACAACAGTTTCATAATGCTGTGCTTATGTGTGGTTTTGCTTGGCATTTATCGCATTTGGAATTCACAGAGATTCCCGAAACTGTGGGTGGGTATCTTTCATCAATTTTGGAGAATTCTGTGGCATTCTCTCTTCTTGCCTTTTGGGACTGCAGTTACACGTATGTTGGACTATCAGGTGTGTCTCATATGTCTTATTCTCTTTTCTGCTTTATCACTTTTTTTTTCTCTGTGCTAGTTAGGATGTTTTATGTTGACTTATCTTCCAGTTAATTAATCTTCTCTTGTGCTGTGTCTAATCTACTTTTAATCTATTGAATTATCAATTTTAGTTATAGTTAATTTTCGTACAAAGCTCAATTCTCAGGTGATATTCTCCATCCTTTCATCTATATTTTACTCCTTTTCCTTTATTTTCTTGAACATGTTAGTTGTAGTTATTGTACAGTTTTGCCTGCTAACTCCAACATGTGACTCACCCATGGGTTTGTTTTTGTTATCTTTTGTCCTTTTATTTTCAGTCAATTGACCGTGTGTCTTGACATGCCTAGAAAATTTTAATTGGAAGCTGAATTTGTGCTTAAAAAGTTAGAAAGGCTACAGATATCTTCTTCTGCAAGGTAGGACAAAACAGGAGCTAATCACTTTCCTCTGATCACACATGAAGCTGTGTTGCAGGTTAGTGAGGTTCTGTCCACTGTTGGTTCACTTCCCACTGTTAGAATCCTTTTATGGGCTTCCCGCCGGGCAGCAGAGGCCCTCTCCCTGGTTAGTCCTCATCGATAATCCTCATCTTCTCAGCCTGATGACATGCCAAAGCCTCTACTCTGCTTTTCAGGGTTTTTTCCTCATGTGTTTCTTAGTTTCCTGACTACAGAGTGTGAGAATTTGGTAATGTTGAGGGAAAAACTGTGTCCAGCTCAGTGATTTACGCATCCCATCTCACTGGGGTTGTAGCCCCAAGTCTCCAATTTTTTCTCTCCAGCCCCAAAAGCCTCCCCAGTAGGGGTCTGAGAACTGGAAAACAGTGCAAACTGGACCCTCTAGTTCTGTTTTAAGTAGCTGTCCAATTTCTTAAATGTATGTTCATGTTTCATATATATATAGGTCTAGTTAATCAGTTATCAAGAGTACACCCTGACTACAGGTTGTTCCCGTGTCAGTGACTGTCAGATGTGCTCTATCCTATCCACCATCTATCCATCCTGTCTCAGGTTCGGGTATCAAGTATCTTCAAATGTCACACATTCATTTTTTCCTCACAGCCTTCCATCTTCCTGTTCCAATTTGGGCTGGTTCTTAAGTTTTGCTTTTTTTTTTAATTAAAAAAATCCTATGTAACTCCTATTAGGATGTTGTCCCACCTCCTCTATTGAACTGCTTTCTTTTCTTGCCTCTTTTTTATGCCTGTCTTCTTGTTCTAATTCCTGGAAAATTTCCTTAACTTTATCTTGCGACTCTTCTATTGGATTTCTTTTACAATTTTCGTTACATTTTGAATTTCCAACCTGTTCTCCATCACTCTCAAGGTCGGGTGACCTTGGAGGTCACATCTCAGTTATAAGGTGGAGAGAGATTTAGCAACCTCAGGAGGTATGTGGGAAATGGACCTATTAGTACTTGCCAGTTCGTTTGTGATTATGTTAAGAGTCTGTTTACTTGAAAAATACAGTTTGAATATCCAAGTGTTTTTTGTCTCCACATATAATAACAGTTTGGCTGGCTATACAATTCTACATTGTATCAATTTTCAGAATTCTGAAGGCCTGGTTCCACTATTTAGCATCCAATGTTAAGACATTTTAGTAAGATTCTTTTTCCTGCCTTTTGTTTTTTTAAGTGTGACTTCTTTTCTACCTCAATATTTTACGCTGTTTTGTTTATCTGATTTTCTACAAGGAATCATTGTCCTTGGTGGATCTTTCAGTCTGGGCACTCAAGCCTTATTATTTTTGGTAAATTGTATTCTTTCTTTCGAAAGTTACTTCCCTCCATTTTTCCCCCCTAGAACTCTTCCTGGAAAGTTGTTGGACTTCGTGGATTGAACTTCGAGATCTAATTTCTCTATTTTCTGTGTCTTTTTGTTCTATTTTCTGGATAATTTCCTTAACTTTTCTTGCAACACTTCTGTTGAATTTCTTTTACAATTTTGGCTATATTTTTAATTTCCAACACTCCTTTCTTAAATAACTTTGAGGCTATTAGCAGTGTTTAGAAATTTGTTTCCAATTTCTTCCATTAACAGTTTGTCTGCTCCCCTGAACACACACGTTTTGTTTCTGCGCGGGATCCATTTCTTAAATGACTGGTGATCCTTGACTGTATCTTAATGTTTCCAAGTGACATGTTTAAAAGCTGATTAGAAGCTTCACATAGGCAGTTTATTGACCTGCAGGCACCGATTTTGGGTGAGTGTCAGCAACTGCCTACTTCTTTAGGGTCCCCTAATGTTAATATGTCCATATCCGTTCTCATATTGTATGCTGTCCGCATGGAATTCCCTGTGACCTGCTTTGGGGGAGAGGGAATCCTGCTGCTGTGGTTCTGCTCGGGGCAAGGAAATGACCTGAGCAGGGGCGTCCAGCTGTTCTTCCTGCAGACTTAATAAAGCCAGAAATTAGAAAAGGTTTCCTAGGTAATGATTTGTTGTTACATAATCTTCACTGGTTATGAATTATGAGATAATTGTCTATAATTTTTCTTACAAAATTGTGTTACTAGTACATAGTCATATCTTTGTTAATAATATTTACATGAAAGTACTACAACTTCACTTTTACAAAAATATCCAACATATGCTACCTTTTCCTGCAAGTTAGTTCCAAGAGGCTTCCAGGATCAGGAGGGTGTTCTGAGTGCCCATTTCCATGCTGCAACCCTCTCCAAGCTCCTGCAAGCTGAGCTGCTCTTTCTCCTAAGAGGACACAAGACCCTTTTTGGCCCTTATGTCCTACATTCTCCCTTGTGATGGTTAATTTTACATGTCAAGCTGACTGGGTCATAGTTGCCTGGACATTTGGTCAAACATGATCTTGGATGTGTCTGTGAGGGGGAGACTAACATTTGGATGGGCTGAGTAAAGCAGATTGCTCTCCTCTCTGGGTGACCCTCATCCAATCAGTTGAAGGCCTGCAGAGAACAAAAGGGCCTGAATAGAAAAGACGGAACGCCTGCTGCCTGACTGCCTCAGAACTGGAGCTGGATCATTGTTTTTATTTCCTACCTTTGGACTCAAACTGAAATATCAGATCTTCCAGGGTCTCGCGCCTGCTGGCTTTTTGACTGGAACCACACCATTAGCTCTCCTGGGTCCAGCTTGCCAACTGCAGATGTCAGGATTTGTCAGTTTCCATCACTGTGTGAGCTACTTCCTTGTAATAAGTCAATTTCAGTGTCAATCGTTTTCTCTCCATATACATATACAGAGGGTGCCAAAAAAATGTATACACATTTTAAGGAAAACTGTATTCATTGCAATACTCAATATATACCCATAACAAAAGATGAATACAAGTCACGTTTGACTTCTGCAATTACAAGAGGCGCTCAAAGTGGTTACCATCAGCGTCCAGACACTTCTGATGATGGCGAACTACTGCTTAAGCAATGTTGACCAAGGTGGCCACTTGTATCCGTTTTTTTGCCACCCCCAGTATATATATCTATGTCCTTTTTATTCTGTTTCTCTGGATAACACTGACCTCAAGGGAGTTCAAATTGATTCTTAGGGAAGAAACAAATCTTAGATGTTATAGTGGTGTGTGGCCCTCCAAAGTTCAACGGTACAGGCCAAAATCTTATTCCTGAGTATTTGTTTTCCACCTTTATTTCTTGTTAATTTTTTCTTAGGGGTCCATAATGAAAAACAAAGGTAGAGAAACACTGCTTTATGCCTTTGCTTCACTTCGGTCTGCCAGGAGCACCTGCTCCACCCCCTACGAGACTGTCACGACTATCCTAGCCTCCAGTCTTACTCCCTGACCTCCATTCTCGACACAACAGCCAGAGTTCTATAAAAAAAATATATGTCCTACCATGACGCTCCCTGCTCAAAACCCTGAATGGGTCCCAGCTACATTTAGAATAAACACCACCTTATGGAGACGTGTAGCTTCTGCCACTTGCACGGGCTCTAGCCACAGTGGTTTGATGGGTTCTGGGACATGCTGAGCTTTTCCTGGCTCCAAGTCTGGCCTTGCTGAAAGTCCTTTGCGTGAGAGTCCTTTGAGCTCTGGCTCAGCTCACCTCCTCACAGAGGCTTCCCTGTCCCAGCCCCCAGAGGAAGTCTCGATTGTATCACCCTGTGCTCTCCCGGAACTCCAAAGTCACCCCATTCTGGGGACTGCATCTGACTGTTTGGGTGACTTTGGGCAAATCCCTTAACATATATGAACTTCAGTTTCTCCTCCCTAATATAGGGCTAATGGTGCCTATCTCGCGAGTGGTCATGTGGGTGAGGAGAGATGATACAGCAGCACGCAGAGTGGCTGGTGCATAACGGCTTGACAAATGGTCTTATTCATTCACCCAGCAAATACTGGATTGGTGTATGCCCAGCTCCTGGTTCAGAGGTGCATGAGGAGTCACTCCCATGCTTTCTCATCCCCTGAGACTTCTCTGGGGATACTGGTGAACCCCCAGAATCCCCATCCAGTGCCAACATGCTATGACAAGGGGTAGCACAGGGGCCATGGGAGAAGGGAGCGTCTGACCCAGCCAGTGTGGGGTGGGAGACAGCCCGACATTGTTCACCCAGAGGAGTGCTAAGGGAGAAGTACCAGGCAAACAGCCCCACCCACTGGCTCAAATTCCACCTTCCCGGCAGGGCCATCCAAAACACTTCCTGAGCGGTGAGGGGCCTTTATTCTGCAGACAAGGAGTCTGCAGGGCTTTTTGCAGAGGGTTGATTTGATCATATTAGCTGTTCTGGTTGTGGCATGCATAATGGGTCAGAGGATTAGGAGGCCATGGTTGCAGCTGGGGCAAGCGTGACAGCAAGGCCACAAGACGTGGGCAGGTCCAGAGCTAACGGCTGTGAGGACCAGGAAAGGGTGTAAATGGAAGCCCTCATACCATCCCAGGGCCAAGCTCCAGGGCACCACGGTCTGTGACTACCCATGGAACCAAAGAGGGGAAAACATGTCCTTTTTTGTGTCGGTATTTGCGATAAGTGGGGCCCTCTAGGGCTCAGGGCCAGGGCAAGGGGTCCCCTCTTGTCAGGGTCTAAGGGCAGAACTGTACCTGGGGCTTGCGGAAGGTGGGCAAGGCGCCCCAGCAAGGAGGGTCCAGGCGGAGAGCGCTGGAAGACCGCGAGGGTCTGACCGGGTTCGTGGCCTGTGAGGAGGGTGAATGAGAGGCCTGAGAAACGGTCCCGGGGCCTTGCAGGGTCGCCAGGCACCAAAAGCACAGGATTATTGCGGAGAGGGGTGCAGGCAGGGGCGAGCTCGAGAAGGTTGCCTCTCCGCCAGGGGTTCTAAGCTAACGGCCGGTCTGCGCGCAGTCCTGGGCGAAGGCAGCCAGGCACTGCTTCCCGCGGTCCGCTGTCCACGGCGGCTGGGGACTCTCGGGTAGCAGCTCCAGCTCAGCCATGATTTCAAGGGGCTCTACGGAACCCCACCCAAGTCCGCGAAGAGGGTCATTCTAGTCCCCATTGAGTCACCTGGACTCGGGCTAGGGGCCCGGCCCAAGGTCACTGGGCCATTCCGGACCGGGGAGGATCGGGGCTGCTGGCCTGGCGCATCGCGGGGGCCCGGCCGGCCTGCGGCCACCGGTCTGCGGGACGCGGGGGCGTCTGGGTGCCTGTCAGAGAGGCGGAACTGCTCTCCTCTAGCCGGGTAGTTCTCCCACTGCTGGGGACGCGGCCGCACGCCGGCCCGGCCCCTCCGTCCAACTACAATTCCCAGAAGGCCGCGCGGCGTGGGCGGTGCCGGGCGGTGCGGAGCGCGGCGGTGACGTCACCTTCGCATCCAACTCCCCAGCTCCGGCCCCTCGCGGCGTCGAGGCTCTCGGCCGCGCACAGCCTGACGGGAATCAGGGTTCCCCCGCCGGGCGCCCCCAGCGGCGGCGCGGGCACCAGGACTCCAACTCCCGACGTGCCTTGCGCGCCTGCGCACGTTAACTGCGGGAGGGGGAGGGCGAGGCAGAGGAGGAGCGGCGCTTGGGAGGGCGGAGTGAGGCGGGAGGGGGAGGGCGCCCACACCCCTCCCCCTCCCCGCCGCTCTTTCCCCCTCCCCCGACGTAAACTGGGATCCCTTTCCCCTTGTGTCCGCCATATTGGACTCTAACTCTGGTCAGCGGCGGCGCCTGGCCCGGTGGAATCGCCGTTCCTCCCGCCCAGCGGCCTCTCGGCAACACCCGCCCGCCCGGCCGTCCCCGCCCGCCCGGAGGCGACCCCGCGCAGCGCCCCCCGCCCTCGACCGGCCGGAGCGCCGGCTGCCGCTTCAGCCTCCCCGCCCTCCCCGCCCTCCGTCGCCGCCCGCGCCCCGCGCCCGCTGCGCGCCCTCCCCACCCGCCGCCCGCCATGAGCCCGGCCGACGCCAAGCGCGGGGCCAAGCGCAGGAAGAACAAGCGGGGCGGCGGCGGCGGCTCGGGCGGGGGCCACGGCGGCGCGAGCGGCGGCAAGGCCAGCCCGGCGGCGGCGCTGCGCGGCTCTCAGGCCGCGGGCCTGGCGGCCCCGGGCGGCGCGGCGGCGGCCAACGGGCCCCTCGGCGCGGGCGCGGGCGGCGCCGCCCCCGGAGGCTACTTCGAGGTAAGCGGCGGGGGCGGGGGCGGGCGGGGCGGTGGACCGCGAGGGCGCGGGGCCGGGCTCCGCGCGGGTAACGGGAGGCTCGTGACAGCCTTTCCGCGGGCGCGGCGAGCGGGTGCGAGGCGCCGCGCACCGGGCATCTCACGGCCGAGGCGGCGCCGCTCTGCCCACCTGCGCGCCGCTGTCACGGCCCCGGGGGTGGTGCCATCTCGCCGCGCAGAGCTCGTCCTTGAAATTACTCGCGTGCGGTTCCAGAATAATGAGAGTCAGGTGACAAGCGGGGCTTCCCTCCGCAGGTCCCAGTGCCGTTGAGTGGTGTCTGCTGGGCCCGCCTTCTCCAGGCCCCTGCGGACGGTCACTGCAAGTGCCTGGGAAGCTGTCCTCCTGTGTGGGCATTTGAAAGCCACCTGACAGCCCTCCCGAGGCGGCAGCCCGGCCCCTTCATCCCTTGCTTTTCAGAAGTTTTTGGGGGTAATGGATGGTCTGATGGCTCAGGCATATATTTAGTGTTTGAACTTGAGGAATTTGAAAGTAATTTTTTTCTGTTTTGTTCATGAAGGCAGCTAGCGCACAGTGGATGCTGCCACTTTTATTCCGCTCTTGGTCACAACACTTCAGAAGACGCGGTTCTAGTGGTGGGTATGTATGCAGTTGGCAGAGTCATTTCCAGTCAGTCACTTGGCTCCTGAAAGAGAATGGATCTTTTCAAAAGTTGCTAGAACTGTTAAGTTGTTTTGAAGACATTTGCAATTTAAAAAACCTCTCAGGAGTATTTGTGAGCCAAAGTACAAGACAAATTTTTTATGCGAGATTCCAAATACTGTATTGGAACGTCTGTAGTGAGAGCAGATAAGAAGTCATTGCACAGGCATGGCTGTGGGATGATGAACGCACGTCATGCGTGCGTCCTTTAGTTTCAGTGGAGTGTTCTCTGCAGCGTAGTAAGTGCAGTTGGTGGAGCTGTCTTTAGATGACATGGGTACGTTTGTTTAGGATCCTGGGTCAGACATAGCCCTGGACTTCACAGTCTCCAGAGGTTGCCCTTTTCGGATACCCTGAGAGGGAAACAGGTGTCATTCGTGGGCTCATAGATGAGGCTCCAGCGTTTGGATCCTTGGGATGTAAATTAAGGGCAGTGTTTGCTGGGGAGGGGAGGAGGTCTGCCTGTGTAAACCGTCAACAAAAGTGTGGGTAATATTTGCTCTACCTGGATGTAAGATACACCCATTTCTGTTGAGCCAATAAAAGCCAGTTGGTGGTACAATAAAAAGCCTTACACTAGTCTTTGTGCTGCTGTTTTCAGGTTTTAGTAATTCCCCTTTACTTTGCAACATTTAACTAAAGTAATAGGTTTACCAGAGAGGCTTATGCTTCCTGGGTTGCCTGCTGTCCGTTCCTTATAGGGTCACCAGGGCAGAAGATGTCTTAAAAGAGGTGTAAGAGTAAAGGACTGTTGATTTTCAGGAGGGGTCTTGCCCCAGTGCCCTGTGTGCCGGGCACAGTACTGAGTGTTAGACCAGGACCATCTTCCTTAAGGCGGCTCCTCAGGAAAGAGGGCCTTTGTGCACGTAGGTGGCTTCTATAAAGAAACGAGGGCTATGGTACAAGTAGGAGAACATAACGGAGCTCACAGAGTCTTTGGCCCACAACAGAACTGGGGTACACGACGCTTGCGGGCACTGCCTCGGTGGGCTCTGTGCACTCGAGCAGGGGATCAACATTGTGCTGCCTCAGTTTTCTAGGTGATACGGCGCCCAGATCTTTGGGCACTTGTAAGAGTTAAACAAGTGATGGGACGACATGTGCTGCCACCGTGCCAAGCGGCACCAGGGCAGGTGAGCAGCGATCCTCCCTGCTCAGAAGCTGTGCTGGAGTTGATGAGGGTGTGGTGGAAGCAGCTTTCCCGCCTGTGCAGTGGGGAACCTGCGGTCTCAGGACGGTGGGCGTGGGGCTTGGAGAAGGCCGCCCTCAGCCTTGTGTGGCGGTCAGCTTGAATGTGACAATAAAGGGCTGGCCCTAACATGGAAAGGTGGTAGATGAGGGATATCATGAATATATCTTACTAGTTTGAATTTCTATTTCACAGTGTAATTTACATAATGTTCATGCTGTGCTAAGTGAAGAAAGAAGCTGACAGAATAGAAAGGTGTTTATGGACCCATTTTTGTGAAATATCTGTCTGTGTGCCTGTTTGCATAGGAAAGTCTGATAGGGTATACTTCTAAATGTTTTTTGGTGGAAATTCTGATGGCTTTCTGTTTTCCTTTATGCACATCCTTCAAGCTTTAAGACTTCTACAATGAACGTTACTTATGGAGCAAAAAGGTGAATGGTTTTTACAACCTAATATTACCAACCTTTTTTCTTTTTCAAATAAAACTAGTATTGGCTTTTCCCACCCTATAACAGTTAAACACTTAGGTATTATATACAAAGTGAAACTGTTTACACTATCAGAATTCTGTTTTCTGAATAGCTGTGTAAAATTAAGTCATACTCATATTATTTACAAAAGCCAGAATTTCTCTATTATGGAAATTGACTCCTGTCACTGGCTGTTGGGATATCAAATTACATATAATTTACACTCACGGAGGGCTCAGGTAGGAATTTAGGGCTATATTTGTAATGCTGTCAGAGATTTATAACAGGAAGCCATTTGGGGTAGGGGTCGAAGTACATTTTCAAATAGCGATATTAAAGTTTTAAAATCAGAGAAAACTATTGTAGTATAGGGAGTGTTTGTAATAATGTAAATCCTTTTTCATTGTTGAAAAGGCAGCAAGAAGAAGACGATTTTACTAATGGTCAAAGGCTGTCAAACTGGAGTCTGTGTGGTTGTGGCTCTTGGGGTACAGTGAGGTGCACAGAGAGGCCTCCCCTGTGCTTTCGACATCACTGCCATGCTGAAGTGAGGTTCAGTCATAACTCTCTCTTAGTTCACATGTGCCTTAGATCTGAGGAATAGTAGGTCAAATAAAGATCTAGAACCTTCTGTGCAGATGCAGAGAGCACCTCTGTGACTGTATTTTATGTATGTGTACCCCGTGTAACCAATGTATCGAGATGTAGGTAAAGAATATTCCCGATGCTGTAGGGTGCTCCCTCGTTCCCCTTGGCGGTCGTCCCCACCACTATTGTCTTGTGTTGCCTGTTTTTCAATTTCATATGGAAGTGCTCTGTGCCCGTGCCGCTCGGCTTGACATCATGTCTGAGATGGGTTGGTCGGTGTTGATGAAGCAGTTCATGGTTCTTTCTCACGCACGGCGGTTTTCTGTTGTGTCCATGTCCCACGGTGGATCCCTTTTAATACTGATGGACGTTTAGGTTGTTTCAACTCCTGGCGGATACTAATCAAGCCGATATGCACCAATCTGGACAGTTGCTAAGTATACGCTGGGATTGACTAGTAGAGACTGCCAGCGGTTTCTCTAAGTGGCTTTATTGTCTGCTAATTTAAAAACTTCACATGTAGGAACACTGATAATTTACGATGCACAGTTCTTTGGATTTTAACATATAGATTCACGTATCCACTGCCACAGTCAGGATACAGAGCAGTTTCATTACCCACAAAAGCTCCCTCAGGCTTTCTTGTGCAGTTATACTCTCCCCACCCCGAAACTCTTGCCAGCGGGTACTTGGATACTATGACTTGGCTTCTGGAGAAGTCATAGAAATGGAATCATACAGTGTGTAACTTTCTGGGGCTGCTTTATTTCGCTCGGCATAGTCACTGTGAGATGCATTTGTTGCGTGTATCAGTAGTTTGTTCCTTTTTACTTCTGAGTAGTGTTCCAGTGTATGAATCTACCTCAATTTATCCATTCGCCCATTGATGGGTATTGGGATTCTTTCCAGGGTTGGGTGATAATAAATGGAGTGGCTATAAACATTTGTGCACAGGTTTTTGTGTGAAAGTAAATTTTCATTTCTTTATGGTAAATACCAAGGAGCGGGTGCCGGGTTATATGGTGACAAGAAACTGCGGAAATATTTTCCAGAGTGGCTGTACTATTTTGACTTCACCAGCAATACATGAATGAGAGGTCCAGTTGCTCTGCATCCTTTCTAGCTCTTGATATTGTCAGTTTTTACTGTAACCGTTTAATAAATAGGTGTGTAGTGGCATTGTGGTTTTAATTTGCATTTCCCTAATAACTGCTGATACTGAACACTTTTCATGTGTTTCTTTGACATTCTCACATTCTCTTGGGTGAGGGTTTATTCAAGACTGCCCTATTTTTAATTGGGTTATTTTCTTTTGAGTTTACAGAGTTCTTTATCTTACAGTTTGTAACTGTGTTTGAAAAAAAAATAAAATTTTTTTTTGGTGAAGTTCAGCTTAGCATTTTGTTTTTCTTTTATGGATCATACTTTTTGGTGTCTAAGAATTCTGTTTTCTAAAATCTCAGGTGATAAAGATTTTTCCCCCAATGTTTTCTTCTAAAATTGTTACAGTTTTACGTTCAGATCTATTATTCATTTTGAATTAGTTTTTTTTGTGTAAGGTTATCAGATTCAGGTGGAGAGTCTTTTTATTTTCTTAATATATGCATGTCAGGTTGTTACGGACGCATTTGTTGAAAGGATATTCTTTCTCCGTTGAACTGACTCTTCATTTTTGTCAAAAGTCAAATAGCGTTATTTATGTGAGTTATTTCTGGACTCTCTATGTTGTTTCATTGATCTATGGGGTTGTCCCATTGCCTATACCACGCTGTCTTAATTACTGTAAGTAAGTCTTAATATTGGGCAAGGTGATTTCTCCAACATAAAAAAAAAACTATTTTGGGTATTTAGTTGTTTTGCCTTTCTATACCTTGTAGAATCAGCTTGCCTGTATCCACAAATAATTCTTCTGGGATTTAATTGGAATAGCCTTAAACCTATAGATCAATTTAGTGGAGAATTAACATATTTACTATGTCGACTCTTCCAATCCATGAACATGGTATGTGTCTAATTATTTGCTCATCTTCCTTTTTTTTCTTAATTGAGATATATTTGGCATATAACATGTCTTTGATTTCTTTCATTAGTTTTGTAGTTTTCAGCATGCAGATCCTGTCCATGTTTTATTAGGTTTACACATAAGTATTTCATTTTCTTTTTCACTTTTTGTAAATGGTGTTTTTAAATTTCGGTTTCTATTTTTTATTGCTAGTATATAGAAATAGTATAATTAACTTTTGAGTGTTCGCCATCTGTCCTTTGATCTTGCTATGATCTTATATTCTGGGAGTTTTTTGTGGATTCATTGGAATTTTCTGTATAGACAATCATGTTGCCTTTGAATAGTGATTTTATTTTTCTTGTTTTCCATTTTGTATGCCTTGTATTTCTTCTTTCTTTACTGCACTGTCTAGGGCTGTAGTACCGTTTCCTTGTTCCTGATTTTAGGAGGAATACATTCAGTCTTTTACCATGAAGTATGATGTATGCTGTACATTTTTTGTAGATTTTCATTATCAGGTTAAGGATGTTTCTTTCTATTTCTAGTTTGCTGAGAGTTTTATTAATGGATGTTGAATTTTGTCAAATGCTTTTTTTTTTTTTTTTTTTTAACATTTTTACTTACTTAAGTGTGTTTTTCCAGAACCCATCAATTCCAAGTCAAGTAGTTGTTTCAGTCTAGTTGTGGAGGGCGCACCTCACAGTGGCCCATGTGGAGATCGAACTGGCAGCCTTGTTGTTAAGAGCACCGAGCTCTAACCAACTGAACTAACCGGCTGCCCCCTCAAATGCTTTTTTTGAGTCAATTGATACGATCGTGTCATTTTCTTCTTAAGACTGTTAATGTGGTAGGTCACATTACTGATTTTTGGATATTGAACCAGCTTTGCATTCCTGGAATAAACCCTGCTTGGTCATGATATGTTCCTTTTTCTTCAATTGCTGTATTCACTTTACTAATATTTTGTCGAATGTTGTGTCTATTTTCATGAGATATATATCACTAGTTTTTTTATATTGTACTTGCCTGGTTTTGGTATCAGTATAATGCTGGCCTCATAAAGTAAGTTAGGAATTACTCCTTTCTCTCTCTTTTTAGTAGTTTGTGCTTTTCAAAGAATTGGTCCATTTCAACCAAGTTGTTGAATTTATGTGTGTAGACTTGTCTGTAATATTCCTTTATTATCTTTTTACTCTCTGGGAGTAGTCTGCTGTGATGTCCCTTCTTTCATTCCTGATATTGGTAATTTGTCTTACCCCTTTTTTTTTTATGCCAGTCTTTTTAGAGTTTTCTCAAGCTTTTAATCTTTTTAAACAACGAGCTTTTTGTTTTACTGATTTTTTTCCTCCTATTTTTCTGTTTTTGATTTCATTGACTTTTTTTTTAATTTGTGTGTTATTGCTTGCTTTGGATTGATTTTTCTTTTTCTAATTCCTTTAAGTTAGAAGCTTAGATTATTTATTTGAAATCATATTTCTTTTATAGTATACATATTTAGTACTATAAAATTCCCTTTAAGCCATGCTTTAGCAGCATCCCACAAATTTTGGTATGTTGTACTTTCATTTTCATTCAATTTATATTTTCCTGTTTTCCTTGAATGTTTTCTTTGACTCATGGATTATTTAGAAGTGTGTTGTTTAATTTTCCTGTTATCATTCTTTTACTGAATTCTAGTCTAACTCCAGTATGGCCAGAGAACATGCTTTGTTTTTATTTCTTTAAAAAAAAAGTTAAGATTTTATGCACTGTCTTGGTGAGTATTACTTAAGCATTTAAAACATGATTGAGTGGAGTGTTATCTGAATGGCAGATCCAGCTCTGTGATGATTTTTTTTCAATCCTTCTATATCCTTGCTGGTGTTTTGTGGACTAGTTCTGTCAACTGCTGAGGGAGGAGTGTGGAAGTCTCTGACCAAAAGTGTGGATTTCTTCTTTTCTCTTTGCAGTTTGTTTAGTTTTTGCTTCATGTGTCTTGAAATTCTGTTGTTTGGCACATATATAGCTAAGATTATTATGTCGTCTTGGTGAATTGACCTTTTCTATCAATTTATGTCCCTCTTATCCCTGGTAGTTTTCTTGGCTCTGATGTGTGCTTCATTTTATAGTAACAGCCATTCCAGTTTCCTCTTAATTAGTACTTGCAAGACATATCTTTTATATCCTTTTAATTACCTGTATAATTTGATTTGAAGTGGGTTTCTTATAGACAGCTACTTAATTTTCATTAATCATTTCTATTTATATTTTCACCTTTAATTGTAATGTATATGTGAAATAATACTAACTTGAGGCCTTTTTTCCTGGCTCAATTACTAATTGGTACTAGCAAGAGATGCGTCTTCGCATTGTTTAGCTCTCCTTATGGTATTTTTTTGACTTAATAGGTTTCTGAACTCATTTGCTTGAATACACTAGCGTGGAGACACAAACTGTCTTTATTTTAGACAGAGTTTAATCAGTATGAGTTGAAATTGAAAATCTTGTAGCTCATGAGCCAACAAAACATTTATTTATTTGTTTATTTTACTGTAGAAGTCAATTTTAGTTTCTAAACTATCTTAGAGTAATTCCAGTAATGTTTGTGGCATTGCATTATCGTGTTTCCTGTGGAAATTAATTTTTTTTCACATATATTTGTAGAACACAGAGAACATTTTTCTCTTGAGCATTTTGAGTACAATATTAGTTATATACAGAATCTGCATGAGAAGTTGGGGAATTTAACTTTTATGGCCCAGGATTTTTTTTGAATAAACTTTTTATTTTGGAATAATTTTAGACTTACAGAAAAGTTGCCAAGTTAATATGGAGAGTTCCCATGTTCCCTTTAGCCAACTTTCCCTAATGTTGATATCTTATATAACTTTTGTATATTTGTAAAAACTTAAGAAATTAAAATTAGTTCAATAATATTAACCTACAGACTTAATTTGTATTTCACTAAATTTTCCACTGATATCCTATTTCTGTGCCAGTATCTAATCTAGGACACCACATTGCATTTTGTGGCCCAGAATTTTAATTTTAATTTTTTTTAGCTGCCTCATCTATGAAATGGAAAGATCAATTTTTATTTCCTCAAGGAAGTTCTACAGAAACTAATTAATGTTCATGCTTGAAGTGTGGTAGTAATTTTATATTTATGCTAAAGTTCAGTGGAATTGGTCATTAATAGTTTGCTACAATCTAATTCTTTTCTCTAGAAGCTCTTGGCAATTACCCTTTGTGGTGAGAGTAGCTCAGAGTACCCTTCTCTACAAGTCCTGCTGAGAGCCTAGCCCTTCTTTAGAGGCTCCTGAGGGGTGACCTGTCAGTACAGGGGCACCCCTAGTTATGGTCAGGAAAGCTTGGAGAAGGGAGTTAGCAGCCCCTTGCCAAAGCTGTCTGGTGCCTTGGATAAAGAAAGTCCATAAATGAATTCTTGACCATGCTTGCAATATTGTTGTTTTTCTGTTTTTAAAAGCATAAAAACCAGCATCATTTATTAACTGGCATAATTGTAGCTACTGTCAATATTCTTCCTTTAAAAGAATACTAGGTCAGTTATTTCTCAATTTAAAAAAATAGGAAGGTTGGGTCTGTCAACCAGTCATTACAATTAAATGCCTCTCCACAAACTGAGTTGAACTGTCCTTTGTTTGTACATTTACAGACGTCTACACAGTACAGCAGGTCCTCAAATAACACCATTTCGTTCAACATCGTTAAGGTACACCGTTGATTAAAAAAATGGATCCGCAGCCTGGGTCACTGTCTCTGTGGAGTGTGCACCTTCTCCACTCATCTTCTCTGGTCCTCCCGTTTCCTCCCGCGTCCCAAAGATGTGCTCATGAGGTGAATGGTGTGTCTACATTGTCCCAGTGTGAGCAAGTGGGCGTGGGTGCACCATGTGATGGCAGGGCCTCCTGTCCGGGGCGGGACCCCCCTTGTGCCCTGAGCTGCCGGGACAGACTCTGGCCACCTGTGACCCTGAACTGGAATAAGCGGGTTGGAAAATCATTACCTTCCTTGTTTTTATTAATTGTTCTTAAATGTATGTGGAGCTCACATTTACTTCAGTGTTTAATATTAGAAGTGTTTTGGGTGTTTATTTGGAAGTTTGGCGATGTGTTTGTGACTAGAAATATGCCGTAGGAACTTAGCTCTGGTTTATACAAATTAGCCGAGGGTAAAACTGGTTTCCTTATACGTCGTTTCGCTTCAAGTCGCAGTTTCCAAGAACCTACCGATGATGTTAGGTGAGGACTGCCGGTAGCCCAGCTGGAGTGCTGGGATTGCCTCGTGCACGTGTGGAACTGGGCTGGACAATAGCAGAACACATTCGCGTATTTACTGCCGAGACAGTATTTGCTGACCCAGGAAACTGAGGCCCAAAGAGTGGAGTTTGAAAAATTCCTTTAGTTGTCCTCGTCAGTGTCCCTCCCCACTCTTGCCCCTTTAAATCCTGGTGCCATTTATCGCTGTGGTGTTGCGGGCTAAGGAAACCCTCCTGGTCCCTTCGTTCCTGCTGGCCCCCATCTGTGCATTGTTCTCTCCGACCGGTCTGCGCTCGCACTCTGCTGCCCGGCGCTGCCGGCCTTCCCTTTCCTCCGATGACGCCCGCACTCGCTCTCCTCCCGCGCATTACTGGCCAGACTGGCCGCGTGGAGAGGACGGCATCCTTCTTGCTCATAGCTTCCTTCTGCCTTGCTGCTCCACTGCTGTGGCCACCTGTGTTTGGCACTGCTAGCGGTCGTGTTGCCCGGCTGTGTGGTGCAGCCAGCACAGCGGGGTGAGCCATGTTCCCCCCTCGACGGCCCCCCCGGCCCTTGTCGGTGCTCATCCTCCTGCGTGGTGTTTCCTTCCCTTCTCTGCCTGTTCACTGCAGTTGTCGCTAAGAGAGGGTCGTGTGTTGTCCCTGTGGGAAGTGTGCCTTCACTATCCTGGGCCAGGCTGTTGCCTCCCTTCTGGGTTCCCTTGGTACCTGTCCTTAGCTTGGCCACAGCACTTGGACTGAATTGTAACCCCTGGCTTATTGGGACGTTTTCTTCTAAACCACGCTGTGTGGTTCACCTGGCACTTAGTATGTACTCAGAAAACGTTGCTCTGGGATCTGGGACACTTGCTGTGAGCTCCTGCTGTTCCTCCCTCTTCCCCTTTTCTCTGAAATCTGTTGTGTCCTTGTCTTATAATTTGGAAGAAAGCATTTGTCCTTTTTTCAACGTTAATCCTGTATTTCAGGGGTTCTTAACTGATAGATTTTAGTGAGTCAGTTAACCCATGGAAACTCACTGCAAAATTTATGTGTGAATACGTTATCTCGAGATCTCTTCCAAACCTCTCTGTCTTTTCTCTCCTGGGTCTTGAATCTTTCCTTGTCTATTGGGTTATTTTCCTTAGCATTCAGATTTTGAGTTTCCTGTCCTCCCTTCCCTCTCAGGCCTTCTCTTGGCCTTACTTAACCAGTTAAATTTCCTTTCCACCTGACTTTTTCCTTTTGGTTGTCACCAAGTGACTTGAAATTCTGGTTAATGATACTGGTTAATAATACTAATTAATGATACTTGTTAATGGTACTGGTTAATGATACTAGTTAATGATCTAGTTAATGATACTGGTTAATACCAGTTGCTTCTACTTCCTTTACCTTCAATTCCTATTTTACTCCCTTATCCAGCTCTTTCATCTTCCACTTGAATCAGCCTTCCCAGAGACCGTTTGGTGATCATACCCGTACCAGGTCCTGTAGTGATTTTCAGTCCTGACACCCTTTGAGCTTGTTGCATATGCGAGTACACACCTTTCTGGAAGTCTCTTTTGCCTTCCTTTCTATGGCACTGTCCTGGTTCTCCTCCTGACCCTTGCTTTGCTTACCCTCCTAGCTTGGTGAGCTTGTTACTCCTACACTTAAATACTTAAACCTCGATGCAAGTCGTTCTAGTTCTTCCTCTCAAGCTCAGACTTAACACTTGATCGTCTTAGCATGTATTGGAGAAATTTCTAATGATAGTTAGAAACCGAAATGGTTGGTCAGTAAGTCTCTAAACTGGGGGTTGAGGCCTTGTTTTCCCTGTGACAAGGTAACTCAACCTGTCCATGTTTAGACCAAATTCTTCTTTCCATATTATAAAGTCGAGCTTGGGTGTTACTGGTTCGTTCGCCAGCTCATTTATCAAAAGAAGCTTTTGTCTAAAGTTCTCAGGCCAGCTGCATGTGGTTGTGCTCTGAGCAGTTTCCTCATCTGTCAGCTAAGATTTTCCTCGATGGCTTTGAAGGGTTTCCCCAGCTTTGATTCTGTGATTGTCACTTCTTTGGTCACTCACTTTCTGAGGCTGCCCGTCACCTACTGCAGTGGTCTCTAAAGTGTGTGTGCTTTAGAGGCACATTGGGAATAGATGGACCCTCGCTGGTGCTGCAGGAAGAACATGTTAGGCCTTATGTTTTCAAATAAGACATTACACTTTACAGATGTTTAGTATATGGGTCGAGACTAGCACCGTCACTTAATCTGCATTCCAGAGTCATAGGAGTTGTGATTCCTGAGTCAAGAAAAGTTTGCTTTCAGTGTGTTGAAGCTTATGGCAGTTAAAGAACACTCACTAAGTTCATTCATGAATTCTGCCTAATTTTAATTAAACTGGTCCTCACAAAATAGGTAGTCTTCAGAGAAACCCTAGATTGAAGATAACTCAGTAATGAAAGCATATGAAACAAGGAAATTGATGGCAGGGCCACCATGCTGCTTTCTGCATAAGCTCTTTATTAGCTACGTCATGAAGTTAAAATGATCTAGGCAGAACTGAGACTCAACACTCAAAGATTACTTGAAATGTGGAGTTATGCCTATTTTTATTAATGACGAACCATATCTAAAGTAGTTTCCTTGCCTTGAGATATTAGAGAAGGAAAGTATTTAGCCTTTATGGGCAGCAAAATATTTGCAACTAGGCATCCAGAAGAGAAACACGCCTGTAAATTTTGCAGCATTTTAAAGTCATGCATTCCTCGATCCAGTATAAAATTTCATTCAGCTTAAGGATGAACTCCACCAGAGGTTTCTAACTTACATTTGTGTAAGGTTCAGATGCAGGAGCAACTCGAGCTAATTCGCACAGACAGGCATTTACTAGGGAGAAGTAGGAGCATAAACACTTGGAAACGGCTGGTGGAGCAGGTATTCTAGGCTGGGTTTCCAGGACAGAAGTACAGTACTCAGCTGTGGAGCTGGTCAGGCCAGCCTGCCACACTTACTGCCTAATCCTGAAAGACGGAGTAGTCACAGGCACTTGGAAAAGCTGGCTGGGGGGGGAAGGCAAAAGACTGAAAAAACTCAAGGGAAACAAGATAGCAACAAAATAAATACTCTGCAGCAAACACCTTTGGAGTATTCATGGAAATATTGCCGAAGATTAGGAAATAAGTAAATCCTGAGAATAATGATGTGTGTGGAGTTTGCTCTGGGATGATGGAAACACAGGTGTTTCTAAAGACGCTTCATTCAGCTTTTGCTTTTTGCTAGATTCATACTGAGTACTTTGTGTGTGTGTGTGCGCGCTACTGAATATTTCAGAGCATATATTCTGAAATGATTTTTCTCCTCTTCTTCCACCTCCCCGCCACTCCGGTTCAAGCTTCTGTTTCTCAGTCTAGTTGTGGAGGACACAGCTCCCTGGCCCACGCTGGTGTTAATGAGCCTTGCGCTCCCCCCGGCTGAGGTAGTCGGTCACCAGTCGTGGGTCAGCCACTCACAGCAGCTCACGGCAGCTGCGGCCGCTCACGCTGGCCACTGGCCGTTCCTGGCAGCACATGGTAGCACACGGCAGCACAGCAGCCCCGTGGCAGCCCAGCTCCAGGGAGAGCCGTTGTTCACAGTCTTAGCTGTAGAGGGTGCAGCTCTCTGGCCCATGTGGGAATCGAACCAGATACCTAGGCTTTAGGAGCACGGCGCTCCAACCACCTGAGCCACTGGGCTGGCCCACGACTTTTTTTAATAAACAGAGTTCACAGTTTTGTGGAAAAACTAGGTAGAACCAGTGATGGAGCAGCCATTAAAAAAAAAAAATTTCTTGGGTAGCATAGGTTGCAGAAAGAACAGGTGTGAAACTTACTACGTGATGCAGAAACGTTCTCACAGAGAGGAGTAGAACCCAGAAGCATATAAAGAATCAGCTCAAGAACTTTATCTAAATCTTTACAGTGTTTTGTAAGGAGATGGGGAGTAACTGTGAAAATACTTTGCAAGACACAGAGGTTTGCTGGTTATCTTGTGGCAAAATTAAAAGGGAGTTCCTCTTCTGAAAGTGAATTAAGTGTTTTTCTTTTACATAAAGACAGGTGGTCTAAATTAGCTGACCTTTTCTGTAAAAAGTGGCTGTCAGTAGAAAGCTACCTAGCAAATTTAGTATTTTTGAGAAAATAAATACTTAATCTGCCTCCTCAAGGTAAAGCGGGCAGCGTTTATCAATGAGTAGAAAATTGCTTTTTAAAAAGAAACTCTTGTGTGGAAAGTAGAGAGCGTTTTGAAAAATGGATGAGTAGAGTTGTCTTTGAGTTTTTTGGGGCTAAGAATAATGTGAACAGCCATCTTCCTGCACACTGAATTGGAAGTGAATTCTTTAGCTTCTTGTAGCATTTAGCTTTGAACTTGTTAAAAACATAGAAACGTGATAACTTCTGATTACTGTGTAAGAACAAGGAACTGTGGAAGATGAAAATTGACTAGCTGAATTTCAATACAAATTCTTGCATAATTGATTGATAGTGTTGAAAATTGATTAGCATGATTCAGTGAGTGCAGCTTACAATCTGTTCCTTCCATTGAACTCTGTGTGTATAAAGGAGAAAGACCCTTTTCAGTAAAGGTGGCCAGTAAAACCAGCCTTCTGCGTAATTGGATTCATAGTGCTCCACGATCTGAGTTTTTGTATGTGTGTGTGTTTTGGTTTTTTTCTTTTCTTTTTTATTTTATTTGCAAGATCTGTTTTTTTTTTTTTTTTAAAGATTTTATTGGGGAAGGGGAACAGGACTTTATTGGGGAACAGTGTGTACTTCTAGGACTTTTTCCAAGTCAAGTTGTTGTTCTTTCTATCTTAGTTGTGGAGGACACGGCTCCGCTCCAGGTCCAGTTGCCATGGTTAGTTGCAGGGGGCGCAGCCCACCATCCCGTGCGGGAGTCGAACCGGCAACCTTGTGGTTAAGAGGACGCGCTCCAACCAACTCAGCCATCTGGGAGGCAGCTCAGCTCAAGGTGCCGAGTTCAATCTTAGTTGCAGGGGGCGCTGCCCACCATCCCTTGCGGGACTCGAGGAGTTGAACCGGCAACCTTGTGGTTGAGAGCCCACTGGCCCATGTGGGAATCGAACTGGCAGCCTTCGGCGTTAGTAGCTTGGAGCTAAACTAAAAGCTATAGTAAAATATTCTAAGCCAGTGTTCCCACAGTGAGGTGTGTGTGTTACTACTACCAGGCGTAGTGACCCCAGGGTAAGGGGCAAAAACAAGAAGGTGTTACTATGAAAAAGGAGGGGGTGGTTATTTGGAGAATTAGAACTAGATCTTAGGAGATAATTGGCCGAATACATTTTCTTGTGTACAAAGTCAGTTCCAGGTTTGGTTAATTCTGATTTTTGAAGCATACAGTGTTTCCCCGAAAATAAGACCTAGCTGGACTGTCAGCTGTAATGTGTCTTTTGGTGCAAAAATGAATATAAGACCCGGTCTTATTTTCATGTGAGACCGGGTGTAATATAATATAATATAAGACTGGATCTTATGTAATATATATAGTCTAACAATAACATAATATAAGACCGGGTCTTATATTCATTTTTGCTCCAAAAGACGCGTTAGAGCTGATGGTCTGTCTGGGTCTTGTTTTCGGGGGAACATTGGAGAAGGATCCTGTTAACATCATTCTCTTCCCTTTCCTGTGGCGTGAGAACTCATGGAGGAGTAGGATGAAGTCTTTAAGTCATTCCAGAAGCTAAACACAGTTTGTTTCAATGCTGTCCTAGTTATTTATTGAAACACTCATGGGCTTACTCATCCAGACTCTTGTAAAGAACCAGCTGATCAGAAACCATGTGTGGGGTTGAGAAAATTTGTTGCTGACAGTGAAATGTAACTGTAAAAACTGGATTTTATTTAGCAGTGATACAAAAGCAGTCCAAAAGTAGTTTATTTGGTCACACTTAAACATAATTGTGCAGATGTGAGTTTGGTGCTATTTGTCAGTTTCACAGCATTCTGGTGTTGAACGTGCTGAAATGCTCGTGAGAGCTGTGGGGAAGATGAGTCAGGGCACCCCTGAGATCTGGCTTTGCTGAATTGCTGGTCCGTCCGTCATCCATTTAGAGCATCTGTTCTGTGTCAGCAGTAGGTCCTGGCACTGAGGCCCACGTCAGGGCACGAGGCAGGTGAAGTAAGTCAGGTCGGGTTGTGGGATGGTGAGTGGTGACGCCGCAGTATAAGTCGGGGTGGCAGGGAAGGCCTTCCTGAGAGGGTGACGCTGAGCAGGGGCTCAGGCAGTGAAGGAGCAAAGCTGTGCAGACATCTGGGCAAGAGTGTTGTAGACCGAGGGACCAGCAGGTGCCAAGGCTTTTCGTTTTTATTTTAGCTACTTCCGGTAAAGTAAACTATGCTTTCACGATCAGTGGGACCCAAACATCCAGAATCTGGTCACAAAGTCACAACTTTCTGGATGGTCCTGGGATTCATATATTCATCCTCCAAGTTTCAGGACTGGCATATTGTCATGGTGAGCATAATTTGATTTCATCTCATTCAGATGCTCTTGAAAGTGGAGCTGGGTCAGATGCTGGATGAGGCACACACATCCGAGGTCTTTACACCTAAGACTGAAGATTTAAGAAGCAGAAACTTAAAGCACGACTTCTCATCATCTCTTTTGAGTACCTTCTGAAGCCGCGACCGACGTCCACCAGATGGCCCAGCGGCCCTCAGGACCAGAGGTGCGCCTGGTGTCCCGGCTGCCATCTGCTCTATCCGGCCCGGCTGGAATCGGAGCTTCCCCAGACAAAGCCCCTCACTCCTTCTGCCTGCAGGGCAGTTCTGTGCTCAGCTCTCCCATTTGGGAGGAAGCAAGACATTCTTTGAGCTGGCATGGGTTTCGGGGTTTTACAGCTCTTCAAGTTCATGGTCATTCTGAGCCGCAGAAACAACTCCGAACCTCCTAAGAGAGCCTTGATGACGTGCAGAAGATATCCAATAAGCCAAGTCTCCTTTTCCTTTTCTCCATATACTTTACACATTTCCTGAGTATTTCACAAACTGGCGAAACATGGGAACACTCTTGGTCACCTCCTCCTTGCAGGGGTCACAGCACAGCCTTTGGGTGTGTGACTCAGCAGTGAAGGGCCCTCCAGCCCGCTCTCTCCACTGGAATAATTGAAACTCTTTTCTCCCCTTCGTGGCTGAAGTCCAGTGGCCACAAACCTTCGCCGTGGGGGCAGGACTGGGACAGCTCCTTCCTGGCGCAGGACTCGGTCAGAGCAGCCCTTGGTCCTGGCTGGAGCTTTGTGTCAGCCAGTTCAGGATGACAAGTGGTACAAGTCTCACTCTCAGCTGGGCCGCATTGGGTCGTGTTTCCTCCACGGAAGTCGAGAGCTCTAAGTTCTGACCCAGCAGTGCCTCCTCCTCCTCTTCGTAGCTTTCCCCTCCCCCTGCCTGTTCTGTACTTTTAGATTTGGTAGCATTCTTTCAATCGCAAGACACCGAAGGCTGCTCAGCTTAGTTTAGGAGAAGAGCAGCCATGCGTGGGCACTCTGGCACCTTTCTCGCTGTGGGCGAATCCCCTGAGCCGTACTCTGGCTGGCCCACCTTTAGGTCTGCTCTTCGGTGATTCTGTTTGCCGTGGCCCCACTCTTCCTCCTGCAGCCGCGAATGATGACGGGCTGATTCTGCATTTTACTTTGGTTCACGTTCGTCAGAAGTGGACCCATTCATGTTTTAGTGCTGGCCTCGCCGTGTCCCCGGCCACGCTGTGATGGGCTGCCCGTCTTCCCCGTGGGTTAATGATCCGTTTTGAAGCATGAGGGGGAAACAAGGCAGGGCCCGGGGTACAAAGTAGGGGGATTGTGGCCACTGTCCCTGAGGAGAGCCACCTGGCAGGCGAGCCTGGAGGTGCACATTTGTTAGGACAGTTCTGTTTGGTTCTGTGTGAAAAGTGCACATGTGTGTACCATGAGGTGGGAAGTGAGTGGCTCCGTGGTTTTACTTAACGATGGCTTGACGCAGGCTTCCAGGGGCACATGTGGAGTGAAATTCTAGAACAGAGCTTTTGTGTACGGCTTTCTAAATCTTGGTCAGGACATCAGAACGGATTAGAAAGACTGAGTGAAAACTGAATGTTAAGCCCAAAGTAGCATTTCAAGCTTTCTTTCTACTGCCCTTTTCCCCTAAATGAGGGCCTGTGTGGCACCTACTGGGGAGCAGATTGTCTGAGGATGAGGCCTCAGCACCGTGAGGCTGGACTGGGGGCCGGGCGTTTTTCCAGCCTTGCCTCGAACTCACTGTGTGACCCAGAGACAGGCTCTTGGAGCAGGGCCTGGAGGAAGGGTGGGCAGTGGGGACCTTGAGCACTTGTGGTAAATGAAGGGAAGGCCACTCCTGCTGTGCTGACGATGGCACCTGGCAGAGTCCTGGTGCGGGCAGGGAGATGGCGTGCCGGGGGTGGTGCAGGGGACATGGGCACAGGGACACACGGCCACACTACGTGGTCGGTCAGATGGATTGAATTCGAATTCTGAGCAGCCTGACTTCAGAAACGGTTTCCTCTGCCACAGGGAGCAGTACAGAGGGCTGTCTCTGGGGACAGGTGACACTGGTGCTAGTTGACTTATTCAGGCGGTCCCCAGTGCACGCCCAACGTCGGCGAAGCGCTGGGCGCCAAGGCCTTCTTCCGTCTCCCACTGCATTTTCGTGCGCACTCCTCTTGCCCTCCTTCCACATGTGCCCTCTCTCGGCTTTGTGTAGTTGGACATGTGTGAATCTGGGTTTTTAAAAGGACCCTTGCATGTACTTGTGTGTTTATTACCAAATGGTGTGGGGCCCAGGTCCTTCTTACTTCTTCACGCAGCTCCATGTGTGTGTTACGTTTGTCCATCCGTCGCATGGTGTCTGCTTATCAGACTCTGTCCTCGGTACCGTAGGTATGGAGGGCCTGGTCTGTCACTCTGACAGCGCTGGGTTTTATCATGTGAAGGTGGGAACATGGAGGCTTTTGAGCAGAAGACTGATAGGCTGTGGCTTAGCTTCTAGCAGAGTTACTACTGATGCCTCGTGGGTAGGAGGGGCAAAGGCTGAAGCAGGAAGGCCAGATGGAGGCCTGGTGGCAGGTGTGGGGCGGACACGGAACGGGGCGTGTGGTCTGCCCGCTTGTCTGCTTGTGGGATGTGGAGAGTGGGGCGCAGGTGTCCTTTCAGGAGCAGGGACCGCCTTCGCGTGGGGCAGGGCGTGGTCTGCCGTGGACACGCGTGCTCCGCGGCAGGCGTGTGAATGTGCTTGTGGACATGTTGAGCTCTCAGTGCCTGAGCCGTCTCGGGAGGTGTGGCTTAGGCAGCCGTAGCACAGACGTGGAGCCCAAGACCAGGGCCTGGGAGTGGAGTGTGTCGGTGGTAGTGGACGGGTTGGTGCAGAGTACAGCGTGAGTGGAGGCCAAGAACGGGGCCTCGACGTTCTCCAATAGGCATGGCCTGTGACCTCTTCTGGAATATGATGCTGACAGCTAAGCCGCCTTCGCCAAATGGGGAGCAGGGGAGTTTTAAGTAAATACTACATGCACAGCATTTTTTATTACGTTAATTAATCATTGTGCATGAATTTAAAAACTATTAAAATCAGAAGCTACATTCATTCATCAGTTAATTCTGGTTGCCAAAGAGTGATGTGGATGGGTAGCAGGCCCGACCTTGACCCCCACCCCCACCCCACCCCGCACCCCAATGCTTGCTTTGCTCCTCAGCCTAGGCCCTGGGTTAGAGACCGCTCTGACCTACCATCGAGAGGTGGGAGCACAAGCAGGAAGTGCATCTTCATGGGACAGAACCACAGCAAATGATCTTTGGGGTGAGGGTGCCGGGGGCAGTTCCCCCAAGTGAGAAAAGTCAGTGTTGATGCCCAAAGTGTGAGTACAATGTGGTTGGTGAGTGGCAGCATTGAGCAAAGGCATCGTGACCAAGGGGGTCCGGTGGTGGAAACGTTTTCAAGAGTGCAGATTTATTCATTGAGCAAACAGTTTTTGAGGGTTTGTTTGATGTCATGGGTACATGCTAGACATTGGGATTGTAACATTGGAAGAACATCAGTAACTCCTGTCATGCTTGCTTACCGTGGTCAGGTTGCCTGGAAGTGTCATGAGGAATGGTTTCTCTTCTCTGGAGGCTTATGTTTTAGGTACTTGGACGGCAATGAGAGATATAAGTAGCAGCAGCCCAAACTGTAACAGAAGAGATTAGAAATTAGCTTGAATAGTTGTTTTGGTGTTAATTTACAGTGCAAGCAGTAATTGTGGAGAACCTCTGCCACAAACCCAGTTATTGATATGTGTGCGCATTAGCTGCAATTACGGAGCATTTACTCTACGTCGGGCGCTGACGTAACCATTCGTGTGTGACTCTGCCTCAGGCACTATCCCAACCATTCACATTTATGTGTATGTGTTCCTCTGTCAGGCACTGTTGTAACCATTCATACGTGTGTTCCTTTCGTCCTTACAGGAACCCGAAACAGAGGTGCTCTTATCCCCATTTCGTGGTGAGGAAATGGGCACAGAAAGGCTAATGGTTTGTTCCCGTCCAGAACCGTAACAAGTACAAGGCAACCTAGGAAGGGGATGGGTTGACTCTTACCCGTCTTTGTAGTTCAGGGGGTAGTTTCTGTACATGTTCACATAGCATTTTTGAGGATTTTGTGTGGTCGCTTGAGTTTTATTAGACTCCTTTGTACAGTTGTTGATCTCAGAGTTACACATGTAAGGTTTCTAGTTGACATGAGGAGTAAAACACTTCTAAAATACGTACCTCTAAAAACTAAAATAAAACTTGAGAGTATTATGGAGTCCATGTAATATTTATTGCAGATGTTCATTACTTTTGATGTAACTAACGGGTACCATTCTATTCTCAATTTTGCAAAGGCGTGCATTTGAATGGAGGAAATCTTGAAGTTCCTAGATTTGTCTGAAGTCACTTACCTGCTCACTGCCCACCCCCACTGCATTTCATTTCAGCTTTCTTGTGGTTTTCCTGCCCTGTGAATAGTGACTGACTCATGAGATTAATACAGTGTCAAAAAGTGCAGTGCATAGTTAGAGGCAGAATTTATTTTAATCTTATATATTTCTCAAAGGTCGGATGAGGTCATTTAAATGTTTCAGCTATTTGTTACAGTAGATATTCTTGAAGGTCCTGACGTGTCCACTGAGAATGTTAGGAGTCTGTTGTAGAAAATAAACTGACTTCTGAATATCCATGCGCAGGAGAGTAGTGGTAGAAATTACTTTAAAACCGTGGCTGTGGGAGGCTGTGTGGGTAGTAAGAAGTAGATGAGAGAGTGGTAATCTTAGCAGGACTCGGCAAATGGGAATCGTTATCATGTGCCGTTCGTGATGCCAAGACTTTTTGGTGTGAGAGCATTGAATCTTTAACCCCATGAAGCAAGCTCATTGTCAGTACTTGGGAAGGTTCTGGTAAACTTCTCGGCCTGAAACTGTTCAAGGAGGTGATTCTCTGCTGATGTTTTCAGTCTCTTCGTGGTTATTAGTTTAGGTTTAATGTTTCTGCCTGAATCAGTTTTAATGATCATTCAGTTAATTAAAATTTTAAAAAACTTTATTCACTTTGTCTTTCTTAAATATATTGACTCGATGTACAAGGCCTCATTCCTGGACCTGGTGCTTAGGTAGGTAGTGTTTGTGCTCTTTTTGTTTTTTCCTTATTTTCAAATACCTCTCTTTTAGATTTTTCCTTTTAAAAAAACTATTTTAAATTGTGGTAAAACACACACACCCAATTGAGTTCACGAACTCATCCTAGAAAAAGTGCTCCATGCCTCATTGCTGAATATCACTACCGTCACCTTTGAAGTACTCCCCTTGGGAAGCTATGCACCGACGCCAGCGCCTAGTCCACCCTTCAAAGCAATTTTGGAACTTTTTTTCTGGAATGGCCATCAAGCTGTCGTTGTATTACCCTTGATGTCCTGAATGTCATCAAAATGTCTTCCCTTCAATATTTCTTTCATCTTTGCGTAAAGAAAGGAGTCACTCGGGGGCCAGGTCAGGTGAGTAGGGAGGGTGTTTCAATACAGCTTTGTTTACTGGCTAAAAACTCCCTCAGACAGTGCCGTGTGAGCTGGTGCATTGTCGTGATGCAAGAGACATGAATTGTTGGCGAAAAGTTCAGGTCGTCTGACTTTTTCACGCAGCCTTTTCAGCACTTCCCAATAGTAACTGTTAACTGTTTGGTTAACTGTTTGTCCGGTTGGTACCAATTCATAGTGAATAATCCCTCTGATATCAAAAAAGGTTAGCAACATCGGTGCAACAAGTTCGCGAACTTAATTGTCCGACCCTGTGTGTTTGCATATGTATGTATATATATGTATGTATGTGTATATATATATATATATATATAACAAAATTTGCCATTTTGACCATTTTTTAGCATCCATTTAGCTACTCTATTAACAATTCCCTTTTCTAAGTCATTAACTTCATATTTATTAATAACTTGTTCCTATTTCATTCCTTTCTGAATTGATTTCTAATCTTGAGCTAATGTTTATTTTTTTCCTTCCTTCAAAATAATAGTAGCAGTTAAACTTACAAACTTAATTGAATGTAAGTACAGCTTTGGTCAGACACCTAAAGTTTTGATATATACCGAAGTCTTCTCAGTTTTACTGTTTTTCTGAATCTGTTCACTCAGCAAACATTCATTTAGTGCCTGCTGTGTGCTGTTACTCTAGTGGTTCCTGTCCTCTAGCCTCTTAAATATTGGTAAGACTGTAATTACAGATTTACTACTTTTTTGGTACTATATTTGTCTGAGAGACATTTTCGAATATTGAAGTGAATTGGACTTTGAAATATGTTCTCAACTTTTGTAAGTCATGCATTTTATTTTTTAAAAGTGAATATGGCCTGTATAACTTGTGCCTTTGAATTTTAGTTTTTTGTTTGTTTGTTTGTTAGCATATTGTTCGATTGGTTTTGTGTTTCATAGATAGAGCTTAACAAAAAAGCTATTCAGTGGAGTTTAAATCTTGACATAAATTCAACAGTTAAGGCTTATTTAAGTTTGTCATTTATGTTTTTGTCCATTTGGTTGTTACAGGTTGGTAGGTGCCCTGTTTGACCTTTCGTAAATTCTCTTAATTTTTACCTGCAGACTTTAAATGGTGTTTGCATTACATATTTCAACTTGGTTATTTTTATATTGAGTCATGACTTTCATATTTTCATTAAAATTGTACTTCCTACTAACAGAGTAACCGTTGTTAGAGTATTTTTCTGATTTTAATATTGCTGCCCATGCATTTATTTTATTTGCATTTTCCTACTTTAGTTTATCCATTTTAAAATTTCTATCATTTTAATAATAGCTGCCATTTTGACTTAACATTATTACTTTGTGTTAGATTCTCTGTTAAACACTTTACTTGTAGTATCTCATTTGATTCTGTGGCAACCCTCTGAGTGGACTGTTTTTTAATCCTCCTTTTATAAATCAGGGAACTGAGGCTTGGAGGAGATGATGACGTGCTTAAGGTAAACAGTGGGTAGCTTTCAACCACTGTTGTGCTGTATTTTATTTTAAGTATATATTTTCTAAGCAGCTGTAGGGTTCAGTGTTGCTTTAAAAAACAGACTTAATATTTTTAAACACCTTGTGAAGTGCTTCTGTTTCTCAGAAGAAAAAAGCGAGTTCTGCAAAGGTCAGGTGATTTCTCAACGTTATGCAGCATATTAGGAGCTGGAGTTGGGATTCAGATCCAGGCATTCTGGCTCCAGAGTCACAGGCTCTTCATACCAAGTGCTGCTTTTCTGTGATTGCTCCTTTTAGCTACTACTAATGTTCCACCTGTTTGTGTTAGTCTGGCCCTGGTAGCGAATGGTGCTGGGAGAGACGTGGAGGCATTCTGTTAGTCGGCTGCACTCATTTATTCCAATGTATTCTTGATATGTTTTCAAGTATATTTTTTTTAGAAGCATGTGTATGTATAAAAACAATCATAGCTGACTAAATTTTGTTTGGGAGGGGACACGGTTCTGGGATGATGTTTTCTTAATTTTTATTCATTCTTATGAGAAATTCAGATGGCTGGAAAAATTTTATCAGCATTAATATTGCTATTCTTGGAAGACGTGTCAGCATTTTGGAAGGAAATTTAGTTTAGAAATATGTGTTTCTTTAAAGACATACTTTTTGGGATTCCACTACCTATTTCATGTTCTCTTTATCCTCTGCTGTATCTGCTCAGTGCTGTTTTTTAACCTGTTGGCGCAGAGGCACAAGTCCAGATGGTCGGGCTGGGCTAACTCCCAGTGGATTGAAACCGTTACCACCTGATGCAGTTATTCACCTCTTGGGCACCAGGACTTCTAACCTCTCAGAACCTGACGTTGTGAGGATAGGAAGGAAAACTCTCCAGACTTCGTCATTAGGTGTGAGAGGTGCTCCTCTCATTTGGAATCTTCTTTTCAGAACATAGGAGAATCAGTTCCATCGGTTGGTCATCTGTGCAGCTCTTTGACCCCAGAGGTGTCCCAGAGGCCATTCCATCGTTCTCTGGAGCCAGCTGCTTCTGAGTATGTGACAAGATGAGTAGATCCCACGACCACAGGCCCGCCGCCACTTCACTTACCAGAAAACAACCTCTTGGTCAGTGTTGTGTTATAAGAGTGAGGAAGGCGTGCAGTAAGTCAGGAGATGTGACATTAGGGAACGGACCGCATCTGTCAGTCTGGGTCCAGTCAGGAGATAGACTCGCACAGTACTTTAAACAAAGGAAGTTAAATGTTGAGGGATTGTTTGGCTGGGATAGGAGAGTAACTGTAAACTGAAAAGAGAACTCTGAAGTGTAGTCTAGGGCTGAGGGCCAGTCCGCAGGTAAGGACACATTTGGAAGGCCACTGCTCCTGGCCTGACATTTATACGCTGTTGGAGTAGATAGGGTCGCAGCAGAGGTGCCTGGGCCAGAGCTCGTCCTGGGCAAGCAAGTGCAGTGTGGGGCGCAGGTGCGCCCAGGTCGACGGGCAGGTGCGCAGGAGGCGTCAGGGCACAGGGCACCCCCTGGGGCCGGTTGCTGAGCAGTAGCCCCCTTCTTCTACAGCAGTGACTCATGTCACAGGCCAGGGCGGGTAGCAGGCTCCTGTGCCGGCAGCCCTGCAGGAGCCCTGATGGGCGGCAGCGTGGGCTGAGGAGAGGGCTGGGCACTGGCCAGGCTCCTGGCTGCGTCGCTGCTTCCCGAGTCCAGAGCTGGAGAGAGCACACAGTGCCAAGCCCTGTCCACGAGGTGCCCTGCAGCTGCCTAGCACTGGCCAGTCCAGCTCACCCTTGTGGGGCTTACGGCCTTGATGAGCCCGTTGAGTGAGTGACATACGCAGGGCAGGTTGTCTTGTGCTCTGGTCGGTGGGAGCTGCTTCTGCAGCAGTGTCCCCATTGAGCATTCACTTGGGACACAGGTATCCTTGCACCTCACGCCATCCTCAGATCCCTTCTCAAGATGATTTGCCACCAGTTATCCCTGAATGTCCTTTCCAAATTCCTGACCACCCAGCCAGACATTCGCTGCTGTCACTGAATCAGCGTAGCGTTGTGTCTGCACCACCGCTCCATCCTCACAGAGGGTACAGCCACGCGTGCTGGGCGAACTTCTGCCCACTGGTGGGATTTGCCTGCCCCACTGGGCCTCCGGACCATCCATGCAGTGTGTGCTGCAGCCGCCCACTGGGACCGGTGCCAGCATGTCGTAAACAGCATCTGTGAGCAGACGCAGTTTCCTGTCTTAGTTACTGGTCGGACAGAGCTCCCCAAGAGGCCACGGGTGTCGTTTGTGAAGAAGTGGCAGTGCAGCAGCTTGACTGCAGGGTACCTGTGATTTCTGAGCCTTTTACACAAGTTACTCTGATAGACAGCTCAGGTCGCCTCTGTGTCCAGCGGTCATTCTTCCTCCTCTATGCTGCCATCACTTCGAAAAGCATCACTTTGAAGATTGGGTGTGATGGGTGGTGAGCTCACGAAGACTGGAGTCTTCTCCTCCTTGTTCATTCAGGGGACATTGCTGCCTGTGACTGATGTTGTGGAAGGTGATAGTGGAAGGAATGTCCCTGGGACAAAGTCTCTGGTCTCCGGGAGTTTGGGAGAGAAACAGGCACGCCTGGTGCAGAAGCAGTGAGAAATGCTGTGGGAGCAGGAAGAGGCCAGCACGGATTGCTAAGACTGGGCGAGAAGGGGAGTAGAATGTGTCAGGTTTTAAGGAGAAGAGGAGCGCGTCTTCCAGGGGGGTCACCGGAGGAGGAACCCTTCCCTGAGCCTCCTAGGCAGGTTTGCTGGCAGACGCAGTTAATTACAGAGTGGAGGGGTCCTAGATTTGAATCCTAGCTGTGTGATGCCAGGTTAGCTTACTGAGTGGTTCTGTTCCATAGCTTTCACAGCGTTAAAATGGGGCAACAGTGTCCGCTTTGGATGCCGGTCACTGAGCGTTCCAGGGCAGAGGAGACCGGTAGCATATAGCACAGTGCCTGACCCTTACTTCAGCTTTGTAGCCCGAGGCGACGCAGGTTTTTGTATTAATACTTGCTTTCATCGTATTGAAACAATCCTCTCCCAGGCCATTCCCCGAGAGCCAGAGCACACGTGTGGTCTTTGGATCCATCTCCAGCACCTTGTAGGCTTCAGTACACACTGACTGCACTGCATGGAAGAAGTGGGGTGTAGGAGTGAGGGGTGCTCTTCTAACTGGGAGGTTTACTGTGATCAGTCTATTTCTGGTGATGTGTTTTGTCTGCTTTTACCCTTCTTTGCACTCAGTGTAGACCGTCGGGTGAGGGCAGACATTTCTAGCTGGATGACCACTTGGCAGCTTGTTCCGCCCCTTTCCGATCGCTCTTTAGCAGGACCTGGCCCAGAGATTTCAGGTGTGGCCGTGAGGAGGCATAGTTGGCCCTCGGACCCCGCAGCCCCTTTCGTGGGTGTCTCTGGGAGAGCCTGCTTCTCTTGGCGGGCTGGCGAGGCTTCCAGGGCTTCCAGCGCATGGCCTTCCCTTCTCACTTCATTTTAGTTAACTCTAAAAACATAATATTTTAAAGAGGAAAATGTATCTGAACTCCCAAAACAGAGTGAGTGACAAATGTATCTTGAGATCCTAAGAATAGGTGGTATGTTTCTTAAAGCTCATCTTACAGCCTGTAGTCAGGTGACATGCATTTGACCAGGGCTGGCCGTGACCTTTCCCTCAGGGAGCAGACGTCTGTGACCCTGAGGGAAGCGGGCTCCTCTCCGTTCATGGTTCATCGTAAGGCTCTAGCCCTGGTGATGGCGACCCATGTGCCAGGCAGGGTCCCTGAGCACTTCCCGTGTATCAGCATGTGCTCCTCACGACACGCCTGCGAGGCAGAGGGCTAGGCAGTGCCCATGGGGATGCCAGCCAGGGAAACGGGCAGTCTGCCTCAGCAGCCGTTACTAGTTTTCTGTAACTTTTCATTCTTTGCTTTGAAAAAGAGATGTATTGAGGTATAATTTGCACACAGTAAGATGCACCCATTTTAAGCATACAGTTGTGTTCTCAGATGTTTACCATCACAGTTAAGATTTTGAAAATGTCCGTCACCCCACAAAGCTCCCTCTCGCTTCTTTGCCAGTCCATCCTCTCTCCCCGGCCCCAGGCAGCCATTCATGATTCTCGGTAGGATTTGATTAAAATCCACCATCTTGCTAGCTGTTTTCTGTTCGTCACATTTATTCTTTGTTTTTTTTCCCCCTCTTTTTTTGCCTCCTTGGGTTTAATTTAGCATGCTTTATGATTCCATTTATCTTTTCTATTATTATTTAAACCTCTTAAAAAACAGTTTTGTCATTGTTGCTTTTGGGTTTGCTGTGTTCATTTTAAATTAATCCAGAGTTTATCTTCAGATGATATTATTGTACTGCTTCATAGTGTAAAGACCTTTCGCAGTATATTTATTCCCATTTCTTGGTGCTATTGATGTTGTTCAGTTTACTTTTGCATATGCTAGAAACACGCAGTACTCTGCAATTTTTGCTTTTGAAAGTCAGTCATCTTTTAGTACAACTTTTTTTAAAACAGGGAAAAACTGGTTTTATTTTACTTTCATTGTATTCCATTTTCAGGGCTCTTCATTTCTTTGGGTAGGTCCAAGTTTTAGTCTTATACCGTATTCTTTCTGTCTTGTAGGTTAGGTCTCCAGGAAATTAATATCTTTAGTATTTATTTCTGAGAAAGTCTTTATTTCTCCATTATTTTTGAAAGATGCCTTTGCTGGGTATAGAATTTTGAGTTAACAGGTTGTTGTTTTTCCTTCTTTTTTTCCTTTCAGTACTTAAAAAAAATTACTCCATTATCTTCTGGTTTTCATGCTTTGTCACAAGAGCCTGCTGTAATCTTAATCTTTATTCTTCTTTGTGTAATGTTTCTTTTATCCCTGACTGCCTTCAAGATTATCTTTTTTGTTTTCAGCAGTTTGGAAGTGATATGACCAGGTTTTTGTTTTGTTTTATTTGCTTACTTATCCTGCTTGATGCTCTCTGTGTTTCTTGGATTTGTGGTATGGTGTCTGTCATTAAATCTGGAAAATTCTGAACCATTATTGCTTCTGTTCTATTCACCCCTTCCTGGGATTCTAATTACCTGTATGTGACAATGTTGCATATGGTCTCTCACTTCTTGGATGTTCCTCCTTCCCCGCTCCCCCCCCCCCACCTTCGTGGTTCAGTTTGGGTGATTTCTGTTCACCTATGTTTAAGTTCACTGATTCTGCAGTTTCCATTTCTCTACTGAAATTACCCACCTGATGATCATGCATGTTGTCCACTTTTCTGTTAAAGTCTCTAACATGTTAATTATAGTTATTTTAAATTCCCTATCAGATAGTTCCAACACCTGCTTCGTAATCGGAGTCTTGTTTTGATGATTGCTCTGTCTCTTGGGAGTGTTTTTTTAATGCCCTTTATATACTTTATTATTATTTTTCAAAGCCAGACATGCATAGGACAGGGGAAACAGAAGTGAATACTTCTTATGACTGGAAATGGACACACCTTTCTCCCTGCTAGGCCTTCAGTGCTGTACTTTACATTAGTCTTGTGAAGAGTTGGCTTGTGTCTGGATTTGTTGTTGTTAGGGTATCCTTAGTGCACCACAGCCTTCAAATTTCTGTAGGGATGGCTCATGTCTAGTGCAGTGGGTGGTTTACCAGAGCCGTGTGTGGGATTCTGAGTGTTATGTCTTCCTGCTTTGCTGAGCCTCACGGTGTCTCTGCACGCCCGTGTTCCTTGCCTGGCTCTCATAACAGTATTCTGCTGTCAGCTGGTACTTGCAGCTTTTTAATTTGGATATGTGTGGTGCTGCGTGCTGTTTCCGTTATTCCGAGGAAGGTTCTGTCCTAGGCATATGTGGTGAGCCTGAGTCTTAGGGGATGGCCCTGTCCGTTCTCCTGCCCCTGCCTCGGCTGTGGCTGTGGGTGTGTAGTGTAATCCTGCCCCTTCTCCACGAGTAGCACCCCCTTCACCCAAGTCACCCAAGTCACCCAACTCACCCAAGTTGCAGTGAGTGTTCACCAGAGTCCTGCCCTGTACAGACTAAGGGTTTTGTTCCTTCGTGGAGATGGAGGGGAAGGATCTGGGTGGAATTTGCATAAATTATGTATTACAAAGCATTAAATACTTAAGGTAATTTTGCTCCTATCTCATGGTATGATTCTGTTATCATTTTTTTTTTAACCAATTCGAAGGGAACTTGAGTATTAATGTTAGTCATTATTTCCCAAGCAATGCCACTCGCTCAAAGAACGTGCATGTGGTTTGGGAAAGCTGAGCTCAGGAGAAGCAGGAAAGGTTGGGGGAATTTAGTGAGTACACATGCACTCATCGCTGGACTGAGCACAGGTAGCTAGTAGAAGCGTGTATGTAAAGGAAGGCAGGGATATTGTGGGGAAGCCAGGAAGAGAGACTGAATTACTGGTTTGGACTTGTTTCTGTTCCATCAGTGAGCATTTGCTGGATGTCTGTCTTATTATGCTGGGTGCTGAAAAAATGTTGAGTGTTAATGAGAATGTGGCCATGGGGTAATCAGCTGTGTGGTGGCTTGCATTGGCTGAGGGGCGAGGGACAGGTTGCAGGAAGGCAAAGTTCCCAGAAAAGGATGCCTGACAGTCGCCTGGTAAAGGACGGAGGTTGCGTTTCAGGGTGGGAAATGGCATGTCCTCAGGCCCTGTAGGAATTGCACCTGGGTGATTATTCGGAGACTAAGCGACTGAGCATGTCATGCTTGACCTTTTAGGCAGTGGGAACTATTGAAGGGTTCAAAGCAGAGGAATGTCTGGTCACGTGTGCAGTGTGAAATGTCATCCCGACCAGGAGGAAGAGGATATGTGGGAAGCAGATGGGCCTAAGGCTAGGGACCAGGCAGGAGGAGGCAACTGTTCATGTCCTAGGCAGGAGGTGAGAACGGCACAAAACCAGGTGCGTTGGCTTTGTGTGTTCTGTACACAAGAACCCTGCCTTTGGTCTTCACTGGGCCGCGGGACCTGAGATGCGCTGTTGTCACCTGGGAGCTGCCGCTGTTCGTGTCTGTGTGCCCTAATACGCCATGCTTGCTTCACGTCTGTAGAAGTTTACTTGTGAAGTCTTTAAACAGTAAGTCTGAGTTTTTTATGTTGAATTTAGAATTTCTTTTTGGAAATCACTTTCAGATCTGGAGTATAAGCCTAGCAAGAAAAGGAATACTGTGATTTGGTGTCTTTTATTACACATGCTGGCCACAAGTGACAACTTACCTAAGAGAAGAAAATCAGTTTGCTCAGGAGGGTAAAATATTTTACATCATAGAAATAGGACTCAGTCGTTAGTGGTGTTCCAAGTGGTGCTTTCAGCAAGATTTTCATCTTAGGAATGTACACATTCTCTTACGGAAAAGTTTCTAAGTTCCCTTAGTCGCTTACATTACTGTATATATGTTTTATTTGTTTACATAAATATTTAATCTATCTGTGTATGGGGACTTGGGGGAATAACACTTGTTTAAATATGTTCATTCTGGTACCTTTTTTTTTTTTTTTTTTAAATATCAGTGTAATTGGACTGAATTTATCCTCCTGCCTTAACTCAGTGGACAAAATATCCCCAACAACAGTTTTGCCACATTGGACAATAGGCAGTGCAGGGCAGTGATCCTTGAGAGACAGAAAAGAAACTAGACGAGCCCTAGGACTGAGCAGGCCTGCTGCCTGGATAGTTTGCAGACCATGGCTCTGGGAGGGAGGGGGAGTAGCCCAGACAGAGCCTGGTGGTTTCTGTAAGTTGAGGAGGCCGTGTTGAGAATTCGGGGAGGCCAAAGTGAACTTGCAGGGCAGAATGCAGACAAGAGAGAGTTCTAGACAAACATAAAGGGCTCCCCTGAATCTTTAGCTGGCTACTGATGAACACGTGTGTGTGGGAACTTGCCCAACGCAGGGAAAGAACCCTGGAAGTGAGCAGTGAAACAGCCCTTGGAGCTCACACTAGACCCAAACAGTTTGTGTTCCCACTAGCCAGAGTGGACAAGTCTTATAACAGACAGTGTGCTCTCAAGGTATTGCCTCAGTAGTGGGCACGATGAAAGGTGCTGTGATCCTGCCTCTCCCAAAGCTTGCAAGCAAGCTCTGAAAGGACCAGACTCTTCCCCATGACCTAACTATGGCCCACAACAAAGCTCAGAAATATTGTGAGAAATAAAGGAATAAAAATACACCCAGCACCTTCCAGGGTAAAATTTACAATGTCTGCTGTCAAGTCAAAAATTACCAGGCATGCAAAGAAAGAAGCAAGCAAATATTGGGCCGGCCCAGTGGCTCAGGTGGTCGGAGCGCCGTGCTCCTAACGCCGAGGTCGCCAGTTCGATTCCCACATGGGCCATTGAGCTGCGTCCTCTACAGCTAAGATTGTGAACAACGGCTCTCCCTGGAGCTGGGCTGCCGTGAGCAGCTGGAGGTCGGTGTTAGCTGCCGTGGGATGCCCCGGGCTGCCCCAAGCTGCTATGCTGCCGTGGGCTACCATGTGCTGCCAGGAGTGGCTGGTGGCCAACGTTAGTGGCCGGTAGCCGGCAAGAGCTGCTGTGAGCAGCTGTGAGTGGCCGACTAGAGACCGACTACCTCAGCCGGGGGGGGGCAGGGGGGAGCGCAAGGCTCATAATACCAACATAGGCCAGGGAGCTGTGTCCTACACAACTAGACTGGGAAACAAGGGCTTGAACCGGAGTGGTGCAGGGGGAGGCAGAAGAAGAGGGAAAAGAAAAAAGAGAAGCAAACAAATACAATTCATAATTAGGAGCAAAATCAATACATAGAAACAGGCTAAAAAATGACACATGATAGAATTATTAGGTAAGGATATTAATACAGTTATTATTGCTGTATTCTGCCTGTTCAAGAAGATAGAGGAAAGCATGAGCAGGTTAAGAAGAAACAAAATATAAGAAAACCCAAGTGAACATCTAGAGTTGCAAATGATACTGTGTGAGATGAAAAATACAATTGTATGAGGATTAGCAACAGATTAGATACCACAGAAGAAAAGATTAGTGAACTAGAAGAGACAGTAATAGAAAGAATTCAAAAAGAGCCATCAGGGAGAAGACTGAAATTTTTTTTTAAAAGGGGGGGGGAAGCATAAGTGAATGTGAAAAAAAACTTCAAGTGATATGTGAAAAAAACTTCAAATGGCATACTATACATATATGTATAATTGGAGTCCCTGAAAGAAGGAATGGGGATAGGGAATAAGAAAAAATATTTGAAGGAATAATGGCTGAAAAATTTCCAAACTTGATGAAAATTATAAATCCAAGAAGCTCAGTAAGCCTCAAGCATAAGAAACATGAAGAAAACTACACCAAGGCACATTATAATTATATTGCTGAAAACAGTGATTAAAAGAAAACGTCAATGCAGTCAGAGGAAAAAAAGGCATGATATACTGGAAAAAGGTCAGACTAACAGCACACTTCTCATGAGAAACATGTTGGCCAGAAGATAGGACAGCTTAAAGTACCGAAAGGGAAAAAGAACATAACCTAGAATTCTAAACCAACAAAAATACCTTTCAAAATGAACATGAGACAATGACTTTTCAGACATAAAAAAGCTAAAAGAATTCATGACTAGCGATTTTCATCCTTAGAAATGTTAAAAGAAATTCTCAGGCAGGGAAAAATAAATGCACCAGATGGAAATTTGAATCTACACAAAGAAATGAAGAACACTGGAAATTGTAAATATGTGGATAAGTATTTTTAAGAACTACTTTAAGTGTAATTGTTTAAAGCAAAAATAACAATGAATTATGGGGCTTATATACAGAAGTAAAATGTATGACAACAAAAACATAAAGGCCAGGAGAGGGGAAACAAAGTTCTTACGTGTTTAGTGATAAAGTCTTATTTGATGGCTGATTTTGATAAGTTAAAGTGTACCCTGTACATGCTAAAGCAGCCACTTCAAAAGGAAAAGACGTAGAGCCCACAAACCAACCAAAGAGAGAAAATAGAATCATAAAGAATTGATTTTTTTTTAAAGCTGAAAAAGGGGATAAAAAATAAATGGTTTAATAAAAAAATAAAAAATAAGATGGTTTATATAATAAACCCAACCGTATCAGTGATCGTATTTAATGTAAATGGTCTAAACATCCCAATTTGAAAAGATAGTGAGATTGGAAATACAGCAAGACCCAACTATATGATTTCTATAAGTATCTCGCTTAAAATATTATAAAGATGCAAGTAGGCTAAAAATAAAGTCATAGAGAAAGATATGCTTTGCTTCTGTAAGTGAAGAGAAAGCTGAAGTGGCGATATTAGTACCAGACAAATAGATACCAGAGCAAAGACTATTACCAGGGTTAAAAAGTCATTTCATACTGATACAGCGGTGAGTTCATCCAGGGAACATAACAGTCCTAAACATTTTTATGCCTCATAATAAGGCTTCAAAATATGTGAAGGAAAACTGAGAGAACTTCAAGGAAAAATAGACATTCATAATTATAGTTGGAGATTTTAGCACCTCTCTCAATAATTGATAGAATAGAAAATCAATAAGGTTATAGAAGACTTGAACACCACCATCAGCCAACTTGACCTAACACATTTATTAAACACCCAACAGCAGCAGCATAAAGTAAACATTGAACATTTACCAAAATAGACCATATTCTGGGCCATAAAAAAGTCTTGATGAATTTGGAAGAATTAAATTTGTACAAAGTATCTTTTCTGACTACAGTGGAATCATATTAGAAATCAGTAACAGAAAGATACTTAGAAAACTACAAATATTAGGAAAGTAAACCATACTTTAAACAGCCCATGTGTCAAAGAAGAAATCAAGAGGGAAATAAAAAATTTTGAACTGAATGAGAATGAAAACACAACATAGCAAAATTTGTAAAACGCAGCCAAAGCAGTATTTAAAGGGAAATTTGTAGCACTAACCACCTCTTTATGCAAGAGAAAGGGTTCAATGACCTCTGCTTCCACCTTCAGAAAGTAGGTCAAAAATTTTTAAATACCCAAAATCTATGAAACCAAAAGCCGATTCTTTTTTTTTTTTTTTTTAACTTTTATTCATTTAAATGTGTTTTTCCAGGACCCATCAGCTCCAAGTCAAGTAGTTGTTTCAACCTAGTTGTGGAGGGCGCAGCTCACGGTGGCCCATGTGGGGATCGAACTGACACCCTTGTTAAGAGCACCGCGCTCTAACCAACTGAGCTAACCGGCCACCCTATCTGATTCTTTTAAGAGTAATAAAATTGATAAACCTTGCGCCAGGCCAAAGATTTGAGTACATGCTGCAGAAGTGTGTGAAAATTTGTGAAACCCACAGTGAGATAATACCACACACTCGTTACAATGGCTACAGTTAAAACAGCCCACCCCAGTGATGAAGATACAGTCAACTGGAAGTCCCCAACAGTGCGTTTGGGGAGAAGTTCAGAAATTTCTTAGAAGTTAGACATGTACCTCTTATAGGGCCTAGTCATTCTGTTCCTTGGTATTTGTGCAAGAGAAACAAAAGCATATATGTCCCCCCAAGATTTGACGTCAGTGTTCACAGCAGCTATTAATTTGTAATAGCCCTGAACCGGAAATAACCTGAGTGGCTCCGAAGGGGACAGTGGGTAAACGAGTTGTGGCTTAACCGCTCACACAGTGGAGTACCACCCCGTCATACACAGGACACATCCCTGATACACACCTGGGAGTCGTCTCCAAATGGTGCTGCTCCATGAAAGGAGCCAGAAGCAGCGAGGAGGTGGTGTGGTGCCATTTGTATGCAGTTCTCGAGATGGCAGTTAACCCAGAGACAGGCCAGCGTGACTGGGTAGGTTAGGTTGGAGGAGAAGGGAGTGAAGAGAAAGGGGGTGGTGATGGTGGTGGTCCTTAACCTTGATGACCGTGATGGGCTCCCCGGTGTGTACTTGTTAGAACTATTCACATGGCTACTTCAGATGGTTTCAGCTTATTGTTCCTCAATTCTACTGCGGTACAGCTATAAAATGTTTTTTAAACATCTATGGAGTTTATGTTTGTACCTCGCACTTACTCACAGATTCTTTGGACAGTAACCACGTGGTGGGCACTAGTGTTCGGTTCATTTGAATTTCAGTCAGGTGGTGTTGTGAGCCAGGAGTGCCTCGGTTGCATTCATGTCCTAGCAGGGTGATGAGGCCGTGTGCTGAGAAGAATTGAGATGGGGACAGGCAGGGGGCAGGTGGGGAGGTGCGCTCTGTGCCGTAGGAGGCAGGTGGTGGCAGGTCTGACAAGACCGCTGCTAAGGAACTCGTGTCAGGTGAGAGAAGGGACCACGCCAGCCCTATGGAGGCTGTCTGTGCCCATGGGACAGCCCTGAGACGGGGACAGCCCACGGCGACGTGAGATCTGCTCTGTGCCAGGCGTCCTTCCAGCGAGAACATGAGCGACAGCAGGCCACTCCTGGCCCGCTCGCTCCCGTCCTCCCGCCTTCCCTCCATCCCTCCTCTGGCCTCCTGCACCCCGGCCTTGCTCTCCGCAATGTGTGGCATCTGCCAGCCGGCCCCACACTCCAGGTGTCTCCTGGAGGAGGAGGTCCTTGCTGGCCCCCTGGAAAGGGTGCCAGCCCCAGCCCCAGGTACCCTTTCCTGCTGTTTTGCTCCTTCTCAGTTCCCACTATCTGGTGTGTGTATTTTTTACTTTGTCTTTGACAAGGCCGTTAACTCCCCAGGGAGCTTTGTTTTATTGACCACTGTGTCCCCAGGGCCTGGACCAGAGCTGTGGCACATGGTAGGCTCCCAGTAAATACTGGATGGATGGGTGGACGGATGCACGGACAGCTGCGTTGGAGCTGGATGCTGTCACGTCATTCTGGCTCTTGCACCATGATGTCCGGCTTGGGGGTCCTTGTAACCGCGGAGCCCAGCCTCTCTGTGGCCGGGTAAAGAGGCCGCCTGGCGAGGGGTGAGGGCCGTGCGGTTCTGTCAGTGGGGGGGCTGTTTTCTAGGACTAGGGGCGAGAGGTGGCTTTACTAGGAGTTTTTGAAATTGTTTGGCATAATTTAGACATGTTGGATCTGTTGGGACAGAAAGCGACAGCTACTCCCATGCGATTCCGTGGTTTGCGGGGCAGTCTGGAGCTTTCAGGAGCGCCACTGGGAGATAGCAGTAGTCCGCTCTCTCCCCTCGCACCCCACACATTCACATGGCTGCTGCGCTGGGTCTGGTTGAATCCTTGGAACCCTGTGGACATGACAGCTGCGCAGTTTTGATCAGTGTTTATAAGAGCAGGTGACACTATATGTGCAAGTCCCCCTTTGGTGTTAGTGCTGCTGTTATACGTTCTTTTAATCACTCAGTTTTGTATCTATTCCCTCAATGCCCTCAGTTTAAGCACCTGGTACCTGCCGGGCACCCTGGAATTTGGAGTGGAGCCAGGGGTCCGGCCGAGAGTGTGTTGTGCAGTGCACACCTGTAGTCTAGGTGACAAGGACAGCCGAGGGCGAGTGTGAGTCCTGGTGCCGGAGGACAGGGAGAGAGCCGTGGGACGGGCTGGGGCAGGGCTGGGTGTGGGAGGAGCGTCTGGGTGTAGCTGGACATGGGGGCTGCATGGGAGTCCCCGCCAGAGCGGCCTGGGCTGCCTTCCCGCTGATGGTACCGTGCAGGGGAGCTCAGACGGCGACAGCCCTGGGGGGCTCTGTCGCCCCGATCCCATGTGCTCTGGCTCGGATCCTCTGGAAGGCCATACCTGGCTTCCCTGCTCACCTGTTGCTCAGGTGTGCAGACGACCCATCTTGAGCTCATGCTGATTTGGGTTTAAATCTGGACCTCTGCTTGCTGACCTGGTGACTTGAAGCCTTTTTTAAATCTAGGAGCCTGTTTGTGTGTTTTTAAGGCTAATTTTATTTTTCTGATAGGGTGGTTGATAATCCTTTGGAGAGGACCTAGGGTAATAATCTTGTCTCCTTCCCCTACCTCCACCCTCACCCTCTAGTTCAGAACCTATTGGAAAAAGTGCACGTTAAAATTGGGTAGCTGGAGAGAACGTCGGCATAACTGCTGCTGAGCTGGTAGGGAGGCTGGTCTTGGGTGTGTGGCCCCTGCCCGCCCCCGTGTCTCTCTGAAATCCAGAGCTTGGGCGGCCACCTCAGAGGCTGTTCGAGCTGCAGACACTCTGAGGCCAGAATTGCTGCTGGGGCCCGAGCACTCACAGCAGACATCCCCACAAGGGTGGCTTCAGGCCCTGCTGACAGGCGTCCTGGGGCTTTCTCAGTCTGCACATTGGGAGCGACACTTTCCACGGGTGGGGCAGTACAGAGGTCTGGGCGAAGGGGCTAGTTGGACGGTTTTCTAACTCCTACTGAGATGTTCTTTGTGGCATTACTGTTTCATTTGAAGTATTACGCATTTCTAGGACACTAGGTACAGTTTCATTCAACAGTACCCTGTGTGATGTTTCTCTATATAAACACACACGTGCATTGTAATCTCTGAACTGTGCAGAATAGTTTTTAGTGGTCTTGGCTTTGTGGATCATGTTTTGAAAATGTACGTTGTTTTCTGTTCCAGACTCCTTTTAACTTTGGCGTGAATCACAGGACACCACCCTACCCCGCCGGGGATTACTGTCTTCTGTGCAGAAGCGAGCGGAAAGACTCTTCATTCTCAGAGAGTGGGATTAAGGCTGCAAGCAGACTGGCCCTTTCCACGGCCCCCAAGGGCAACAGCGTGCTGCACCTGCCACTGTGGGTGTGCCCGGACTGCCGGCGGGCAGTGGAGGAGGAGCGGCCCGGGGGCCCGGAGCAGCCCGCGGTGAGTGCCCCGCGCAGAGAGCACGCGGCTTCCTGACCCCATGGGCAGGAAGGAACTCCCTCCTGTGCCATCTTCTGCCCTTCCGCCTGGTCTTCCTGGCCACACCGTTCGTGGGCAGTACACCTGCCCTCCTTGGGCAGACAACTCGGTCGGCTGGGGTTGGGGGCAAAGCATGGCTTTTGGCTTTTTAGTCTGGCCTCAGGATTTCTTGGGTGAAGCAGTTTGCTGGAGAGCTAGGATGCTTTTTATCTGTTTAGTTCTAGATAGTTCCATGTGCTGGTAACTCACCTGAAATGCTTTTCTGGATGTAATTCTTAAGCCTGGGTTTTCCCCCTTTTTCCTTGATGTCCTACCTCGGATGAATGGAGGGGTTCTTGGGGCCCAGGCCTGTGTGGGAAGGCCGCACCCTCAGTGTGATGCTTGCCCCGGGCTTAGTGGGCCCTGCTTCTGAAAGGGCTTTCCAATCTGCTCTTCAGCTTCTGGAAGGAGTTGGCTTGTGCAGCCATTTGAGGCACCGTGTCCTGGGGCTTCTCTGTTCCTTTGATCTCTGCCTGCAAGTAGCTGTTCCGCGTTTTCTGACCTGGGATTGCTTCCCAGGCCAGCCCCTGGGAAGGCCGGGCGAATGACATGCTGCTGCACCACATGAGTTTCCCAGTCTTTCTGGTCTCCTCAGTCTCCTCGCAGCCTGCCACTCAGCCAGTGACTTCTCTTTCAGGGGTTCCTTCAAGGCAACACCCCAACTCAACGTGCAGTGTCTGGAGCAGTGCTGAAGTAGCTAAACCTCAGGATTGAGATGGATCCCTCCCCACCCTCCTCCCACGTGCCCCTCTGCTGCCTGCGTCCTCCTGCTCAGCGCTTCTTCCTATCCTGTGCATTTGTTTTGTCTGTGTTTCTTCTTCGCTGGATTAGACACTCCATGAGGGCAGCTATTTTTGTGTAGTATCTCCTTACCAAGAACAGTGCCTAGCCTGGCGTATTTGAGGTGCCCAAAATAGTGTATTAACGAATAAATAGTGAATGAAGAAAAAAATGAATAGCTCGTGGAATGCCCTCATTAGGAATTAAGAAGATGGCATGATCAGTCTTAACATTTTACTTTGTTTCCTTTCTGTGTCCGCTCACAGTATCTGGCCTTTTCCCCATCTTTTAATGGAAGGCTATGTAGGATTGGTTTAGTCTGACTGTGTGTGCCTTTGGGAACGGATTGCTGTGTTTGTTCTGGTTTTGGAGGCAAGTGTAATACCTGTGATTTCCCTGGGGAAGTCTCACTTCCTGACTCCCAGTTTGTCCTGGAGAATGGATTATCAGATGTGGCTTGCTCTCCTCATCCAAAAAAGTGACCCTGGGGACCACAGGTGTCCTGTTGGCCCGTGTTCTGCTACTTATATATAAAGTTGGCCTCCTTTGTTCGAGCTGGTTAAAATCGCTGGCCTTTAAAAAAAGTGAGATGTGATTTACATGTGGCAAAGTCCACCCTTTGAAAGTGTGTATGTTTACCGAGCTCTGACAGGTTTGTACAGCTGCGTGACCCCCAGTACTGCATAGGCTCCCTTGTCACACTGACCTGATTCCCGTCCCAGCAGTGTTCTTGTTCCCGTCGTGCCTTTGAGAACCGTGTGTCAGTGGTCTGTTGCTGGTTTTTGCTGAGTACCTTGTAGACACACGGCACAGTTTTTCTCCCTCACCATTGATGGACGTGGGTTGTTTCCAGCAAACCTTTCCTTCTCTCTCCTCGGCCTACCCCCCACTTCAGGGAGGCTCTGAGCGGACTCTCGGGCCCTTGCTCACGTCTTACACGGGCCCAGGGAGCCCCATCCACTGGGCTTTCAGATGCCCGTCCCGTTGTCCTCTCCACGGCTTGGTTACTTTGGTTGTTTATTTCCTCTGATGCGTCCCAAATCTTTCCTTCTGTCCTGGCTCCTGTGCAGGAGAAGGCAGAGGCTCTAGAATTGTCCATTTTTTAGGTAGCCCGCCTTTCACCTCGTCTTCCCTTCCCCTGTCACCATTTCCTCCCTTCACAGCCGTACATGTGTCTCCGGGTGAATTATAAACTTCTGATCTCATTTATTTCATGAGGACTAGGTTTTCCATTTCTTTTCAAGTTAGTTTTGGTAAATTACATTCGTAGAAGTTGTCGGAGTTACTGGTATGCAGTTGTGTGTCGGTGGTCTCCTGTCAGTTCCATAGCTACAGATGCAACTCTTCTTATTCTTCAGCTTTGTGCTTCTGTCCTTTTTTTAAACCAGTCTTGCTAGCAGTCTGTCAGTGTTGTCTTCTCAAAGAAGAGCTTTTTAATTTTTAAAGTGTGTCTCTGTTCACTTTGTGTCATTAATTGCTGCTGTGTTGTATTTGTGTGGCCCACACTTGTTAGTGCTGTGGTGCGTGTGACAAAGCTGAAGGGCACAAACGAGCGCAGTGCAGCGTCCCTGCCCCACTCCCTCTCCTCCGCACCCTCCTCACGTTCCCGGAGGCCGAGGCGTCCGCTGTGGCCACATCCCCGTCTGTTCCTCTGGACAGACTCACTTCTGTGGATTGAAGGTGGTGACAGCAGACGCCAGTGTCCATAAGCGGAGACGTGTGGTTCTCCCCGTTTCTTGTTCTTGCAGAGGGGCAGGGATGCCCCGTGAGGTGGCTGCGCATTGGTGGGCACATGCTCCAATTTCTAGGTGTCTCCTGAGGGCTGCTGACAGGTGTGGGGGAGCCTGAGCTCGGTGCCAGCTGCTTCGGGGAGCTGGACTCGCTGCTGATCTCCCCTGGAGACCTGTGGGAACCTGAGCCTTGCTGGGGGGGGCAGTCCTGTGCCATGCGCTGGTGCCAGGCAGCCTGCAAGGAACCGCTGGGCCTGCATCACCCGGGCCGCCGATCGGGCCACAAACACTGGGTTTTCTTCTTTCTCTGCTTCTCCTCAGTTGTCCTTCTCTGATATGTGCTGGAAGCCTCGAGGTGCTGCTCTGCATTTTGAAATGTTCGTTGCATTGGCTCCGTTTTAAGTATTATCCAGTTTTCAGTATTTCTGTTTTCAGCCATGAATTGTTTAGAAGTATTTGTAATTATTCCAACTTGGATTACGTTGAATCGCACTGGCTTTAAATTTAATGCTGGTGTAGTTGGAGGTGGCGCTGTGCAGTCACTTACACTAACACACGGTCACGTTTCTAAACGCTCTGTGTGCACCTGCGAACGTCTTCTCAGGGTGTGGATATTCACTTGTTAATTGTGCTCTTAAATCCTTCCACGTTCTTACTAATGTTTTGTGCACTTAATCTATCAATTCCTGAGTAAGATCAGTTAAAATCTGTGCATGTCTCATTTGTCTTTTTTTCCTTGTAAATATTTCCATTTTTTGCTTTACATGTTTTAGGGCTGTGCTGGGTGAGTGCACGTTGAAATGATTAAATCTTGGTGCACTGTGTTCTTTTTTTGCACCGAAATCATCTGTGCTGGCCCCTTTTTCCTAAGGGCTGTTTGTTTGCTGTTTGCATGGCACACGGGCCTTCTCCCTCTCCTTTTCATATCCTCTTTTCAGTCTCTGGGTGTGGCCTGTGTGTTAGGTGGTCTGTGCAGTCCGCGGCAAGACAGGCTTATGTGGCCTCGTTGGAGAGCTACTTCTTCATCTAGTTGAAATTGACCCTTGTCACTGACCGGGCTTGCTGGTCCGGTTGGGTTTATTTCTGCTCCCACGGGGCACAAGTCAGCGTTGCCCCCCCTCCCCAGTCCTGTCCCCCTCCCCAGAGTTGGCCCTCTGCCTGATGCTCCGCTTGCTCTCCTGTCTTCGTGTGAGAGCTCTGCACCTCCGGCCCTAAATACTTATTTGGTTGCCCTGGTGGTTCGGACTTTGTAAAAATATCAGTGGCGCACGTATCATTTGGCCTGATTTATTTTGTTCAGTGTTATGTTTGAGATTCATAAGTATTGTGGTTTCTTCATTCTCATCACTGTATCTGCTCACCTTTCTGAATGGACTCATAGCCGTTTGCCCGTCTGCCATTAGGAATGGTGCGCTTGGAGCAGACGCTCACACGCTCCGTGTTAGACGCACACGGGAAAGGAACACTGAGGCCGAGGGACTTGATAGCATTAAGTGACTGCCGTCATTTGTGCAATAGTGGTTTCCCGAGTTAGGCAGGTCTTCTAGACGCTGACACCTCTCATTATTCAGTGTTTAAAATTTGTATTTGTTACGGCCGCCACCAGTCTCATCAGAAAAGTCTTGAATGTGGAGAAGCTGTTGAGCCCGCAGTGATGGATACGTTTTCCAAACTTCGAAGTTTTGCTTGAAAGCTCAGATTTGATGATGGCTCACAGATAGTGACAGCTGTTTTCCTTGAAGTGACAGGCTCATTTCATTGGTTTTTCATTCCAAGTCTGAATAACCTCATCTGGTCTGTCAGATGTTCTTTCATGTTGGTGCTGTTTCATGGGCGAGTGGCTCATTCAGCACTCGGCGCCCCGCGCTTTCCTCGGGGACAGTCAGTCTCTGCAGAGATGCTTTCTGCAGACTGTGTGTGTCAGCACAGAGAAAATCCAGAAGACATGTGCTTAAGGGCAGTGATTGAACGTGAATGATTTTACTGCCTAAGGACGACGTTCCTGAGTGTGTGTTGGGGAGGGTGCCGCGGCCCCCAGGACACTGCGCTGCGCTCTTCCCAAGGTGCCGGCACGTTCACCCTGCTTTTTGCACCATCCATGCAAATGTTGACACCGTGAAAAGGGCAGAGGACCTCTTAGTGGTAACATACATGGAAGGAGTGTGGACTCGGGACCTGCTGCCGAGACCGTCAGGGCTCCCAGTGTTCATGGCCACACAGAAGCACGGTTCTGCTGGTTATTTGTCTTGTTCTTCTGACGACGGGGGCTCTTGACGCTGCTCAGCGCCGGCCCGTCAGGTACGTGCTTTGCAGATACCACCGCCTCTCATTTGCTTCCCTTTTCACTGTTTGTAGTGTCTTTTGATGAACGCAAGTTTAGTTTTAATCTAGCCAAACTTCTCAGTTTTTTCCTTAGTAGTTACTGCTGCTTGTATCAGCAGTCCAAAGAAATAGGTGAATGACACATGTGAGCCATATAGATAATTTAAAAATTTTAGTAACACATGTCAAAAAACAAAAAGAAACAAGGGATATTATATTTTTTACCTCATTATATCCAAGCTCACTTCAGCCTGTACTCAAATATAAAAATATTAATAAGGTGTTTTCTATCTTTTCATACTAAGTATCAGAATCCTGGTGTATTTTACACTTAGCGCCCATGTCACTTAGGGTACTGACATGTCAGGTACTCAGGAGCCGCATATGGGGCTACAGAGCACACAGCTCTGCACAGTTCCTGGTTTGCCTTCCTGTTTAGACCTACAACCTGCCTGGAATGCAAATCACAATTTTTATATGGTGGAAATAAAGGTCAAGTTTAATTTATTTCTGTGTGGAGATCCAGTTTCGCAGCAGCTTTTATTGAAACGGCTGCTCCTACCCTTCAGCAGCACCTTTGTTACAAATCAAGGTCCATATGTGTGTGGATGTATTTCGGCTCTGTCGGGCTGTTTGTCCTGCCAGAAGCCCATTGTCTTAATGACTATGGCTTCGTAATATCCTACTCAGAGAGAACGTCCTCTTGTGCTCTTCAAACTGTTGTGGTTATTCTTGGTTCTTTTCTGAATAATTGAACATCTTCTTGTCAGTTTACACACACACACACCACCCATCCCCCCCTTGAGATCTGACTGCATTGACTCGAAGTCAGTAGGAGAATTGACTTCTATTAGGTTGGTGCAAAAGTAATTGTGGTTTTTGCCATTGTTTTTAACCTTTTAAACTCCAGTTACTTTTGCACCAACCTAATAATACTGAGTCTTTTAATCCCATGAGTATGGAATTTTTCTCCATATATAATAAGTGTTTCATATTTTTCTGTGTGTCATGCCATTGTATCTTTTTTCCAAGAAATTTATTCCGATGTATTTGACTTTTAATTATACTGTTTTAAATGGCATGTTTTACATTTTTCCTCCTCTAACTTTATTGGTAGAGATGATATTGATTTCTTTGTAACTTGTTAATTGGACTACGAGTCATATAGGCCTTTGACCTCACTCATCTCAGGTGGAATCCCAAAGGTTTTTCAAGAGTTGCAATTTCAAGTCACAGTCGCTGTCTCAGACGCCCCGTGTGTTGCTGGGTGGCCATGCCGTCATCATGAAGTCTCCACACGGGGGACTTGTGCTCCCCTCTCGGCCTTGGTCACTGTGCAACCCAAGACAGTGGGGAGAGTGAGCAGTGGGGTACTGACAAGGCAGTTGGGGAGCACCTGGCGTTTCCGGGGGGCTGAGTGAGAAGCAGCCATCAGACAGGAGCGCGATAACCAGCACTGAGCGGAGGCAGCCCTTTGAGGGACAGTGTGGGCAGCAGCTGACGGGCCGGGGAGGGAGTTGTTTGTGTGAAGGTGATGAGCCAGCTTGTTACTAGGTCGTGGGTGCTGACAGAAGACCCAGGACTCCTGGGCCGGAGCCCGAGGACTTCACCCTCACGGTCCACAGGCATCACGCGCACGGGCATGTCCTCTCTCCTTGCCCCCCACCCCCTGCCCGAGCCCCACAGCAGTGAAGTGGAGAAGCCCACAGGTGCTATGGGCATAGGATCTCTGTCGCAGCTCGGGGCCCTGAGTGTGGGGGACCCGCCACTCTGACAGTGAGCTGTAGGCAAGCCTGCTCTGTCTCAAGGTCGTCACCTGCAGCATTGCCTGAGACCTGGGCCCTGGTCGGGGTAGTCAGCTCACAGCCTTGACAGATCCAAGACGTGGAGGAGCAGGAGAGGCCCCTGGGGATTGGCTCCCAGCAGTCTTCAGAGCAGAGGTTTTTAAAAGGTAATCAAGAAAGGGAGGAAGTGTTGTGTGGCAACTAAGAGATTGTATCTGATTTTAGACTAGATGGCGTTGGTGGAAGAAGCCAGACTGCACTGTGTGATGAGTAACTGACTGGTGAGGAAGCTGAGAACATCCATTTCAGGTGCCGATTTTAAGGTGCTTAACTGTGAGGGCAGGAGAGGAGCAATCCGAAAGGGATGTGAAGCTGGAGGCGGGACATGTGATGTTTACTACTGAGGGAGAGAGCTGGGGGTTGGGGAAAGGTCCCCATTTACATTTTATTTTGTGCCGTGTAATATTTAAGATATACCTATAGCGAAAATATATGCGAATATGTGTTTGGTACACGTGTTATGAAGGATAATAAAATGAACACCTGCCAGCATAGAAATCAGGCTGTTCCTAATAAATAGTGTGTACCTGTCTGTGTGCCCCCCCTCCCTTCCCCGTCTTTCCCTCCCTTTCTCAGGTAACCGCTGTCCTTGAATTCTGTGTCTATCATTCCCTTAGGAAAAAAAAAAAACTTTTAAGAAGTTTATCACTTATGTGTATCTCTAAATAATAAATTATTAATTTTGTTTTTGATCTTTATGAAAATGGTGCATGCTTGTGTCGTCTTCTGTCTTGCTTTCCTTTGTTGAGAAGATTTCTCATGCTGTCTGGGTAGCTGCTGTTTATTCATTTTCACAAACATAATTTATTCATAATTCACACGTAATTCAGGATGTTAACTATACTATTTATTCTATAATTTTATTGAAAGATATGGAGTTGTTTTCTATTTTAGTAATTATAAAAATGTGCTGTCGGGGGCATTTACAAACCCATATCCTGGTACTCATTTGTAAGAATGTTCTTAGGGTGTGTATGCTCCAGAGAAAAAGAATAGGGGATGTACTAATATGTATGTATGTATGTATGTATGTATGTGTAGATGGAAGGATGGATGTATGTCAAGAAGGAAGCATGGGTTATGGATAGATGGATGGATGGATGATGGATGGAAGAATGGCTAGATGATGAATGGGCAGATGGATGATGGATGAGTGGGTGATGGATAGATGGATGGGTGAGTGGATGGATGGATGATGGAAGAATGGATAGATGGGTAGACGGTGGTTGGATGATTGATGGGTAGATGGGAGGGAAGGAGGAAAGGAGAGAGGGGGGATTGGCTTATGTGTTTGTGGAGGCCAAGAAGCCCCACAACCTGCCGGTTTCAAGCTGAAGGCCCAGGAAGCCGGTGGTGTAGTTCAGTCTGTTTGCAGAGGCCAGAAAACCAAGGGGTGTGAAAGCTCTAGTACCGGCCCTGACGGCAGAAGGTGGAGGTTTCGGCTCAAGCAGGGAGAGTGAAGTCACTCTTCTGCCTTTGTTCTATTCAGACCTTCAGTGGAATGGATGAGGCCCACCCTCACTGGGGAGGGCAGTCGTCTGTACTCTGTCTACTGGTTGGTTCCAGTGCTAACCTCTTCCAGAAATGACCTCACAGCCACACCCCAAAATAATGTTCTCCCAGCTACTTGGGGCCTTCCTTAGCCCAGTCAAGTTGACACGTAAATTGGGCCATCACGGAGTGTCTGTCTGTGGAGTAGAGTTGCTGGCTTATAGGTAAATGAAACACTTACATGGATAAGAGAACACCAGTTTCCCAAGTGAGTGTTCCCTCTGTAACCCCCACCTCGGCAGTGTTTACGTTCCAGTCACCATATTCCTGCCCATACTTGGCATTGGGTAGGCAGAATTTGAAATTTTGGGGGGCGGGATAAGAAGGAGTAAGGTAGATAAATGGTGGTGCTCA